>NC_059326.1:4306428-4927142 GCF_018350155.1 Leopardus geoffroyi
CCCATAAAACCTTGAAAGAAAGAAGGTCGCACAGCAAAGTTCCCAATCCTCGTTTTGTTTTACCTTGCACCATGAGCATCGGTTCCTTGCCCCCGCCGTGTGCCAGCATCTCCCTGCGATAGCGCTCCCCTGCCGTCCTGGTGGGGGGAGAAAAAGAGACCGTTACAGGCACTGACACGGGCAGTCCGCCCAGCCCCCGGTCACCCGTGTCTTGGTTTCTTTCTCCAAATGAAGCCACGCTGACAGAAAAGCCGCCACCATGAGATAGCTCAGCCCTCGATTTTCCTGCTTCTAAACATCGAATTCCAATTTTTGAATTACTCTAATAAAGTCAAACTAGGTGTGAAACATTTACTGTAAAAGGAGAAGTGTATTTTTAGCTTTGTTTCACAGCAAGCAATCTCTCTTCAAAGAAAGGATTATTTCGTTTATGGATCATATACTAAGTGGAAGCTATCCTATTCTCCATCGTCTTTGGGATTATCTTAAAGTGAGGTTTTGGAATTATTTACGCTGAGATGAAACAGAGAGAGAAAAAATAAGACTGTGAAATACAAGCGAAGGAGAAAAAGCTGGCAGGAGAGGGTTAATTACACCCGGAGACCTTGGCTTAGGGTAACAGCTAATGGAACAGGAAACTGACTCTTGAGTATACAGGTGGAAAGGGCAAAGTTCGGAACGGCCCGTCTGTGATGCTCTCTGTCTGCTGGATTCTGCAGGGAACACCGTCTGTGATGATCCTCGCAGGCAGATTTTGGAGAACTTTTATAGACAGAAATTCTCCAACTTAATGGCACCCAGACACAAGGCTATTTAGAGCTACTTTTGTGTACTATGGAAAATGCAATTCCTTTAATGCCAGATGACTGACACCCATGATGACAGAAGTCACATAAATCATGATGGTTTCATTGCACTATTTCTGGAGCATCTTTGCATACGGGCAATTTTGCAAACGCGGTTTCTAATCAGAATTTCTGATGGCGTCACAGTGTCCAACATAGGTTGATGTCAAACACGAAGTGGGTGCTAAGGCAAAGCGTGTCCTGAATTAGGAAACAGGGACAGAAGGCTGGGCCCACCCAGGGAGGGGACAGGTGGCTGAGAGGCCCTGCCTGACCTCTGGCCTGGGGGAGGGGTGTACCTCCTCCTGGCCCCTGGCTTTCTGGTGAGGCATCCAGTCTGGTGATTTTTTTCAGGAGTGGGATCAAAAAGGATCTTTTGACATAGGTAAGAAATTTTCTAGCCTTATGAGTATTTTTACTAGCTTACTTTTACATGTCTATAAAAGTGTGGCAAACTACATGTCTAGGCAAGAATGCACACATAAACAAGATATAAATGCAAGAAATATACGTACTTAATAGTATGTGGTCTTCTAGTAAAGTGCAGTTCCTTTAAACAAGGTAATATTTTGCCTGTTTATAGAAATCTCCAGTGAAGAATCGTAATTCCCCGAAATGATTTATTATAGTCAATTTTGGCTTTCGGTCTTTTGAAAATAACAAAATCTGAAAAGCAGACCGAATGTGTGCGGCATGCGAAGGGCAGGAGACAAAAGAACATGTGGCTACGAAGCTGCAAAACACTTCGACATTCTATGACCTCAGACTCAAGTTCCAAAGCCTTTGGAACTGAATGTGATTATTAGATGCTAAGAAAACCCCAACCTGCATCAAGCTGCATGAAAAGCTGGAGTTGTGCAGGAGACGGGGAGGGGGAGGGGGCTGGGAATCAGCAGACCTGTTTTATCATCTCACTCCAGTCTGAACTGTGAGGCCTCGGACAAACCACTTGCCCTCTCCGAGCCTCAGTTTCCTCTCGTAAGAAGTACGTGCTCTGCCAGGACAACCGTGAATGCGAACTAACGCGCCATACGGAAATTTCAGGGCACTCCGAAAATCCGAGGTGCCGTTCATCTTCAACCACATGAAAGTGGTGAAGACACCAGTCATCATCCACGGCTGCCTGACAGGTATTTGGAGACGCGTCCGTGTGGTGAGGAGACAAGATGTTTTAAGCGAGTATGAGACCAGATCATCATTAGTGGTTTGCTTTCAAGGAAGCACCTTCCAAGGACTCTGAGACCAGAACTCAACTTCCCCAAGGTTGCGGTCGAGAAGCATCCTGTGGAGGCCCACGGGGGGCACGACAGGATACTCCTGTGCTTCTGATCCTGGGGATGCGGGGCTGCCCAGCCCAGACCCCGCTCTCCGTCCTCTTCCAGCCCGCCGCCACCTCGCGCGGCCTGTCTCCACGGCGGGGAAGGGGTTGGGCATCGTACGTCCCTACCTGAAATCCACCTACCCGATTCCCTCACTGAATCACTACAGGCTCCCACGGTCACCAGCTAGCCTGAGGCCCGAGACTCAGACCACAGTCATGTTCGTGAGCCTTCCGCTGCTGAGTCAGCCGCGGATTCTCCCGTCTGAACCACTGCCCATCCTGGTGGTGGAAATGGTGAGCAAGGCTACTCGAGAGGGCACCCAGGAGGAGGCAGGCCGCGGGAAGCGATGTGGGGCAGGGGTTCTGCAGCTACCGATACTAAGTGGCGGTCAGCGGCCCCCATGAAGGGGAGAGGTGGAGGAGCCGTCAGGGGAGCGGGTCCCCTTCTTCAGACTGCCACCGTCTTCCACGGGAAGAAAGCGTTCCAAAGTCGGGCAAAGGGGGAACCTTCCGGAGCAAAGTGGACCCTGGCATCGAGAGTCAACGCTTCCAATGGTGCTGCTCCCAAATGACTGAGAGTAGCGAGTCCTTCGTTGGGCAACAAAGAGGAAATCAGGTGTTCCGTGTGACTGACTCCTCGGAAGCTTGTGCTGAAAATAAGGAAGGCCGCCTCAAGTAACGGGAAGCACAGAGCAGTGGGGAACAGACAACAAGACAGGCTGGAACAGCCACGCAAACCCACAGGGGACGCACGGGAACACAGCAGTCTAGGCCCGCTTTGGAGGCGCAAAGAGCCCTCACGCAGAGGTCCCTGCGGGCGTGACAGGAGGGTGCCACACCATCGCCGGTGTGTGACAGCCGTGAGTGCCGCGGGGCGAGGTGGAGGCTCGGGGCCCGGCCCCGTCTCGGGCAGCCGGTCGGAAGGGCCTGGCAGTGGCCTGCACTGCGGGGCAAGCGGCTGAGGTTCCCGGCCTGGCTTCAGACGCAGCGGCGTGGCAGATTCCTGGTGTCAGAGAAGAATTCCTCCCCCTCGTTACCTGTTAAATGGGTCTCGTCGAAAACACTCCTTCCAGACCATGGAAGCTACCGCCCTGGACATGAGGTACGAGTAATACTTGGCACCGTAGCCCACGAGGTGGCTGAACCGAAGCTGCCAGGCCTGCCAACACGGAAACAGCACAGGAAATAATTACGTCTTTGTATCTCCAGGTATCACGCACCAGAACACAATGGGAGCACAGGAGGAAACCCGCAAATGTCTGGATTTAAATTTAACCCTCGTGGGCCACGTCGCTCACCATGTTAACATTTTTCCATATTTTATACACTGTTACGGACTGCAGGGTGCCCCCCCGCCCCAAAATTCGTATGTCGAAGCCCCCACCCCGATGCCGCAGAATGTGACTGTATTTGGAGATAGAGCCTTTCTTTTAAAAGGGTGGCTAAGCTAAAATGGGGCTAATGCAGGGGGACTAGAGTCCTTCTAAGAAGGGAGAGACACCAGGGTGGGCTCAGAGGAAAGACCGCGTGAGGACACGGCCAGAAGGCGGTCGTCTGCCCTCAAGGGGAGGAGCCTTGAGGAAAGCAAACCTGACACGCTGAACCGTTTTGTACAAGTTCATCACTGCTGGGGCTCCGCTCTGTGACAGACGTGGAAAGCGGGCAGCCCGAGCTCAGCAGGAGAAGTGAGGATCGCGGAGGGGGCTGGGCTCTCACACCCGTCGTGGCCTGCGGATGGATGCCTGGTCATCCACGCCCGAGGGAACCGTGGGTCTGGCTCTGAGTGCCTCCGTGCTTTTTGAGGACAATCGTGTAGCTCTTGTAAGAAAGGCCGTGTGAGTTTTCATGGAAGAGTGCTCTCCCACTGGAAAATTCTCTTCCTGCCAATACCGTTCTTTCTTGGGACCTAAAAGCTAAAACACCTACCTCCTGATTGGTCAGTAGGAGGAAGGGTATCCAAGTGGCAACGCATAAACCTACCAGGCCATACTCACGGTGACATCATGACGACAAAAGCTAGAATTCTAAAAACTGTCCTCAAAAGACGGATTTGTGACTTAAACATGACATCCACTGTCTTCTAATGTATGCTTTAGTTGAACATTAAAACTTTTTGAGGAAAAAAAACTGCAGCCCACGTATTTTTTAAAGATGTAACCAAAAAACTAAGCCTTATTCATGACTGACAGATGGATATGTTATACTTTCATTTGTAATTTTTTAACAAAGGCATAATTGACATGTTACAGAAGTTTTAGGTATACAACATAATGATTTGCTATTTGCATGTATTGTGAAATGATCACCACAGTAAAGCCTAGAAGCCTGTTTTTTTTTTTTTAAACTAAGATAGTCATTAACAAATCTTTTAATTCCCTGGGAAATAAAGTATAAACTGTAATCCTTATCACAAACCTATAAACTAGTTAAGCAAATTCTACCTGATTGAGAACACAGACGGTTCCTTGATCACAGTGTGTGGCAAATTTTCAAACATCGTCTAAGTCTTGTATCTACTCCACAGGGGCTTATGATGAGGTCCCGTGCTAGTTATTCTCCGGGCGTGTCCGACACTTTCAGACAAACAGTTTGCCTGGATTGGGCAAAAGAGCGGTTGCAAAAGAGGGTGTGCTAACGTGACATTGTCAGCTATGCTTCGATGTTTTAGGAGCACTTAAAAAAAAAGGAAGAGCATGTGGGGCGCCTGGGTGGCGCAGTCGGTTAGGCGTCCGACTTCAGCCAGGTCACGATCTCGCGGTCCGTGAGTTCGAGCCCCGCGTCAGGCTCTGGGCTGATGGCTCAGAGCCTGGAGCCTGTTTCTGATTCTGTGTCTCCCTCTCTCTCTGCCCCTCCCCTGTTCATGCTCTGTCTCTCTCTGTCCCAAAAATAAATAAACGTTGAAAAAAAAAAAAAAAAAAAAAAGGAAGAGCACAAATAAATGGAAAATGGCAAATGGGAAAAAAAAAAGGAAGGTTCGCTGAGGCGTCCCAACTAATTTTGAACGTGAGGATATCATGGCAGAGAGAAACAACTACCCTCCGTATCCACTCTCCCCATTTTTCAAAATGGCTATGCTTGGAAGTAAAGTGAGCACCCTGTGAGTCACGTTCTTAAAGGAAACAGATGTGCCCCTTGCTCCTGAGGTCTGTCACGTCGGGCCGTCTGTGAAGGTGAGTCCCCGGCGAGGGGGAGCTGTAAGCCGGGAGCGTGGTTTCGGACTCCACGTGGCCACCGCCAGCACCGGGTGGGTGCGTTCACGAGGCTGCTGTCTGGGGTCTGTTACAGTCACCGGACCTGGATCCTTCCTAACTTCACCATGACAACATGAAGGGCAGCTGGACTGAGGCCCAAAGGCTCAACTGTGGCCTCGCCCCAGATGGGAGAAAGTGACTGCACACTGTCCAGTCAACAGGTACCCTCAGGGGGACGTGGGGGACATGGAAAACTCAGACAGGCTACCTTTCGCATCCCGTTTCTGTGCAAGGGGTATTGAAAGTGAAGGCAAATTCTCAAGGACCATCTATGGGTCAAAATCCATTACGATAAATTTTGAGTGACTAAAGTTTGAGTCAAAGGGTTAGGTCTTTCAGAGTTCAATTATAACCCATACGGTTCTGGATACTCTGTCTTATTAAAAAAAGGGGAGGGTCTATGTCAATTTTTGTGGTATGCTGGCATCTTAATGGGCCGCTGGTAATCTTTCTCACATGAAGCCGCTGGGATGCGATGATATCTTTGGTAACGGAGTACGGCCTGCTGTTTTAATCTGGCTCTTATGCGATAGATTATATAAGCCTTTCTCAAGGTGGAAGTCTCGAGATCAGAAGCACACAATTTAAGGTGCCCCGTCTGAAGCTTCTTCTCGGTGATCTGCCGTAACTAGTTCGGTAGCCTTTGTAATGCAGAGCCAAGTTTAATTTTGTTTAGTTAGATTCCAGCTGGATACGCTTTCGTTTTGCCTTGAATGCAGGCCTACTTCCATAAAGGCATTTGATTTGAGCCAAGGGATTTCTAAGTTCGTTCACGTTATCAGCTCATAACTGAGTCCTCACATAAACAGAGTAATAAAAATCAGACCTTTCGGAAGTGTAGAAAGAGACATCGGGATGCGTGCAATGCTCAGCTTCCTGAGCTGTCATGGTGTCTGCTGAACAGCAACATGCCCGCCGGGATGCAGATGCTCTGGCACAACGCACACCTCGTCGCGTCTTATCCTTTAATTACAGGCTTGAGTCTGGTACTACACCCTTCTCATACCCAAACATTTCACACGCCAAAGAAATTGCACCCACCTGCCACCTTTCATCAGAGGCCTGCACGTTTATGGTAGACTAACACCTAGGGTTCCACTGCTGTTTGACCACAAATAGCTGAATTCCTGCTGATTCAATCTCATATTAAGACCTTATTATAATTTCACTCATTCATCAGGAAAAGGAAAAGGCAGCATTTCATTTTAAGCTCAGCAGTTAACGATATGACTCTCCCTTTGAAGTCGAATGTTTCATGTCCTAAGGGACAAGGTCAGACGGACAGAAGTTTCTACCCTTCCTTTGAAGTGTAATGTGCGGATCTGGTCTTAAAAACCAAGGGCACCAACCCCTTCGCTGCTTCTCTTTTATTCTGTGCAGACCTTCTTCTAACCCTGCCCCTGTCCCACGGCTTGGTTATGACAAACCTCTTGGTCAGACACGCCCAGGGATCCCACATAAAAGACAGGAACGTGGAGCAGGTGAAGAGTGAGTGTTCCAGGAACTCCGTGGAAACCGTCACTTGCTTTAGAACTCAGGGAAGCGGGGCCCTTTGAGGCTTCTCATTCGCTGTAGCTCCTGCCTAACAGCGCGACTTTCCTCCGTCCGAGTTAGAGACCGGACCGGGAGGCCAGGAACAGAAACAACAAAGCATCTGGTGACCTACTATCCACCTCAGTTTCGAACCCAGAAGAGGGGCTCGTGCAGAGTAAGCACTCATCAACTACACGTTAAATGTTCAATGACTGAACTAATCACCTCTTAAAAAAAATTTTTTTTTAATATTTATTTTTGAGAGACGGAGTGTGAGCGGGGGAGGGGCAGAGAGCGAGGGAGACACAGAATCCGAAGCAGGCTCCAGGCTCCGAGCTGTCAGCACAGAGCCGACGTGGGGCTCGAACTCGCAAACCTCGAGATCATGACCCGACTGGAAGTCGGACGCTTAACCAACTGAGCCCCCCCCCCCACACCGGCACCCCTCATTTCTCTTAATTATACTCTCAGCACACCATTTCTTCATTTCTAGCTATATGTGTATAAACGTATTTAGCTAAAATTTATTTTAAAACAATCTTTATCGGTGACATTCGAAGTTGCATGAGGTGTGTGCCGTACGAACCGAGATTTCCTTCAGAGCAAAGACCACAGTGCTGTGTCTACGTCTAAGCTCAGCACGGCATGGGGACCATGAAAGGAAATCAACAGCTGTCTGCTGGCTGGCTGGCTGGCTGGCTGAACGGGTGGACAGATGGACAGATACTAAAGGCTTCGTTTAGGATGATGCTCAATGTTCCTGAAAAATTAGCCTTTGATTTCAAGGAGGAGGCGAGGAACAACATTTATATCACAAACAAGAGGATATCACAGAGCTAAAAGCAAATGTTGGATCTCATGCTGACTATTAATAGGTTTTTTTTACCTACATTTTTTTTTACTATTATCTGAAAAATGACATAAGATTTTTGAGGCTAATTTCGACACCAGATCTCCAGGTCTGGACTCTGTGTAGTGTTTTGTCTTCACGGACAGACCATTCTGACTTTTCACATGAGGCACAATCTTGCTGGTTTGTGGAGGAGCTCTTAGGGTATCAAATCCGTGCCATCCCAAAGTGTTTATTTGGCCGCCACGGAAAGCAGAAGGACATATTTTCCCATCTGCCTCCTCATGTTTATATTCTCTCTTAACGTATGCATACGTATACATTTTCCATGAATCAATATAGACTAGTTTTTCTAGTTTGATAAAAACTCCCTATGGACACTTTACCAGAACCTGAGAAATGACAGTGCCAAACAAACTAGAATTCTCCATTTGAAATACAAAGGGATTTAAATTTTTTTTAGTCTTTCTTTATCTTAGAGAGAGAGACAGAGCGCGAGCAGGGAGGGGGCAGAGAAACAGGGAGACGTGGGATCCGAAGCAGGCTCCAGGCTCTAAGGTATCAGCACAGAGCCCGACGCGGGCTCAGACCCACGAACCGTGAGATCATGACCTGAGCTAAAGTCAGACGCTTAACTGACTGAGCCACCCAGGAGCCCCAATACGAGGTGATTTTATTTTTATTTTTTTAATTTTTTTAATTTTTAATTTTTTTTTTTTTTACTTTTTAGGTATTTCAGCTATACGAGGTGATTTTAAATGAAACACAGCTATCGTGCTTGACACACCCCCAGATAGTCCCTACGTTCCCGTTCATGCCTTAGGGAAACCTCCTCCCCTTGAGTGTGGGCAGGACGTGTGCCTTGCTTCTAACCAACAGACTATGGCAACGGCAATGGGAGGTCACCCTCATCGTGAGTTGTGTTAGACACAATGTCTCGTCTGATGAGCAGACTCTAGAAACTCTCCGTGGTGGCCTGAGGAACTCAGCGGCTATGTTGGGGAAGCCCATCCGGCAGGAAGCCGGGTGAAGCCTCTAGGATCTGGGAGGGAGGATTTCAGACACAGGGGTGGCCTCTCGGGCAGCACGGTGTCCTACGGTTGACGGCAAGAAGTTGGGGCCCTGGGTCCCACCACTGCAAAGACACGAACGCTGCCACTGACCTGGACAAAGCGGTCAGGCCCCAGCTAAGCCTGCAGCCAGCCGACCCCTTGGCTGTGGGCTTGTGAAGGCCCAGCCACGCTGCGCTCTGCCTCCTGATGCACAGAAACTGCGAGTGCACTGGTTTGAGCCAGCAAGCCTGCGGTAATCTGGTCCACGGCAACAGAAAGCGTGCGTCACTATTTATACCAGAAAGTGAGAGCTGTACTCAGCAACGCCACTGAGAGGAACTAAGAAAACATGGAAGGGATACCTGTATTTATCAAGTGTCTCTTCAACAAAATGTTGTGAGGGGGACGTCTTCAGAGTGATTTCATGAGTTTTCACGAATAGTTATGTTTTACAAATAGAATCAAGCAAGAGTGATTTGGTCGAGGCCATGGGCGCAGATGGTTGAACGCCCCTCCTCATTCCCCTCTTCCTCCTAGGAACAGGACCACACCCCTTCCTTAACGTGTCCGAGCAAGGCTGCGGTCGCGGCGGCCGAGACGCCATCTCCCAGGCTTACATCCAAGCAAGCACAGGTGACTGGAAGAAATGTGTACAACCAGGGCCTTCGAAACAAAGTGGTTCATTCTCCTCCTCCTCTTTCCCCCAGCCTTGAGAAGTGAACACCAGCCACCGCATCAGACCCTGACTGAAGCCATGTGTTGAGGGACCACCAGCCCGACAGCCCTATCTGCCCATCCTTGCCTCGGCAGGCGGGGGGAAACGAACTCTACCGTATTGAGGTCACTGGATTTTGTATTTCCAGCTGATGGCCACAGAATCCAAAGCCAAGTGTCTTTCTAAATTCAAAGCACATGCTCTCGGGCTATTCCATACCACACATCCTAAAGTATCAAATTATGGGACCTACGTGCTTTCCACAAATGGGAAAATTATAATCACCCTGACTTCAAACTCTGGACCCTTAAATCATATTCCTGTGCATGATTTGTGTGTATTTGACACCTATGACTTAGAACTTAATTTCTATCATACTAGCTTAAACACATCAAAACATACCACACAGCTACTTTTATAGCTAAAAAGCAAAGACCTTTACAAGTGATAGTAAGTGTTACAATTAAGTTAAAATGTTAACACTGCTGGACTTGGGGAGGCCTCTGGGACCTACGGGTGGCTTGACAGCCAGGGGAAAGCCGTCTCATGTATATTAATACTCAACCTAAGTATAACAATAAGAGTAAGTTAAAACGTTAACACTGCTCTCTGATACGTAAAAATATTTATCCACATTACATAAGCCCTTCTCCATATGACCGTTCAAACCTGAATAATTTCCCAAAGTGCCATTATGAGAATTTTCTAACCCCAAAAAGACTCCTATGCCATATGTGTGTGTTTATGACACAAATCCTAATGACAACTAGAAGAAATTTTCTGTGCTCATGGCAGAATAATGGCGTATTTTAAGGAGACAAGACCGTGTCAGAAGAAAAAAAAAAAAAATCATTCCTAACAAACGGACCAAAGGTCTTCAGGCAGTGAAGACTAACATCAGGCAAACCATTACGGATGCACCAAATATTAACTAGGAGTGCGTCTCTTCAGTATGCCAACCTCAATTATCAGTTTTATTCATATGTGGACATTGCGGGGGATAAAGCTTTCCCCAAACAAAAACAACATCCCTGGAAATGCTGGACTGTGCCTATCAAAGTCAGTCTGTCGGCAGAGAAGAGGTGTAACTGATTCAAATGTTTAAGTTGTTAAAGTGTTCGTTAGATGAAATATGGGTGGTGACGTTAATCTAAGTAGATGAGATAATAAATGAAAAACAACAAGCATGGAACTGGAACCAAGACAGGCAGGCCTTCTTCTTCTTCTTTTTTTAAATTTTTTTAAGTGTTTATTCATTTTTGAGAAAGAGAAACAGAGTGCAAGTGGGGGAGGGGCAAAGAGAGAGGGAGACACAGAATCCGAAGCAGGCTCCAGGCTCCGAGCTGTCAGCACAGAGCCTGACGCGGGGCTCGAACTCACGGACCGCGAGATCGTGACCTGAGCCGAAGGCGGACGCTTAACTGACTGAGCCACCCAGGCGCCCCTGGCTTTTTTCTTCTGAATGAAAGCTCTTTAACACTGCTTCTCCCCTTGCCTGTACCATCTCAAGAGAAAAAGTAGGTTCCTCTCCACTCTAAAGGAACCCAGGGTCAAGTAATGAGGACCGCCATGAAACATGAGGGCTTCTGTGATCAGGAGGGCACCCAGGAGAGCAAGAGGGACCCCTGTAGGAACAAGACACCATCTCTGGTGTTAATACAGCCACCAAACGAAGAGGGATGTTAAAACACCAAAACGAAAAACAGAAAACAACGGACAAAAATGGCAATAGTAATTCCATAGCTATCGATAATTCCTCTAAATGCAAATGGACTGAATTCTTCAATTGAAAGACACAGAGGGGCACCTGGGTGGCTCAGTTGGTTAAGCATCTGACTTCGGCTCAGGTCATGATCTCACGGTTCGTGACTTTGAGCCCTTCATCGGGACCTCTGCTGTCAGTACAGAGCCCACTTCAGATCCTCTGTCCTGCTCTCTCTCTCTCTGCCCCTCCCCTGCTTGCACTTTCTGTGTCTCTCTCAAAATAAATAAGTAAACTTAAAAAATAAAAATAAAAACACAAAAGACACAAGGTGGCTGGCTGGATTTTTTTTTTTTAGAGAGACCCAACTATATGTTGCTAACTAAAAACTCACTTCAACTTTAAGAACACACAAAGGCCTAACGCGAAGGGATGGGAAAAGATATTCCAGGTAAATGGGAAGCACAAGAGAACAGGGATAGCTACACTCACATCAGAAAAAATAAACTTAAGACAAAACAGTAACAGAGACAAAGAAGGTGATTACTTAACGTCAACAGAGTCAATTCATCAAGAAGACAGAACAGTTGTAAATATACATGTACCCAACATGAAAGCACCTCAATACATTAAGCAAATACTAACCATTCGGAAGACTAAAACACACAACCATACAATAAGAGCAGAGAACTTCAATACCTGACTTTCAATAATAGACACATCACCCGGACAGAAAATCCACAGAGAAACTTTAGACCTGAACCATACCTTAGATCAAATATATATACAGAACATTCCAGGGAAGCCTAGGGGGCTCAGTCAGTTAAGTGTCCAACTTTTCGATTTCGGCTCGGTCACGATCTCACGGCTGGTGAGTTCAGGCCCCACGTTGGGCTCT
The DNA here is from genome assembly GCF_018350155.1 of Leopardus geoffroyi. Classification (NCBI taxonomy): domain Eukaryota; kingdom Metazoa; phylum Chordata; class Mammalia; order Carnivora; family Felidae; genus Leopardus; species Leopardus geoffroyi. Next base: position 4,318,596 of record NC_059326.1, read on the forward strand.
GTGCTGACAGCAGGGAGCCTGCTTGGGATTCTCTCTCTCTCCCCTTCTCTCTCTGCCCCTCCCCCACTCACGCTGTCTCAGTCTCCCTGAAAATACATAAACTTAAAAAAACCATTTAGAACATTCCATCCAACAACAGCGGAATACATATTCTTCTCAAGCACACACAAAACATTCTCTAGCATCGATTGTATGATAGGTCACAAAACAAGTTGTACTAAATTTGAGAAGACTGAAATCATACCAAATATCTGTTCTGACCACAATGGCATGAAATTAGATGTCAATAACAAGAAGAAAGATTGAAAAGTCATAAAGATGTGGAAATTAAACAACACACTTCTGAACAACTACCAGGTCAAAGAAGAAACCAAAAGGAAAAATCAAAAACTCTCTTGAGACACAAGAAACTAAAAACTGTACCAAATGTAAATCTATGGGATACTGCAAAAGCAGGTTGAAGATGGAGAACCTCAAAAAAGAAAGAAAGAAAAAATCAACCAAATTTATACCTTAAGGAACTAGAAAAAGAGGAACAAACTAAGCCCAAAGTTAGCAGAAGGAAGGAAATAAAGATCGGAGTGGAAACAGATGAAATAGTGACTAAAAAGACCATAGAAAACATCAGTGAAACTAAGAGCTGTTTTTTTTTTTTTAATTTTTTTTTTAATGTTTATTTATTTTTGAGACAGAGAGAGACAGAGCATGAGCAGGGGAGGGGCAGAGAGAGAGGGAGACACAGAATCTGAAACAGGCTCCAGGCTCCGAGCCGTCAGCACAGAGCCCGACACGGGGCTCGAACTCACAAACTGTGAGATCATGACCTGAGCCGAAGTCGGACGCTTAACCGACTGAGCCACCCAGGCGCCCCGAGCTGTTTTTTTTTTTAATAAACAAAATAGATGAGCCATTATCCAGATGTACCAAGAAAGAAAGTGAAAAGATAAAAATTAGTAATATTAGAAATGAAAGAAGACATTACAACTGATACCACAGAAATATAAAGGATCATAAGAGACAACGAATAATTACACACCGACAAATTGGATAACCTTGAAGAAATGGAACATAGATCAATGGAACAGAATAGACAGCCCAGAAATAAAACCACTTGGAGAAAAGTGGTATATCCCCACTTCTCGGGATATACCCAAAGGAAATGAAAACATCATCCTGAACAGACGTCTGTACCTCCATGTTAACTGCAGCATGATTCATAAGAGCCTAGGTATGGAAATGACCTAAGTGTCCATTAACGGATCAATAGATAAAGAAAATCTGGTATGTATATGGAATATCCGGCCTTCAAAATCAGGAAATATTTGTTCGTGACAACATGAACGAACCCAGAGGGCATTGTGCTGAGTGAAACAAGCCAGACGGAGAATGACATACAGGATGGTATCACTTATATGTGGACTATTAAAAAAAAAAAAAAAAAGCCAAACTCATAGAAACAGAGAATAGAAAGTGGTTACTCAGGGGTAGCAGACACAAGGGATTATACTTTGTATAATAAAAGAGTACAACCTTTTATTATAGGATTGATAAGATCAGAGGATCGAATGCATAACACGATGACTATAGGCATACTCGACTCTATAATTGAAATTTGCTGAGAGTAGATCTTAAATGTTCTCACCAAAAAAAAAAAAAAAAAGACAAAGGTAAATATGTGAGGTGATGAATGTGTTAATTAACTCGGGGGAAAGGGATCCTCTCACAATGTATACGTGTATCACATTACCATGGTTTTATACTTTAAACGTCTTACAGTTTTGTTAATTATACCTCAATAAAGAGAGAAAAAAAGAGCATACACATACTTTGAAGGAAAAAAAAAGAAGGGATACTGCTTCTGTCTTCATTGTGGTTGTGAACAGTTCGAGAAAAGAAGTCGGTGTCTACAGCGAGACAAAAACCATGAAAGCAAACCCGGAAAACATGAGTGCTCCTTGTAGACAGTGGGGTTTTCTGCTCACGCGTAAAGAAGTGATGCAGAATGGACGGCAGCTTCTCAACGTGGGAGAAAATCCAAGAGCGGGTGCATCACCCACGGATTCCACATAGGAACTCAGAGGAGTGAATGCACACAGGCCGTGTGGGCAACCGCTTGTCTCTCACTTCCCTCCTCCAAGGGACCGGCTGGTCTACAGGTTTAGAACCAACACCTCCAACCTACCTTCGAGCAGGCAGACAAGATCCCCAGCCTGGGACGTAAAGGCCAAACATGGGCTTGTCTACTTCTGGCATTAAACAGACAAGCAGAACCCTGGAACCTCTTCCTCAGAGCCCTTACCTGTTAGATTCCAGGCCAATCACCCTTCCCTCCTCGCTCTGCTGCTTGGCTCACCAGAGAACACAACCGGGAATGCCCACTCCTGCAAGTCTTTGCCCTGGCTCTTCCGCTTGCCTCAGACACTTTCCCCAGAGATATGCGTACGGCTCAAGGCCCACACTTCTCTTCAGTTTCTGTGCAAATGATCTTTCACTGCCCAGGGCTTTTCTGAGGTTGAAAAAGGGACATCTGTCACTCAGTGCTGATCGTGGGCACAATCAGGAGGCTGGCAACGAAGGCCACTCCTCAGTTGTACTGCTGCCCTCCTGCCCCTGGTAGCTCCGGGCCCTCAAGGCCGGAGGGGCCCGCTCGCCCCCTGGGTCCCTGCTCATCCTAACGCCCAACATGGAGGTCTTTGCTTGACCTTCCACGACACGCCCTCGCACGTGGTCGGGGCCCGGTTCCCCCCTGCCTGACGCCTCGGCCTCACCCCGGTGCCTTCTGGGGCGGCGGATCTCCGTGAGGTTGGACCCAAGGGCTCGGCCACAGGGCCACTTTACCCCCGCGCCACAACCACACCTGGCCCCGTCCTCCTTCACTTCACTGGTCAGCACCTGGGAGGACTGCCACTGACACCAGGAACGGCGAAGGGGAGAACGGTTTATGGAGGTGAAAGGTGAAAACACACGTGTTTGATAATTTCAAAGTATTATCCCAGGTACAAATGAGTTTTTATTGTGCTTTTAAAGTCTTCCTAGAGAAACCTGGAGAGGCTGTGTGTGTGTCCCTCCCTGAATCCCCAGAGCCTTTGGGATCTGTGCTAGCAGCAAGGGTCCGCATCACTCCTTACAGACGCCCACATTCCTCTCCTCCTCACCTAGGGCACAACACCCAACAGTTAAGCACACAGGCTGGAAAATCACCTATCTTTTCAAGGTTCACCGAACGCTCACGGCATGCCAGGGACTGCTATAAAGGGGAGCATTCGTGGACACGGCCCCCCTGGCCACACAGCCTACTGGAGAGACAGACACTAAATAGCGTCATGGGAATGATTACAATGTGACAAGGGCCATGTAACTCCAGGCCAGGCACCGACCAGCCGTACGGTTATCGCCAGACGCTATGACCTCCCTAAAGCCGCATCTTGAGCACATGACCGTGATCACATCTGCCTCATTGGATTGCTGCGTGGGTTAGATGACAGAAAGTAAGGAGAAAGTCTGGCGCTGGCCCTCATGGATGACTCTGTCTGTCAGCGACTAATACAGGCCTTTTTAAGCAGGGAGAATACCATGGACCTCCTTGCATCTTGTGCCTAGCACAGTGTCCTCGAAAAATATTCACAAAAACACGAGAAAAAGAGTAGGGAAACTAGAATCAAGCTACTGTAATTTAGACACAATTATCAGTAAGTCTAAATTCTCTTTCTATAATTAGCTAGTTTCAATCAACACCAAAGTCATAACAATGTCAACAAATAGGTAAAAAATCATTTACTGATTACACACACACACCCCTCTGAATTTCTGGAGTGATAAAACAATTAAAATAAGATTGCCACCAAAAAAAAAAAAAAAAAAAAAGACTGTCACTAGCCTTTATTAACTTCTCATAGGATTGAACCAATGGATACAGTTCACACTGAAGAATTCAGGACCCTTATGCAGGTAATGCGCCCCAAGACCTAATACTTCATCCCTGAAATCTGTGAAGTCTTCTGTCTGCACAATATCATCTTCATTGCACTGGCGTTTACCTATTAGCCCTTACCTAAGAACTTCAAGTGATATTTACTCGGCTTCCTTGATTTGAGTACCTGTGGCTTTCCAAACATATCCTCTAATTCACATGGCGAAAGATCCCTACAGATCACACGAGAAAGCGCATCCTATGAACTTTATGTTGCCTAAGATGCACACAGCTAGACACGTTCAATGAGGAAATGTGTCTTACTGAGGGCCATGCTCCCGGTAAGGGGAAACTGAGTTAATACAGTTGGTGAACACCTGCACCTCCAGGAACACACGGTGGCCACCTCCCGCGCCCCCCGTGCAGATACCGTGAAGGCCCCCCAGCGGTTCATGAAGCGACGGCATGTTCGGAAGTGTAGCCCAGGGCCTGGGATAGTAGGTCTGTGGCAGGGTCGTGTTACTACCTGTGTTTTGTTCAGAATAACTGACAGAAATAAAACGTGGCGGATGCGCTGAAATTGCGAGGGTTGCCTGCTTTCTATCGACACGCCGTCAATCCTCTCTGATGATCTCGTCTCAGGAATTTCCAAAATTCCTGGCGTAACAGCTTTTAGCAATTTCTTACAAAAAAGGAACTGCCAGAGTTATGGCTGAAACATATGGAAAACTTGGGTAATGACAAACAGTACATATCACTGTAGTTCAAAAAAAGGGTTCGATACAAAGAATTGGGTAACCGTTAATTAAAAGTTGTAGTCACTATAAAAAAGCAGCACCTAAGTATTATTATAACTTCGTATAAAAATAGCATGAACTAGCATTATTATAACTTCGTATAAAAATAGCATGAACTAGCATTATCTTATAATGCTATAATAACAGGAGTTATGTACTGACTTTCCTCTTCTCACATCTCCCAAGGTTGAAAGTTCAAGGTGTAATCTTCAAAAGGGCCAGCCCGGAGTGACAGCTTAAGGCTGAAATGAACTGATGGCCTTCTATTTCCTTCTAAATCTACATGTTACTAAGTTAACCCTTACTCCATATAACAATAGCCAGAACACGTGTTGGAGGCAAGCTGGCCGGTTCAGTCTCCTCCTTCCCTGAAAGGACTAGAACCCATCTGGTGTGACCTTTGCAGCCCTTCCCTGCTCCAAGGCTGCATGATGCCAACACCCACTCTTCTCTTAAAAATTCAGGTAAAATTTGGGGCGCCTGGGTGGCTCAGTCGGTTGGGTGGCCGACTTCAGCTCGGGTCGTGATCTCGCGGTCCGTGAGCTCGAGCCCCGCGCCGGGCTCTGTGCGGACAGCTCGGAGCCTGGAGCCTGTTTCGATTCTGTGTCTCCCTCTCTCTGCCCCTCCCCCGTTCATGCTCTCTCTGTGTCTCAAAAATAAATAAAAACATTTAAAAAAAATTAAAAAAAACAAAAACAAACATATAGGTTAAAACATACAAATAAGGGGCGCCTGGGTGGCTCAGTCGGTTACGCGGCCGACTTCGGTTCAGGTCACGATCTCGCACTCTGTGAGTTCGAGCCCCGCGTCGGGCTCTGTGCGGACAGCTCAGAGCCTGGAGCCTGTTTCAGATTCTGTGTCTCCCTCTCTCTCTGCCCCTCCCCCGTTCATGCTCTCTCTCTGTCTCAAAAATAAATAAAAACATTTAAAAAAAATTAAAAAAAAAACAAAAACAAACATATAGGTTAAAACATACAAATAAGTTGACTGTCTGATTTATTCCTGTCTACCCTCTAATTCAGATGCTAAAAGACTCCAGGGCTATTGCTTAGAAATACGTAAACTGGGTTAAAACTACTAAAAATGTAAATATATTGGGGCGCCTGAGTGGCTCAGTCGATTGAGCCTCCAACGTCAGCTCAGGTCATGATCTCACAGCCTCTGAGTTCGGGCTGTGTGCTGACAGCTCAGAGTCTGGAGCCTGCTTCAGATTCTGTCTCCCTCTCTCTCTGCCCCTCCCCCGTTCATGCTCTGTCTCTCTCTGTCTCAAAAATGAATAAACGTTAAAAAAAAAAATTTTTTTTTAATTCAGGTAAAATTCACACACCATAAAATTCATCCTTTTCAAGTGTACAGTCCAGTGATCTTCAGGATATTCAAAGCTGTGCAACTATCACCACTAATTCCAGAATATTTTTATCACCCCCAAGAGAAACCCCTCACCCATCAGCAGTCACTCTGCATTTCTCTCCTCCCCCCGAGCCCCTGACGACCACCAATCTACTTTTTTTTTTTAAGATTTTATTTTTTTTAATTTTATTTTTTTTTAACGTTTATTTATTTTTGAGACAGAGAGAGACAGAGCATGAGCGGGGGAGGGGCAGAGAGAGAGGGAGACACAGAACTGGAAGCAGGCTCCAGGCCCTGAGCCATCAGCCCAGAGCCCGATGCGGGGCTCGAATTCACAGACTGTGAGATCGTGACCTGAGCTGAAGTCGGACGCTTAACCCACTGAGCCACCCAGGCGCCCCGTAAGATTTTATTTTTAAGTAATCTCTACACCCAACATGGGGCTCGAACTTACAACCCTGAGATCAAAAGCTGCACACTCCACCAACTGAGCCAGCCATGCGCCCCACCGACCTACTTTCCGTACCTATGGACGAGGCTATTCTGGACACTTCACGTATATGGAATCATACAATAGATAGTGTTTGTGCTTGGCTTCTTCACGTGGCATAATGTTTTCAAGAGTTATTCATGTTGGGGAGCGCCTGGGTGGCTGTCGGTTGGGCCTCCGACTCTCGACTTTGGCTCACGTCATGATCTCACGGCTCATAAGGTCGAGCCCCGCGTCAGGCTCTGGAGCTGCTTGGGATTCTCTCTCTCTGTCTCTCTGCCCCTCACCTGCGCGTGTTCTCTGTCTCTCTCAAAATAAATAAACTTTTTTTTTTTTTTAAGTTATTCATGTTATAGCATGTGTCAGTGCTTAATTCCTTTTTATGGCCGGATATTTCATGGTATGGATATACAATTCTTGTTTATCCATTCACGCAAATGTCAACTAAAGGACACTTGGGTTGTTTCTACTTGTAGCTATCATGGATAATGCTGCTGTTAATATCTGCCTACAAATTTTTGTGTGGACGTGTTTCCAGTACTATTGAGTGTATAACTAAAAGTGGCATTGCTCAGTTACATGGTAACTCTGTTTAACTCTTTTGGGAACAGCCAAACTGTTTTCCAAAGTGTCGTACCATTTTATATTCCCACCAGAAGTGTGCAAAGTCCCAATGTCTCTACATCCTTGGTAATACTTATCATTGCCTATCTCCTTTATTATATCCATCACAGTATGAGTAAAGAGTATCTCATTGTGGTTTTGATTTGCATTTTCCTAAGGACCGATGATGTTGGGCATTTGTTGTCTCTTGTCTTTTGGTTGATAGCCACTCTGACAGGTGTGAGGTGATATCTCATTGTGGTTTTGATTTGCGTTTCCCTGATAATTACTGATACCAAACAACTTTTCATGTACCTGTGGGCCATTTGTATGTCTTCTTTGAAAAAAGTCTATTCAGATCCTCTGCCCATCTTTTATTTATGAAAAAAAAATTTTTTTTAATGTTTATTTATTTTTGAGAGACAGAGAGAGAGAGACAGAGTGCGAGCTGGGAAGGGGCAGAGAGAGAGGGAGACAGAATCTGAAGTGGGCTCCAGCCTCTGAGCCTTCAGCACAGAGCCCGATGCAGGGCTCGAAGCCATGAACTGTGAGATCGTGACCCGAGCCGAAGTCGGACACCCAACCGACTGAGCCACCCCGGCACCCCAAGATCCTCTGCCCATCTTTTAATAACATGGTCTTTCTACTGAGTTATAGGATTTCTTTATATATGTTGGATATTAACCCCTTATCAGATATATGATTTACAAATATTTTCTCCCATTCTGTAGGTTACCTTTTCATTTTGTTGATGGTCTCCTCACAGTGCAGAAGCTTTTTAGATTAATGTAGTCTCACTTACTACTTTTTGCTTTTGTTGTTTGTGCTTTTGGTGTCAAATAAAAAAATTGTTGCCAAGACCAGTGTCAAGGAGCTTTATCCTGTTTTCTTCTAGGAGTTTTATGATTTCAGTTCCGATGTTCACGTCTTTAATCCATTTCGGGTTAATTTCTGTGAGTGCTCTAAGAGGACGGTCCAATTTAACTCTTCTGCATGTGGTTATCCAGCCTTTCCAATATCACTTATTCTTTCCTCATTATTGACTCCCTTGTCAAATATTTGTTGACCATATATGTGGAGATTTATTTCTGGGATCAATTCTGTTCCATTGGTCTATGTGTTTGCTGTTATGCCTGTACCATACTGTTCTGATTACTATAGCTTTTTTGTTTGTTTGTTTGTTTGTTTGTTTAGAGAAAGAGAAAGAGCGACTGTGAGCAGACAAGAGGCAGAGGGAGAGAGAGAAACTTAAACATCATACATGCTCAGCACGAAGCCCGACACGGGGCTTGTTCTCACCGTGAGATCAAGACCTGAGCCAAAATCAAGAGTTGGACACTCAATCAACTGAGCCACACAGGTGCCCTGATTACTACAGCTTTGTAGTATAGTTTGAAATCAAGACATGTGATGCCTCTGGCTTTGTTCTTTCTCAGGAAGAACTTTGACTATTTGGGCCATTGGAATTTTCACAGGAATTGCATTAAATCTGTACATGGCCTTGGGTATTTATAGACATTTTAATGATATTAATTCTTCTAATCCATTTATCTTTTCCATTTTTTTTTTTTTTTTGTGCCTTCTTCAATTCCGTTCATCAAGGTTTTGTAGTTTTCAGTATATAAATCTTTCACCTCCTTGGTTAAACTTATTCCTAGGTATTTTATTCTTTTTGATGCAATTAGAAATGGGATTATTTTATTAATTTCTTTTAGTTCACTATTAGTATATAGAAATGTAATAGATTTTTGTATATTGATTTTGTATCCTGCAACTTTACTGAAGTCATTGATCAGTCTAACTTTTCGTAGTCTAAAGACTGGCGAGGACTTCCAGTATGTTGAATAAATGTGGTGGGAGTGGGGTATCTTATCTTGCTCCTGAGCTTAGAGAAAAAGCTTTCAGTTTTTCATCAAGTATGCCATTAGCTGTGGGTTTGTCATACATGGCTTTTACTATGTTGAGCTGCATTCCCTCTATACTCCTCTATACTCAATTTATTGAGAGTTCTTACCATCAAAGGATATTAAATTTCGTGAAATGCTTTTTCTGCATCTGTTGAAATAATCACATGATTTTTATCTTTCCTCTTGTTAATGTGATTTGTTACACTACTTGATTTGGGGATGTCAAACCACGCTTGCATCCTGGAATAAATCCCATTTGACTATGGTGTTATGATCCTTTGAATGTACTGGTGAATTCAGTTTGCTGAATTATTATTATTATTAATGTTATTTTACTGAGGACTTTTGCATCCATGTTCATCAGGCATAATGGCGTGTAATCTTCTTTCCTTGTGGTGTCCTTGTCTGGCTCTGTTGTCAGAGTAATGCTGGCCTTAAAGAGTCTAGAGTTTGGAAGTGTTCCCTCCTCTTCTGTTTCTTTGAAGTGTGAGAAGGATTGATATTCTTTATTTTTAATTGAACTAAAGCTGACATGCAATATCATATTAATCTCAGGTTTGCAATATAGGGATTCAATTACAGAATCCTCACCAAGCTACGTATAGTTATCATCTGTCACCATAAAAAATTATAACATTATTGCCTATATTCCCTGTGCTGTATTTTTCATCCCCTTGACTTACTTTATGACTGGAAGTTTGTATCATCTATTTCACTCATTCCTCCCGTCCCTCACCCTTCTGGCAACCACCGGCTGTGATCTCTGTATTTATGAGTTTGTTTCCTTTTGTTTGTTTGTTTGCTTGGTTGGTTGTTTTCCACAGGGGCTGTACCAACTTACATTCCCACCAGAAGTGCACGAGAGCTCCCTCTTCTCCACATCCTCCCCAACACTTGTTACTGTTTTTTTGACACTAGCCATTCTGACTGGTAGGAGGTGGTATCTTCTTATGGGTTCGATTTGCATTTTCCCTGATGATGAGCGATAGTGAGCATCTTTTCATGTGTTTGTTGGCATTCGCATGTCTTCTTTGGAACAATGTCTATTCAGGTCCTCCTCTGCCCATTTTTCATTGGATTATTTGCTTTTTTGGTGTTGAGATATATATAAATTCTTTATATATTCTGGAGATTAACCGCTTATCAGATACATCATTTGCGAATGTCTTCTCCCATTCAGCAGGTGGACTTCATTCTGTTGATGGTCTCCTTGGCGGTGCAAAAACTTTCCAATTTGATGTGGTCCCGATTGTTTACTCTTGCATTTGTTTCCCTTGCTTGAGGAAACAAATCCAGACAAATATTGCTAAGGGCGATGTCCAAGAGCTTTGGGTATATGTTTTCTTTAGGAGTTTTAGGTCTTACATTTAGGCCTTCGATCCGTTTTCAGTTCATTTGTGTGTATAAGAAAGTGGTCCAGGGGCGCCTGGGTGGCTCAGGGTTAAGCAGCCGACTCTTCATTTTAGCTCAGGTCACGATCTCTTGCTTTGTGAGATCGAGCCGCATGTAGGGTTCTGCACTGACAGCACGAAGCCTACTTGGGATGCTCTCTCTCCTGCTCTCTCTGCCCCATGAACACTCTCTCTCTCTCTCTCTCTCTCAAAATAAACAAAGAAACTTAAAAAAAAAAAGTGGTCCAGGGGCGCCTGGGTGGCGCAGTCGGTTAAGCGTCCGACTTCAGCCAGGTCACGATCTCGCGGTCCGTGAGTTCGAGCCCCGCGTCGGGCTCTGGGCTGATGGCTCAGAGCCTGGAGCCTGTTTCTGATTCTGTGTCTCCCTCTCTCTCTGCCCCTCCCCCGTTCATGCTCTGTCTCTCTCTGTCCCAAAAATAAATAAACGTTGAAAAAAAAAATTAAAAAAAAAAAAAAAAAGTGGTCCAGTTTTTCCAACACCATTTACTGAAGATTGTCTTTTTCCCATTGTGTATTCTTTTTTCATCATAGTTACATGGCCACATATTCTACGTGTTCTGATCCATTGATCTTTGTGTCTGTTTTCAGTACCAGTACCAACCGTTTGATCGCCACGGTTCTGTAGCTTGAAATCTGGAAGCTGATACCTCTAGCTCTGTTCTTCTTTCCCAAGACTGCTCTGGCCATCCAGGGTCTTTTGTGGTTTCATACAAATTAATAGGATTATTTGTTCCGGTTCTACCCCAGCCCATCTGTTGGCAACGACAGGCCATGGTTACGGAAGGAGCACTGGTGGGCCGGGCTGGCCCCCAGCAAGGCTGGCTCAGAGCCCCGGCCACAGCTGCTGTGGGCACGCTGGCAAGAGGGGCCAGCCCCTGGTGCAGCCGGCTGAGAGGCCCGGCCGCAACGGCTGTGGGTGTGCCGGTGGGCAGGCTGGGGGGAGGGCTCCCCTCCCCAGGGCGGAGGTCACTTTGGAGAGGCGCCAGTCCTGACTGAGGCGGCCCACCAGGTGTGGCAGGGTGGGAGGCGGGAGGGTCGGAGGCGGCTGCGGGGGCCCTCAGGGTCCTCAGTGGTGCTTCCAGATCCACACTGGCCAGGCACCAAAGCCGGCGGCAGCGGTGGCCCGACCCGGTGGCGTGAACTCTCCGTCACAGGGAGCAGCCGCAGGTGCCAGTGTGGTCGCGAGGGCCGGACGCGGACACGTGCAGCAGCAGGCGGCAGGGCAGGCAGAAGGGTCGGGGCCGGCTCTGGGCTCACGGGCAGCTGTGGGGGCCCTGGCCGCTGGCATGCTGCCCCCGGCCGGACGGTCTCTCCCCGGGCACGTGCACCGCAGTGGAGACTGGTCACGGGGGCCAGGGGCACGCAGCTGGCGGCCCTGCAGGGGCGGCGACCTGCAGGTGAGCATGATCGCGAGGCCGGTGACAAAAGACAGGGCCCGGTCTAGGCCTGCGGTAGCCGCGGAGGCCTGGATGTCTCACCCCAGGCAGGTGCGCACGGCGGAGGCTGGCGACGAGTGCCGCACACAGCCGTGGAGGTCGGCGGCGAGGGTCGGGGCTGGCGTGCTGCCCTCACGTAGCCTCCGAGGCCCAGGCTGGTGGAGCTCTAGGGCTCCAGGCGGGGAGTGAAGGGAGCGGGGAGATTCGGGCGGCTGGTGTCCACAGACACGAACACCCGTGGGGCAAACGCTGGGGACATCTGCAGGGAGCCCACGTCTGGCCCCTGTCTTGGTGGCAGAATATGCTGGATCTGTCTGCAGGGAAGGTCACGGTTACCCACCATCGCTCCGACCGCCTGGCTGCCGTCGGTAGCCCGTTGTCCTTCCTCGGGCCTTGCTGTTTCTACACGCCTCGGTTTTGCCAGCGTAGGTGGGGCGCACCTGACGCGTGGCCTTCGTGTGGTGCCCCGCGAGGTGGAGGAAGCGGGCCGTTCACGCAGCTCTTGCTTCTCGGGTGTGGCTGGGGAGCTCCCTGCGGGCGCCGAGCGACGCCCGCAAAGCCAAGCCGTCTTCCTTCTCTTCGGAGGCGACTCTTCTCGGGGCTCTTTTGTTCCACTGCGTTGCCAAACATTATTAAGTGGACTCCAAGCCTTTCCCAGGTCCGTTTGTGTTTGTGCGCAGCTATCTAATCGCTGAGATTTGTCTCTTACGCGGCCGGTCGGGCGACGTCACTCCTGGAATTCTACAGCCTTGATAACTGCAGATTTTGTAGCAAGTTTGGAAACTGGGAAGGGTGAGCCCTCTGACTTTTCTCTTCTTTTTCAAGATCGTTTTGGCTCTTCTGGATCCTCTGCATTTCAGTATGATTTTTTTTTTTTTTTTTTACCAGCTTTCAGTCTTGGTGCCCACCCCCCCCCCCCCAAAAAAAAAGAGGCAGTTGAGATTTCACGATTGTTTTGAATCTGTAGATCAATTTGGGGATTACTGCGTTCATGACGAGTCTTCCAGTCCATGAATGGGAGACGTCTTTCCATTTCTTTTGGGCTTCTTTAACTTCTTTCAACGATGTTTCACGGTTTACAGTACACAAATGTTGAACATTTTTGTTAAGTTCACTCCTGAGTTCTTTATTCTTTTTGATGCTATTACAAATGGAATTCTTTTCTTCATTTAATTTTGGACTGTCTGTTGCTAGAGTATAGAAATACAGTTGAGTTTCATTATTACTCTTCTATCCTGCAACCTTGTTGAACCTGTTTATTCGCTCGAATAGTTTTTTATGGATTCCTTGGGATTTTCTATATACAAGCTCATGTCATTTGCAACAGAAGTAATTTTATTTCCTCCTTTCCAGCCTGAATGCCTTTCTTTTATTCCTTCTTCTTGCCAAGACCTTCTTGCTCTGGCCAAAACCTCTAGTATAATATTCAATAGAAGTGGTGATGGCAGCCAATACTGTCCTGTTCCTGTCTTAGGAGAAAGCTTTCAGACTTTCAGCACTGACTGTGAACTGTGGGTTTTTCCTAGATGCTTTTGTTCTGGTTGAGGATCAGCTCTGCCTCTTGATTCCTCATCTCCAGTTACCTTCGATGTACCCTCAGGTCCTGAAAATTTGTATCTCAATAGATTTCTTGTATTTCTTCCCTTATGCAGATGCCTAACACCAATGCCTGGATTTAGACCTTTATCATCTTCTGTCTAGACTGTAAGACCTTTAAGGCAGGAGCTATGTGTGGGTGTGTGTGTACATACACATATACATACACTGACGAAAAGAATCACATTCGTTAAACAAGATCAAGGTGCTATGAAAAAGCAGCAGCAGCTACTGGCAGTAAAACCATAATTGTGAAAAGCAAAAAACAAAGCTAAAACTGAAATAACAGTAGTGAAAAAGGTAGCAAGGAAAAAAAACTGCAAGGTAATCTCCCAGAATGGAACACAGAGCAAACGCTGAATAGGAATAATTGAAGGAAGGAAGGAAGGAAGGGAGAAGCCGGACAGAGGGGCTTCAGTTTGATACTTCCAGTAACGGTCCCAAATGAAACAACTAAAATGCTGGGTAAAAGATATTAATGAAAAGATCTGTGAATGCACTGCTGAGGCAGGAGACAGTGAAATGTTATCGAAATGATCAAGGAGATCATTTTTACAAGTAAAAATGCACGTTTTCCAGTATCTTATCTGGTAAAATCCACGGTATTTTTTGTATTTGTTCGCATCTATTATTACCCCTGCCTTCAATGTTTCTGCCCTCCAACCCACGCTCAATACTGAAACCTCCACTCTCCCCTATAGCTGATCCCTGCCTGTGTCACTACTCTGCTTACAAACGTCAAACCTCCAGGGTCTCCCCTTTCCCTCCAGGATCATGTATAAGCCTCTGTGCAGACACACAGGACTCCTTAGTGTTTGATCCTAGTTCCATTTTCAACACCCAGCCCCCAGCCCCTGCTCCCATACCTCCCATGCCTGTCGTCAGGCAACCCGAGACAAGCATATTCCCTCACCATCGTCTGTCCCCATCATACTTCCCCTGGCCCCCTCTCCCTCCCCGCTACACTGCCTCAACCTGAGGTAAAACCTGACTTGGAGTGAACTAAGCAGAGATAAAATGCCATTTCTGACGCCAGGAGGCACGATTAAACACCTCTGTGTCTGTAACAGAGTGCTCACAGCATCACAATGCATCATTTTTCACACTAGCTTATTTATACATACCCTTCTTCCCCAAAGACGATGTCTGTCAAATGAATTAACCCCCGTGAGGAGAGATGATACTGTTGGGATTAAATAGGAGCTGTAGTTTTATTTCTCAGTAATTTAGTTGCAAAATCTCTGTTTCTAAGAAAGGTTTTATGGTTGATTTGGAAAAGGAGGGTAGAAGAGGCAAAAAGGGGGGGGGGGCAAGATAAATGAACGTGGTGTTTCTCAAACTGTGGGGCCCTTATCTACTAGTGGTTTGTGAAACCAATAGAGTAGGTTGTGACCAGCATTTAAAATTTTTTTTTTCAACGTTTATTTATTTTTGGGACAGAGAGAGACAGAGCATGAACGGGGGAGGGGCAGAGAGAGAGGGAGACACAGAATCGGAAACAGGCTCCAGGCTCTGAGCCATCAGCCCAGAGCCCAACGCGGGGCTCGAACTCACGGACCGCGAGATCGTGACCTGGCTGAAGTCGGACGCTTAACCGACTGCGCCACCCAGGCGCCCCTGTGACCAGCATTTAAAAAGTGAAAATGCAGAACAGAAAATACTGGACCACCATGCACATAGTTAGGATAACTTTTAGTCCGTGGTACTAAACTTCACTTTTACACACACACACCCCTAAACGTACATACGTATATTTGTATCATCATCATAATACAATGCATTCCTTCCTGTGGGCTTGGTCAAAATGCTTGAAAGTCAATACATTAATGGTTCAAGGACGCAGGTAAGGAAACCAGCACTACTCTAAGTAGAGAGAGAAGCCAAGGATACGCCAGCAGATGAGAAAGCTTAAGATGGGTGCTTTCACAGCCTATGCTAGATTTTACCTGCAGGAAAGTAGTTTATGAAGAGATAAATCACCTCTGTGCCTCTCTGCATTTAGCACTTTGATGTGTTTTCTAACATTATGTATAATCAGGATGCAGGCTCTCAAATGATGTGCCGGTCTCTACTGACTCTGCTTCTATCGGTCCTGTGTTCACGGAGCTCGTGAACTCTGCTTATCATCTACACAGAACAAAAGGAGTCGTAGGCTGTAGATTAAAATTATGAACTACTTTTAGCTAACCACTCTGAGATGTCCCACCCTGAGAAAGAAAAGACAATAAGCTTCAGAGGTACTCATCACGAGCAAATACAGGATGTCGAAGTAATTCACGACACGGAATGAACAGCACGGTGTCAGTACTCGTTTCTTGGATCCAACCGCGCGCACTCTGGTTATGGGGGGGGATACCGTCCCTGGGGAAGCTGGCTGGAGGGCACATGAGAACTATGTTTGCCACTCACGAATATGTGGAATGAATATTATGAAGTTTTAATTCAAAATAAGAGGTTATTAAACATAATTAGGATTAAAGTGCCCTGTGGATTCTTAGGATCGGTGCCAGCAGACTAATCTGAGATAACTTCACCACGGTGACTGTGCTGATTCCTCACGATGGAGACAAACCCGCTCACGGCTGAATTCTCTTATTTAAAACGAGCCAGCTCAGCAGCGTCTAGCATTACTCTACTCATTTTCAATACTGTGCCTTTCTAAACTGTGGCCATCTATTATTCTCCAAAATCTTTTTGTACATTTCTTTGTTCACTTTAATTTAATCTCAATATAGGACTGGCTGAACATTTTGGAGAATATACTAAGTTTTAAGAGGGAAAACAGGTTGGAAAAAGTGGTTGTGAAACAAATGTAAACTACCGTTTGATTTATAGACCTCCACTGCTCTCGTTTAAAGGACTTAGCAGTGGGGAAGGGTTGTTTAGACTGTACTTGGGCTTAAGTGGAAAAAAGTGATTGCTGAAATTGTATAAATCATCTCAAATATTGTTTGATTTTAGCTTTTAAGAGTCTGAGTTTTCCTAAGTGTGCCGAGAAAGTTTGGTTGAGTTTTCACTCTCCATAAATCAGCAAGTATTTCAAAGCCTCCCCGAGACACATAAAAATATACACGTGTAAAAAGAATGACTACACCATCAGTAAGTTAAGAATCTGAAAATAACGCATATTAAAGCGAGCAATGAGCTGGGTCCTCGCTTCCGTCATTATTAAATATATAAAGAGGTGGAAAAGACACCAAGATAAGCTATTCTCACACGTCAATAACCACATATGGGCATGGAGAGAAGCTAGAAAGGCGCAAAGCCACCATAGCGCTACTCAAGCAACCAGCCGCGTCTTACCTCGGGGGGCCTCCGGCTGTCTTTCGGGAACAGGGATCACCCTCAAAGGTCACCGACAAAAGAAGGTGGCCCACACACGAGATTCCCATCTATTTTCATGGGTTCATTTGCCTTTCCTGTTACCCATCCTACATGCAAGTGATGCGATTTTCTTCCTCAAATGCCATTTTTGATCATTTAAATCCCTCCTTTTGAATAAAAAAGCCAACGCAGGGAACGCCGTCGATGGTACTGTCGTAGTGTCGTATGGTGACAGGAGCTACACTTGTGATGAGGACAGGGTCACGTACAAACGCGTTGAATCACTGTGTTGTCGTACACCCGAAACTAACGTAACATTCTGTGTCAACTACGTCCAAATTTTAAAAAAATGTCCCCTTTCAGTGATCACTTACTACACTCACAATACTAATAATGTTTAACATCTGTTTTGCATTTACTATGTGCCGGGCATTGGGCTAAGTGCTTTTGACAAATATTCTCTCACTCTTACGATAACCATAGTGGGTTCGATATCACCATCTTACAGATGAAGATCTGATGCTTAAGCCTGGCTCTAGGCCATCTGATCCTGAAGCCTCGCACCCACCTTATTCCTGCACCGTCTCCCAGGCAGAGTCAACCTGGCCCTCCACGGGGGAGACGCCTTCACTCAGACTCCTTCCCCTACACAGAACGTCAGCTGCGGACCTCCTACTTCCTCACGGAACCTTCTCACTCCTACCTTTGTAATCTGAAGATGTGACTATCCTGGAGTATTCTCTTCTCTGGCCCTCACACGCTCTGGCCCTCTTTCAAATCACAGGCGAAACCTAAAACATTTCGTTAAAACCATAAACCAAACAAGTATGCTCAACTTCCCTATTACCATTTAGCATTATTTTGAAAGTTCAGCCACCGCACCAGTCAAGGACACACGGACACATAAAAATTGGAAAGGGGCGGCAAAAGTATTACTTACGTGTGCTGCGGGATATGTATCTATATAAATATGTACCTGTATGTATATCTGTCTATATCCATATAGATGTAGATAAATAGATAAACATATATAGAAACATATCTGGAAAATCCCTAAAACCTGGTAAATAAGTATTGAAAACACTCAGTTGTTCATCAAGACTGTCAGCCACAAAAGTAAAAAACGAAAATAAAGAACTTCTATGTACCAATGGAGACTAGCTGGAAAAAGGTGCTGGGAGATATATAATATCCATTCACAACAGAAAAAAAATCTTAAAACAGGAATTCATGTAATAAGATACAGGAGGGACTTCCAGTAAGAATGTTATAAATGTGCAACACGGTGACGGGAATGGGTAGATGACGTAAAGAGAGGAACAAAGGCATCTCTATTAATAAACAACCAACAACAAACACCCAAACTTCCACAAATGATTATCCAGTCTGGGCAAGAACCCGTGAGATGGAAAGCCTAGAAACAAACCTTGTCGTGCAGGAAAACTTTGCATCTCACAGAGGGCATCTTTTCAAGTCAGTAGGGAAAAACGGGTTATTCAAAAACCAACTAGAGAAACGAAAGCCGGTTCCAATCTCAGCCCTTAACACTGCCACAAACTTAAACAGTCAAAGATTGAAACATGAAAAATAAAACCACAAGAGTACGAGAAGAAAATGTGGACAGAAAGTTGAATGCAGTTAGGCCAGAAAGCTCTCTTGAAGGCTGACAAAAAACTGAAAGAAAAGTCTAAAAGATTTAACTCAAAACAACATTTATTGCCATCAAGCTAAGTAACAGACATAAAACCTTCTAAGTGTTAAAAAAAAAAAAAAATCATAAAAGAAGCTGAAAGATAAATAACAAAATGGGAGGACAAAATTATGACAAACAGACTAAAAGGCTGACGACCCTATGAAAACGAGGAACAAAAAGATGAACGTGAAGACGGGAAAATGACAAAAATAGACAAAATTCAATTCCTACTGGATGGCAAGACACCACAGGGGAAGCTGTCGGTTTCACCGGTAATCAAAGAATTGCAAGAAGAAATAAATCAAAGTGTGTGTGGTCTATCAGATTGGCAAAAACTAAAATCAAATCCATAACTGGGGTCATCAAGGAAAAGCCATCTGGATTTTAACTTTGCGACGTGTACCAGAACATAAACTCTACAGGTATCTTCTAGCTACGCAATTTCACCCTGAGGGATTTATTTTAAGGCTACAATAGTCAAATGGACAAGACATACGCATCCATAGTTAACTGTAGTTCTTCTACAATATCGAAAACTGGGTTCAGAACCTTGAACAAGAGCTAGGGATAGGAGTTAGGGTTCTGGGGCACAGTCTCAGAGCCAAGAGGAGAAAGGGTGAATACCAGACGGAGCCTGGGAAAACGCAAGGGGCGGGCGCGGGGGTGGCCTCAGTTTGGCACATAGATAGGAGTCCAGCCTACTGTCTGCTCTGCACGTAGGATCAACACATTGTGCCTGGCACACAGCAAGAAAGGCCCTTGGAAGATGATGAACAAGAATGAGCCAAGTCTAAACTACGTTTTATCGAGGATTGAATTTAATCCTAGTAAAGACACCTGGGACTTCAAGGTGATCTGGGGAAGTAAGAGAATCACATTACGGACTCGGTTGCAAAGAAATCCATTCATTTTCATTTATTAACGTCCGTGTAACTTTTGTCCAGGTGAAGAACACACTTTCTCTCTCTTTTACGTTCTCTGCCATGGTACTTTCGCACGGTACCCTGCAGTGAAAAACTGCTCGGTGCTGTGAAGACGCTGGGCATCACCTCGAAAGTCATCTCTTTTAGAAGGTACCTTTTCCGGGACAAGAGAGTCTGTATTCCCAACCTCCAAGATCTCTCGAAGAAGGGAGGGGAAGTATTCAGGCTCAGGAGTGGTGAATTTTATATCCAGAACTCATGCCATGGGGAGAAGGAGCTTCTCTTCTGAACCTAATCCAGGCTCAGCCCTGCTTCTTCATCTCAGCTGGGCTCTGAGGAAAGGAAGGGCCATATGGTCGCTGACATTTCAATGGCCTTTATGTCTTCAATGGCACAGAAAGAACTGAATGAATGCCTGTGTCACCGGAAGCCAACTGAAGCTATGTGTGTCTGTGTGTGTGCACGTCTGCCCTTCCAACTTTACAAGGAGTCTGTGCTCCTTAAAGAAAAATCGGAATGAAAAATACAAAAAGGAAATTGACACTCACCCGTAATCCGTGACTGTGATAAACGGTTGTTAATGTGAAAGCTCCCTTCGGTTTTCAAAAGACAAAAATCACACTACCTATGATTTTATTAGATGCTTTTCACTAACCTGATATTAAGAATTCTTTGTGAACGTTAACAGCTGTATATTATTTCATCGTGTGGCCTCTATGAGTCAGGATATACTAAGTGACGATGACAGTAACATGAATCCTACCGTGTCAGTGGCTTCCAACAGCAAAGATCTGTTCCTTGGGCAGACGACACATCTGTCTCGGGGGAGCGGACTCCTCTCACGTCAGCAGCACTTAGGCACCCAGGCTTTGAGTCTCCACCACCCGGAAGGTCACTGGTTGCTGGGCCAACAGGGAGGAAATGTGGACAAGTGCGCAGGGGCTCTTACCTGCTGCAGCCCAGCAATGAGCCCCATCACTTCTGCCCGATTTCTTTGGCCAGATCAAGTCACGTGGCCACAACTAACTGCACAGAGCAATTCTACCACGTGTCAGAGATAGCGCAGTGCTAAGTGGGCAGGCCTAATGACAAGCACAGGGTACAATACGGTTTGCTTAACCTTTCCTCCAATGTTGGACTCCAATTTCTTGTAGATGTGCTAATTAGCAGGTGTCCAGCTTTACTGGGTTTTCTATGTATATCTTCAGAATAAATTCCTCAGCGCTACATTAATGGCTTTTGTAGACTTCCATGTTCTTGATCCCTCCTGCCAAACCCATTCCTCCTCCTAGAAACAAAAATAAAAATATCTACATCGGTGTATCAATACAATCACTAGTGTTGTCTTTTAATAGAATATGGAGTCATATGATAAGCGAACGTGTCATTTTGCTGTTATTTCCATTTGCATACTTTTGCGCGCCAGGAAAGTCAAACAATTTTTTGTAGATCTACATTAACTATTTGCATTGTCTTCTTTTGTGACTTCTATGCCTATTTTCCTTTGGGGGGAGTGTCGGGATTTTGTTGTTGTTGTTCTGCCCGTTTTTTATTTGTATTTGTATGCGCTCTTTATGCAGCAACAATATAAACCATTTGTCATTAAGTGTTGCAATTTTTGAAAACCAGTATGCTTGTCTGTGAATTTTATTCATGTTTCCTGAGAGAAATTAAAATTTTTGTGGTCAAATCCATTCATCTGTATTTTCATTTGTAATTTCTTCCATCTCTTTTTAACCTACTATCCTTCTCTAAACGGAAGAGAAGATAAGAGGAGCTAAGAGGAGGCAGATAAGATCTCACCCAGTCCGTTGGCTTTGATAT
The DNA here is from genome assembly GCF_018350155.1 of Leopardus geoffroyi. Taxonomy (NCBI): domain Eukaryota; kingdom Metazoa; phylum Chordata; class Mammalia; order Carnivora; family Felidae; genus Leopardus; species Leopardus geoffroyi. Next base: position 4,339,861 of record NC_059326.1, read on the forward strand.
AATCTATGTGTGGATAACTGCAAATCCCTATCCCCAGCACAGACCGCTCCTTTGAACTTTGGACTTGTATATCCACCAGCCTACGTGACAACTTCTCTTGCTTTACTAGTGGCATCTCATACTAGGTACTCCTAAAACTGGTTTCCTGATTGCCCCAAGGACCTAGCCTTCCCACAGTCTCCTCTCGACGTTAAAGGCAACGCTTTCCTTTTGGCCACTCGGGCCAAAACCCTTGCAATCACTCTTGACTCTTCTCCCTCTCTCATGCTCCAAATTCTATCTGACCTTTACCTGAAACCTTCGGATGGCTTCCTACTCATCCACATCCGAGCCAAAATCCTGACACAAAGGGGACATTCAAGCGGCCCATAAACATACAAAGAAGTGCCCGGAGTTCTTAGTCATGAGAAAAGTACACGTTAAAACCACAATGTGATATGGCTCCATCCTCCCAAAGTGGCTAAAAGTAAAAGGACTGACAATATCAAGTATTGGACAGGACGTGGAACAAACGGTGCATCCGAACATTGCCTGTTGGTGTGCAAACCCCGGAGAATTATTTTGAAAAACCGTTTGGCGAGAGCTGCAGTAAAGCTAAAGTATACCCCAAACGACTCCTAGCTACATACTCAACAGACATGAATGCTTGCGTCCATCAAAAGATATATACAGGACTATTCGCAGGAACTTTATGCACAATAACCCCAGAAGGGAAATAACTCAAATGTCAGTCAATAGTGGAACACATTAGTACACTGTGGCATATTAAAAATGGAATAGTTCGGGGCGCCTGGGTGGCTCAGTCGGTTAAGCGGCCGACTTCAGCTCAGGTCACCATCTCGCAGTCCGTGAGTTCGAGAGCCCCGCGTCGGGCTCTGTGCTGACGGCTCGGAGCCTGGAGCCTGTTTCAGATTCTTTGTCTCCCTCTCTCTGCCCCTCCCCCATTCATGCTCGGTCTCTGTCTCAAAAATAAACGTTTAAAAAAAAAAATGGAATACTTCAAAGCAATGGAAAAGAATAGGTCACTAAACCACGCAACAAGATGCATGGACCTCACAGACACGATGCCGTATAGAAGACGCTACGCTCAAAAGAGTACCTAACACACGGTGGTACTTAGCTCAGGTTCGAAACAGGCAAAGCTGGTGGTTACCTTGTGGGGAAGGTATATTGAAGGAATATTGACTGGCAGGTTGCAGGGGCCTCCGAAAAGCAGGTGCTGAAAACGGTGTATATCTTGACCTGGGTAGCAATGAGACAGGTATACACCGATGTAAGATTTCTTGGAGCTGTGTACTAAGATTTGTGTATCTCATGTAAGTTCCGCCTCAGTAAGACGGTAACAAAACAAAACGCCTTCTATTAACCTTTGTTGGGCACTACCATGCACAAGTGACCTGAAGGAATAATGAACGGATCAGAAATGGGCCCTGCTGCTATGTGAATGTCACTCCCCCCGGGAAGACAGAAAGTAATCAAATGACCTCGAGAAATCAGGAACCGGGATGATCGACACGCAGGGAAAGAACTGGGTTCTGTGAGGGTGGGCGACAGAGGAACCGGCGAGCTCTGGGGGAGTGACATTCCCAGCGGAGCAGAGTGAGAAGACAGGAGAACGTGCTCCAGGCAGAGGGAAGTGAGTGCCAAGAACCTGGAGCCAAAGAAAGGAGGCTGTGTTCAGCTGGACAAGGCTGGGCTGACCAGGCCCCGCGGGAACCCGTGGGCGACACAGGTCTTCGGCCTTTGGCTCAAGAGCAGTGGAAGGCACTGAGGGGTTTTAAGGGAAGGGGTGTTATAAGCGAATGTGCATTTAGAAAAGATCTCCCAGATAGCTGTGTGGATTTGAGAGAGGGAAAGTCGGTCAGGGGACACTCGTTAAGAGAACTGTAACTGCCCAGGCTAGCATCCACCCATCTGGGAGACAGGGCAGGAGACGCGGTGAGGGAAGGTCGTCACCGAGACTGCGGATTCGATGTATCTTTGTATCTCACAGAAGCGATTTCCACTCCAGGTCAGTATGTGAGAGACAACAGGAACACCAGGGACCCCTATGGACAGAGGCGGAGGGCCAGGGGGATGGGAGCACGGCCAGGGGGACGGGAGCACGGCCAGGGGGACGGGAGCACAGGAGGGACGTTACACATGGACCCTTTCACGTTTTTACATCTTACGGTTTTCAGGCATGTGCATATACTCCTACTCAAAATATAATTAAAACATAAAGTTAATATCACTCAAGGGGAGCCTTCCTTACCTTACTAATGTTGCCCTTGGCTTCTCTGTGGGTCACAAGGCACAGAGGTAAAAAGACATTGTAGCAAGCCCCTCTGGGTACTGTCATTCCATGAATAATAGTGAGGTCCCCGCGTCCTGCTCACAGCTCATATTTGCCATGGATGAGAACATAATTTACTTAGAGAATCACCAGAGAAGCCACTTCCTGAAACGTAAACTGCCTAAAATCTAAAAGACACATGTGCATCATTTAAAATATACAGTTTACTTGCTCTAGGAAAAGCTCCTAATATCCTGGATTTTCATTTCATTATATCTAACGCATGTAAATTTGCAGGGGGTTAAAAAAAAAAACAAAAAAAAAGTATAGCTCTATTCGTGAAAACCAAGACAAAAATGAAAGCCGGTGACTTGGCCCAAAGAGCTCTATTATAAAAACAGCCCGGGTAGTCCTATAATTTCCCCGTGTTTTAAATCAGTGAAATCTAGAGTTGCAGCTGTCCCACAGACTGAAACCATATAAATTTTTAGAAAATGAGTCAATCATGAGATTAAAGTTTCAATTTATAACACTTCTGTGTTTTAGTTACAAAGTCGTAAATAAATCTAGCATGACAGAGAAGGTAAATATTTTCTCAGTTGTTTATGCAGCCAAAGAGGAAAGGAATTTAACATGCAATTAACTACTTAGGTTTTTTTTTAGATACGCACCACATGGTCTTTGTATTCCAGATAAGCAAAAAATAAATATTGTTTTGTTTAATCTAACATTTGCTTAGCAACAACAAATACTCCAAACTAGTGTGATACCTGGCTAATACCTTCGCTTTCTGGAACTGTTTTTCCACTTGCAAAAGAGCTAGCACGTAAGAAAAGGGAGGAAATAGAACTGCTTCCCCAGGAAGAAGAAGAAAAAAAAACTAAATGGGAGGAATGAAGATTTTTATTAAATAAATGAGGTTGAAGTCTCTGGAGAGAGAATGATGGACTTTCAACCACTCGGGGGCTCTACTTCTATCGTTTTCAGGTAGTATTTTTTTTTTTCCCCCACATTAAAAAGAGAGACCTTTATGCCATTCTTTAAACCAACCTCTGAACAGGTGTGAGGTTAAGAATAGGTCGAAAGCAGCCCTCAGATTTCTAAATAAAGCCTCCCATATGATCAGTTTCTCTTATCGGCCTTACTTTAAAAGTAACTGGAAAAAAACGTGACTGCCATTTTAATCGAGATGGTAGAAATCACTTACGAGCGCTATTATTTCTTACCGTCATGACTTACCAGTTTTTCTAAAAATTAAAGCTTTTAAAATAAAATCATGAACACTTGAGTCTATGTGAGGTCACTAAGCTGTAATGTAATTTTAAATTAAAATTATGTAATCTCCTCTGGAAACTTCTGAAGTATACACTTAAAATTGGACATTTTTAAACATGATTTTTAATCTGGACGCACAAGTGTCAGCTATCCACAGGGATTTCTACACAAATATACCGACTCACTCACTTACTTATTTTGAAGAAAGAAGCCCTTCGAGACTGCCTATCAAGTAAACAGGAAAGAGAATGAACTCTAATGGCAATAAATCAGTCTCCACACCCAAACCGTGTGTAGCAAGGCCGTTTTCTCATTGTGTTTCTGCTTATTTTTCTTCTTTTTGAGACTTAAAAAAAAAAAAAAAAAAAAACTCCATACAGTAAAATAAACACGGTAAAAGTACTCTCAAAATCTCTCTGCACTCTCCCACTATGTTGATTTCATGTCCTTCCCCATGGTTAACAGGTCAGTTTGAAAGTCCGTCTGGGATGAGCCCGCTGTGTGAACAAGTGGGTTTACCACTGCTTGCACACCATCTCCCAACTGGTAAATTACAGGTTACTTTCCATTGTCATGACATCAGCAATGTCAGGGTAAGAATTGGCTCTAGAAATTGAGCAATTTCAGGAAGGGAAGCCCTCAAATTACACATAAACTGTATGCTAAAAGTTCATTTATTAGTCTGTTTATTTGGGAATGCAGAACACACACCCAAATTAGATGTTCTATAAAGCATGTTCTAAGCTACTACAGTCAACGTAACCCTAAAATAATAGAAAAGAGCAGAGCATTATATTGTTTTAATAGTAGCAGAAACGGAAAATAGTACGTTTAAAATTTTGGTTTTTGCTGGTACTTGAAAAAAAAGCTGTTCAGGGTCGGCGGGGTGGGGGGGGGGGGTCTGGGTGGCTCAGCCGGTTAAGCGTACGACTTCAGCTCAGGGCATTGTCCCACAGGTCGTGAGTTCCAGCCCTGCATCGGGCTCTGTGCTGACAACTCAGAGCCTGGAGCCTGCTTTGGATTCTGTGTCTCCCTCTCTCTCTGGCCCTCCTCCACTTGTGCTCTGTCTCTCTCTCTCTCTCTCTCTCTCTCAAAAATAAACAAACATTAGAAAAAAAAAAGCTGTTCCAATTAGAAGATCTTATCCAACCACACTGGCTGATCCACTGTGCCCATGCTTAAATATTCCCCTCAGTTGTCTTCTAAATTTCCCTTCATCTTACTCAGCAAATTCTCCCTGCTCAGTGCAGTCTGTGATCATAGCTTATAGTTCCATCTGTATCTGTATTTTAACTAAAAATTAATTTTAACTAAAACTAATTTTAACTAAATTTTTTTTTATTTTAGAAAGAGAGAGGGCAAGCAAGGGAGGGGCAGAGAGAAACGGAGAATTTCAAGCAGGCTCTGTGCTGTCAGTGCAGAGCCCGACATGGGACTAGAACTCATGAAACTATGAGAAAATGACCTGAGCCAAAATCAAGAGTCAGACGCTTAACTGAGCCACCCAGGCACCCCCCTAAAATTTTTTTTGAGAGAGAGAGAGAGAGAGAGCATGAGCAGAGGAGAGGGGCAGAGGGAGGGGGGAGGGAGGGGGGAGGGAGGGAGAGAGGCAGGAGGGGAGTGGGGAGAGAGACAGAGAGAGAGAGAGAGGGAGGGAGGGAGGGAATATCTTAGGCTCCACGGTCAGCCTGGAGCCTGATATGGGACTCGATCCCTTGACCCTGGGATCATGACCTGAGCCAAAATCAAGAGTTGGATGCTCAACTGACTGAGCCACCCAGGCGTCCTTTCTTTTCACATTCTTTGTTGGTGTTTGTTCTAACAAGAATAGTGAGCGGATATCAACATGTCATTCAATCCCAGTAAGTGCTTTCCTAGAATAAGTCTTGTATATTTTAGCTTTATTCAAGACAGCAAACTTTAAATTATGAATGGACAAGAAAGACAATCTCCTCAGATATACTTATTGTGACGTTTTCAGGTGCTCAGGACTTTCTTATTCTGTACTCATCACTGTTTTCAACATGAGGTGGTAAAGGACAAAGAAGGCCTCACTGGCGGCAAGATTTATTCAGAGAATTCTTTTATTCCCAGGATAGCTGCGTGTGAGACACGGCTTCACCAACAAAGTCCACAAAGGTAGTTCAACCGAGCGAGATACAAATGAGTCGTTAACAAATCTTGGAAAACTGCGGTCTGTCAGCAGAGTCAGTTGTTCATGCTTTGAACTTGAAAAGTACTCACAAGGACAGAAATGAACGGTCACAAGGCTAGAGATAGGTTTTGACCCAGACGCTCCCAGACATGACTGCCTCTCAACTGCTTCAGAGGGATGAGCGACAGTGTAAAAACATAAACTTGGAATCCTATAAAAACAAAAATGCAGCATCTTCCACTCTCTGAGTAAATAATGCAGGTGATACACAATCATCTGGGAACAGAATGTTCTGAGAAGAGATGGTCATTAATATCAAAACCAAACATCAGGCTCCGAATAGTACAAGACTAGTCCGTTGGATACGCTGTAAAACTGCTCTCTGTTTACAACCAGCTTTTGGGCCCCTAGCAAACTACTGTTAGAATAGCAAGAAAATTACAAATCACATTTGTCTATACATTATATACAGCACTAGAGCTAGGTCATAAGTATCAATAAACTGCTGACGTAATAAGTCTATTCACTCGAAAAATAAGCACCCATTATTTATTGCGGGATACGGCTGGAGCTGCCCGTGTTCCATAGTCGCGTTATCAGAAGAGCAGAGTTTGCCAAAACATGATCTACACGGGGCTAATGTCTAGAAATGAACCAGGCAGAGTTCTGTGGTCATTAGTAAGCTTTCAAACAAAGCACGAGAGACTCAATGTTCATTAGCACATCACAGATCCTGAGAAGCCCACTCAACATTATTTAAACAAGTATTCCTCAAACGTAGCTGATGGGACACTTTATTCTCAAGGTATTAATGCGCTTGGAGAGACACTAGTACAGACACATACATAATCACCGTCTAAAAGTTTAGACCACATTACATGCATATAATCTGTGCAGTTCTATCGATATTATGAATACTCTGTAGGTTGGTGTTCAAATTATATTCTCCTGTTCTCATGGTTTCATTGGAGGGAATAAAAGGATTCACTGCAGTGAAATATCCCTAGAGATAAGTCTGTAGGGAAACCATCCCTCTTCCAGCCTGCATGGCGGGATGCTCTCAAGTCCCCCTCCCGGGTCAATGCTCGTGACGAACTCACACTCATTCTCCACCCCCTGACCTCCGCGTCCAGCCGACCACTGCGCCTCATGGAGCCTGCCTTCTACACTGTTCTCACACCCATTTCAATCTTTCCACCTCCACAGCCACTTCCCTGGTTCGAGCTACCCACTCTACCCCAGCACCTGAATAATTTCCCAACTGCTCCCCCTAAATCCATTCTTTACCACATATGGCACAGCCAAAATAACCTCTTAACGTAGAGAAATCTCTTCCACATACCAATTTTCTACTATTTCTATAAACTACTAAGATAAGGAGAATGACAAAACTATCAAGGTTATATGCACTATCAGTTTAAGAAACAAGACACTTCCAGGACGTGTATAATCCCATTCCTTGTTCCAGAGGTTAGCACCCTCTGAATTTTGTGTTTACTATTCCTTCACTTTTCGTTAGAGTTTTACTGCTTATGTGTTTACCTGTGAGAAGTCCATTATCTGTGCCCCTCAGTTTCAGCTGCATGAATTCCAGACAATGAATATGGCACAAATTATTTATCCATTTTTTCCACTGACAGTCACTTGGGTTCTTTCCCGAATCCCACCTCTTCCTTTTTTTCCCCTTTACAAACAGTGCTGTTATAAACCTTCCAGTTATTATTATTTTTTTATGTTTCAAGGTTTTTGTTTTTTTTAACGATTATTTATTTTTGAGAGAGAGACAGAGTGTGAGTGGGGGAAGGGCAGAGAGAGAGGGAGACACAGAATCTGAAGCAGGCTCCAGGCCCCGAGCTGTCAGCACAGAGCCCAATGGGGGGCTCGAACCCACGAGCCGTGAGATCATGACCTGAGCCGAACTGAGATCACGAACTGAGCCATATAACCGACTGAGCCACCCAGGCACCCTTAATGTTCCAAGTTTTTATTAAATTCTAGTTAGTTAACAGGAGTAGAATTTAGTGATTTATCACTTACATATAACACCCAGTGCTCATCGTAAGTGCCCTCCTTAATGTCCATCACCCATTTAGCCCCTCCTCCTCCCACCTCACCTCCAGTAACTCTCAGTTTGTTCTCTATAGTTAAGAGTATCTTCGGGGCGCCTGGGTGGCTCAGTCAGTTGAGTGTCTGACTCTTGGTATTGGCTCAGATCATGACCTCATGGTTTGTCGGATTCTCTCTCTCTCCTTCTGTCCCTTTCCCTGTTCATGTTCTCTCCCTGTCTAAAATAAAATTTAAAAACAAAACAAAACACAAACAAACAAACAAACAAAATACAATTTACTCAAAAAGCCATAGCTACTGCCAATGAACAAGGGAGACAATCCCAGTGAAGAGATAAGTCTCTGTATTTTCTCAAAAGGAACTAGGACAAGGATAATGGGCTTAATAACATCATCCTTTCTTTTAAATTCAAACAATTTACTGATAGTTGATTCAGAATTTGTTTGCCACTGTGACTTCATCTTTGTATATTTCATTATTACGCAGAGGAATCTGGACGGTAGGGAAGTTTGGGTTCTCTTCTAAGGACAGGTACAGCTACGTCACCATACAACTGGAGATAAAGAAAGGCAGAGGAAGCAGCTCGGCCAAGCTCAAGTTCTGCAGCTTTAGAAAGCTTCCCGCTTCCTAATTTTTGCCTTCCTATGATTTAATCACTTACTGATCACGTTATAACTACATGGAGTTCACATCACATCCATCTGTAAACTAAGCAAAGAATAGGGCGCCTGGGTGGCTCAGTCGGTTAAGCACCTGACTCTTGGTTTCAGCTCAGGTCATGATCTCATGGTTCGTGAGTTCAAGACCAGTGTTGGGCTCTGAGCTGCTGACAGTGCAAAGCCTGCTTAGGATTCTCTCTCTCTCTCTCTCTCTCTCTCCCTCCCTCCCTCCCTCCCCCCCCCCCCTCTCTCCCCCTCACCCCCACTGTCTCTGCCCCTCCCCTGCTTGTGCACACTGTTTCAAAATAAACCAACTATAAAAAATAAATAAAACTAAGCAAAGACTAAAAAATGAGCACAAAAAACACACGAGCACAACAGCACATGAATGAGGCAGTGTTCTGCAAACTGGAAAAAGCTATTAAATCTAGGCAATTGTTATGGTTTGTCCCACTGATGAATATTCTCATTGCCACAAATTTTCACTAACACAGACAATCCAGGGCTCAATAATACACAGCATTAGAACAGTAAATTACACATAAAGTCAAAAACAGGTACGTAGTATGCCTAGCATTATATACTGGAGCAGATGATTAAGCGTCCAGATGACCAAAACTATTGATAAGAAGTATTATGATGATAAAATACGCTATTACTTTACTTGTGTGGTAAATTCGAGTGTCAGGACCTGAACATCCCCTGGACAATTACGGTTCACAGACGAGCCTCTTAGCACGGGTGCTGGCACCCAATACCGTAACAACACGTGTTCGGCATTGTACAGATCACAGAGCGCCTCCAAATGTGCTCTCTATCAGACTGGCTAAGCCGGGACGATCTAAACCAGGCCCTCCCGGCAGCCACCGCCCCACCTAGTCAGGGCAGCCCGCCTGAGGACGAAATGAACCCCAAGAAGGACAAGCCTGAGAAATGGAAAGAAAGAGGAACTTTTCGAACGGTATTTTATAAGCACTAACCAGATCCAACTTACCTGAAACCAGATATACCCTTGTATCTTTCAGTGATGAGATTCCATAAAGCCTCTTTTCTGCCTAAGCACTATGAGAGTGAAATCAGAGGTTCTCTTGCAAAGCAGCCAGCTGGAGTCTGGCAGCGCGTTCTCAATAAATGGTAACAATACCCCTGCCTTCTATGCTGACAGACCACACTAAATGAGAGAAGATACGCAAAACCTCTATCATAATCCCTGATGCAAACAAGGTACTCAATAAATGTCAATTCCCTTTGCAGTGAAAATGATTAGGGGCTGATAATCACATTCATCTCGTATCGCTAACCATTCTTCTCATTGTAGGAAAATGACAAAAAAGAACTATAGACTAACTCCAATGACCTTTTTCACCGCTTACCTTCCCAGGCATCCAGAAACACATTGCTAGCAGGAAGAAAATAAGCATTATAAATGGATGGCTAGAGATATTAAATGAGCCAGGCAATTGCTAGCATTTGCCCCATACAAAACCTCGGCATAAATGTAGCGATTTCAGGTTCTGCAAGGGGTAAGGGACCACAACCTACTCCCTCTGACGGAGACACTCGCTGAACCATTTGATGGCACACGGCAGGATCAAAACGCGAGACTCACGGTATTTGGAACGTATGGTAAGCCATAAAATTTCTCCTGGGTTTCCCTGAGAATGTCTGTGGTCGATGCCGTCAGGGGGTGCTTCCCATGGTAGATCTGATCCAGGGCGGCATAAAAGACCTAAGCAAGATGAAAACGTCCACTTAGTTCTGGCAGTCCAGCCTTACATCTAAGACGCAATGGGCCAAAGGTGTTAGAAGTGTACCAGAATAAGAAGTACATGTAAGTTACGTATACGTAACATTCACAGATATAAACGTATATGGCTTGAAATGTAATTTGAACCACAATTCAGACCATGCTAATGATGAAAAGGAAAGCTGTCATCCTTTTCGTGATGAAGGATATTAAAATTTTTTGAACTGTATCTATAAGGTACTCTTTACGTACAACGTAATAAATTAAATTTGTGACCACAAAACTGGACGTTGGCCCATTGCTATCTATAGATATACGCAAAGTATATGGTTGGAAATAGGAGAAGAATAATAAAGTTACAACTTGTGACCCTCTGGATCTAATACATCCTGCGTGGTTTCTTCCTGGAATCCTGATATATCTAAAATGAGAGAAATGAAATGGTCCGAATCCACGTTTTGTGACGAGAAGGGACGGAACGTTAAACAGATGGGGCGAGGTGAAGGAAGAACGACTCTCTTGCGACGGGTGAGTAGGGACGTTACAAAGAATTCTGGCGCAGCTGTTGGGGAGTCTGGAGCCCGGGTCCAGCCAGCTCCCACACCTGGTGTCAGCAGATACCAAGAAAACAGCTGCTGTGCACGGGCAGTTCTGGCCGACGAGGTGACCGGGAGAGAAGGCTCCCTCACCTCTGAGTGGAGGACACAGGCCATCGAAACACGACAGGAGAAGAAAGCGTTAGTTTGCACGTGAAATCGGCAGCTCACAAAGTTCCGAAAAACTAAACTTCACGTAGAAAACCTAACGTAAAGATAAAAGTGCTTTCTCCCCGGGACATCTGGCTCGAATACTAGTGTTTGCGTGGAGTTCACCTGAAGCAAGAAAGGAGAAAAGGCTTGATTTTAAAGGAAAAAATTCTGACACGCAATTATGTTTCTGATATGTATCTTTCTGACTTGAAAACGGAATTTGCAGAGAATGTGCAGCTGTTGACTTAAAAGAACGGAGGATTAGTTTGGATAAAAGAAAAAATTTAAATGACCTCCAGCTTTTGGCTTCCTCTAGATATAGAATTATGGTTCCAAATTATAAGTCAAGCTTAAACCTCCCCTAGAAAAATCTAGACAACTCCTAAATATAAATATTGCTTCACTCTAAGTGGTAATCTAAGCATATAGCTAACTACAGCTCTTTCCATTCGATATTCTATAATGAGTGATCATGCAGAGAGAAATCAGAGGAGCCTAAATTACTCACCCACGTCTTGTCCATATTCCAACAGAATAAATTATCAGGAATCGAAAGTTAAATTCTAACCTCCACTAAGGTGTGAGGGGTTTTTTTGGCCTCAATCTACAAACAAATCTGAATTCAGAAGGTTCATTCCTACAGCTAGGCCTTCCACACGCGAAAGGCGTAAGCACGGAACGACTTTTTTTAATGACAAAAGCAGAGCAAGATAAACGCAATGTGCGTGTGTCTCACCCTAATCTGCTGCTCACCAGACAATTTGAGTGATGAGTCTACCTGCCTACCCAGCGAGTCATGCTCTCCTGGGACCAAGAACCTCAGAGCCACAGAAAAAACAGGAGCCCATTTTTAAAACAATGTGCAACAGAAAAAAAAAAAAAAAGAAAGAAAGAAAACTGCAATTTTCAGAACACTGTGTATGCCTCCCTAGACACCAGACCCAGTTCATTTCCTTTCCAGCCTCGTGTGTCTGCAGCGCACAAGGGGACTGCTGCGGGACAGGAAAGCCTGCAGGGGCAGCTGTCTGGCAAGCACTTGCCTCCCTCTCTTCTCTCTCTCTTCCTCTGCGTCTCTCGGTGGGGGTTACTCTCTTTGGAGGGTGGAAGGAGGGAAAGGTTGGTTTTCCTTTTGAAAGAAAACCCTTGGAACAATTACTCAGAAAGAAAGCCACAAGGACAGAGCTTCCACTATAGACATCGGCAAATCAAAAGACTTGAAGTTGAGTAACGCAGAAATTTTCAAATAACTTGAAAATGTTTCGAATAACGCAGAAATCCTTTTAAAATTATACTGATAGGCATGGGCATTAGCGTAAGTTCAAGTGTAAGGCCATGGTTTTCTCGATAGCATGCATTTTCTTCGAATGTATATTTGAAAGTGCAACATAAACAGAGTTCATAAAGGCTGAATTCTACAAAGCCATAAAGCAATTAAATGGTGCCCGCACTTTGAAATAGGTAGCTGGACCATTATAAAAGCGAACACTGCCTGACGTGAAAGACAGGTGTTTGGGTTGTGTTTATAGAATTCTCCAGATCTGATGAAGAGCAAGAATGCGATAAACACTCCGAGCAATTAAAGTAACCTGAACATCTGGTATCGTGTAGACCTGACATCCAGATGGTTCATAAAATTTTTCTAGTTTCTATCTGGAAACCGAGAAGACTGCCTTTGAATATTATCTAAAACTAACAATCCTCACTGTTTAAACTTCACGTCAAAACCACAAATTTTTAAAAAGACAAAGTGACTAAAAACGTAACTTGCAGGCTGAAATGTAGGAGTTAGAAGAAGTCACGTGACTCCTCCGCGCTTTGACTTTCCCGGCTGAAACTGGGAAATAAACTTATTCAACGTCCATTTCCCAAGGACGGTGCGAGGCCTGAATGAGTCGGTTTTGGTCAAGTTCTTTGAACTCAGGTGAAAGATGTGTCAGAAGCATAATTATTATAATCAAGGTGGAGCGCTGGCAAGAATTTAAAGTTACATATTTATTTTGAATAACTGCTCTGGAAAACGTGAGAACAAAGGGACATACATACCTGAAGTTGCATATCGGCTGCAGCACCCACCTTTTTGGACTCACAAAGCCGAGACACCATATTTTTGGGCAGTGACTTGAAAAACAAAAGAACACACGTGTGAGTCAATTGCTTCCTAAGTCACCGCACTGGCTGCTTATCAGGCAAGAGAGTTAAAAATGACATCAGACCCAAAAATTCATAGAATTTAATCGCAGTGGCTGTCAAATTAAGGTCTGTACACGCAAAGACAGCACCGTAGGCCAAAAGCGTGGTAGTGTCGACCTCTGAACATCTATTGAAAGCCTTAGTAAAAGCCGATGCTTCTTCCGTACCGCTGTTACCAGTGGAAGCCTGTCCAAGCGCTCTGTTGGCTCTTAAGTGCGTACAATAATGGATGACAGGAATGAAAGAGTGAAGTGTCAAAAAACAGACGACGATTCTCGGGTGTCGGCCTGCAGTGAAGCTGACTGGCTGTCCCAACAAATGACCATGACGGTGAACTGCACATTCTCTTATTTTCCCGCCCGAGAGAGGTGCAGAACTGGGAAGCTCAGTGTCATGGCCCTGTCTGCTTTGGGGCTCCCTGCCTGAGACCGATTAGGCCTCATCACACAGCACCACATACTCACGTTGAAATAAAATAACAATCTGGTCGAGGAAGCACGTCGGTCAACTGGCTCTACTTGAAAGTCACTAATGTTGACGTTTCCTGAAAAAGGTGACCACTCTGTGCAACTCTACTTATAATCTAAGTGACGCGAGGAGCCTCCCTACAGAGAAACACATCAGGGAGGCAGAAGGAGGGTTACCAGCACTCCAGCTGTGCACGTGACCCACCGAAGGAGGACAATGGGAGCGGTCTGCTGGCAGGGGCACCGGGCACGGCGATTTAGGGGTGTGTATCTCCTCGGAGTGCCCGCCCCACGGCAGATGCTCAGTAAATCTTTCCGGAAGAAATGAACGAACACGAGAACAATCATTTAAAAGGGCTCCTTGACTGAAAGACTACACCAGGACGTGACGGAGGCTCAGACAACAAAGCCTGTTCTCTCCTCTTTCTGTTTGGCCGTAAGAAAGGCAAACAAGGCAAGAGAAAGAAAAGAAAAAAGGAAAGTTTAAGGCTGTAGAGCACACATTCCAGTGCAGGTGAAAGGCCCGGGGCTTTCTCACACCAGGGGCGGCCATCCTGAGTGAAACAAAAATTTCCTCAGACGGGATTTTAAAAGGTCAAGACTCAGTTAAGTCATCTATGCCAAGAACTCGTACCAGAACGTTCAGGTTTCCCTAAACCCTTACTTTACGTGATACCTTCCGCTGACGGGACTTGCGCTACACTTGGGTTTTTTATGACTCACAAAGCTTTAAGAGTTTTGTTTCCATTCTCGAAAAGTCTATGTGGCAGGATGGCATTTTCTCATTTACCCAAAAATGAAGACTACTGTGGACGAGCACTGTATCAGGCATCGGGGACACAAAAGGGCCACCAGACAGGGCCCCGGCCCCGCAAGCTTCACAAGCTGGCATTACCCACGGAGGCACAATTTTTAGGAGTCGCCGACTGGTGTGAGCGCTAAGATGGAAAAAGCATGCAGGTCGGTATGAGAAAACAGCGCAGACAGGCTTAGATGAGGAACTCAGGTAGAGGTGCAATGTGCAAAACGAGCGGGCATTAACGAGACAAGGGATGGGCGGCCGGGAGCAAGGAGCATCCCAGGCAGAGAAGAGGAGGGCTGCCGGCAGGCGGCGAAAGGGCCGTGGGCAGGAAAAGCGGGTCCCACCGGGCTGGAGAGGCAGGCAGGAGCCAAGCGGGGACACTGGTCTCCACCCTCGGGAGTCCTCGGGGTAAGCCGCTGGGGAGTTTAAAGCAAAGGAGTCACAAGGTCAGGTTTGTGTTGCTGAAAGATCCCTTTGGCTGCAGAGGAGACACTGGATAGGAGGGCGGAAACGGATCAGGAAAAAACAGGAGGCTCTAGTTAGTGCCCCAGTGACGCACGTCAGCAACCTAAGCAACTGCCGGAATGACAGGGGCAGGGGCACCGCTCTAGAGGCTTGAGCTGAGTGGGAGGTGAGACCCAGAGACGGTGAATACATATGACCCAGCACTGTCTCCAGAAGTGTGCAGAGAGGAGCAGGGTGAGGGCAGTGGGGGCAGAGGGGAGGAAGCTTTTGTTTGAGGTTGGGAAATGCACAAGCAGGCTCAAGACAGGCTGGAGGTAATGAGGCCTAGAGGGACACAAACTGGAGAAGAGGCCCTGGGAGCCTGAGGTTCTTGAAAAAGAAGGGGACGCTGCACAGACCACAGGCGAGAGGCCGCTCGGGTGTAGGGCTCCCTGGATGGGCGTCTCCTAGGGGACGAGGTGGATTCTGAGGCTTAAGGAAGTTAGAGAAAGTTGGGGAGAGTGCTCCACCGAATCATCAGCCCTGGGGGAGCTCTGGGATCGCAATGGGGCCTGGGGTGCGGCAGCACCGGGGATGGGGGAGTGGACGGTGGACGAGGAGGAGCATCCAGTGAGCAGTGGGAGACGCAGGGGTGGCAAGGCCCATGGCGGGGTGTCCCCGCTGGAGGGGGAATGGGGAAACGAGCCGGGGGTCCCACAGCAGGCCAGGCAACTTTGAAAGGTTTACTCCTTCTGCTCTCTAGACAACGATATGGAAATGCCAAGTACTGGATCCCAGACCCAAACCCAACATACCCCTTTCCGTTCGGAAGTCTTGACAGGCCAACCCCTCGGGGACAAACCCACATAGAAATGGCACACGTTAAAGGAACACATTTAACGAGGCTTAATTCTTTCCTTGTCGGGTTTACAATAAAACAAAAGATGCAAAGAAAGACACCACGTAAGAACAAGGACAGCTAAAAACAGTTCATCAAAACTTATGTAGTAAAAAGGAGACACGTGCGCTGCTGTAGTGACACAAAAAGTCACCGCTTGAGGAAGTGAGTACCATTGCTGGTGAAGGTGACATGGGACCTGCGGGTTACTTTTTGCCGCTTCCCGTGTATCTGCGATTATTTCAAAATCAAGGGATAGGTCCAAACAAACCTCCCAACATTATGTCTTCAAGGCCCACTCTACACTCCGTAGTAAATTCAAGGAACGTTTTACCAAAAATATAAGTAGAAGTTACGTACGATGGGGGTAGACTGGTTCAAAGAAAAGAATCATAAATCCACCAAGGCGCAAATTAAATAGTATGTTTATAGCACGTGAGGTGTCAACAGATTTTTTAAAAACCTAGTTTGGGGGACTAGGGATTCCCTCGTAAGGAGCACTGGGTACTGGACGGGAGTGCTGAATCACTGTTTCGTACACCTGAAACTCATACTACACTGTACCCTAACCAAGTGGAATTTGAATAGAAACTTAAAAACAAATAAAAATCTAGTGTGGCTCTTGATCAATGGATTTTGGCTCTTCGTCTATGGAAATTAATCAGCGCATTTCAGCGGCTGGAATGGACGTAAGCTTGTCACCGCTGCTGTATCTCCCACAGTTTCAGTTCAGACCTCCACACCAAAGTGGCTATCACAATAAAGCCAGTTAAGTGAATTCTGGGGTTTCCCGGTGCATACAAAAGTTACATTTATACTATGCTGTAGCCCATTGAGTGGGCAATACCATTATGCCTAAAAAAACCAAAACAAAATATATACACCTTAATTAAAAAATACTTCATTACTAAAATATGCTAACCATCCTCTAAGCTTTCGGTGAGTTGTAATCACCGATCACAACTCACTGTGACAAATTCAATAATAACGAAAGTTTGAAATACCGCAAGAATTACCAAAATGTGACACAGAAACACAAAGGGGGCAAACCCTGTTGGAAATGCGGCACCCGCACACCTGCTTGGTGCAAAGTTGCCACAAAACATCAATTTGTAAAAAATGTAACATTTGAAAAGCACAATAAAGCGAAGCACAAGAAAATGAAGCATGCCTGTGTTTATATTATTCTCTTAGAAAGTACTTCCTTTTTTTCTTACAAGAACGAAAATAGGACAAAACTTTAAATACCATACAAATTGATTTTCAAGTTATATGAGAATCTTTTTAATAAAAATATTTAGAAGTTAAATCTTAAATTTCAAATTAGAAAAATATTTCCTGGGGGCGCGTGGGTGGCTCAGTCGGTTGAGCATCCGACTTCGGCTCAGGTCATAATCTCAGGGTTCCTGAGTTCGAGCCCCGCGTCAGGCTCTGTGCTGATGCCTCGGAGCCTGGAGCCTGCTTCCGATTCTGAGTCTCCCTCTCCCTCTGCCCCAGAGTCATGATAATCAACATTGAAATCAACCAAATTTTGCTGTCCTTCTGGAAGTGGTTGTATCTACCGAGTAGCACAGATATTTCAATGGTCTCCTAATGTGAAGACACTCACATTTCATATACTGAAGAAACAGAATACGAATACATCCAAGCTTCAGGTAATGAGCAATGATATATAAATAAAAATGCATTTAAGACACCTGAACCTCAAACAGTACTGCAATTAGTTTTCATTATATTAAATTAAAAATTTATAAAAGCCCATAGCATCAGAAATAACTGTTTCACCATATTATCAACTGCATTTTTTTTTTAATTTTTAAGTTTATTTATTTTGAGATGACATTGACAGCACAAGTGGGGGAGGGACAGAGAAAGAGAGGGAGAGAGAGAGAGAATCTCGGGCAGGCTCTGCACTGTCAGCACAGAGCCCGACGCGGGGCCCGAACCCACGAACCATGAGTTCACGACCTGAGTGGAAACCAAGGGTCAGACAGACACTCAACCGACTGAGCCACCTGGGCGCCCCTCATCCCTTGCATTTTTTAGCAGATTCTACTTCAATCTTCATAATTTCCAAGGTAGGAAGTACGTTCATGGACCACTAAGCCTCCGATCCCAACGATGACATGTTATTCCCAGTTCTCCTTGGGATCTGGACGCTGCCATCTGCGTTCAAGATTGAAAGGAATCCTACTAGCATATGAAGAATGCTACAAATCAAGAATAAAGTTCAGATCGACTAATTCGGGTAAGCAATGATGTCATGAGACACCTGGGTGGCTCAGGTGGCTGAGCACCCAATTTCGGCTCCGGTCATGATCTCATGGTCTGTGGGTCCAAGCCCCACATCAGGCTCTGCACTCACAGCTCAGAGCCTGGAGCCCGCTTCGGATTCTGTGTCTCGTTCTCTCTCTCTCTGCCCCTCCCTGCTTGTGCTCTCTAAAAAATAAACAAATAAACACTAAGAAAAAAAATTTTTTTTTAAGGAATGATGTAAGAAATGGCACAACTGGACGGCTGTCTTGGGTCTTTCAGGCTATTTCCGGCATCTTTTTTTTTTTTTTTTTTTTACATTCAAGTTAGTTACACAGTGCAGTCTTAGCTTCAGGAGTAGAGCCCAGTGATTCATCTCTTACCTATGACACCCAGTGCCCATCACCCATTTAGCCTATCCCCTCACCCTTCCCCCATCCAGCAACCCTCAGTTTGTTCTCTGTATTGAGGAGTCTCTTATGATTTGCGTCCCTCTTTTTTCCTTCCCTTCCCCTTCGTTTATCTGTTGAATTTCTCAAATTCCACATATAAGTGACATCATGCGATATCTGTCTTTCTCCGACTGATTTATTCTGCTAAGCATAATACCCTCTAGTTCCATCCACGTTGTTGCAAATGGGAAGATTTCATTCTTTTTCACTGCCAAGTAGTATTCCATTGTGTATATACACCACATCTTCTTTATCCATTCGTCAGTTGATGGACATTTGGGCTCTTTCCATAATTTGGCTATTGTTGATAGTGCTGCTGTAAACACTGGGGTGCATGTGTCCCTTCGAATCAGCATTTCTATGACCTTTGGATAAACTCCCAGTAGTGCAATTGCTGGGTCGTAGGGCAGTTCCATTTTTAATTTTTTGAAGAACCCCCATACTGTTTTCCAGAGTGGTATTTCCAGCATCCTTAACTTCTGCCTGCTAAAATGGCTACTCCACATCATCCCATGTCCAGAAATACCATTCCTTCCAGGAACCTTCTTCTTAGACTCGTTAGAGGAGAGCTGAGAGCATGGTCTGCCTTAAACCAACACCTGCCTCTGAACTCCCATTATTATGATTCACTGGAGCGTAAAGGAAAGAGAACAGGTTTCGGAGCCAGATTAAACCAAGTGTGAATCCTAACTGCACCATTTACCAGCACAGCGGCAGAATGTTGGAGGATGTACTGAACTTCTCCAAGACACGCTTTCCTCGCTGGCAAGATGCTAATATTTTGGCGGAATTAGACGAGGACTGAACATAATGTAACTTAAAAACATATTATGTTAGACTAGATGTTGAATTAAGTGGTAGGTAGTATTATTCCCTATTACACTAGCCCTGGGTAATACAATCATCATGGATTTCGACAAATTTTATTTACGTGTTACTGTTTTGTCTACATATTCTGTAAACACGGTCTGTTTTAGAGTCGTAAATTCTTCGGAGACAGGAATTTTGGCTCAACAGTCCTCTTCCTGTGGCACCCAGTGATCAAGTTCTTCATAAGGAAATGTACTCTCATAGTTTCCTATCTATATTTCTCTTCATTTGTGAACTAGTCCAAACACGTGTGATGAAACACACGTGCCTCCTCAAATTGCCCAGCTTGAGAAGAGGATACTTTCTCCACCGTGGTGATTATTTTAAGGTTTTTAGGACCCTGAAGTCCACCGACATGTCATTAGCCTGTCTTCCAGATTTCAACGTCTGCCGCAAAACGGGGTCATCAACGCTCATTCAGAAAATCACTTTAGGTAGAATTGGTTATCAGACACTGAGTTCTTCATCTGTAGGGTTCAGCTCTCACTTAGAAAACACTGCTACTAATCAGAAAATGTGCCCTTGTCTGATGACATTTTAACCAGACGTATCTCATGCTATGGATCTTGATAGTTCAAACTTCCATAGTTTCTGGTGAGGAGTCTGCTGTAATTTCTATCTGTTGCTGTCTTTATTTTTTCCTGTGGCTGCCTTCAGAGTTCTCTCTTTATTTTTGACTATGGAGTCTCTAGGTGTGTTCTCTTTGTTACCTGTCCCGCTTGGGTTCTCAAAGCGTCCTGGATCTCTGGCTTGGTCTTCATTATTTTGGGCAAATCCTCAGCCATTATCCCTTCAAACAGTTCTTCTGCCTTATTAGCTCTCTCTTCTCCTTTGTGGAGCTCCATGTGCCCCGAAGTTCTTGGATGCTCTGTTCTGTCCCTTCTTTCCTCCCCCTTGTACTTCAGCTTGGGTAATTTCTACTGACCTCCCATTAAGTTCACAGAGCTCGCATTCTTCCCTCGGCTGTGTCAAGTGTACGGATGAGCCCCTCAAAGGAATTCTTCTCATATGACCTCATGGCTTTACTTCCCGCATTTCCATCTGGGCGGGTCGCACACTCACCACCTCCTGTTTCGTCTGTTCATACAGGTTGCCCACCTTTTCCTTCAACAGACTGATTGACATCCCTGTCTTCTGATAGTTCCTTTAAAGCTGTGCTAGTTCTTAGTTATTCTCAAGTCCCTGAGTCTGATTCTGTTGCTTTCTTGATCTTTGCCCAAGGAGGCAGGGCTCTGTGCTGTTTCTGCACAGCCGCCAGTCACCTCCTATAGGCCTGCAACACTGAGGGTGGCCCCAGGTGGTCTCCCACCCCGCACCCACAGGTTCTCAGCACACCTGGTGACGGCCTACAGCGGGGTGCAAACTCCCTCTATATCAGGGCCCTCAGCTCTTCCGGACTGACAGGCCAGCCCACACTCGGCCCCCAACAATCTGTGAAGATGTTCTCTGGTTTTTCCTTACCCCTCTGCAAGGCAGCCTGGCCTTCCGCCATGCTTCGCCACAGGTGAGCCACTCTGCATCTCTGGGATTCAGGCCACTTCACGGGCCTGTGACCTCAACTCTTGTAAGAGCTCAAGAAAAGTTAGGGTTTTATTTTTCGCCTGTGGTTAGCTTGGAAGCGGTGCCCTGTGTACCTTCGACGTGCCCAACCGTTCAGACTTTCATCACTAATACCACTTAGGCTTTTAGCTCCCAAAGGAAAAAGAAAGGCAGTAGAGCTTTGTAAAGGGTGAACTACTCTCCACTAAGTCAGGCACAGACACCGTTAAAGATTATTATGAAGAAACTTGCAATGCAGGCATCTACGAGTATCAGTTAGTAGGTTTTAGCCGAAAGGCAGTTCACTCAACAAATATTTATTCACTGCCCATCATGTGACAGGCAAAGTTGATATATCAGTGAATAAGATTGATAAAAATCTCAGTTCTCAAGGAATTTATAAGGAATTTATATTCTAGGAGACCCTGGTAGTATTATTTTTACATTTTTTTAATGTTTTTTTAATTTATTTTTGAGACAGAGAGAGAGCATGAGCAGGGGAGGGGCAGAGAGGTGGGGGGGAAACAGAATCCGAAGCAGGCTCCAGGCTCTGAGCTGTCAGCACAGAGCCCAACGCGGAGCTCGAACCCATGAACCGTGAGATCATGACCTGAGCCGAAGTCGGACGCTCAACCCACTGAGCCACCCAGGTGCCCCCTGTTAGTATTTTTTTTTTTTTTTTTAGTATTATTTTTAAATTACCAATGAGGGGATGGTACCTATAATGCCACCTTATACTAAGAATTTATTGAGTGAATGGATGCTTTTAATATATATTGAGTGATCATTATATATATTGGTGCTTTTAGTATATACTGAGATCATGTATTTGTGTATTTTACCATTTCATTTCCTTTGGAAGTCTATGAATGTGAATCACATGCAGTATCTAACCCTCATTGACTATCTGTTGACTACTGCTGTTATTGAAATATAAGGTAAGCAACCTCACAAAGGAACTTAAAGTGTATAAAGACCGCATCCGTAAACAGCATGGGAATCCACGCAGTTTGACCCTTTTGGTCAACCTAAAGGAGATGGTGCTTTAAATCTCTGTCATTTTATTCTTTAAGCCACAGGATTTAAATTTATTTTCAGTTCACTTAGGTATCTCTCCTCATTCAACACCGTAATTCAGGTATAATGCCGCTTGGCGGTAAAACTAACCCTTTGCAAAATTTTATTAACACTCCAACAAGTTCCTCCCAAAAAAGGATGAGCAGTGATAATAAAAATTTCAGTGAATATTAATTAGCGTTTAATTAACAGATGATGAAGTTAAGATGGGGAAGGAAAGGCAGGAAGATAAAATGAGGTCAGCATGGAGGTTAGGCCTGCGATCCCACAGTTTTAGATAGAAAAACGATGAATCTCTGTATACAGACGAAAAAACAGACAAATAAAGCTTTTCATTCAAAGTGTCCCACAGACAGCACCATGCACATCTCTTCCTGAAGGGAATTATAGATGTGTCCTTAAAAATGAGTCAAATAGGGGCGCCTGAGAGGCTCAGCCGGTTGAGCGTCCGACTTCGGCTCAGGTCACGATCTCACGGTTTGTGAGTTTGAGCCCCATGTCGGGAGCCTGGGGCCCGCTTCGGATTCTGTGTCTCCGTCTCTCTCTCTCTGCCCCTCCCCAGCTTGCACTCTGTCTCTCCCTCTCTCAAAAATAAATAAACATTAAAAAATTTTTTTAAAAATGAGTTAAATAACCAAACAAGTGAGAGACTCTTCCTACAGTCGTCATTTTGTATCTAGGGAATCCAACTGCGTGTGAAGTTCCTCGACCTTCGCTGGGCACTGGCCGAGTCCCAGGCCCGTGTTCACTGAGGGGAGGCCCTGCTTTGTGGAGAAAGACACAGTGATAAAAGCAGGTCAGACTGGTCGATGAGATTCCCCCCAAATACATTTCTTTCCTGCAGATTCCCAATTCAAATCAGCATATTAAAAGTTATGAGCAGTCCTCGCTTCTGAGGATAGAAATCTTAATTAATTTCTACACTCATTTCCCCAAATTATTTGAGCACAGAACATGTTTCCACTCCCTAATACATCTTTACAGAAGCAAGAGATTTAATATACAGGACACCAGTTGGGAAATAGTTTGCTACGGAAATTAAACGTAAACCGTATGTAAAAGAAAAGTTATTACAAATAAAGCTTCTTTAAAAATGCACAAATGCAGCTGTTATCATTCTCATTAATCTTTACATTTCCTGCTGATCCTAACTTTATACACAGTTCCTTCGGAAAGCTTCTTTTCAGTTCTTTAAATCCCGTCTTGGCACTCTCCTCTCCAGAGGCCAGCAGGCCCCCCAGGTTTTCTGGACACTGGTCTCCAGCAGCCCCCGGCTGCTTCCTCGGCCCCCCCAGTTGAGTGCCTTGGTCCGAGCGGTGGTTTCGAACTCATGCGAGCTGATGGAGCTCATGAGCGCGAACACACTAATGTGCCAGGAAACAAACGGGCCGAGTTCCAGAGGGACACTTTTCTCTAGCGTCCCCCCTGCATTAGCACATCCTGAAGCCCCTCTGCCTTCTCGGCTGCAAACCACCTGCCGTTCTCCGCCAAGCCGCAGACGGAAGACAGGCCAGCCTCGCACAAGAGTCCACACTGGAAATGCCAAACAATCCCGGGCCCGAACCCCACGCTGCTCCCCTGCAAAATTCTTTTCCTACAGCAAGAAGAGGCAAGTTTCTACTTTGCTCCTTTCCAGGTATGTCCTGCTCTCGGTACTGTTTTCACAGAGCCATTTTCATTAAACACAACAGTACATCTAGTCGTACCCTTAACAAAGCTTAGCCGTCTGCAGCCTTTCGAGCGATCTTAGTGTAGAGCTGTTCAGACATGGTGTTCTAAAGCCATCGATATCTCGACAAGGGCAGACTGTTTTGAACAAGGTTACAAAACACCAATGCAGATTGATTTCAAAATGACATTTACTGGATGAACGTTATATGTCAGATAATTTAAGCCCAAGCCTGGGTTTCTCTTACAGACACACCTGCAGGGGTTTTGTCTCGTATCGACGGTTGCCAAGTCTGAAGCAGCCCTGGCTTGACGCTGGCTGATTTCCGAGTGTACAGAGCAGAGCTCTGCCCAGGGAAGCGGACAAAGCCGTGAAGGCAAGTCAGGTTTGGGAGGGAGACCGACCCACTGGGCTCATCTTCGCCGAGCATCCCGCTGTGCGCGAGGGACCCTACTAAGCAGCTGGGGACCCTTCCGGCTCCCGCTACCAGGAACAGGAAAAGGGATGTATGTGGACACCAGCAATGCAAGGGGAAATGCCCCAAGAACCACAGAAGAGGTACAGACAGAACAAGGGAGGAATGAATTGAGAAGATGGTCATTACTAAAAGTGTCCGAGAGGGGGCGCCTGGGTGGCTCAGTCAGTTAAGCATCTGACTTCAGCTCAGGTCCTGATCTCGTGGTCTGCGGTCCATGGGTTCGAGCCCCATGTCAGGCTCTGTGCTGACAGCTCGGAGCCTGAAGCCTGCTTCAGATGCTGTGTCTCCCTCTCTCTGCTCCTCCCCGCTACTCTCTCCCTCTCAAAATAATAAATAAACATTAAAAATTTTTTAGAAAGTGTCCAAGAAGCAATTACTCTAATTATTATTCTAATTATGCTTCCTATACTATTAGTGTGGTGGTATTTCTATTTCAAAGATTCACCCTCGCTCTAAAATACACAAAGACACTGTGGGTATTTATCCCCGCTGGTAAAGAGGAAAATGGTAGAAATGTTGTTTCTACAACGGGAGCCTAAGATGCCAATAATTAGCTATGGTGACCTAATGCCTCTGAATAATTCATTATGAGTTTTTCCACAACTATCT
The DNA here is from genome assembly GCF_018350155.1 of Leopardus geoffroyi. NCBI lineage: Eukaryota > Metazoa > Chordata > Mammalia > Carnivora > Felidae > Leopardus > Leopardus geoffroyi. The sequence goes on from NC_059326.1 coordinate 4,364,536, forward strand.
TTGATCTTTAAAAATAAGAATCCTTGTGTTATTTCTGAAGAAATAAGATCTGGCTTGGCAGGACTACAACAAAGACAAAGCAGTCGGTCTCATAACAAATGCCAAGCCCCCTGTAAAGTACAAAACTGTGGCTCAAGTCTCAGAGTCTGGGAGGCTACACTGCCTCACCCCAGGGTTCAGCTATGTATAGAGCTCCTATTTCTTGACGTTAGTTCATTCACTCGTCCTTTATCCATTGATGCATCCGGTGGTTTAAATTTAAATTTCTGGAGCCCCAACCAGACTCTGAGGCACAGCCACCACGGTGTGAAAGTTCCCTTGAAGGCACCCTAGGGACCAGAGGGCCCATCCTCTGTGCACCCAAAGCACACGGCTAGCCTAGAGCCTGGTCCCACACGCATCTGTTCTTTTTAATCTTTTTTAGTGCCAGAACAGAACTATGGCCAGGAAGAGAAGACCGTAAAATTGATCCTTCCTTCTGTCAAGAAGGTCAAGTCTGGTCTCCTGCTTATACTTAAAATATGAACAATAAGAACAATAATTACCCAGCTCCGTGAAGCCCAAAGCAAGTAAAGACCAGCAGTCTCAGCATGAATCGGGAGCTTCTCGGAAATACAAATTCTTGGGCGTTCCACACCCACTGAATCAGAATCTACATTTCAACCGGATCTGCAGGTGATCTTATGCATGTTAAAGTCTGAGATGTTCTGACTTCAAAAAACATCATCACAATTAGCTGCGAGACAGAGGTGGGTAGAAATCAATCCTCCTGGTTTTTACAAGCGGAACTGTCTACAGGGAGGTAGCACCACGAGAAAGAGGACACCTCTGAGGTCGGGCACCTTGCATTCGCCATCGCAATTAGTAAGAAGACTCAACGCGGTAGGAGTTATTCGGTCCACCTGCGCACAGGATTAACTAACTGGATGAAATTCAAGTCAAGGCACCAAACGCATCTGTCTTGCTGAGCGCGGTCATCGCAACGGTGACCACGCACGCAGCGCGTGGCCCTGACAGTCCCAGGTTAGGCCGTCTGTTTGGGTGTGATTACGAAGGGCGCCCCTCTTCCCTCCCAGCAGTGGCTTGGCTCGGACAACAGGTTACATCATTGTCCCGGTAACAACTGAGTTCCTTGAGAGCTTCAAACACCATCAATTGTGCAGTGAGCCTTACCTACACCGCCTCCCCAGAGGAAGGAAGGCGCTTACTGTGTTCTCGGGATAGACACAAGCCACACTGACGGCTGACCATACGCGGAACAAAACTGTTAAAATAACAATAGCTTTTCTGTTATATTAAGAAAGCACAGGGGCACCTGGGTGGCTCAGTCGGTTCAGCCTCCGACCCTTGATTTCAGCTCAGGTCATGATCCCACAGTTTGTGGGTTTGAGGCCCGCATCGGGCTCCGCACGGTCAGCGCTTAGGGTTCCCTCTCTCCCTCCCTCCCTCTCTCTCTCTCTCTCTCTCTCAGCCCCTCCCCCACTGGCTCATGTGTGCTCTCCCTCTTCCTGAAAAATAAATAAATAAACTTTGAAAAAAAAAAGCACAACATTTTTGGAAGGTTTCAGACTATCATCAAAAAATGCAAATGTCGGGGCGCCTGGGTGGCGCAGTCGGTTAAGCGTCCGACTTCAGCCAGGTCACGATCTCGCGGTCCGTGAGTTCGAGCCCCGCGTCGGGCTCTGGGCTGATGGCTCAGAGCCTGGAGCCTGTTTCCGATTCTGTGTCTCCCTCTCTCTCTGCCCCTCCCCCATTCATGCTCTGTCTCTCTCTGTCCCAAAAATAAATAAACGTTGAAAAAAAAAAAATTTAAAAAAAAATGCAAATGTCTTAGGGAACTTGGCATTACTTGAATTCTCTGGATGCTTCTCCATGAGCTCAACTTGTAAGCATGTAACCTCATCAATTTGCCAGACATTTTCTATCACTTCACAATCTCGCCAGTCCAATTTAAATAACATCTTGCTAAAAGTTTTGGCATCAAATTCTTCCAGGGCCACATCACCATGAGAAAATATCTTGTTTTATTTATGACCACTTAGAAAATTTATGATGGTAAAAGCTGCATAAATATTAAAAGTTCGGACATCCTCTGGTACAAATCCTTGTTATGGTAATAATTCAACTCTTCCCAAAGCAAAGAACTCCGGCCATTGATGTCCTTTGGGAACGTGTTGGATCTGATGACATAAACTTGTTGAGACATGGTCATCCAGAGCAAGAAAAGCCTTCGGAGGCAGAAAGCCAAGCATCAAAGCGGCTTGAGTTCTACAGCTTGATCTCATACCAAGCGCTAAATCTCTGCGCGTGTCTGTGGCGGGAAAACAACTCGATTCGGCACGCAGCGACTAGTCTGTTTTGCTATTAACCCATAATCCAGATGGCATATAATCAATACAACGAAAAAGCTGCCTCGTCCCAAAGAGACAAAATCTCAGATCTAAATCCACAGGAAGTAACATTGCTATCAACTTACATGCGTTTTAGTGTTGTTTTCTGACAAATTGAGATGTAATGCGAAGAAAGAACCTTCAGAAATGCTTACATGTTATCACGGACGCGCTGATGGTTCGGAGAAAAAAGCAGTATTGTGACATTTTAATGTGTGACAGAGGTCTCCATTCCATTTGTTTCTTTAAACAATTCCGGTAATATTGGTCTGCCTACATTACTAAATTTGACAATAGAGTTCTTGAGGTAAGTATGGAGGCACAGTTTTTAACCTCTAAATTTTTAGTTTTTATTTTATATAAAAGAGCAGAAGTCTCAGACAAGTTCAGCAACTGACCAGAGGTCAACTGTGTGTGGGGGGCACAGGGGGGGAGTGGGGGGCAGGCAGGGTCAGACCCGCCTCTGCCTCCCAGTTCCGTGTTCCTGTCTAGACATAATTGAAAAGCATTAACGCTGAAAATAAGAAAAGTTTCAAAACAACTGAAACCTGCCAAAACTAATCTAGTTCCAGTTGCACTATAATTTTTACCTTCAATCCTTGTTCGTATCTCCCGAAAGAGAATGACAGAAGAAGATTTATGACAAGCCTATCTGTCTCCTTGGAAATAGATCTTAAGCAATTTTGGCTTGGGGCTGACTTTCACGAAGTAAGGGAACAGAGTACTCTTACGGTGACGCAGCACAGAACGGTTCCAAAACGAAAGCATTAGATTTCTACGTTCTAAGAATAACACCTACAATGGAAACGGGTCTGGTATTTTCTGAGACAGATTGTGTAAGAAGTAAAAACCATTTTCTACCACAGCAAAACTGGGGGAAGAAAACACCCACATTGTAATACAGATTTTAGCAACTCTGACAGAACTTTGAGGAAGTTCTGATGTGAACCTAACAGACCTACTAATAGATCACAAATGGAAACTAAGAGACCAACCCCGATGTTACTATTGTGTGACCTTTGGCAAGTGACTTAACCTAAGTCAGTTTCCATAAAGTGTGGACAGCCACGTGCCCACTTCATACATTGCTAGATAGGATTAAATAAGATAGAACTTAATAGTAAATGCTCATTCCCATTACTTATTGTCTGATAAATATTTTGTGACAAAGATGACTCAAGCAACAAGCGTTTTAGTGGTTAATGGGCAAAACTATAAAAATTGTGGTTTCTCTCAAAAATCAAAAGACTATACATTTTTTACTTTTAAGTAATCTCTACACCCGGCACCCAAGGTGGGGCTCAAACACACAACCCCAAGATTGAGAGCCGCATGCTCCACTGACTACTAAGCCAGCCAGGTGCCCCTCATGTGACTATATTTAATGCTTAGTGACATAGCTGGGTTGAAAAATGATGAGAATAGACTTTAAGATGAAGCATTACTTAAATTAAGAAGACAACACACGAGGAAGAAAGAAGGAGCTCCTCAGAAAAATATAACAATTCTGTATGTTTATGCATCTGATAAAATATGCTCTAAGGGCGCCTGGGTGGCTCAGTCGGTCGAGCGTCCGACTTCGGCTCAGGTCATCATCTCACGGCTCGTGAGTTCGAGCCCTGCATCGGGCTCTGTGCTGACAGCTCGTAGCCTGGAGCCTGCTTTGGATTCTGTGTCTCCCTGTTTCTCTGTCCCTCCCCCACTCTCGCTCTCTCTCTCTCAAAAATAAACATTAAAAATTTTTTTTAAATATATGCTCAAAGTGCATAGAGTAAAAAGAAACAGAGAAATTTCCAAGGCAGTGAAAATACTGGGTATAAGGCCATAATGACACATACCTGTTATTATACACTTGTCCAAACTCACAGGATGTACACAACCAAGAGTAAACCATACCATAAACTGTGGACTTGGGGTGATTACCATGTGTCCGTGTAGGTCCATCAATTGTAACAAACGTACCACTCTGTTGGGTGATGCTGATGACGGGGGAAGCTGTACACCTGTGTGGGGCGTGGGGTATATGGGAAACCTCTGTACTGTGCCCTCAAGGTTGCTGGAAACCTAAATTGCCCTAAATAAATCAAGTCCTAATTTTAAACAATAGGTAAAAGTAAGGTGAAAAGGTGATCTACACATCATCCTGGAAGACTTCCACCTCTCAATTTTTGTTAGTTCAAAAAACTAGTTACATATAAAAAATCTAAACAACACAATTAAAAGACTGACTTAACAGACTTATATGAAAGCCCAGATCCAATAATTAGAAAACATACAACGTGCTCAAGCACACACAAAACATTTCCAAAAAACCGATGATCCACTAAGATGTAAACTACCAACAACGGCGAACAATCAAAACTGGTTAGACTAACTAGTTACATATTGGTAAACTACAACAACAAAACAAAACAAAACAAAAAAATCATAACTCCCCTGCAAAGGTTTACAAATTTTAAACTTTACTCCGAACAACTTGTTGCTCAAAGAGGAAATTACAATGGAAATCAGCAACATTAGAAATATTTTGTATTGAAAGCATGGCATGCAGCTAGAACACCGTATCCGCACAATTTATAATTATAGCACTGGGAGCCTGGGTGGCTCAGCTGGTTAAGTGTCCAATTCTTGATTTCGACTCACGCCATGATCTCACAGGTTCATGGGACTGAGCTCACACGGGGTCTGCAGCTGACAGCCAGAGCCTGCGTCGGATCTCTCTCTCCTCTCTTTTTGCCCCTTCCCCCAGCTTGCGTATGTTGCACGCACTCTCTCTCAAAATAAATAAATAAACTTAAACTAAAATAAAATTATGGCGTTGAAATTTAAACAGGTATGTTAGATGTACTGAAATTTAATTAGGTCAGTGTGTACCTTGGTTGAGAGGTATAAACAAAGGAGGAGGAAGGAGAGAATAATCAAACAGAAACTAATTAATGTTAAAACAAACAAAATAAAAAGTATAAACAGAGTGTGCATTAGTTCTTTGAAAACAGTAAAAAGACCAACTTCTGCCAAAATTAATAGAGAAAAAAACAAGAGAACAATACGAGGAATGAGAAGGATGTAACTTAACTACACATTGAGCAGGATTTGGAAGATGAAAGAATGCCATAAATAACTTTATCCCAATAAACTTGAAAACTTGGATTAAATGGGTGAATTTCCAGAAAATTACAACTTAGCAAAGCTTACTTAAGAAGAAAAGAAGGCCCAAAGCCTCTTAGGACTATTAAGGAATCAGTCATTTAAAATATCTTCCCACAGAGAAAATAATAGACCCCGAGTGGCTTTATAGATGAATTCTGACAAAGTTTCAAGAAACAGAGTATTACAATTTTATAAAAGCACTTCTAAGGAACAGGAAAAAAAAAAAAAAGGAGCATTTGGAAACTCATTTCATGAAATGGTATATTCTTATTACCAACACACAGCAAAGAGCACGGGGACAAAGCAAAATCACAAGTCAGTCTCTCATAAGTACAGATGCAAAAATCCTCTGTATTAAAAACATCAGCGGGGCACCTGGGTGGTTCAGTCGGTTGGGCATCCGACTTCAGCTCAGGTCATGATCTCACAGTCCGTGAGTTCGAGCCCCGCGTCGGGCTCTGTGCTGACAGCTCAGAGCCTGGAGCCTGCTTTGGATTCTGTGTCTCCCTCTTCCTCTGTTCCTCTCTCACTCACACTGTCTCGCTCTATCTCTCAAAAAAGGAATAAATGTTAAAAAAAAAAAATTAAAAAACATTAGCGAACTGAAGCCAGCACTGTGTTAAAAACAGTAAGACAAAGCCTATCTAATCCTGCCATACAAAAACGGCTTAACATTCACTATATGAACGGCTCAAAGAAAAAGTACAGCCCGATTACCTGAAAAGACGGAACGTGCACACGTGTGCACGCACACACATCTGGTAACATGCAATACCTATTGATAATTTTTAAAAAGTAACTAGAAATAGGAAGGAATCTCCTTTTCCTGCTATCTCCACCAAATCTACAACAAACATCTTCCTTTATGCTAAAACACTGAAAGCATTTCCTTTAGAAATCAGGACAAAGGCAAACCACGCCCATATCACAGCTTCTATTCAACATTGTACTGGAGGTTCTAGTAAGTCAAATAGGGCAAGAAAGAGAAATAGAAAGATGTAGGAGTTGAAAAGGGAAAGCAAAGTTACCATTTTTGCAGAATTAACTGGTTGAAAAAGTAACAAAGTCTACACGTAAGTTATCTGAATTAAAAAGAAAGTGTACCAAAGTGTCTGGAAATATGATCTATATCTAAAAGAAGGATAAACAACACCTTTAAGTACCAGCAACAATTAGAAAATATCATTTTTAAAAATATACTACTTATAATAGTATCAAAAAGGTCGGGCATCTAAGACTAAGCATAACAGAAGTTGAGCCTTAGGGAAAAAATGTAAACTTTATTAAAAGGGGTGTCTGAGTGGCTCAGTCGTTGAGCGTCCCACTTTGCCTCAGGTCATGATCTCGTGGTTTGGGAGTTCGAGGCGCACGTCGGGCTCCCTGCTGTCAGCATACAGTCTGCTTCAGATCCTCTGTCCCTCCCTCTTTGCCCCACCCCCACCCTGCCGCTTGCACAGGCTCTCGCGCTCTCTCTCTCTCTCTCAAAAATACCTAAACATTTAACAAAGACTTAACAAATGGAAGAATATATCACATTCATGCATCTGAATGTCAATATGGAGAGATATCAGTTCTCCCCAAATTGATCTTCAGATTTAATATAATGTCAAGCAAATTCTTCTCACAGTTTTTTTTTTTAAAAATAGGCAAGTTAATTCGAAATCTATATGAAAGAACACAAAAGCCCAAGACCGGACAAGAAATCTTTTAAGAATAAAGAAAGCCTTAATAAAGTTTACCACAATAAAGACAGCATGGGTACTGGTTATCAGGGCAGACGATGTAAACAATGGAATAAAAGAAAAATCCCGTAAACAGATTATTGCATATAACGGGTATGTGCTTTATGACGGGTCCCTGGAGAAGGAATAAATGGTGCTGGGATGATGGTTACTATAGGGAAGAAAGGATGTTAAACTCTACCTTATACTAAACCAAAGAGAATTTCCAACTTGATTGTAGAGACCTAAAAATAAAGAAAAAACATTAAACATTTCTTCTGTTTTCAGAAGAGAACAATATTGTATGGCTTTTAAGGAAACAAATGTTTCTCAAATAAGATCTAAAAAGCACGAACTGGGGCGCCTGAGTGGCTCAGTCAGTTGAGCATCCAACTATTGATTTCGGCTCAGGTCACGATCTCTTGGTTCATGGGTTTGAGTCCCTGCGTCAGGCTCGGCACTGACAGTGCAGAACCTACGTGCAATTCTCTGTCTCCCTTTCTTTCTGCCTCTCTCTCTCTCTCTCTCTCTCTCCCTCTCTCCCTCGAAAATAAATAAACTCAAAAAAATTTTTTTAATTAAAAAATAAAAAGCACTAACTATACAGAAAAGATGGCTAAATTCAATAACATTAAAATGAAGGAATTCAATCCATCAAAAGATACCATAAAGAAAGTGAACAGACAAGCCATAAACTGAGGAAAGGCATATGCCTAACACAGGGTTATTCTAACATATCAAGAAAGGGGAGAAATCAATAAGAAAAAAGTAAACCGCCATAAAGAAAAATGCTCATAAGACAAACAGACACATGACAGAAAACAAAAGCGAGCAATAAAAACATACGGGGTGTGGGGCGCCTGGGTGGCTCAGTTGGCTAAGCACCCGACTTCAGCCTAGGTCACGATCTCTCTGTTTGTGTGTTTGAGCCCTGTTTCAGGCTCTGTGCTGACGGCTCAAAGCCTGGAGCCTGCTTCAGATTCTGTGATTCCGTCTCTCTGCCCCTCTCTGCCCCCCTCTCAAAAATAAATAAAAATTAAAAAAAAACAACATACAGGGTGCTTGGGTGGCTCAGCTGGTTAAGCGTCCGACTTTGGCTCAGGTCATGATCTCACGGTTCATGGGTTTGAGCCCCATGTCGGGCTCTGTGCCGACAGCTCAGAGCCTGGAGCCGGCTTCGGATTCTGTCTGCCCCTCCCCCACTCATGCTCTGTCTCTACCAAAACTAAGCATTAAAAAAAATACACACACACAAAAAGATGTTCAACCTTAAAAAGTAGCCAGGGAACGTTGCTGCCAATCAAGGCCACAGCAGCATTCCATTTCTTAACTACAAAACTGGCAAAATTCAGACTCTGACAATATCAAATGTTGATGAGGATGTGGTATGATGGGAACCGTCGCTGAGAGGAGGGAGAATAAGCAGAAATATTTTGAAAAGCAATCTGGCATTATCGCGTAAACTTAAAAACACGCATCCCCTCCCAAACCCAGCAATTCCGGTCCTGCACACGAATATAAAGCGCAGAATTGTGTGGACTAGCACGAACCCGGAAGGAGCCGCGTGTCCACTGATGGGAGAAGAGCTTCGTGAATTACGGGACGTCACCACGGACCGAAAGCGAAGACACTGCAGCTATGTGCACACCTGACGAGTTCAGGCACACAGCTGGCAAAAGCTGGTCACAGATTATAAACAGAATACCACTTCTGTACGGCTCAAAAACAAAACGAAATAGCACGTGGCTTACGAACAAATAACTTGGGTGGCAAAAACTATTTCTAAGCAAAAATTAGTGAGAATTCAGGACTCCGAGAGGAGCCTATGGTAATGTTTTGCTTTTTAAGTTGGATGGTGGGTTCACAGCTGTGCCTTCTAGAAATGTTATTCTGCAACATTAAATATTAAATGAAAAGTGTATTACTTTCAGAGGCACTGCCTTTCTGATCAGTCATGAGAAGAATCTACTGAACTGAAATCAGCTGCAGCATAGTCCCCATCCTCTGTTACCAGTAACATAGTTTTGTTTGCCGGAGTGATGTCGAACGAATACACTTTCTACCTTTACATGGCATGCTTCAGATATTCTACAACAGACTGCAGTTTATTTTTTCTAGTCTTACGCCATGTGTAACATGAGACGGTTTCCAATTTTATACAAATGTTGCAGGCCACTCCTCAGAATGCTTTCTTGCTCTTCAATGTCACCTGCAGAACATAGCGTCCCACGCTGAACAAAATACTCGAGTACACTGAAATACACTGGGGTCTGCCACCTGCTCCACGCAACAGGCAGACGGGATATTGTGGGGAAAGTGGGAGCAAGGCAAGTGTGTGTGGGAGAGGAAGAAGGGGTCAGGGATTATTGGTTGGAAACTGGGACAAAAGGGGAAAGAGGCAGATACTGCTGAAGGGAAATAGGCTGGTGTGATATTGTGATATAAAATATATATTTGGTCTTCATCCCTGCGTGCATAATAAAAAAATGAGAAAAACTCCGCATACTCTAAATAATCTGAGAGTCAGGGACAGCCTAACCTCCTCATAGGGATATATAGGGACGAGGGTCAAGGGTCAGGCTTTTAGACGACATTATGGAAGTGCTTAACATTTTCAACTTTGGTGCAGGGGCTAAGACTATCTTATTTCCTTGAATCTAAGAGTATGCTAATTGTTAAAAAGGAAAAAAATATACACCTGTGAGTTTACAGTAGCTGGGGAGGGGGCACACTTACATCATTAAATAGATAGCAAGAGATCTGCTTCAGAATTATTAAAATAAGAAAAAAAAAAAACACTGCATCATCTACTAAAATTAACCCAAAATGAATCAATGATCCAAACATGAGACTTAGGGGCACCAGGGTGGCTCAGTCGGTTGAGCGTCCGACTTCAGCTCGGGTCATGATCTCATAGTCCGTGAGTTCGAGCCCCGCGTCGGGCTCTGTGCTGACAGCTCACAGCCTGGAGCCTGTTTCAGATTCTGTGTCTCCCTCTCTCTGCCCTTTCCCCGCTCATGCTCTGTCTCTCTCTGTCTCTCAGAAATGAATAAACATTAAAAAAAAATTGTTTAAAAAAATAAATAAGCATAAGACTTAAAACTATAAAACTCTTAGAAAAAAAACACAGGGAAAAAGCTTCATAACATCAAATTTGGCAATGATTTCTTAGATCTGACACCAAAAGCACTGCCAACAAAAGAAAAAATAGATTAACTGGACTATATCAAAATTAAAAACTGTGTATCAAAGGACATAATCAATAGACTGAAAAGGCAAAGCACACAACTGGAGAAAATACTTGCAAATCATATGTCTGATAAGGGATTAATATTAAGCATACATAAAGAACTCCTATAACACCACAACGAAAAAAACAGACAACCCAATTAAAATATGAACAAAGGACTTGAACTGGTATTTCTTTGAAGATATACAAATGGTCAAAAAGCACATTAAAAAATGTTCAACATCAATATGGAGGTTCCTCAAAAAATTAAAAATAGAACTAACCTATGACCCAGCAATTGCTCTACTAGGTATTCATCCAAAGGATACAGGAGTGATGATTCAAAGGGGCACGTGCACCCCAATGTTTACAGCAGTGCTTTCAACAATAGCCAAAGTATGGAAAGAGCCCAAATGTCCACTGACTGGTGAATGGATAAAGAAGATGTGGTGTTTATAGACAGATAGACACATACATACATATATACATACAATGGAATATTACCCGCCAATCAAAAAGAATGAAATCTTGCCATGTGCAAAAACATGGATGGAATTAGAGTGTATTATGCTAAGCAAAATAAGTCAGAGAAAGACAAGTATATGATTTCACTCATATACTTGAGTATATCATTCAGAAAACAGATGAACATAAGGGAAGGGAAGCAAAAATAATATAAAAACAGGGTGGGGGACAAACCATAAAAGCCTCTTAAATACAGAGAAGACACCGAGGGTCCCTGGAGGGGTGCTGGGTGGGCAGATGGGCTAACAGGGTGATGGGCATTTAGCAGGGCACTTGTTGGGGTGAGCACTGGGTGTTACAGGTAAGTGATGAATCACTAAATTCTATTCCTGAAATCATTATTACACTGTATGTTAACTAACTTGGATTTCAATTTTAAAAAAAATGTTCAACATCATTAATCATTAGGCAAATGAAAATCAAAACCACAGTGAGACACCACCTCACACCCAGGAGGATGGCTACTATCAAAAAATCAGAAAATAACAAGTATTGGCAAGGATGCGGAGACAAGTGGAACTTTATGCTCAACAGTCCGCAAGGTAGGAAGGTAAGATGATGCAGCCACTGTGGAGAACTGAATGGCGGTTCCTCATGAAATTTAAAATAGAATTTCTATACAATCCAGCAATCCCACTTCTGTGTATATATGCGAAGGAACTGAAAACAGAGACTCAAGCAGGAATTTGTAGACCCAGAGCAGCATTATTCACAACAGTCGAAAGGTGGAAGCAATCCAAATATCCATCAACGGACGAAGGGACAGACGAAATGTGGTATACACATACGATGGAATATTATTCAGCCTTTAAACAGAAGGCGACTCTGACATTGGCTACATGATGCGCCTTAAAAACATTGTGCTAACTTACAACAGGGCGAATACTGCAGGATTCCACTAATATGAGGTACTTGGAGTAGTCAAATTCATCGAGACAGAAAGCAGAAAGGGGGCCAGGGGCCCGGGTGGGAGAAGAAGCAGGGAGTTGTTTACTGGGGACAGAGTTTCGGTTTTGCAAGAGGAAGAGTGTTCTAGAGACGGATGGTAGGGATGGCAGCAAACAATAAGAATGTACTTCATACCATTGACTGGCACACTTAAGCACGGTTAAGATGGTAACTTTTTTTTTTAAATTAGAGAGAGAGAGCGTGTGCATGCACACGCATCCAAGGGCAGAGGGAAGAGAGAGAAAGAGAGGGAGAGAATCTCTAACAGGCTCCCTGCCCAGCACGGAGCCCAACATGAGACTCGATTCCACGACGCTGGAATCATGACCTGAGCCAAAATCAAGAGTTGGACGCTTCACCAACTGAGCCACCCGGGCGCCCCAAGATGGTAACTTTTATGCTGTTCTTACTACAACGAAAAATAAACCGCATCTAACAATGTTTAACGGAGAACGAGGATCACGCCTCCAGAAGCGCGGGGCCACCTGCAGATAATTTCCCACTTACTGGGAACAACTGGAAAGGGGGCAGGCTCAAGGCGGGAACCAATAAGCACCGAGGAGAGCGACAGTACCCTTCAATTCCTTGGACGGCACGGGTCCCAAACGCCGCCTGAGCCAGAACGAGGTCTGTGGGGAAACGCCATCAGACAGTTGATTCACGTTCAGTTTACCACGGCTAAAAACCCGGGAGTTTTTCCCACGAACTGCCACCAAGTCTGTACTCCTTCTCTACATGTGCTATCAATTCGAAGACCTATCGACAAGAAATTCCGCGTCAGCTTTGATGTTGTAGCTTGTCAAGGCAGTTCTGAATCTCAAATGATCACCTCTGGCCCTGCTTACCTCTGACAGCCGTATGGCCCCTGCAAATCTAATACGCATGCTTCTCATTCCTCAACCGCAAGGAATCCATTGGCCACACCATGCTCTGGTTCAGATAAAATACTCATAGGTGTTAATAAGTCACTGACATATTATCCTTACTCTGCGAGTTCTCTCGGATACACCCCACGGTGTTCCAAGAAAAAACAATCCTTTTCTAACATGTAGCAGAATAAGAAATGGAGCATAAAGATGCAACCCTGTCATTCTTCTTATGGGCTTTAATGCCATTTATTTACAAAGCCTTGGGCTTTAGGGAATTAACTCCTTGTCCTTAAGGCTAGAAGTGCCCTTAAAATGAAATCATCTAGCCACTTGGTATCTTAATTAGTGGCAAGAAGAGGCAAGCCCTTTGTGAAAGTCAAGGCATTCTCCCGTTTCTTGCCTTCTGGCACTCCTTCTGTTCTCTATACGACTTGCAAAATTATTTTAAATTCTTTCGAGACTGCGTCTGCAAGTCCCCTTAGCTCAATGCACATGTCTGCTTGTGTCTGAAACTTGAATTAATTCAAAGCAACTTACTGCTTCTTTCCTGTTTCGAAGTGTAGTTTTGGACTCAATATTGTTTTCTTGCAACTCTCTTGTTCAAAATAGCTCTTACAGAAGAACGCCATATTAAAATAAGAATTGTCCTGTTTGGGGACATTACACTATCCTCCAAGCAGTGGCTCTTTACTCTTCTTTTTGGCCCTTCTTTGCTCTTCTGATTGTCCTGTAAACAGGTAATAGTTTAAAAACCAACTTCATAATTGTGGTGAATTTTAGCCCGAGATTTAGCTTTTTGCTTTAAGTATTGCTCTGAGAGGATCCTGGCGCTCTCTTGCGCTAACCCTTACCTCGGGGTTCAGATCCCCTGAGCAATCTAAGCTCAGCTCCTTTCCTGGTGATGCTGCTTCATCAGATACCTCCTGCTTTTCTCTCACGGGTCATGCCTAACCTCCCTATACGTTAAGTGCCACCTCTATGCCAATTACCCCCACACCCCGCAGGGTCTATTTGATTCTGTATTTCAGAGTTGTGTCACTCACGGCCCCATGGACGCAGCCAAAAAAGAGCTGTCTTCCTTCCTCATATTTGGACCTCTTCCAGAATTCTCTGTTCATGGAGCCTCCGTCTTTGATTTCCCTCTCTCACCCCTGTTATCCAACTGGCTTCAAATCCTTCCAGTTCAGTCTCCAATAGCTCCTGGAGTCTGCTTCTCCGAGCCCCCCAGGGCCAGGACCTTCGTTCTGGCTCTATCACTTGACTACATATTTTCGGGGCTGAGCAAGGACACAAGTTCGAAGATGGAACCCAGGGAAGCTGTCTGCCAAAGGCTAATGAGGAAATGGGTTGGGGCAGAGCTGCCTGAGAGCCAGGAGGACTAGACTCAACTCCTGAGAGGAAGTGTGGCAGCAAAGCCCAGTGTAAACACCGCCAGTTAGGGGCGCCTGGGTGGCTCAGTCGGTTGAGCGTCCGACTTCAGCTCGGGTCATGATCTCACAGTCTGTGAGTTCGAGCCCCGCGTCGGGCTCTGTGCTGACGGCTCAGAGCCCGGGGCCTGTTTCCGACTCTGTGTCTCCCTCTCTCTCTGACCCTCCCCCGTTCATGCTCTGTCTCTCTCTGTCTCAAAAATAAATAAACGTTAAAAAAAAATTAAAAACAAAACAGAAACAAAAACGCCGCCAGTTAAAACTACTCAAGTCACAAACGGTGGTCTAGCAAATGAGCTGGGATCAAAAAGTGTGTGTCGGCAAGAGGACTGCAGAAACTGGGAGCGAATTCTAGAAACAAAAACTTTCCAGTCTCTTTTTCTCGCTCCCCTTCCTCCTCCTCCCGTACTTACCACTGCCAGCACCTTGCCACGGTCTCAGACTTTTCCGAGACTCTACAGGCTTTTCCTTCTGGCTGGAATAACCTCGTCTTTAGTTTTGCCCTAGTTCCCCTGGGATTTGAAGGCCTTGAGGGCTAGAATGTTGTCTCACCCACTCCCGGCTGTTTCTCAGATGCTGAGGACAGTTCCTGGTACTTGACAAAAACTCAGTAACTACTTCTGACTGAAGGGCCTGTGAGCGTCCTTAGCGTTCTCGACAAATATATTAAACGAGATGGAAAAGGGCTGCTGAAAGCTGACGGGCAAACTGCCCCTTTTATGTATTTTTTCAAGCCTGGCTCCTCCGGGGCTCCCTGCACGAAGCCTCTCCCAGCGTCCCCAGCCAAGGTCCGGGGGCTCTCCCTCAGGGGCCCCCGCTGGGCGTGTGGCTCTGCCCCAATATGCCTTGTGCCCTACCTCCCTACAGGATGGGCAGGGGCACAAGTTCCGAAGGAGGGATTTAGTCAGGTCTTCCCGGTCATTCCCAAACCCCAAAATGTGGAAATGTGGACCCGCAGACCCATGCTCCCCTTCTGTGGCTTATGCGTTTCCACGTTACTGGCCGGGTCTAACTTCTCTGAAGGTTAATGGCAAGACAGTAATCGATCGCCAATATCTCAATTCTGTCATCTTAATAACCGAGACAGATTATGATGAAGGCCCGGTCAGACTGGTTATCCAGAAACTCCTCCGTTATTCTGCAGCTGACAATAACGGTGAGATGAAATCATGTCCAAAAACCAGAAATGACCAAATCACGTTAGAAAAAGAGTCACAAATAAAGGTGGGTTTGGAGCCTTTTCTCATTCCATTCATTCCTTCTAGTGCTTCTCAGGTGCTAGGCAAGATTCTAAGTGCCAAGGATCCAAAGATGACTGTAATTTGACACCTGCACTCAGGGAGGCACAGTCTCAGGGAGAAATCAGTGACTGACGGTGTATTTATAATCAAAGTTCTCAGAGAAGGAAAAGAAGATATTTCGCAAAGTACGTGTGGACAGTTCACTGCACAACATCGACAGTTACGCTTACGGCTACCTCATTACAGAGATCTCTCATCGTCCTCCTACTTCACCGATTTTCTTAATCTTTAAACTCATGCTTTCAATCCAACTATTGAAATCGAAACCTTTTCAGACCTACGGTGCAGGGCATGATGGGAAAAATGGGCAACGCGGTTCGGTTTTGACAAAACAAAGGAACAAACAGAGGCATAAATGAAAGACGAAAGAGCGACGGCTTTTCTGAAGCGAGACAGGTTGGAAGGCCTGTTGTACGGTCATCTTGTTTCCTCCTCCGGAAAACAGGGACCAGGCACTTTCCTCAAGGGATGGTTGTGAAGGCAAGATAGGCTCTCACTTAGCCGATAAGAGAGAGCTTGTCAACACTGTGGTCCTAGTGGCTGGCAAAAATAAAAAAATAAAACGAAGACTAAAAATAAAGTGGAAGGACTCTGGTACTGAGAGGGTGACAGTCCTGAGGAGTCCACACTATGCAGGTCAGGAAAGCCGCCCCCCCCCACCCCCCAAGGACACGACGTAGCACTGTGCTCCCCTACCTGCCCCGTCTGATAATGTCTGGCAAACTGGCTAACCACTCGGTGGTCATTTGCAAAGTACTCCATCAGAATAGAAGGAACTTCAGCGAAGTCAGTGGGGCACCTGGTCCCTAAAATGGGGGGAAAAGAAAAAAAAAGTTGGCATGAATCAAATCAACATATTTATCTTTCTTTTTATGTACTCTTTTAAAACTTTTATGTGTACTTCTGATGAAGGTATGATAAGATTTAATTCATTAAATCAATATTTTACTTCTATAAAATTATTGTACATATTTGCAGAAAAGTTTATTATAATCCCATATATTTTCCTATATATCAAAAGTAAAACAAAATATTTGCACAGCTGGATAAAACACCTTGTAAAGCCATGGCTCACACCCTCGACAAACAAATCTGTCTTCAGCTCTGCTTGGCGATACAGGAGACACAAATTAAAACATTCTTACAATTAATGTACCATTTGTATTTAATTTGCTGAATTCCACCACCAAATGCTTTTATCCTTCACTTATTTGTTTGTTGGCTGGTTCTATTCCCTATGCTGTAATTTTCATCTCCATGATTTATTTATTTTCTAAAATTTTTTTTCATGTTTATTTTTGACAGAGAGAGAGAGAGAGAGAGACAGAGCATGAGCGGGGGAGGGGCAGAGAGAGAGGGAGACACAGAATCCGAAGCAGGCTCCAGGCCACGAGCTGTCAGCACAGAGCCCGACGCCGGGCTCGAACTCACGGACCGCGAGATCACGACCTGAGCCAAAGTCGGACGCTCAACCGACTGAGCCACCCAGGCACCCCAATGATCTATTTATTTTCTAACTGGAAGCTAATACCTCTAATCGTTTCTCCTATTTCGCCCATCCCCGCACGCCGTCCCCTCTGGCAACCACCAGTTTGTTCTCTATGTTGAAAAGTCTATTTGTTTTGGGGCGCCTGTGTGGCTCAGTCGGCTGAGCGTCCGACTTCGGCTCAGGTCGTGATCTCACGATTCATGGGTTCGAGCCCCGCGTCGGGCTCTGTGCTGACAGCCCGGAGCCTGGAGCCTGCTTCGGATTCTGTGCCTCCCTCTCGCTCTACCCCTCCCCTGCTCACGCTTTGTCTCTGTTTCTCAAAAACAAATAAAGGTAAACAAATTGAAAAAGAAAAGTCTATTTGTTTTTTAGATTCCACATATAAGTGAAATCATCTGGTATCGGTCTTTCTGTGTCTGACTTATTTCACTTAGCACAACACTCTCTAGTTCCAACCATGTCGTTGCAAATGGCGAGTTCTCCTTCTTCATGTCTCAGTAATACTTCATTATACACATATGTATACATATACACCACTTCTTCTTCATCTATATGCTTCATTTGTTTTAGAAGTATTTTTTTAAACCACTGTTTGCTCCTTGTAACAAAGTCAATCCTCCGTGAGAAAAGCAATGTTTTAAACTTAAAATTACTTAAAGCAACAAATCCCGTAAGAACTCTGTGGTGACATTTTATGATGCCGTCCAGCTCATCTACAGTCTTTTCAAATATCTTCTCCTTCCCCCAAATACTGTATTTACAAAGTTAGTTAATAAACACTGAATGACAGCAATTTAGTAGGTGACCTATAGCTGACCATACAGGATAGTGAGCTTCTTAGAGATGAGACAACAGAGAGGAAAGTCGACACAGCATATCATCAAATATGGCCACATTACCAGCATGAAAGGCTGTCATTTTATACAGGGGGAAAGCATAGGAAAAATGAAAAGTACCTTATCATACTTTTTAAACAGGCTTTAATGTGTTTTCTAACTGATTTTGGAGACAAAGAGGCAACATTCTTCCACTTACTAACTCTGTGCTAGGTACTGAAGACACATGAATTTATTCACACACACACACAGCCAAAAACTTAAATTCCAGGGGCGCCTGGATGGCTCCGTCAGTTGAGGGTCCAACTTTTGATTTCAGCTCAGGTCATGATCTCAGGGTTGTGGGATCGAGCCCCAAGTCAGGCTCCGTGCTGAGCGTGAGCCTGCTTAAGAGTCTCTCTCACTCCCTCCTTCTGCCCTCTCCCCGACCACCCATACTCTCTCTCAAAAAAAAAGAGTGTCCAGGGGCGCCTGGGTGGCGCAGTTGGTTAAGCGTCCGACTTCAGCCAGGTCACGATCTCGCGGTCCGTGAGTTCGAGCCCCGCGTCGGGCTCTGGGCCGATGGCTCAGAGCCTGGAGCCTGTTTCCGATTCTGTGTCTCCCTCTCTCTCTGCCCCCCCCCCCCCCGTTCATGCTCTGTCTCTCTCTGTCCCAAAAATAAATAAACGTTGAAAAAAAAAAAAAAAAAAGAGTGTCCAAAAACTTCAATTCCATATAGAACATGATAAAATGAAAAAGGTGCAAACTCAGAAGACACTGGCATAATCCTCGGTCAGAACTGTTAGCAAGGGAGGAGAAAAATGTACGATGATCAGGTTGTGCAACAGCTGGAAGGGCCAGGTGAGGCAGCCTGCAGTAAATGACCAGCGGACAACATTAAACGACCAGATTTTGTGAACGAGGAGCCTTTTCCCCCCCAATCTAAATAAACGACATGCTTTTTTAAAGGATCGTTGTTGAACAGAAGTCCCCCCTTCGTGGCTCACCAGTGACGTGTTGGTAACGAGTACGTCCCAGCATAGAATGCATGGCATGTCCCATTTCATGGAAAAGATTTTCCATCATTCCAGGAGTTAATAAAGTCGGTAAATTCCTTGAGGGATGGGGAAGATTCAGCATAAGAACTACGACTGGGAGCTGGTAGTCTCCGTCTTCCTTTAATCTGCCTCCACGGATTGTAAAATGGCAGTCCTTAATGAGATAGAAAACATAATGAGACGGGAAAGTATTAGGTAATCTGAATATAAAATCACACCAAGGTGTGTGAGTTCCAATTTTAACCTAATTCTGTTCTCTTTATTTAGTTACAGACACTTTTCCGAATGCTTCTTATTTTGCTGACGTTTTAAGTTTTCTAAAACACCAGTAATACCTTGAGCTTGTGTTGATTACTTCATTCATTCGCTCCAAACAGATCTATCGAGGCGACGCTATACCAGATGTTGGAAACAGTCATCAGAGAGTTGAGATCCGCACCCTCAACTGTCCACGGGCAGGTGGGAAGGGACGGACATTGAGCTACTACTTAGGGTGGGTGGTGCCATTAATGTTTACTGAGCTCCTTCCACGCGCGTCAGGCGGTGAACTAGGAGACACTTCTCACACCTGTTGTCTGTGTCACTCAGAAGTGATGAACTCTAAACTGTCACAAAGCAAGGAATTGGGAGTAACTTCCTCTAACGGGCTGAGAGTTACAGGCACTGTATCACTTATTCTTCACAATAACCCCATGAGGCAGGCATCTCATTTTTCAGAGGAGGAAAAGGAAAGCGAAGTCACGTACCCAAGGACACACAGCCAGGACTGCTGGGATCTGAATCTGTGTCACCTAGACTCTGGCCCCACCTTTGACACCTACATCAGATTTGCCTCCGTGAGCTTCTCTCCCCCCTGTCAAATCCCAGAGCAGCCCCCCCCCCCATTTCATACGTGCATAGCTATTCAAATGCACTAGAAAGTGTGAACCGCTATTCAAATATAGGGCACCACAATCTCTGTTATAACTTAAAACCTCAACTCTTGACATTTCCCATCAAATTACCCGAAACTGCTGAGGCTAATTAACCGGCAAACCTGGAATGCAGCGAAAGGAAATGAACCTCGTTTTCTTTACAAGGCGTGAACTGGTGGCTGATAAGGTTTCCATGTGAGCATATCTTCTATAATTCTAAACTAAGACCCTTGTCAAGTATGAAAAGTAGAAAAGAGCTAAGGCTCTAGGCAGGATGTCTGGGTTCAGGGGTGCCTGGGTGGCTCAGTCAGTTAAGCATCCGACTTTGGCTCAGGTCATGATCTCACAGTTTGTGAGTCTGAGCCCCTCTGAGCTCTGGGCTGAGCTCAGAGCCTGGAGCCTGCCTCGGATTCTGTGTCCCCCCCCCTCTCTGTTCACCCCTCCCCCACCCATGCTCTGAGACTCTCTCTCAAAAATAAAATAAACATTAAAAAAAAAAAGAAAGAAAAGAATGCCTAGGTTCAAATCCTAGCACTTCTAGCTGTGTGGCTCTCAGCAAGTAACTTAACCTCTCTGGCCTGCTTCCTCATAATGTCAGAGCTTAGTTCAAAAGGTTGAGATGAACATTCAAAGACACCATGCTGGGATACAGAAGGGCTTGTAAAATATCCGCTGTCATTACCACTGTCGTTATAACCGTAACCCAGATAAAAATGGCAGACACAGGTGTATGTAATTATTTCCATAACCTTTATTACCTTTAAATTCCTCCCTAATTTCAAATTTTTAGACTCAGTAGCGGGGCGCCTGGGTGGCTCAGTCGGTTAAGCGTCCGACTTCAGCTCAAGTCACAATCTCGCGGTCCGTGAGTTCGAGCCCCGCGTCAGGCTCTGGGCTGATGGCTCAGAGCCTGGAGCCTGTTTCCGATTCTGTGTCTCCCTCTCTCTCTGCCCCTCCCCCGTTCATGCTCTGTCTCTCTCTGTCTCAAAAATAAATAAAAACATTAAAAAAAAAATTTGTATATACTCAGTAGCTACCGTTAATGTCTTCTAAATGCTAGGGAAGTACAACACTGAAATGTGTTCTAAGTGTTAGGGAAGGAGAAAGGTGAGATGCAGAGCACACAGGGACACGAAAGAACTGTCAGTCCCTCCCAGAGAAATGGGTTTATAAAAAAAAGCATCACCTGATGTGGCTTGCCCGCTCGCTGAAAAAAATCACAGTAAATGTACCCCAACAATCCTTCGGATTCATGAACCACAGCCTGGAAAAAAAGTACATTTAGGGGTGAATCAGAAACTAACAGTGGAAAAACATCCCTCATAAGAATCCATATATAAAACCCCCATCGCTGTGACCATGTCCACTCGGTTACACCGCACATCCCGCATCATCTCAAACTAGATTCCGTTTTCTCCTCCTCTCTCAGAGGATTGTGGTCTGGGGATTCTGTCAGGAGAGGACACCTCCTTGTTTGAGCCCTTCATCCAGACCGCCAGCGCCCTACGCCACGGCCACCAAACCCCGCTCTTCAGACTGTCCACAACCTCCCCATACACTTGGGGGTAAGCTCTGGCTGGACAGCGTTAGACCTCCATCTCACGATGCGGATTTATGCCCCCAAATGTTAACCCCTGAATCCAGACACGACACAAGCTGGCTCCTGGCTTCAGCTGAAGACCAGTAATGTCATTTATGCCCCTCCCTCAAACTGGGCCTAAAAAAGACGCACGGCCTGTGGAGAACTCGACAGCTGGCCTCCAGCTCGCCTCGTCCGCCTCGTCACAACTTGAGGGTTCTGCCACGGGGAACCTCAGCTTTACGCCTCCCAACCTTCTCCTTGCATTTTGTCCTTTCACTCCTGTTACCAGTTTTTCTCTTACTCTATCTCCGCACTTGACCGGCCTCCACCACTCTGTGAAGGACGCACTCCACAAACAGGCAGTTCGGGGCGGTGATGAAGCGTGCTCCTACCCGACCCTTTCGCCTCCGTCACCGCGCCTATCTCCCGGAAGGCAGCCGGGAGCCCCTGAGGTGGCCTCCTTCTCTCCACATACAGGGAAGGGAGCAAGTGTGGGACGCACACAGGCAGGAAGTCAAACGGCCTAACAACACAGAGCCTTTCTGACGGACAGACAAGTCAATACCGCCTCGTAATCTTAAAATGAGGAAAAAATAAACATATTCATGTCTCAAATACAGGGGGCCCTAACTGGAGAAGGGTGGACGCCAGGCTCGAAGTTATTATCAAAGAAGTCAAACCAGAGCACGGGAGAAAAATCAATATATTATGCACATTATATATATATATAAAATTGCTCCCACAGATGGGAGGGGGGTTGGGGAAAAAAGTACAAGTGACAGAGGCCGTGGATTCTGGAATTAACCGAAAGTGACACCGAGCAGTGCAGGAACGTGGCAAGTAATGACAAATGTCCCCTGAACCAGAATCTGTCAACATACGAAGGCTCAGCGCTCCAACAAGTCCCTACGCTTCACAGCTCTGTGTCTATCGATCCGAGGCAACAACCGATTTTAGAGAAAACTGGTGCTTTGTGCAGTGTCCCAAGTCAGAAGTGGCGATCTGGATTTTCTGGCGAAACGGAAATAAGGGGAGACAGGCTCCGCGAGGGCAAGGCTCACTTGAACGTGAAACTGCCAGAAGCTCCCTACCAGGCCCGAGAGACACGCGGGGCGACCCCACACGAACCGCACGCTTACCAGTTTGCGGACGCCCTCGCACCACACCTCTCCTTTCGCGGGCTGCTCGGCATACAACGTAATCCCCAACAGTCTGCCAAACAAAGTGTTGAGGCCTTCCATGCACGCTCCAAGGGAGAAAAACGGACAATACAAACTGGGCTCGATATTGTACCTGAAAGAAAGAAAAGAGGTTCAATGCTATTTTTGTTTACTGCAGTTTCTTAGGGTAAATCCAGGGAACTCTCCATGTAAAACCTAGGATCATGGCAGCTAGAAAAATGGGATTGAAAACAGAAAGGTAGATATATATATGTGTGTGTGTGTGTGTGTGTGTGTGTGTGTGTGTGTGTGTGTATACACACACACACACATATATTTTTTAATTTGAGAGAGAAAGGGTGCAAGCAGGGGACGGGGGGGGGCGGGGGGAGGGAGAGAGCGAGAGAAAGAGAGAGAGAATGAATCCCACACAGGCTCACGCTCAGCATGGAGCCCAACGCGGGACCTGATCCCATGACTCTGGGATCATGACCTGAACCGAAATCAAGAGTTGGACACTCAACCAACCGAGCCACCAAGGCTCCCTCAGAAAGGTATATTTCTATATCTTTTGAGGGATTTTCAGAAGAAAGGCAGTCCAGTTATTCTTAGTAGTAAAAGTAGTAAGTAGTAATTCTTAGCATTAAGAATAATTTTAGGAGTGCCTGGGTGGCTCAGTCGGTCAAGCTTCCGACTTCGGCTCAGGTCATGATCTTGCACTCCCGTGTGTCCGAGCCCCACATCGGGCTCTGTGCCGACAGCTCGGAGCCTGGAGCCTGCTTCGGATTCTGTGTCTCCCTCTCTCTGCCCCTCCCCCGCTCACACTCTTGTCTCTCTCTCTCTCTCAAAAATAAACATTTTAAAAAAAAGAGTAATTTTAGTAATGAGCAATTAAGGTAGACACACCATTCTGCAATCTTCATCCCTTTCAGGTTATTTACTTTCACTGACTTAACTAAGCAATCTATCTCAATTACCCACATTATACACATTCCTTTACGTACACCTACAGACAAATCTGACCAGTCTGAGCTCTAATGGTAAAGTTCCCGTTACGAAATATGGCATATTCTAAAAGTTTGTGACTTATATCGAATAAATAGCAAACAAACCCAAGACCTGAGGCATACTGAATGAATTTAAATTTCACCGCTAGTAGAATATTTGTTAGTGGAAAAAAACCTCTGTAACATATAATCAGATCTTAATTTGTCTGTTTTACTATCATACACCTTAAACGAAGCACAACATACTGGCAAGCATAGTTATTATTCTTCACTCGAAAATGACTTTTTATGTCCTCTTCCAACATAAAGCAAAGCACACCAGGATACGTGAGGCAAATGTCCATTTCTGAGTCATTCAGCCAGGCCAAACTTGACGACCACAGCTAGAAAGAGTGGTCCAGAATAAGAAGAGGTGCTTGTTCTGTGTCCCCTCCGTGGAGTTAACAAATATGTACCTATGGTGACAGAAGGTAGCTGCAGTTGTGATGAGCGTAGCATAACTTGTCAAATCACTGTGCTGTGGCCCGAAACTACCCGAGCCCTTGCGTGTCAACTGCACCTCGATGAAAAATAATTAAAATAAAAACATGTATATACACAAACTTACATGGAAAACAGACGCAAACTTACGCTTACTACTAAATGGGGGCTGGGATTTAGTGAGTGAGTGTAAATTATACCACAAGACAGATTTGGGCTTCAGAAATCCACAAATACACAACGTAGTTCCTGATCGATTTTTCACACAAATAGACTCTCGCTGGTGAAAGGTACGTCGGCAGCCTAGTGCCCTCGCTCACTGATTCACACGCTCGTGCAGGCTGCCGAGACAGCTGCTGGATGCTGGAGGTAAGGAATGGGGGGCGGGGGGGTGCCTGTAAGGAGCTCCCTGTGAAGGAGGCAGACAGGTGGAGGGACCGCCCTGGTCTTCCCGGCCTGGAGCAGCACAGAGTAGGTGCTAGGGGTGCTGCGGGAGGGCTGAGTGAACGACCCAGACAGCGGGACAGCAAGAGGGGTGATGACTTCACTTGCGGAGGGCAGCGTAGAGACAGGAAGGGGTCACAGAAGGGAATTCAGAAACGGGAGTCTGCTGGCTGGGGTGCGGGTGGGGATGAAGGGCAGGGTCGACTAATAAAGAAATTCCAGGGAGAAGCCACAGTATGAAGTCATGAAACAACCTGGTAACTTCCACACCAGGTGGCTAATCAGGAGCGAGTTCAGGACGCTGGGGATAAACGGGAAGAGAGAGGGAGGCACACGTGGGCAGGGTCCAGAGAACCGAGGGCCTCACGCGTAAACCTGAGTGGCTGGGATCTTACGTTGTACGCACAGGGTCCCTCAACCTTTTATCACGTACCCCAATCGCTAAAAGAGGTTCTGAGTATTCAACCTTGATATGTGTATATTTATAAATCACATGTGCGTGCTGTTGTTCTACTACATTCCGAGACAAAAAAAGATCCATTCTTACAAGCTGAAATAAAGAAAAATAAATCTAAACAGAATTTCTAGTGCTGTATGTCCATACTCTCAGTGAACTGTTTACAGATTGGGAAACGGGAGACTGCCTCTGCAGGCAACAGAGAGGCAATGCGATGCTTTCTGGAACACTGCAATGTGGACGCCGTGGCGGGACGAATGTAGGAGCGGCAGAGAGAAAAGACGGTAAACTAGGGTCCGAATATAAGCAAAAGCGGTGGGGCAAGGATGAAGAGGCAGTTTTCAACTTGTTTTTGTTGGGCGATGAAAATGTTCGGGGCTGTGCGAGCGAGAAAGGAAGGTCTAGAATAACACACAGGGTGCTGGCGTGAGGAAATGCATGGATGGGATGGCAGAGTCACGAATCCGAGCACCAGGCACAAAGAAAGAAAGAAGGGAGTGTGGGTAGGTTTGTGGGAGAAGAAAGGAGGGTGGGGTGCAGTCGGGGGAGAAGGATGATGGATTCGCAGAAAGCAAATTCAATTCTGGAGACACTGATTGTGAAGTGCCCCTAAGATGTCAGACGCTCAGGATGTTGAAACGGAGACTTGCTCAGGTGTCAGAGCCGTAGGAGAAGAACAGTCACTGGGGAAGGGGCCCAGCAGCGGATATTCCAGATGAAGAGACGCAAAGGAAGACAGAGAAGAAAAGTCAGAGCTGTCAGGGCACTGAAAGAAGGGACATCATGGAAACAGGGGAGAAAATGTGTTGTAAAAGCAGGAAATGATGGAGACTTCCGGTGTCTGGTCCGGCACGTGAGGAGCCTGGAAGGCATCGCACCATCCGAAAGACAAGAAAAATGCTCAACCAACTGAACATCAACAACTCTTCTTGTGTCCAGCAGACAACTGAGGTCACAGAACTGCTGCCCCCCAAATTATAAAGATGCTTGTCTGCTACAGAGAATCAGAGTTCAGAGAACTCTCCAGTATGTATAGACTAGCACCAAGGAGGAAAACTTAAACTACAATTGACAAATTGCTGGAGGCTCAGTGTGGACAAGTCGGAGAATTCAAAACTCTAGGGAGGCTCAGTTTAAGGGAGGATCCCCACACTTTTATGAGTTTTTACCTCTGGGGGCCCTACCAGGTTCTCCCAAGACGGAGAAAAATTCTCCCAATGCTTCCAGCAGAGGGAAGGAAAAATTGGCATTTTGAAATACACCAGGGCACTGCGTTATTCTTCACAAGGCTGGCCTCCAAAGAAACGATCTTACCAGAGCCTAACTTACCTAGAAGAAAAGAGATATCCAACCCAATCCCCCTGCCTCATGAAAGCAGAAAAGGGGAACTGAAAAGCACTTGCGAAAGTCAGAGCCCAGGGGCACAGGCTCCACAACAGGCTGAGACCCGATCACAGGACTACAGAAGGCATCCCCTCCCCCACACCCTCACCACCAGGGCAAGTGGGGGTCCTGCAAAATAACAGGGGAATACAACTGAAAAACTGCACATCTCACACCTTATCAAGTAGAAGTCTCCAGGGAAACCCAAACACAACATGGGAGACAGAAAAGGAAAAAAAGAAAAGAAAACGTTCGGCCTCTGCTACCGCAGCCACTATAAAAGCAAACAAAGCCTAACTAACTCGTAGCCAGTGAGTAAATCATACCCAACTTTCTGCAAACGATTTCAAGTCACGATCAAAGACGAAGGCTACAGCCTGAAGAAACAGAACAAACGTTCAGGTACATTGGAGACGTTAGAATAACCAGATTGAGGGGCGCCTGGGTGGCGCAGTCGGCTAAGCGTCCGACTTCAGCCAGGTCACGATCTCGCGGTCCGTGAGTTCGAGCCCCGCGTCGGGCTCTGGGCTGATGGCTCAGAGCCTGGAGCCTGTTTCCGATTCTGTGTCTCCCTCTCTCTCTGCCCCTCCCCCATTCATGCTCTGTCTCTCTCTGTCCCAAAAACAAATAAACATTGGAAAAAAAAAAAAAAAGTTCTCACAAGAAAAAACTGTGTGGGGTTGAATCTTTAAAAAAAAAAAAAAAAAAGAAGAAGAACCAGATTAAGAATTCAGAATGGCGATGATTGACATGCCAAGGGGCCGAGGGAAATACACAAGATTCATGGGTCGTGTAAACAGCCAGAGGGAAGCCCTAAAAAAGAATCAAGAGCGGGGGCGCCTGGGTGGCTCAGTCGGTTGGGCGGCCGACTTCAGCTCAGGTCACGATCTCGCAGTCCGTGAGTTCGAGCCCCTAACCTGTTTCAGATTCTGTATCTCCCTCTCTCTCTCTGACCCTCACCTGTTCATGCTCTGTCTCTCTGTCTCAAAAATAAATAAACGTTAAAAAAAATTAAAAAAAAAAAAAAAGAATCAAGAGGAGACGCTAGAGATGCATAACAACGTAACACAGAAGAAGGCAGCTTCTGTCCTGCTCATCGGGAGACTGGGCATGGCCAAGGAAGCCATCCGTGAGCTTGGAGAAAGGTCAATAAAAACCTCCAAGGGTATGACACAAAGAGAAAAAGGATGAAGAAGACGAGAAGACCCAAAGAATTGTGGGACAGTTACAAAAGAGGTAATGTACGTGTAATAGGAATTAGAGAAGAGCCCGCTTTCAAGCCTTAGAAGGGAGCAGAGCCAGGATAAGGGCAGGCCTACGTTTGCTGCGCTAATGAGGCAGGGCCCTTCCTGCCATTCCACAGGTCGTCAGCTTTTCCTGCTCTGGCCCACGGGACCGTGAAGAACCCATGGCTGTGTGCGGGCTGCCGTGACGGGTGCCTGGCTCCTTTCATTTGGTTCTGTCCTCGCTGTCTGCACAGCGCTCCCCTCTCTGTGATTCTGCCCTCTGGACTGAAGGGCCTTGGCCTCCATGGCCTCCCGGCTCTAATTAGGGGCTCTGCCAGGGAGACCAGCACGACCCTTGCCGACCCCGTGGCTCGTCTACAATTTGGAAGTTCCTCCAAAAAGGGAGCTGGGGCCCCTGCAGGGGTCACCTGTTTGTCTTCCCTCTTTCAGGGAACACGGGCTGACATCCGAGCGTCACTGCCTCATACTTTTGATCAGACTGTGTTTAGTCGTGCAGGCAGGAGGGAAGTTTGGCTCCTGTTACTCAAGGTAGGGCAGAAGTCTCCTTGTATTTGAGGGCGCCTGGGTGGCTCAAGGGGTTGAACATCTGACTCTCGATCTTGGCTCACAGTTCGTGAGATCGAGCCCCGTGTCAGGCTCCAAGCTGTCGGTGAGGATTCTCTCTCTCTCTCCTCTCTGCCCCTCCCCCTACTCGTGCTCTCGCTCTCTCAAAACAAATACTTTTTAACAAAAAAGAAAAAAAAGAAGTCTCCTTACATTTGAATTTTAGGACAGTTGATGTTCAAAAGGGAACACGAAACGTATACCTTCTCGGGAGGGGGGGGGGTGGTGAGAAAAGGGAAGTAATCAGGAACGCCAAGGCTATTGCTATGCCCATCCAGTGGAGGGACTCCACAGCCGTCCCAGGCAGTACTGTGGGGAACCAGAACACAGAACTAAGATTGTCTAAAGAACAGAAGTGACCTTAGGATCCAGAGGAACCGGCTGGGTCTGGGAAAACACATAAACTGGAGGAGCAGGGCTGCAGAAAATGCTTCTGAGCAGCACGGGCAAACCAGAAGAACAACACGAGACGTAGAAGCAAAGGGAAGCGGGGGACGGCACCGCCATAAACTCCCTGCTCTGCCCACTGCGCCTCTGGGGGCCCCACCTCGACGTGACTTTGGATAGAACGGGAGTGCCTTTTTCTAGAACGTGCGAGAGTTTTACTACGTGTGGTGGGGTGTATTTTTAAAGTTCGGGGGGTGAGGAAAAGAATTTCTGTATCTAGAAAGAGGAGAGGGTACTAAGAGCACCAGGTTGGAACCAGAAGGCCTGAGTCTGAAGCGTCACCCTATGCCACTTGCCAAGTGACCCTAAGTGGATTACTTCCTTTACACTGTCTCAGTTTGGTCACCTGTGAAGTCGGATCGGACCACACCGACTTCACGTGGCGTGGAGGTTTCAGACGAGGTAACCCACGAAGCGAAGAGACCAAACATTCAGTAAGTGTCACCAAGCTGGTGAGGGAGAATGGAGGAGGCACCCACCTGCGCCCTGTCTGCTGATCACAGAGACCCTCTTCCGTACGGGAGACACTTGGCCACGCTGCAGCCGCGGCGACCACGCACGCACCCTGCCGTGGCGGCCACACGCGCCGGGCCTCGGCCTGGCCAACCTCAGCGCTCTGAGAGCCCTGGTGGCAAACGCTTCCAAACTCGGCCCCGAGATTTCTCAGTTACGTGAGTCACCAATTCCGTCTTCTGTGTCCGTTAGCTTGAACTGGGTTTCCATCAGCAGTAAGTGAGAGGCTCCTAATGTAGTAGCCACCGTCTGAACTTAATGGCTTTGGAAAAGAGCTCTTATAGGCCACACAGCCCAGATGTTCACATCGGGCGGAGCGTCCTAAGGGCTGTGGCTAACTGGAAGGTCCCTATTTGAGGGCTGGCACCACTAGCTCAAAACGTCACTTGTCTGGGTGAACAAAGGAAATATGAAAATGGAACTTAGTTTTATGGAAAATAAAGGAGTCGCTTATGTGTGATGATACTGAATCAACCTAGACTGACCTTAAAGAAAAAAATCAAAAGGTCAAGCGCAAACCACAGACAGAACACGAATAAACAGAAATAAAAATAACCACACAGCACTCTAAACTAGAAAATCTGATTTAAAAACATAATTCACGGGGCGCCGGGGTGGCTCAGTCAGTTGGGTGTCTGACTTCAGTTCGGGTCATGATCTCATGGTTTGTGACTTTGAGCCCCGCGTCGGGCTCTGTGCTGACAGCTCGGAGCCTGGAGCCTGCTTCGGATCCTGTGTCTCCCTCTCTCTCTGCCCCTCTGCTGCTCATGCTCTCTCTGTCTCTCCCCAAAATAAACAAACATTGAAAAAAAATTTTTTTAAACATAATTCACATTTTGATTGCCTGAAAATAAAAATAAATACAAAAACAAAATAAAAAAAAAAGAGAGAGGATTCTGGGACGATGCCAAGCAGGAAGCACCGGCAATCGGTCTTCCCACCTAGACCACAAGTGCACTCGTAGAATGTGTCTGATGTAGCTATTTTGGAGCTCTGGAGTCTGTGGGAGGCATTCAGCTTCCAGGGGAAGGCCCGGAGTGCAAACTGGTCACTTGGAGCTCCCGGCACGGCAGCGCCTCCCTACTCCCCATCCACAGCCACAGGGCAGACGGCGGCACACCTGCTCCTGGAGCAGCTTACACACACAGCTCGTGGGGTTAGGGTGGGCAAAAAGGACTCTGTCCCCCAAACGGCGGGGATCTGTGCTCTGAGGGCTGATTGCTGCCTCTGATCCCAGAGGTGCGGACAGGCAGACAGCCACTGTCGTACCTCCCCCCCTACTGTTGCAAGCCTCCCCCTCCAGCTCAGGTGACTTCCAGGAGATATAAAGGACTCACGCTTTTTTTCCTCTTTCATTTTTCTCTTTTCCCCTCCTCAGAACCAGATATCAAAGAGTGGGACATTCAGAAGCAACTGCATGTATGAGGAAAATTGGAAAGTATCTGCACATGTCCACAGAAAGCCTCAAAACAGACCTGAGAAAACATTAAGTTTACACCTCAGGCTGATCCCCAGCAGAGAAACGGACTACAACAACCGAAGCCACAAAAACAATATACTAAAATTCTAATTAAAAAGCCAGCAAACACTAGAGAAGTTTTCAACAACAAAAAAGTATCACAAGGCATACAAAGAAATAGGAAAGTGTGGCCTACTCAGAGGAAAGAAATAATTCAAATTCATCTGTCTCTGAAAAAGACTGAATGGCAGATATACTAGACAAAGACTTTAAAACAACTGTCTTAAAGATGCTCAAAAACTAAAGAAAGATGTGAAGAAAGTCAAGAAAACAGTGTGTGGACAAAATTAAAATATCAATAAAGAGACAGGAAAACCTAAAATGAAACCAAAAAGAAATTCTAAAGCTGAAAGGCACAATAACTGAAATGAAGAATTCACCGAAGGGAAGCAAAGGCAGATTTGAGGAGGCAGAAGAAAGAAACAGTGACATGAAGACAGGAGAATGAAAATTACAGAGGCTGATGAACAGAAAGAAAAAGGATTGAAGGAAAGACAGCCTAGAGACCAATGGAAAACCATAAAAAGGACCAGCATACAAATCATGGGAGTCCCAGTAGGAGAAGATAGAAAAGGGCAGAGAAAACATTTGAAGAAATAATGGCTGATAAGTTCCCAAATTTTAAGAAAGACAGGAATATAAATATCCAAGAAGCTCGAAAAACTCCAAGAAAAATGAATTCAGACACCCAAACCAAAACAAATAATAATCAGACTTTCAAAAGCCAAAGATGAAGGATGAATCTTAAAAGCAGCAACAAAAGCAAATCATCACATACAAGGTATATTCAATAAGATTTTCTGCATATTTCTCATCAGACACTTTGGGAGGCCAGCCAATATATTCAAAGTGCTAAAATAAAAATACTCAATCAAGAGTCCTATATCTGGCAAAACTATCTTTTAAAAGTGAAGGAGTGGGGCGCCTGGGTGGCGCAGTCGGTTAAGCGTCCAACTTCAGCCAGGTCACGATCTCGCGGTCCATGAGTTCGAGCCCCGCGTCGGGCTCTGGGCTGATGGCTCAGAGCCTGGAGCCTGTTTCCGATTCTGTGTCTCCCTCTCTCTCTGCCCCTCCCCCGTTCATGCTCTGTCTCTCTCTGTCCCAAAAATAAATAAACGTTGAAAAAAAAAAATTAAAAAAAAAAAAAAAAAGTGAGGGAGAAATCAAGACATTCCCAGATAAACAAAAGCTGAGGAAGTTCAAGACTACTAGACCTGCCCAGCAAAAAAATGATCAAGGTGAAATTTAAGGGCACTAGACAGTAACTGAAACCATATGAAGACATAAAGATCTCAATTAAGGTAAATGCATGAGAAGTTACAAAAGCTAGTATTATTGTAACAATGGTTTGTAACTGTATTTTCTGTTTTCTACAGGACCTAAGAGACCAACAAATACATTTAAATTAAAAAAAAATCATTAATGTAAAATCTAATATTACTGTAACTTTGGTTTGTAACTCTCAATCTTTGAGTTTCTACATAATTGAGGAGCGCATCACCGACTAAGACAGCCAGGCGCCCTGGAAGTATCTGTATTTTAAGATGGGGATATCTTAGCACCTCAGCAAGCACAGGGAAAGAAGTTAAGAGAAAGAAAGAGATTGACGACATACAAAAAGTTAGGGTAAGCGATCCCTTTTTCTTCTTTTTATATATAACAACATATAGTTACTATTATATCAGTCCCTGAGATGCTTTACAATTTGCAGAGCACTTTCGCATCAAGCGTCTCCCACACTCCTTCCATAATTCTGTGAGCCAGGCAGAGCGAGAATTACCGCTTCGTTTTACTTGAGGGAACGGAGGCCCAGAGAGGCCTGTCACGGCACCAGGCGGCCTAGGAGAGAGAGCCCTGAAGTTGCAATCCGGGCTGTCTCTCTCCCTGGTGCTGTGCTTCGAGCAAGGTACTTGGCTTCTGGAGGGGTCTCGATTTGCTAACGAGGGAAACGGAGACGACGCTTCCCGGCTCCCCTCATGGCCAGACCAGGCCTGCGAAGACGCTGGCACGGTGCCCACCGCACGGACTACAGCAGCACTGGCGGGAAGGCGGAGGCGGCGCAGCGAGCACTCACGAGTCACCTACTACGTGCCTGATAACTCGTCGAGGTGGGAAGGGCCTGGCACCGTCGGTTCACAGAGCAGGATCCCCAGGTGAGAAGGGGCGTAAGAGCGGTGCTCAAAGGGCCGGGAACAAAGACAGGCCGTGGCTGATTCTGCCCGCCACGGGGGACAGGATGCCGCCGTGAGGGTCAGGGAGAAGTTCCAAAAGGAGGTGGCCTCCGGGGCAGGGGTCGAAGGACGAGCTCCCCGGTGAGGGCGAAGGGCATTCCTGGAGAAGGCGGAGCACCAGCCAAGGCTCACGGGTACCGAGGGCCCACGAGCAGAGGCTGCCCACGGCCAACCCGGCCACCTGCCACAGCCGGAGGTCCCGCCACCTGCGTGCTGCCCCCCACCCTCCGTGACTCCCGCAAACGAGAGGCGATTCCTGCCCAAAGAGCAGCCATGACGGGAAAAGGTCCAGCGAGGCGGGGAGAGACTCGAAAGGCCCGAAGGGACGTCCAGCGGCCACGAGCCGGGCCTGACGCACCGGCCCTACGACACACCGGTCCCGGGGCAGCAGGCCGACCCCGCAGGTCCCCGCCTTTTCTGCTCTCGGCTGGCACCTGCCACACGGCGTGAAATGACACCTAGGCCACTGAACCCCTCGAGGACGTGGGGCCAGAGGCCGGCCAAGCCACGGCCTGCGGCCACTTTGCTTCCGAACACCTGTTCAGGGCACCGCTGGGCACAACTTTCCTATCCGCACGGACACTACGTGTCAGAAACGCCTCCTCCACCATCTAGAGACCGCAAAACGGCAGAGAGGTACTGCGGGGACAGGGAAAACCTCTGGCCTCTCAGAGCCACAGCCCAGCGTGCAGGGCGTGAAACGGGTGTGCTCTGGGGACTTAGTGTGTTATTGCCATCTGTGTCGCCTGTCACTCACTTAGTCATTGCCGTCCCTCTCGTCACCTCAAACTCTCTTACGGCTTCACAGGAGAGTTTTACTACTATTTGCTGTCAAGAGGGCCCCACCGGTTTGAATCCGGACACGACACCTGTCTGCAAGCCGCGTACGCTTCTTCCCCAGCCGGAAATCGGAGGAGAATCGCTGTTAGCCACCGTGGCGGCCAAGTGAAGCGGAAGACATGCTCTGCTAGTCGTTCCGGTGAGAAACAGGAGGCCCAGGGGTTTACAAGTTCTCGATTTGCAGAGAATTAGAACATATTATAATCAGCAGGGTACTGGTATAAAACGAAATCTTTCTGACTGGGAGCCCTAGGATTTAGCTGTGTCTCAAAATCCCCATCGGGAACACTAACTATCACTGAAATAAGTACAGAAGTATTAGAGACTTTCAACTGAAGAATTCTTTGTTGTTACTTGAGGGCTTTTTGTAAAAAAAATGTATTTATTTTTGACAGAGAGAGAGAGAGACAGAGCATGAGTAGGGGTGGGCGGAGAGAGGGAGACACAGAATCCGAAGCAGGCTCCAGGCTCCGAGCTGTCAGCACTGAGCCCGACGAGGGGCTCGAACTCAGGAACAGTGAGATCACGACCTGAGCCAAAGTAGGATGCTCAACCGACTGAGCCACCCAGGCGTCCCTGAGGGCTTTTTTTTTTTTTTTTTTTTTTTTTTTTTTTAAAGAAAAGATGAGTGTATCACTGTACTTAGGAAGTACAATCTATGAGTCAGATTTATATTTCAACCTGTGATGCCCCTGGGATTACAGAAGGAACTTGGATGTCATTTCTAAACACATCTTGGCATCGAACGTCGTGAAAACGCAGAAACACAATTAAGAGCAGCCAGCGGATCCTGGTTGAAACTGCAGGTAAACACAGGCTTCGGTCTTCCCCGGTGCTACTCAGGAGGTTGAGCGAATGTCAGAGAAGCTTTGCACCGCATGGCAAACACTTAGAGACTCACCACAGCAGAAACGAGACAGCCGGCCGGAGGGCGCGAGTGGGCGAGGGAGAACGCACACAGGGTAAGAGCAGGGTATGTGACGATGCCATCAGGGCAACTACTGACTGTAGCAAGAGAAAATGAAACAGGGTGCTTCTGGCATCAGGAATGACTGCCTCAGCAGGATTTTAATGTGACAGTTGGATGGTGTTTTAAAATGTTTAGTCTTGAGAGCCATAGGGGAGAGCTACCGTTCCATCCGGTTAAACCAAGGTGAGGTAGTAAAAGGTGTCCGACGCCGAAACCCGTTGATCCTTCAGGCAATTCGAACGTACTGAAAATAAAGAACAGAGAATAAAAACGCTCTGTTTTACAAAGAACCGGCCATTGCCAGTTGTTTCTATCTTGCCTTCTGAGGCTACAGCCAAGAAAACTTCTCCGGCCAAACTTCCTGGTAATCGGAGAACAAGGTTCCTTAATGGTACAGACGAGCTGCTTAGTTCACCGGAGATTGTAGTTAACATAAATCAAAACTGAAGTTCACAAATACAGTACGATTCCATCATCACCCCAGAGAAGTGGGAAAGTAAACGGGCGGGCCTGGCATCCGGGAGAGAGGATGTCCACGTTACACTACTATGACTGACTCTGGTGACAGAACCGCCACCTCAGAGGCCGGAGCCACATCTTAGGACAGCAGTGGGACCTCTCTCACGCAGCTTATTTGTTACATTAATACGTAGAATTAGTCATCCCTGAACTGCAACGGTAAGACGAGACAGAACGCCCAAAAATGACGGGGGTCCCGTCACATCCAGATCGGAGGAAGCAGCAAAAGGTCGCTACAAGAAAGCGATCGCATAGACCCAGAAGTCTGGGACATCTGTGAGACAAGCAACCTGGTGTCTGCCACAAGGTAATAATACGAAAGAGATGGGGGGGCTGGGCTGGGGCAAGGCGTGAGCTCGCCTGCTGCAGAGTCAGAGATTCGGGGGACAGAAAAAACCGATAGAACGTGTAGGTCTTGGGTGGACCCTGGTTCCAACAAGCTGCCCGGGAGAAAACGGACCCAATACTATCAAGGAAACACGAATACAGACTGAGTATCAGGTGGTGCCAGTGAACTGCTGTGAACCTTCCTGGGCAATGACGGTGCTGGAGTGATGTACGAAAATATCCATATTCTTTAGAGGTACACAAGAAACACGCTGAAGTGAAATGACATGAGGTCAAAGGTTTAGTAACAAGGAAGAAAGGACGGGAGAGAGGAAGGGAGGGAGGGAGAGAAAGAGAGAAAGAAACAGAGAGAAAAAAGATAAGTGAAGCAAATATGGCAGTTTGGATAGTTACTAAATTTGGGAGATGAAAACATGGGGTTACCTACGTTATTCTTTTTATGTTTTTTTTTAATTTTATTTTTGAGAGAGAGAGAGAGAGAGAGAGAGGGAGGGAGGGAGGGAGGGGCTGAGAGAGACACACACAGAATCCGAAGCAGACTCCAGGCTCCGAGCCAGCAGCACAGAGCCTGACGCGGGGCTCGAACTCACTGAGTGTGAGATCATGACCCGAGC
The DNA here is from genome assembly GCF_018350155.1 of Leopardus geoffroyi. Lineage (NCBI taxonomy): Eukaryota > Metazoa > Chordata > Mammalia > Carnivora > Felidae > Leopardus > Leopardus geoffroyi. The sequence goes on from NC_059326.1 coordinate 4,400,736, forward strand.
CGAAGTCAGACGCCCAACCGACTGAGCCACCCGGGCGCCCCTACCTACGTTATTCTTTATACTTGTGTTTATTTTGAAAGTTTTCATAATAAATGTTCCTGGTTTTCAACACTGACAGCACCAAGTTCGCTGCACATACACTAGCCAATAAACTATTCAATTTCACACATCAAACAAATCTTTATCATCTTGAAATACCACAGAGTCATCTGTCTGTGAAAGTTCAGGGTTTCCTGAAGAGTTTAAAAGAGAAAACATTCCTATTTCATTATGTGAATGAATGCTCTCGAACTTTTGAGAATACCCATTAGCAAAGAATAAACAAAGTGAATTCCACTTCCCAATAATATCTACAGAATATCACCAAAATTAATGAACTAATACTCACTGAAACTCACTGTTGGCAGAAGAGAAATAAAGTTGACCAGCATTAAAAACAGACATCAAACACTGCCAGGACACTTGAAACAACTTTAAAATGATTACCTCTAGGGGACAGGGGCAAGGGGGAGTGCTGTGAGCAGGGACGGGTATGACACCAAAATTTCTCAGTGAGTACTTTTTAAAGTTGTTGTGACTTTTTGAACGATACGAATGTACAGCCTGTTCAAAAATCCCATGTAAATTTTAAATAAAATAACTGTATATATACTGTTCATAATTTAAAGAGTGACTTTTCAGGGCGCCTGGATGGCTCAGTGGGTTGTGCGTCTGACTTGGGTTCAGGTCATGATCTCGCGGTTCATGGGTTCGAGACTCGTGTCGGGCTCTGTGCTGACAGCTTGGAGCCTGGAGCCTGCTTCGGATTCTGTGTCTCCCTCTCTCTCTGCTCCTTTCCCACTTACCCTCTGTCTCTCTCTGCCTCAAAAATAAATAAATGGTTTAAAAAGTTTTATAAAGAATGACTGTTCCTGTGCCATGAAGACTCCAACACTAAAACTTGAAAAAGAAAATTAAGATTTTTCTGTGCTCTTTAAGATTTCCATCGGTCACTCATGCCTCTATTTCCCAGGACCAACCCTGGGTGGTTTGAAAACACGTTAATTTCTCACCTCACTTGTAATAGGTTCTTTCTTTAGGCGAACATTTAAGAAACTTGAAAGGAATCTGAACATAAAAGCAAAAAAAGAAAGGTCCCAGGGGTCAACTTGAAGAAAAACTCAAACCAAGGAAAGCCTTCTATTTTTTGTTTCGTGTCAAACCACACATTTATTTAAGTCTTTACTTGAAAGCAGAGGAATTTAACAAGGATTTAGCAGTCCTCACGTCATTCCGTCCTTCCAACCTCCAATCCAAACCGTTCTGTTTTCGCTCTCTTTTCTCATCCATTACCTGTGCCTCTCAGCCTACTCTTGTCAATCAAGATTACTGCAATCTCAAAGCTACTGAAAATCGATGTTTAAACCCCCCGATTCTTACGATCCCATCTGAAGCATTTCGGCATCCCTTTTCTTGGTTCTTTGAAAGGAGTTAAGACCCCAACACATGACCTAGTATGGACACCTGAAGTAAATTCAGTAAAGCCCCCGGGGGATACCAGGTAGGTTATACTGTGTTCCTGGAAGAGCCGGCGATTTCTAAACTCTAAGAACCAATAAGCCCGGTGGAAACTTCTGCCAACAAATGAGCGCTATGAAGACCTCCCAGAGGGTTACCCGCTTCCAACAAATCTGGTAGATGAAAAAAGCCATTCACGAATACACAATATGATATTCTCTTTACAACTGGATTGCTTTTAATAAGGATCCGAGTACTGCTTTGGACACAGTCTTGAACAGTGGCTATTCGCCAATAATGCATTTGTCGAGAGTCCAGAGTGTTTATTTCACACGTAACCGCAAATGGAAAAAATAAGACAAACTTTGTTCTTAAGAGCGTTAAGGTATGGTTGACAAGACGTGTTGAACACAGGGGACCAAAGGAACACGTCGTTAAAGGTCAAGGGTGCCGCGTGGAGGCTGGGAAGTATGGTGGTGACGGGAAGCACAGAGGCTGTGGCAGACCCGGAGGTGTCGCGGACTCTTGGCGAAATTTCACAAGTGAGACAGCAAAGGAAGGCAAAGGGAACACTATTAGCTGCCAGACACAGGCTCTGTCTGAGACACAAAGGGATCTAAGTGTGAGACGCAGGGTTTCGTCTGGCGAGGAAAACTGTGAAGGAAGAGGATGGTGGGAAAGACCAGAAGGGCAGGCCATACCCAGCAAATAACCGTGGGTGTGCACGTATTCATTGTTAAAGAAAAGCGGGCTGTGACCGGACGGATCCTAGAGGCCATGAATGACGGCTGCAATTCTATTTTTTTTTTTTTTTTTAATTTTTTTTTCAACGTTTATTTATTTTTGGGACAGAGAGAGACAGAGCATGAACGGGGGAGGGGCAGAGAGAGAGGGAGACACAGAATCGGAAACAGGCTCCAGGCTCCGAGCCATCAGCCCAGAGCCCTACGCGGGGCTCGAACTCCTGGACCGCGAGATCGTGACCTGGCTGAAGTCGGACGCTCAACCGACTGCGCCACCCAGGCGCCCCTGCAATTCTATTTTGAAGGCAGTAGCCTTCAAGAGGCTGTGGCCTTCAAGAGGAAAGCGACCCGAGGTGAGCTGTCCTGATCGCCAGACACAGGGTTTCCTCCTCCTTGGACAGAGTGATGCTCTGGGAAGCAGGGGCGAGGTGCGCTTCCCTGTCCCTGTGTCCCTTCTCTATCCTTAAAAGCTTGTCTGATGAGCATTCTACAACTAATTCGACACATTCATTACACTTGAGATGAGTGTTTTCTTAGAGGAGACTTCGGAGGGAAGGGACCACTCCTTTGAAAGATTTTAAAGAACACGTAAAAAGCATCTCTTAGAGCAGATCATCCTCTAGAAGAGTGTCCCCAGAAGGCCAATTCCATATAATCAGGTTATTTTAGTACTCATAATAGCAACATTATCTCATTTCATCCTGACCTACAAAGTAGGGACTGTCATAACCCCCATTTTATAGATACCCTTGCTGAGAGGCTTAGAGAGGACAAGGAACTTTCTTTCCAAAGCTCATGGATACCTCATTAGCGGTGGAGCCAGGACTCACACAGGCCCCCCAGACGTCAGGGGACATACTCCAGACCACACTGCCATGCCGCCTGGGGTGTTGCCACTCAACAATTGCCCCGTGTGGACGGTAACCCCCGTCTCTGTGGCCAGTCCAGAGGACAGAGAACTCCCAATCTATCTGTGGGCTCAGAGATCCCTAAGGACTGACTCCAGAGTCAGTCAGCAACACAAAGACTTTGCAATATTGTACTTTCGGTAAAAACGGAGAAGAGAAAGTCACCACCTTTTATTCAGTATCTTTTATTTAAGATTACTATCAAACTTCTCAGGGATCTCCTACTCCTAATTAATGCTTATACTTTATAATTGATATCTTTCCAAGTCTTCAAATATTCACAGGTAACTTCCACAGAACCACCACCTGGGCATCCTACACTTATAGAGTAAAGCTAAATAACAAATAAAAATCACAGAGCAAAATTCGGGAAGAAACAAACACATCTAATTTACATCACTTTCCACGAACAAAAAATTTTAAAAACCTTATATAGATGTGGAAAGCATTAATAAAAAAAAAAAAATAGTGTTCCCTTACAAATAACCAAACCAAATCTCTCTTTGAAAAAGTTTTAGAAGAGAAATGATATGTTTTCTGTAACGATAAGGAGAAAGGTCTGAAGTTCCACAGCCATAAAACGCACCTGTGAAATGACTACATTAAGCTATAACATATCCCGGGCACCCACTGTGTATCATAATCAAATGATTACAGATTTTGAATGACAGCTTATGTGCTTCCACAGAGAAGGAGGCCTGTGCTGCGTCTGAAATATATGTATAAAAAACAGTAGCTGACGAAGTATTAGGAGACAATCTGCTTTGTAAGTAAGACTTGAATAATGCAGAGGAACAGAAAGACTTTAGAGCTGAATACCAATCAAACTTAAGTATACTATTATCATGATGTATGCCAACATGCTTTAATGGAGAAAAAGGCACAAAACTTATTTTCGTCCACTACCTAAATCAATCTTAACTCTCGTGGTTAAAGCTGAGCAGCTCAGAAGGAGCTGTAAGAGAAAAATGTTAAAAATCTGTTGACGGGTAGGATTTGGAGGTTTTCAAAAATTCCTATTGCATATACAAAGTTGCTTGGGACATAAACATTTCTAAACGTGCTCACTTTGTTTTTTGGGTTTTCTCGTTTTGTTTTGTTTTTAGATGTGTTCACTTTGAACAGCCCTCCATGTTTCTTGGGTTTACATGCAAATATACAAATGACAGAAATAGGGTGTATTTAGGGGGGGAAACAAACATACCCACTAGTTTGCCATTATATAATCAAAGAGGAGACTACGGAACTGGAGGAGGACTTAAATCAAGTTAACTGTCCTAAATCTTAATTTCACATGTATCCTTCTAGATGTGCCAATAATATGTTGACACTATGTTCAAATAAAAATGAGGAAACCTAAGAAAACCATATGTCACCATCCCCAGTACCACTCTATTCCTTCCTTAGTTCAACATATATTTGCCGGGAACCCATCCCGGGCCAGAAACGAGCGACAACCAAACCTCCAGCCCCCGAAACACTCCATCTAGTAAGAAACCTGGAAGCTACTCCCAGGAAGAAGCCAGATTCTAGACACCACACAGAGATATTTAAAAGTTTTAAACCAGGAAGTGACCTGAGCCATACAAGTATAGGCTTTGGAGGAAGGGTAGACAATACTAAGGCTGAGAGCGCAGGTGTTAAACCAGACGAAGAATGTGTGGGCAAATGTTGGCAAAGGCCAGGGCAGGGCACGGACTTGAGCGTATACGGGCTTCTAATGCGGGCAACTGAGTGAGGAGATTACTCACGTTGCACGATTACTGGACAAAGTGCTCAATAAACAGTTTCTTTCTTCCTTCTCATTTATAAGGATTTCTCAAAACAAAACAAAACAAAACAACTTACCTCTCTGCACGAATCACACCGCTGTAGTAGGGGGGATCCCAAGGCATTAATTCCTACAATGGAAAAATCCATTGCTATGAAAATTATTGACTACTTCGCAATTTTTACCAAGAATTTAGCCAGCTTATAAGATGTAAACCATTATATCAGGTAAGTTTTTTAAAGACCCTAAAAATGCCCACCTCTTTATTTTGACTTCCCTACAATCAATGAGTACAAAGGCATAAAAAAAAAAACAATGTCCCAGAATTTGGGGGGATAGTAAATAACGTACAGTGTCAACTTATAAAAGTCAACATTAATAGATTAAATTAGCCATGTTGAAATTTTTCCCAACATGTAACCCACGTATTTATCCATAAAACATACTGCAGGTAAGATTAGGGCTCTAAAGGTAAGATTAGAGTTCTTTCTAAATCTAAGCAGGAAGCTTAGGGTGGATCCCCAAAATGAAAGCAACAATTTCAAGTGTAACGAAGGGAGAATTAACTCTAATCGTGGCAAAGAAAATATGTCATAAAGAAGCATTGTCCTAATAGTTGGTTTTGACAACTGGTACAGAATACTGACGGGGAAAAAAGCCTGAATCCCCGGAAGATCATCCTCCCCACAAACTGTCCAGGTGACAGGAGTGACTAACGGCCCAGGCTGTGAAGTCAGATTGCCTGGGCTCAAGTGTTCGATCCACATTACTGCACAATGTTGGAAGAGTCATTTCTTAAATGTTTATTTATTTTTGAGAGAGAGAGACAGCGCGCAAGCAGGGGAGGGGCAGAGAGAGAGAGGGAGACACAGAATCCGAAGCAGGCTCCAGACTCCGAGCTGTCAGCCCAGAGCCCGACGCGGGGCCCGAACCCACGAACTGCAAGATCATGACCTGAGCCGAAGTCGGACGCTCAACCGACTGAGCCACCCAAGGTGCCCCTGGAAGAGTTATTTCTGCTCGCCAATGCTTTCCCATCTCCCTCCTACATGACCTGATTGCACCGCCCTGAACCCTGAGCCTACCACCTGCGACTCTTGCCCTCCCTCACTGCACTGGTCTCCTCCCCGTTTTCCAAGCACAACGGGCAGCTGCTCTCCCTGCTGAGAAGGCTCTGCCCTACGTGACGTGTGCGGGGTACTGCCTCGTTTCTCCCAAGGCTCTGCTCAAGTGTCTTCTTACACGAGAAGTCTTCCCAGAGTCAGCTAAGCATCTGACTCTTGATTTCAGCTAAGGTCATGATCCTGTGATTCGTGATTTCAAGCTCTGCGCTGACGGTGTGGAACCTACTTGAGATTCCCCCCACCCTCTCTCTTCCCCACCCTCCTCACTGTCTCTCTCTCTCTCTCTCTCTCTCTCTCGAAAGTAAATAAACATTAAAAAAAGGAATAGGAGGGGCGTCTGGGTGGCTCAGTCGGTGCTGACAGCTCAGAGCCTGGAGCCTGTTTCAGATTCTCTCTCTCTCTCTCTCTCTCTCTCTCTCTCTCTGCTTCTCCCTGGCTCTCACTGTCTCTCTCTCAAAAATAAACAAACATTCAAAAAACTTAAAAAAAAAAAAAAAAAAGGGAATAGGAAGGTGAATCTGAGAATTACAGAAAACCACAGAAAAATCTTAAACAAGACAGTGACGAGGTCAGATCTGCTTTTTGGCAAAATCCCTCTAATGGCAAGTCATTCATTCATTCGTTCATTCATTCATATTTCAAATAAGTGTTGAGTACCTACCCTATGTCTCACACTTAGCACATTGCTAAGCAGTCCAAATCAGGAGCCAGAACCAAAGGCTAGAAAAGTAGTTCAGCAACTACAACTATGGTCTGGGTGAGAAGTAAGAATGACCTCAACCAGAACTGTGGCAATGGGTGTGGAGAGGAGAGAACAGAGTTCTGTGGAAGGTAGAATCCACAGGATTTGGTAAATGATTATATGTGGGCAGAGAGGGGAAAGAGATAAATAACCCGAAGGGCTTGTTGGAACAGGACTGTAGGGCTAGAGATACAGCACGTCTCATGTGGGACTGGAGAGTTTGTATTTCTAACAAGTTCCAGATGCTGCTGCTGCTTCTGGTCCAGGGAACACACTTTGAGAACTACTGGCCTGGAGCAAACCCAGGTTCTGGCCAGGGTTGCAGGGTGAAGCGTGGTACCGTTCACGACGAGATCAGGCATTTCACAAATATCTAGAGAATCACCTGTATACCAAATGTCTAGAGAGGATAGTTTCATATTAGCTTATAATAAAGGAGCTTCTGACAACGTATTTTATCTTTTCTATTTCTATATTCACCAAAATAAATTCTGGCCTATACCTAGCTTCCTAAGTGGATCTACCTACCAAGCCAAAGTTGCAGATGACTGACTCTAGTTACTTTGCTAGACAGCTCCTACCATAAATTAACAAACTGACATGCTACTCTTGAAATTGGTGAATTTGGTAGGATTAATCTATTTCTTAGTGGCTGTATCTGAGAAACTGGAAGATAGTTTCTAAATCTGCAAGGCTCATTTCCCCTAGATGTTCTCTAGGACTTTGGCTCTAGCGGCCAGCACCAAAATCAAGAACTGCCAACGACAGGACCTATAAGAGAATAAGGCAGACAACCAGTAACCCAGTAAACGCCCTTGAACCAAATGAGAGCGAGGGTCCTAACACCTGGAATCCCATCACTTTTGGGGGCACACCATCACTTGGGCATCCTTCTGGACATAAAGACACTTAAGTCTGTACTATAAGATCATGCAATCGTTTAATCTTATGATTGAAAACACCACCTAAGTGTTTTAAGATGGGGTATCCTTTGAAGTCCGCATCGATCTATTTAATTGAGCTCCATAAGTTAGCAAATAAAAAAGTAAACTGCAATGTTAACACTGATGGTTAAATTGCCACCTGCCAGATCAGTCTTCCACTGAGCTTCCTTAAAGGCTGCTTCAAACTGAGGAGCTCACTTTCCATAGAATAGAAGCAGCCTTCCCACGAGTATATATGAACATACATAGTTAATATACGTTTATAGGTGTGTGTACATGTATGAGTGTGTGTGTGTGTGTGTGTGTGTGTCTTCTATCAACTAACCAACAAAAATACTGGATTGCCGAGAAATGTCAGATTCAGACGTATGGATCAAGTATTTCAATACTTTATTCACCAAACCCAAGAATCAGAACCAAGTCCAGGGATAACAAACAAGACTACAGGTACCTTCAGCATATAACAAGAAAGTTCTAGAGTCAAAAGATAAGGACCCCAGCTGATAGATTGCTTACATTATAATAAAAATATTCCGCGGTGCCTGGGTTGATCAGTCAGTTAAGCGTCCGACTGGACCTTAGGTCACGATCTCATGGTTCGTGAGTTTGAGCCCCGCATCAGGCTCCGTGCTGACAGCTTGGAGCCTGGAGCCTGCTTCGGGTTCTGTGTCTCCCTCTCTGCCCCTTCCCCGCTCATGCTCTGTCTCTCTCTCTCCCTCAAAAAATAAACATTAAAGGGGCGCCTGGGTGGCGCAGTCAGTTAAGCGTCCGACTTCAGCCAGGTCACGATCTCGCGGTCCGTGAGTTCGAGCCACGCGTCGGGCTCTGGGCTGATGGCTCAGAGCCTGGAGCCTGTTTCCGATTCTGTGTCTCCCTCTCTCTCTGCCCCTCCCCCATTCATGCTCTGTCTCTCTCTGTCCCAAAAATAAATAAACATTGAAAAAAAAAATTTTTTTTTAAATAAATAAAATAAACATTAAAAAAAATATATAAAAGTGTCACTTACAGAATTTTGAGGATTTAGTTTCATTTTCATCCCTCGTATCATCTCAAAGTCTCTTATAGTTCTGAAAAACAAGTTTATTAGGACAAAATTTTAATAATTACATTAATAATTTTGTTTATGTACCTTTCCGATATTCATGATAAAATCAGAAGTCATTTGTAGTGCAAATGTAAGCCAGTATTAATCCACATTTTACCTGTGTTAAAAGGGATGTCAATATATCATTAGTAAATTACTGCCATTTCTACCCTAAAAACATCCTAGCAGACAGATAAAGGTTTTCATAGTCTTAAAGCCTGGGAAAATGAGCAGTGTTACACAAACATGCAAAGTATTCACCAAAAAACTTAAAATAACTGCTTTTTGCTACACATGAAGAAGGTAAGAGACTAACAAATAACTTTCTACAAGAAAAAACATGAACACAGATTATATTTAAGATTTCCATTCATATTTTTTCCCCAAAGAAAACTCTAGCTGGGCAATAATCAAATATGTGCTTAAAATTATAGAATATGAAGTTTCTGTTAGAATTAACACCTATATATATCCACAAAAATCTGAAGATATGTTTGCTCAAAATACAATCTATAGCTACAGAGAAGGGAAGAAAGAATACTAACACTTTCCTAATAAAGCAGAGTATATTCTCAACTAACCGCATAATTAATACTTCCTTTTCATTCTATCAAAGCCACAGTGATTCACTAGATTAAAAGAAAATTTTAGAATTTAAAATATAATCCAAATTAGAGAGGACTGGGTGTTAAGGAGTGAATTTATAATAATAGAAAATGGAAATCTGAGATAAATTCAACGTGTTGGTGGTCAAAAGGCAAAGGAAATTCCAGGCAGCAGAATAAGGCAGCCGTGACATGCCTCCTTCTGGAACCGTCGGTCTCTGAAGGCTGCCGGAGTGTGGCCTCTCAACAAAGCACGAGAGAAGCACCGGCAAAGGACAAGTGGCACGATCAAGAATGGAAGGCAGGGCCACAACAAAGGAACTCAAATGGGGAGGCAGATCGTTCTTAAGATCAAAAACACACCTCAATATACCACATCCATGAGCCGTGTACATTTAGGCCAAAAGAAGAGAAACACGACTTCATGAGCTTGTAAAATTGGTGGCAGGAGTCGAAAATATCCAGTTCCAAAGAGGTTTGGGAAACGTCTTTTAATTACACATCAATGATGGGTTCCTAAGACAATGAACTGGTTAATCAGAGGGGACAGCCTAAGTTTTCAAGACTGTCACCTTGGGAAGACAGCTATGTGCTTTCAAAGTATTCCTCATCGTTAATCCAATCTCCCGACTCGGCCATAGATCTGACTCGATATTCCCACACTTACATTCTTAATAGGTCGCCTTCAAATTTTTTATAAATTTATATAAAGGCGCCTGGGTGGCTCAGTCAGTTAAGCGTCCGACTTTGGCGCAGGTCACGATCTCACAGTTCACGGGTTCGAGCCCCACATCAGGCTCTCTGCTGACAGCTCAGAGCCTGGAGCCTGCTTCAGATTCTGTCTGTGTGTCTCTCTCTCTGCCCCTCTCCTGCGTACGCCCTGTCTCTCTCTGTCTCTCGAAAATGAATAAAATGAATTTTAAAAAAATGAAAAAGAAGAAAAACCTACATGATACACATCTGAAGAATAGTACAAAAACTAACCTTTCAGAAAGTTTGTCTGATAGCTTCTCAAGGAACTGCATGACCGTCTCTAAAATGAAATCCAAAAGAAAATGTCTTTAATTACATAAAATGTAACGAACATACCTGTTAAAATTAGAATGTAATAGTCATAATCTATACACTGTAATGCCCTTAAAGAGATCATTTTCGAATGCCCTTAAAGAGAGCTCAATGCCCTCAAAGAGATATGTCAGGGTTGCCAACATATCCTAGGCATAAATATTTCCAAATGATGATGATCAGTTTATCAGAAAACAAATTAACGAACATAGTAGTAATCCAAACCCTTCGATTATACCCCAGAGGAAGGAGTGAAGGGGGAGGTTAAAAAAAAAAGAATCCAAATTTTCAATGTGTTTCTATCTACTCATATGTGTAAGAGAAAAAATACGTTTCTTAGACCTGCTTAATTTTGCCCGAGTTTCAAAAAAATAGACTCTGATTTGTTCATAAAAATCAGTGTAATTTTGAAGCATGAGTCACTGAAAACTAGATTTTAAAAATCAATGTTTTTCTGGAGAGCTGTATTTCTTTTTTATATATAGCTGCAGAATAATCTATTCAGGATCAACACCAAAAGAAAATAAACAAAATTAGAACCTTAGAAATTTAAGCTCCGCTAGCATTTTTTTTTTTAATCACTTAAAGACTTCAGCCATAGTCATTATATACTACAAACTCATAAAGGCAATATGGTACAACTGTCATCATTTCCCATGGCGGGGAATTTTTCGTGTGTACTTTTGAATTTGCCACTTTCCGCCACTGATTTATGTGTAGAGTTTTCACATGCGTTTTAGAGTTTGCCACAAACACTGTTTTTATATTTTCCAGATGATCTTGTATATGGTTTTAAGTTTCTCGCCGTCTCCAATTTATCTCCTTTCTGAGTAAAATTAAAGCCTGAGAAAAGAACGGAGGTTAACCTAAACCAAGAAGCTCTGGGGTTTCTTGCCACTATCGATATTTAACAGGCCTTGTAAACAGTAATCTTGGAAACACTGCCCCATGTGCCATATTAAATGGTATTAGGCCTTTTAGGAAAAAAACATTATTTCATTAAAAATGAAAGCTTATTTTAGGATATCATACCAGCTGCCATAGAGAAGTATGTTCAAGTAAGTCTGTGCATGCTTTTATTTCTAAGTGAGATTTTTACTCTCACCCATTTTTGTTTTTCTAGCTATCTTACATGTCAAAGATCTACCTCAATCTACCTGGAAAACTGTCATATTGAAAAGAATGAGGGGCACCCGGGGGGCTCGGATAAGCATCTGACTTCAGCTCAGGTCATGATCTCACGGTTCGTGGGTTCGAGCCCCGTGTCAGGCTCTGTGCTGACAGCTCAGGGCCTGCAGCCTGCTTTGGATTCTATGTCTCCCTCTCTCTCTGCCCCTACCCCACTCATGCTCTGTCTCTCTCTGTCTCAAAAATAAATAAACATTAAAAAATAAAAATAATAAAAACAATAAAACAAAACAAAACAAAACAAAATAAAATAATGAGTTTGAAAACCCCTGAAAACAAATAAATGCCTCACTGGAAAATTATATCCTAATTCACCTGCCATATGAGCGCCCACCTTCACCTTGGTTTATATCCCTCCCCACCTCCTTCTCTCTGCTGAAAGCTCACCATTTCTTCACCACCGATTTCCAGTGTCACCTCCCTCATAAAGCCCTCAACAACTACACAAGCATCTGACAAACTTCCCGAACTCCTAAAACCCTCTAGCATTGTTCTGTCTATACTTCCCACTCGCTTGGCACTGAAAAGACAGTGACCTGCGTTACTGTTGATATTCAGACCCCTGAGCTCCCCAACTAAAGTTTAAATTCCTGAAGGACACAAACTCATATCCTCTGTGGCTCTGCGCACAATAGCCCAACTCTGACACACGACCATGCTAACCACCTGGCGAGCAGTGGATTTGCTCGTAATGATACCCGGCATTAGCAGCTGCAAGTCCGGTGGGTTGGAGAATCCACACTGCTCACCCCAGCAGTCAATCCTCGACCTTCTTTAATTTTTTTTTTTCAACGTTTATTTATTTTTGGGACAGAGAGAGACACAGCATGAACGGGGAAGGGGCAGAGAGAGAGGGAGACGCAGAATCGGAAACAGGCTCCAGGCTCTGAGCCATCAGCCCAGAGCCCGACGCGGGGCTCGAACTCGCGGACCGCGAGATCGTGACCTGGCTGAAGTCGGGCGCTTAACCGACTGTGCCACCCAGGCGCCCCTCCTCGACCTTCTTTAGATTTCACATGTCCTCAGCATTTGAGTCAGCTGATCACTGTCCTCCCCTTAAGTCACTTCCTGGCGCGGCCTCCAGGACCACCCACTCTGTTCACTTTCCTCCTCTTTCATTGATGCTCCTTCTTGGCAGCCTTACTGGCTTTTCCTCATATCCCTGACGTCTTAAACTTGGGAGAGCCCAGAGCTCAGTCCCTGGACTTCCGTTCTTCTTCAAATGCACTCACTCCCCTGGACACTGCAGACAAACTCATGCCCTAAAATACAGACCCTAATTTATCTCTCTGGCTCAGAGCCCTCTCCTCAACTCCTGCCTACTCAACATCACCATGTGAACACCAATGGCACCTCAACTTAACTTGAACCACACGAACCCTCCAGTCCCCTCCCTCTTAGTTGACAGTAACTCACTATGTCTTTTCAGTTGATCAACTTAAAAATCTTGGTTCCCCTTCAAAATGCTGTGTCTCTAGAATCTGACACCTCCTATGACTCCATTGCCACCACTTTGGTCAAGCCGCCATCTTTCTCATCACGATTACTGCAAAACCCCTTTTGACAGGCCTCTCCTCCACCCTCGCCTCTCTGCAGCCTATCTCGGTGTCAGCAGGACATGACCTGCCATCAAAATGTAAGACAGATCACCCTACTTCTCTGCTCAAACCCCCAAATGACTTCCCATCTCACTCGAGGAAAAGCCCTGAACACAGCTCCTCCTTGCGTCTGCCTCCACCTCTTCCCGCTCCCCTCGCTCACTCCACTCGCCACTTTGCCCTTTTTGCTTCTCCTCAGATGTGTCCAGCTACCTAGGTTCCTCTGCCCTTGCCGTGCCTCCATCTGGAACTTTCTTCCCCTAAGAGCCACAGGCTTATTCCTGCACCTCCTTCAAGTCTATGCTCATTTGCCCCGCTCCCAGCCCTGTCAGCTCTGTTTAAAATCCACACACGTTCACATTCCTTAACCCCTTCCCCATCCAGTTTTCTCTACAGCTTGTATTAACTAATAAAATACTGTTCTTTACCTATTTATGTCGGTCTTATCTCCCTTACAGAAATATAAACTGCTCCAGAGCAGGAATTTCCATCTGTGTTACACACTGATTTATTTCTAGGGCCTACAATAATATCTGACACATCGTGGGCACTCGGTAAATACTTGTCAAATCGATGGCTGATGACAGAGAACGAAGACGATGCCTTTTATGCATCTGTTTGGTCTCAAACAGCCTACAAAGACCATACACTTAGGGCATGGGTTTAGGGTTCAGCCCTGACACTTTTTGGCACAATAACTAACCCTGGGTTCCTATCCTATAAAGTGGATACGAACATCTACCTCACAGGGCTGTGGAGGCACTGGATAATGGCCCAGAGTAAGCATCGTACTATTATCACAGCTGACTCTTGAACAACACGGGTTTGAACAGTGCGGATGCACTTACACATGGATAGTTTTCAACAGATACAGGATAGGACTATAGACGTGCTTTCTCTTACGATGTTCTTACTAACATTTTTCCTCCGGCTTACTTTATTATAATACAGTACGTAATACATATAACGTACCAAATACGGATGACAAACCGTTTGTCATTGGTAAGGCTTCCAGTTGACAGGGGGCTGTCAGTAGTTAAGTTTTGGGGAGTCAAAAGTTACATGTGGATTTTCAACTATGAGGGGGTGGGGGGTGTCAGCACCCCTGCACTGTTCAAGGGTCAACCATACCTAAAATAATAATAATAAAACATCCTAACAATCTGGTGACCACAACGACCACAGAAAAACACAAATTGTCGTACCATCTATTTAGGAGCTAAATGGGGTGTAACAAATTGTTCAGAGACAAGGGCGTCTAAGGGAAGTGAAAAGTGAAAAGGCTTTGTGAAAGAGGGGGGTTTGGGGCTGAACACTGAAAACCGTATAGGATTTGAACAGACAGACTGGGACGGGGGAGCTGTTCCCCATGCAGGGAACGACATGAGCAGAGGGGGGAGTGAGATGTGCCTATGGCTTCGCAGAGAGCCTCGAAGGGTCAAGGGAGACGGCTGCTTGCAAAAGAAATGGCCATTTTTAAGAACACTCTGGAGAAGACAGGAACATACTAGAGAGAGAAGGGATACGCACGGAAGGAATAAAGACAGAACAGAATCAACGATGTGATCTTCTGCCCACACAGAGTTCATTTCCAGCGTTCCCTCTCAACCCGTGAAGGGCACGTCTGCCCAGATGCTCAACCGGAAACCAAGGGCAGCCGGCACACCGTGTCCTCCTCCCTCTCAACCCACCACCAAGTCTTGGAGGTTCCAGCTCCGACAGGTATCTTGAACTGAACAGTTCCAGCATCACTGCTCCCAGGGTAGCATCCAGCTACCCTGCTCCTGACCCTGTGCGAACTATCACGGCAATTTAATTTGCCTTTGAACAAACCTACCACATACGCTTATGTTTGTACTACCGTGTAACGTTTCCTTTATATACCATAAATCATAAAGAGCTCAGCAGAGCACAAGGCAAGACTTTCACAAACCCCAGGATGCTTCTTCCCACCTTCCCATCCAGCACTCTTCTCTCTGAAAAGGAGGTTCATATACCCACATGCTTTTATAGTCCTAGCCTATATTCAACCTTGTCTTCAGCAGATACATTGATCTTTCCCCTCCTCTCATCCTAATCCTAACCGACGTGGTTGGGTTGAACACAGAAACCGGCTGACTTAAAATGAACAGAATTTAAATTAGCATCAGTGAAAATTTAAGTATGACTTCACTCTCGACGTGCACAAGAAATAAACTACCTCGGTTGGAGAGAATATATTTCCAATTACTGGCTCTATTTAAAGGTCAGGTCTATCTAAATAGGCAGAAAATCTCAATAAACGGGGCTCTGAGGATATTAAAAAGAGAAAGCTAATTTAGAGCCACGTAAAATAGAAGCTGAGTTTTGTGAAAATCCTGTTTTAAAACGCTGTGTAAACGAGCTTACCTGGACTTTGGGCTATCGTTCCTTGGAGGGCTCTGTGGGAGTACGTGGAGTACCCCACTAACTTTGCCAGCAGGTCTCTGTTGCTGAGCAATTCCTCCAAACATCTCAACTGACCAGCATTGGGATAAAGAAAAATTTTATAAGCGGCTTCTCGCACCTACATTTAAAATGTAAACGGTAGAAGGTATAATCAGTACCATGACACGGAGGGAGGCCCACGCAATAAAAATACAGGCTAACTCTCACCCCCTCTGTTCTACAGGTGATCACTACTTTAAAATAAAGTAAGGGATGGGCCACCTGGGTGGCTCAGTCAGTTAAGCGTCCGACTTCGGCTCAGGTCATGATCTCATGGCTCGTGAGTTCAAGCCCTGAGTCGGGCTCTGTGCTGACAGCTCGGAGCTGGGAGCCTGCTTTGGATTCTGTATCTCCCTCTCTCTCTCTCTGCCCCTCCCCAACTTGTACTCACGTGCGCTCTCTCTCTCTCGCTCAAAAATAAACATTAAACAAAAATAATAAATAAGGGTTTACACAGAGTGAATAAAGCTTTTAGATTCAGAAACTAGCATGGGGTGTAAACACATACTTGACTGGAGTTCTCGGTCATGGGGTCTGGGGGGACATACCCAACCATACCCAATTTTACCCAACACACGTGCTATAAAGCACCTTTAACCAGGTAAAGACTACAGGCAGTAAGAACGTGGGTAGTCTAGAATGTAATTGTTATATATTTCTTTATCGTACTTTAAAAATGAGGAGTTCTTGGGGCCCCTGGGTGGCTCAGTCGGTTGAGCGTCTGACTTCGGCTCAGGTCATGATCTCACAGCTCGTGAGTTCCAGCCCCGCGTCGGGCTCTGTACTGACAGCTCAGAGCCTGGAGCCTGCTTCTGCTTCTGTGTCTCCCTCTCTCTCTGCCCCCAACCCACTTGCATTCTGTCTCTGTCTCTCTCAAAAATAAACAAACATTTAGGAAAAAAAATTTTTTTAATAAAAAAAAATTTAAATGAGGAGTTCTTTATGAGATGAATAATTAAACCATTTTCATATTCAAAGCATTTACAGAACTAATAATCCCACAGTCCAATTTTAGGGCTTAGTAACACTCAGGCATTTTTAAAGGTATAATTACATTATCACTGAATTTTGGGTTCAAACGGTAGCAAACACAGATGAGACCTAGACTATAAAGTGAGGGGAATACACATACCAAGTCATCTGGAGATTCTGCGTGTAGACCATCAACTATCACGTGATTTCCAGCGACTACAAAGTTTTGATGAATGTGTTCTGGCAAGAGATGCTTCTCAATCTTGTTGGGAAAGTTAGTTCCCATGAGAAATGTATTACTCAAATCCAAGATTTTAACATTCAGGTCCACTGCTCTCTTACGCTACATGCGGAGGGAGTAAAAGTTATTTAAAGGCATTTAAAGTAGTATTTCACAACTGACTTAACAGACCATCTATTAAGACAGTAAAGCAACATATTGAATAAGATACTAAATACATTAAATGAAATGAATATTGAGTATGTTGCTTGTGCCATAAATATATAATAATATACTACAAACTATGTGAATTCTATTTTTGATACGTATTTAATACCTTAACAAAATGATTATCCTGTGGTTTTTATAGTGTTTCTATGCTTAATATTTACGTACGTTCTAGAGTTCTGTTATGCCTAGGTTATATAATCTTTGAAATTAACAACATAGGGAGGTACACAATCCTTCCCTATCCCCCCAAAAACCTCTTAGTTAAGCGAATCAGAGAATAGCAGGTAGTTGAATCTAATCAATATGATACTTATAAGTGTTTGTGGGCTAAAAAGAGTATTTGAAGGACACATTTGAAAACATCCTCGATCCTAAAAGATTAGACAGAAAGGTCAAAGGGAAGGAAAGGAATTACTGTAAGTCTTCACAAGAGCGTAACGAGCATGCAGAGGGGGCAACACGTTAGCAGTTCTGCCTCTGCACACACTTGATTAGCTAGAGAAGGCCAGCAGGGGTGGGGGGGGGGGGGGCAGAGCCAGACGGAGCCTGCAGGGCCGACTGTATCTTCCGGCTCCGTGCCTGGCACCCGTCAGCCCGCCGAGCCCCTGACCATGATAGTGGATGGTGTTGGCACACCTATGTGGGTTTTTTCTTGCGGTCACACCTTGAGGATATACAATCCCCTAAGAAAGCATGTATTAGCCGAGGGGTGACACAGATGTTTTGAATGAAACCTATCTACAGTGCACATAATCAGCCAGCTCTACTGGAGGACGAGGATGAATTTGCAGTTATTGTTACTAGGAAACTAGACGGGCATCTGGACCTGTGAAAGGCTTTGGGTGAAATCAGATGCACGTCTTTCTGGGAAGGGGGTCAGTGGCTCTCAGCACATTCTGAACTGTACTATGACCCAAAAACATGGTTAAGCAGCACTAATTTTTTTTTTAAAGGTATATAAGAGGGGCGCCTGGGTGGCTCAATTGGTCGGGCTTCCAACTTCGGCTCAGGTCGTGATCTCGCGGCTTGTGAGTTCGAGCCCCGCGTCGGGCTCTGTGCTGACAGCTCAGGGCCTGGAGCCTGCTTCGGGTTCTGTGTCTCCCTCTTTCTCTCTACCCCTCTCCCACTCATGCTCTGTCTCTCTCTTCTCAAAAATAAATAAAAACATTTAAAACAATTTTTTAAAAAAAGGTATTTTAGATGCTGATGTACACTTGGTAAGATGCTGGGGAAAAAATTAAGTATATGTTAATAACCAAAAATTCTACAATATAGAAAATTCAAACTTCGTGGGAAAACTGAGTTTTCAGATACTTCAAGGTCTTTATTAGTGCAGATTTCCTGTTGCCTATTTTGTTTCTACTATGACCATTTATCACCACCTAATGGTAATCATTAGAATAACCCAAAAAGGCAAAAGATGGAGAATAGCACTACAGTTCCAAAATGTTCCACAAAACCTTGACTATGAAAAAATAAAGTGATAAGATTATTTCAAAGAATTTACCACCTGTTAAAGTCCCCCTGGAATTAAAAACTGGGTTTCCTTCCTGCCCTCACCAACTTTCTAGGCATAGCATTTCATCATTCTGGGATAAAGATGCAGTATTCGTGCTTCTAAGAATTCTATGAGATTGTTGTGCTAAGTTATCAAATGATTGCTAAAAAATATGTACTTCCATTAATTTTAAACTTTTAAATTATATTCATGCGAGACCTTTACAATAAAATAAGAAATAACGTGGGAAGAATACAGAAAGAAATATACAGGCCTTTATAATCTGTACATTATGTTGGTGGGTTTCTTTCAAGATCTCTCTTTTAAAAAGGGTAACGTGTCTCTTCTTACCTGTGTTAGTGGCGCACTTTTGAGAACAGACAGAAATTATAAGAGAGGAGTTCAGCAGGTTTACTTGACTTGCATGTTTAATGCTCATGAGTTCCCAGGGAGTTACGTGCCGGGCGGGGGGCAGCTACCCTTGTAAGAACACTCAAGACGTAAAAGCAGCAAGTTCAATGCCGGCAAAACTGACCTTGACCTGACACCCAACGCTTCTGGGTAAAGTTTCAAACACATGGTTCCTGAAGAGTACATAAAATAATAAGACTGTTCACCTACTTTCTCTACTAGGAACGACAGTATTCTCCACTATCTTCCTTCTGAATATCAGACCTGATTAGTATTAGCTAGTATTATTATGATTCCCATACGGTCATTCAATATTTGCTGAGGCCAAAACTGGAAAAAAACATGACCCGTGTTCTTGGTCCTTGAGAAGCCTGTAATTCAGACAAGTAACGCACAGGAACCGCTTCGAGAAAAGGCAGGAAGAGGTAAATGCCATGTGCATGAAATACATAAAATGGGAGTTCAGATGAATACAAACTTTCATCTGGGGAACTGGTAAGAGCTTCGCAGACACGGTGGTCTGAGGATGAAGCCTGGGCGGGGGCTTGAGGCAGGCGGGCCGGGTGAGCAGGCAGCAGAAGGAGGATGGGGACCGCACACGAAAGTGGTCCAACGGTGTCACGAGTTACGGGGGAGCACAGGGAAGGCTGGGAAAGCACCGCCACGGACACTCTTCGTTATGTATTAGCTGCCATTGATACTTTTTCAATAGGCAATGGAGAGTGACTGAAAGGTTCTGGGCAGGGCGGTAAGGATCACACCAAGACTTTAAGGAAATCACTTCAGCGTTCACAGACAGGTCAGACTGACCAGCAGACAACCCGAGCCGGGTTGGCGAGCAGCCTCTGGAGTCCGAGCCTCCTGCAGCTACTGGCCCTGTGACCCTGGGTAGATCACAGAAACTCGAGGTGCCCCAGTCCCTCATCTACAAAACGGGAGCGACAGCAAGGGCCTCCGAGAGGCTATAAAGATGTGATGAAACACACATGCTTCAAACAGCAAATGCTTAATTATCAATTGCTTAACTATCAATTATAATGAGCGTCAGCAAGACCAGGACCTTTGGGACAGCCCAGAGTGGCAATAAGCTTCAAGGTGAGGTGTCGGGGGGGCGGGGGGGGGGGGGGGGGGGCGGGGACAGATGCAGAAGCTCTACAGAACAATCCGAGGATTCTGTCACGAATTACGGCATAAAAGTACTGGGAATAAAAAAACGCAAACTAACCCCCAATTTTTATTTGAGTGACTCAGAGAACAGTGGACTCATTATACCGAGAAGTGGTAATAAAGATCTGGCTTGAAGAGAGGCCGATTTTAAGCATCATGAATTTACAGTAGTGCCTGTCAGCCTCTCAAGACTGCTGGGAGGCATGTGTGGGCTCAGGGTTCGGTCAGGAGTCTCGTGCTGAGCCCTTAAACCCACATAAACACATCCACGTGTTTACAAGCGGCCCCAGCATTACTCAAACCCAGCACCAATCAAAATGATGTTACCTATTGTAGATGACACATCCCTCAAGACTGTGACCTCTACTTCCTAGAATACTCTGACGAACTACCCTCTATTAACAGGTAAGTGGATTTGTGTTCTATTTATTAGGAGAAACATACCTACAAAAAAAAAAAGCATAACCATAATAGACTGCAGGCAAGTAGGGAGATAACTGTGGAGCGGGCGGATTTTCAGGGGTGGTCAACTCACCCCCATTCTCCCAGCCCTCATACTGAAATGAGGCATTCAAGTTTCGTAGGATACTGCGTTCTAGAAAGAGAAGTGGCCAGGGCTAGAAAATCTGGATACTAAAGATGAGAACTTGAGCAGATCACTTTGTCCTATTTCCGGATCTGTGAAAGGAGAGGTGTGAACAATGCGTAAAGTCACTCCTGTCCCAGTAGACACCGTAGAACCGCTGCTTCCTGTTTCTGGAACAAAACCGTGTGGATCTGTCAAAGACGTGTGTAATGTGAACACGCGCACTCCTGTCACGTTCTTTTTTTTTTTTTTTTCAACGTTTATTTATTTTTGGGACAGAGAGAGACAGAGCATGAACGGGGGAGGGTCAGAGAGAGAGGGAGACACAGAATCGGAAACAGGCTCCAGGCTCCGAGCCATCAGCCCAGAGCCTGACGCAGGGCTCGAACTCACGGAATGCGAGATCGTGACCTGGCTGAAGTCGGACGCTTAACCGACTGCGCCACCCAGGCGCCCCTCCTGTCACGTTCTCAACAATGTTCCCTGTGCGTCCACTTCCAACCTCGACCTTCACAACTCTCAGCCTTCCTGCTCACGTGCCTCTTTCCCGATATTGCCCATCTAAATGCACATCTAAAACACCCCCAGTGTCTCGAGCAAGGTCTTAATTCCGAATCGTCACGGGTGGCAGACTTGCAGAGTCTGAGCACTACATTCAGACACAACTAATCGAAGTATCTCCGACACAAACACCCTAAGAGTTTTTATGACAAACGAATTTAAGCAACACACAAGGGCGACAGCAACAAAGAAACCAACTGGACGTTAGCAAAACAAGAGGAAAAACCAGAGGGGAAATATTCACCTTCTCTTTGTCTAGGTGGATTCCGCTGATTTCAAAATCAAACATAAACAGTTCAGCCACTCGCCTATAAACAAAACGAACCCAGGTTATAATGGGTAACAATAATTATTCACATAATCACTTTCTTGGTAAATAAATTGGACTTTTCAACCATACTCTGCAAAAGTCAGATGTATCAACACACACACACACACACACACACACACACACACACACTCTTTCTTTAAAACCAGGAGCTTAACATCTTAGCAGTCCAAACATCTAGCTGACGGACTGGGCTTTTAAGCTCTCCGATGGGTGATTTAGTATCATATACGTCATGCTAACTGTACGATAAGTCTTAAACTGACAATTTTAACTGACAAAGGAATGACAATTTCTCCAATGAGGCCAATTTATCTGCCATGTTTTTTGTTTGTTTGTTTGTTTGTTTGTTTTTTCTGGAAAAGATGGACATCTTTTTGACTGTCCACCGTCTTTCCTTCAAAAAACCACTTGCTGCATACTTTATGCAACCCACCAAATAACTACTTGCGGGCTATACACATGCTAAGTGCAAGTAGGTAAAACTCTACAATCCAGCATGTATATTTAACGGAACTACAGAGTATTATAGACTGCTTGTGGGTAAAGACGTGTGTGTTCCACAAGGCACGGGTCCCAGAAGGAAACCGATACTTTTTGAATGAATGAACACAAGGTTAAAGATACAACAAGTGTCCAGGGGCGCCTGGGTGGCGCAGTCGGTTGAGCGTCCGACTTCAGCCAGGTCACGATCTCGCGGTCCGTGAGTTCGAGCCCCGCGTCAGGCTCTGGGCTGATGGCTCAGAGCCTGGAGCCAGTTTCCGATTCTGTGTCTCCCTCTCTCTCTGCCCCTCACCCGTTCATGCTCTGTCTCTCTCTGTCCCAAAAATAAATAAACGTTGAAAAAAAAAAAAATTAAAAAAAAAAAAGATACAACAAGTGTCCTAACAAATACAAATGAAGAATCTGGAAACTTCTAAGAGAGACCATCAGAAACATCCTTCCACAGGTCAGCACTATGTGAACCATCAATCACCCTTCATTCCTGCATCGCTGTTAAAAGGCAGGTTCCTTACTTATCCACTCCCATCCACCTAGCGCTATATCTGCTAAGACTTGTGATGGAAGGTTCCCTCACCATTTCCAGAATTCATACTAGCATGCACCGTAGAAAGCAACATCTTTTTTCTTCGCATTTTTTTAAATATAATTTATCATCAAGTTGGCTAACATATAGCGCATACAGCATGCTTTTGGTTTTGGGGGTGGATTCCCATGATTCATCGCTTACATACAACACCCAGTGAGAGCAAGGTTTTTAATAATCATCAAATGCATCTGCAGACTTAAAAACATGCCCTAATTTTCCCCACCTTTCCTTGATGTAACAATTTCATCAGGACACTAAAAAGAACCGGAAACAATGGAGCAGAAGGTATCTTGAACCACATCTAAAGGAAGGGGTACCTTTTCATTAATTTTCTCCTGTAAATATTTTATCCTTAGAAGTCCATCTCTCCCTTTTTAGTTCTAAGCTAACTTGATGTTATTTACTTTCCCGTTAGATACCAAAGGAACCCAAATACTGAATTCATACATGTACTAATTGAGAGAAAATTTGGCGAGCTATGGAAACAGGACGAGTACACGCAGTTCTTCAAATCTACTTCAGTGGAAAACACGGTCCCTGATGTCCGGGAGATAAGGGTCTAATACCACTCGTAAGTAAATCTGACCGGTAGATACGTATCAGGGGATCAGGAAACGAGAGCGTTTCCGAAAGCACTTCTGCCAGTATTAGTAACCTGTAAGTAACAAATAATGCACGTCACTTCTTTATTAGCATGTGAAAATTACTCCTTAAGTGGTAGCTATTTATTTGGGTGGTGATGGGGAGGAGGACCAGAAGTGAGGCAATCACCCCAATTAACCCCTTCGTCCCTACACCACCAGCCTAGGCCAGGCTGCTGTAACCCTTGCCAGCCCTCCGGCCCTCCAGGACGACCTCTGTCAAGGTCAGCAGTCCTTAGTGTGATTAAACCGGCATCCCATGAATCACCCTATCCTCCGCTGCGAGGCCTCTGCAGGCTGTCCCCCACTACCAACCAAATCAGGTTCCTCTGCTGTAGGCTCCGGAGATATTTGTGATTTCCACTCAACAACCTTAATCCAAAAAAAAAAAAAAAAAAATCGTTGGGAGAACACAGAATCTTTGCAAAAGATTATGTTGGAGCCACGCGAGGGAGTCATGGATGCTTAAATATAATAAGCAGAGAGAACGAAACACAGCGGCAACCAGTGTTTTAAAAAGTCAATACATGTATTACGGAGCGTGAAAAATAGTTACGATTAGCTTTACATGTAGAAGCCTGTTCCTTATTCATAGACTACAAACCTGTGAACGTCACCATGATAATTACTTATTTATTTCAACTCCTTCCAAACCCCAATAATTAAAAACATGAAACAGAGTACACTTGGACAATTTTTCAAAGGCCTTCTGCACGAGGTTTTCAGTTTTTCTTCCAACCGGTAGCAGCCACTTGAACATTAAATTCTTTGATGCTGTGCCGGAAGCGGGGTTTCTTGGCTGATGGGACTTGTTTTCTTTTCTCTTTAATGCTGCTGCACGCTTGGAACCAATTTCAAGTGTAACACCTCTTTCTGTCAATAGTAATTTTTTTAACTATTTTTTTTCGGGAATTAAGTTATCCAAATATTTGATCTACTCTCCTGGCTTTCCCTCTTTAGAAAGGGTATACTTATCTTCCTGATTATTGCCCACTATACTTTGAATGGACAGAATTAACGTTCTTCTAAAAATTCTGAAAATTCAACAGACCACGTTAATAATTTAGGCACTCACCTTCTTTCTTAAATAATGTTAAGGGCTTCACTCGAGCCCCTAAAATATCCCCATTATCTCTATCTCACGGTGATCTCCCTTCCTGAACAGTCAACCTGAAAAACATTCCACTTTATCTTTTCTAGCAAAGGTATTTTCTGTTTGTTTTTATAAGACAAAAAAAGCAAAAAAAAAGATAACGGGGGTTGATAAATAGGGATGGAAATTTATTGTATAATGTAAGTTTATTACATTATATAATGTAGGTTTATTGTATAACAGCTTTACTGTAGAAATGTAGGAAAAAATTAAAATCGCTAATCTCAGCAAAGACAACCACTATTAAAGTTCTTATATTTCCCTCCAATCTACTTATGTTTTTAAGACGACGTGAGGGGCGCCTGGGTGGCGCAGTCGGTTAAGCGTCCGACTTCAGCCAGGTCACGATCTCGCGGTCCGTGAGTTCGAGCCCCGCGTCGGGCTCTGGGCTGACGGCTCAGAGCCTGGAGCCTGTTTCCGATTCTGTGTCTCCCTCTCTCTCTGCCCCTCCCCCGTTCATGCTGTGTCTCTCTCTGTCCCCAAAATAAATAAACGTTGAAAAAAAAAAATTAAAAAAAAAAGACGACGTGAAACTAACTACGATAAGGTTAGAGAAATTAGTACATAGTAGGTACTGGAAAAATGTTTGCTGAGTTTCCGAACAGACGTAAAGGGCACCGAATTCCTCACACTGGAACATCACTCGCCCTGGCTGTTGGGCTGGGTGAGCCAGTGGGGGACACCCAACAGGATGTCCGTCCCGAAATGCACAGGCAGAGGCAGTATCTTTGGTCTCATGAAGACACTGTCTCAGTGACAACGAACGTGTGGCTAACACCAACAAGAGAAGACCTTCCCTTGGCTTCTATCCAATTTACTCTCAGTATATTATACTCCTTGTTTTGAGTAAGTGGGAGCCAACTAACATGGACGTTTGTATCCTGCTTTTTCTTGTGAAATTGTACCACAAACACTGAACATTTCTTTAAATGCCATCAAAACCATGGCTTTTGACGTTCGTAATATTTGGTCCCACGAACTAAAAATATTTTCACTTTTCCCACTCTGTAATCTATGCTATGATAAAATTCCTTGCCACATAAATCTCTTTATCCTTTTCTTTATGATACCTTCCAAGAAACTGAGCAAAAAGGGATCCTCCATAACTATTTATCAACTGACACCTAACTAGAGGGGACCCATTATCCCAAACCATGAAAACACTATTCTTACTCTGCTTCTATTCTGTTAATTGACGGGCTCTCTGTTCTATCTTTCTTTAAGGATGGAAGGGTCTCATTCTTTGAATGGCTACTATGTGCAAGACACTGGCAAAGCATTTTACTTTCATTATGTCATTTAAACTTCATATGGGGCACCTGGGTGGCTCAGTCGGTTGAGCGTCCGACTTTGGCTCAGGTCACGATCTCACAGTTCTTGAGTTCGAGCCCCGCGTCGGGCTCTGTGCTGACAGCTCAGAGCCTGGAGCCTGTTTCGGATACTGTGTCTCTCTCTCTCTCTCTCTCTGTCTCTGCCCCTCCCCCACAACATGCTCGCTCTCTCTCTCTCTCAAAAATAAAGCATTAAAAAATTTTAAAGTAGAAACATAAAAAATAACATAAAAATCCCGTTGGCATTTTTAGGAACATCTAGAAATGCGGTATGCATCCTCTCAGAACAAGTCCTTTGTACCTAAAATGGTCCGCTATTCCACTACAATTTTTTATACATTAAATACAGAAAAGTCAATCTTTAGCAAAATCAGATACGAATAACCTGTGGTCGCTACTCAGTCAACACCAGCTGAGTATAAATGCAGCACAATGAGCAGGCATTCAGCCTCTCCTTGTTTTGCTAATGAAGACAGTATCAGGCTCAAGCCTAAAATCAGAGTGAAGACAAACTAGTCTGAGGGTACCACCAGCTTTCCCAGTATCCTCAGCATGAGAATTGATGAAGTGAAATAAGGTCAAACAACTATCTGCATACTAGGAATTCGGGGGAAATTAATGCCCCAAAGACAGCCTCATTGTGCAATTCGTATGGCACAGTTCTCATACATCAGATAAATAACAAAACCCCATTATCGACGGATCCCTGCAGAGCAGGGCTTCGTGGGGGCTCAGAAGCCCTGTGTGGAGACAGAAAGGAGAGAAGGAAGCAGGAGGAGAGAGAATCGGAGAGTGAAAAGAAGTAAACAACACAAACAGGTAAGAAAACGTATACCCTCTGAGCCACGAGATGAGTAATATATAGATGGCTTAATGACAAAGTTATAAAATTATTAATACGTACATAAATGTACGCAAAGAAACATGGTATCCAAGATCCTGTATCAAATATTTTGGGGGGCTGACCTAGAAATGTAGCTTTTTCAGTTCGGAATAATGAAGGTCATCTAAGGAACCAAAGGAAATCATTTCAAGGATCTTGACATCCCACCAGTCAATAAAATCAACCGGTTTCTATCTTCCAGTGGTATCGATGATGGAACTTCACGCATGAAGCTAAGTGTAATTCCCAACTGTTTAGAGGAATTCATTCCTTTGGTAAGCACCTACTACAGGCCAGGAACTGCTCTAGGAGCCGGGATTCAGCTCTGAACAAAACAGACCAGGTCCCTGCCCTCCCGGAGTTCCCCATCTAGGGTGGTGGAGAGATGTAAACAAATGAGCAAACAGAAATGCTGGAAAAGGTCAGGACTAAGAAGAGAACACAAGCAGAGGAGGAGGAGTGAAGGCCTAAAGAAAGTGCAGGAGTCGTGCAGACTCCGGGAAGAAATGTTCCAGACGGAGGGGGCTGCAGACGGAGGGGGGCTCCGGAGTGCGGAGACGTGGTGGGGGTGGGGGTGGGGGTGGGGGAGCCATCCGCTGGCCTCTGTGGTCACAACCATAAGGAACGCAAAGCAGTCAGTACCTGGTTTCCGGATCAAGGGAATCCACAAGTTTTTTGTCAGCTAGCAATTTTTGCAGACTTCGATATAATTCCACATTTGTGTTCAACCTAGAAAAATTACGGATGGAAAAAAAACCAATTAAATGACTTTCTCATACCTTGTTTTTAGCGTTACATTAAGAGAACTGTGTGACATCCTAGCATGCACGCGCCCAGAGACCAACGTTCTGGGGGTTGGTTTTGTCTCTTCGTTTGGAAGAGAGAGAGCGTCACCGCAGTTAGAACAGAAACGGGGAGTCCGTCAGGCGGGGATGTCAGGGTACTGAGGGTTCTGAAAGGTAAGAGGATGCATCTGAAGCCACAACCAGCAGCTGGAACCAGAAGAGCAGTCGGGAGGGAGGGGACGGGAGGAACGTAGCCGGCGATCTGAGCCCGCTGCCATTGAGAACTCATTCCGTTAGCAATAAGCCAATGGCCACTTCTCTTTTGGTCCTTTTAGTGAGAAAGGTGCGAGGATGGGAGGAAGGATGGGCACAAAGATTTTGCAGTTCCTGAGTGAAGAGCCTAGAACCTGGGTAACCTTTGCCCTCCTGGGCCAGAGTGGCAGGCCCACACCGCCGGGAGAGTTCAAGCACACGCCCTCGAGCTGCAACACCAACCCCACAGCTACTCTGTGACCTCGGGCAAGTTATTTGAATCCCCCAGCTTGTCCAACTTCAGGTCACCCTAAGGGTTAAATGACATGCTACGTGTAGAGCACACACTCCCCACCCTAGTGGACAAACACTAGCCTTGCCAGCCTGCCCTTGCCCCCCACCCCCACCAGCAGTTTTGCCCTCAGCCCGGGTCTCCATCCCACAGTCAGGTCCTGAGTCCTTCTTTCCCGGACACCAAAAAGTCCTGGCACTCTCGGGGCTAAACAGTGAACTGGTTTGGGATACGATCTGCTCCCTGCCTGGTAGGTCCTCTGGGAAGGACAAGGCGGTAAGAACCATCAGCCAGTCCGTACTCAGGAACCCGAGGTCCCCAGTCAGTGTGTAATCAAACACCTGCAGCTTTGTAGAAATTGAAGGGTTTCTGTTGCTGTGGTTCTCACCGGCCACCCCAGAGACGAGGGGACTGAGGCACTCACCGCCACTGGGAGAATGCTCGCCCAGAAGGGCAGGCATACCACGGCTCCTGCACCCGGGCATCACTCCCAGGAAACCGGGAGAAAACCGACGTGGGCGCCTATCTCCCCCAGGCCCGCTCACCCTACGGGCCACCGCGTGTCACAAGGACAGGTTTAGAGACAGCCCACAGTGTCCTCCCTTCAGAGGTTTGAGCCAACATCCCACGTGACGTTTTGTGTCCTAAGATCCTGCGATAAGGTCTCTAGCCTACAGCTGGCATCGACTCAAAAGAAAAACACCTCATCTCAGGCTTTTATTTCCGCTACTGGAAATAGATTCTTCGAGGATCAACGGAAGCAGTTAAGATAGGACTCGGTTAAGGGTGCCTGGGTGGCTCAGTCGGTTAGCATCTGACTCTTGATTTGGGCTCAGGCCGTGACCTCACGGTTGGTGAGTTTGAGTCCCACATCGGGGGGATTCACTTTCTCGCGCTCTCTCTCTCCCGCAAAATAAATATATGTTGAAAATACATGTTGAAAAACAAAAAAAATGTTGAAATACATATATATGTATATGTATATGTTGAAATATATGTTGAAAAACAAACAAAAAAAAGATACAGCTCAGCTAGACCAAAGGAGAAAAGCAGCCCTGGTGCTGAGAATGGAGAGCAGGGCGGAGAATGGAGTGAAGGCTGCGAGTTCGGCCTCCTGACCCGCCCTTCAGGCCCTCGGCAGGCCTCGGGCGGTGGCCAGAGTGTGGCACCGAAGGAAAGACTGGCGCACGTCTCCAGGATGAAGGCAGGACCTTGCCCGGATGCTCAGGACAACACTCGGCTCTCGGTCATGGCTCCCTTGTGGTCCCCCCGCAAAACTCGGAACCCACATCCGTTAGACCGGAAGCGCATCTGGACTCAGGCCCGATGCAGCATTCAATCAAGGTGGCTCAGGCGGGCACCCTGGCAGCTCCGACTCGTTTCTTGGGACTTCTCCCTGGACGGGGCGTGCTCTCTCCCAAGGAGCCCCCCGGTGCCGCCCCCGCCCCGTGCCGTCTGGAGTCGGTAGGGACCGGCTTCGTCTCTTTCAACTTGCCACGGTGAGCAGCAGTGGCGACAGGAGATCACAGGCACTGTCCCCAGCAGAGCTGGTGACGCTCCGCGGGGCACAAGCAGCAGGTCCCCGTCCAAGCCGGGAGGCCACCGAGCCGCGGTGCTCTCTCGCGCGGGACGCTGTGCGGCGGCGGCGGCGCGTCGGGCGCCGAAGAGCTTTCGGTACCGCGCGGCCCCCCTTGGGGGTGGTTTTCGCCAGCGCTGCCGAGCCCTCGGGACCGGCCCAAGGCCTTTCGAGGCCCTTCGGGGTCACCCGAGCCCGCTCCGTCACAGCCCCGGCCCGCCTCGGCCCTCCGGGCTGGCTTTCTGACCGCCCTAGACCCTCCCCGACCCGGAGCTGGGGGCCTGCAGGGCTGCAGGCGTCGAGACACGGAGAGGCTCTGACTTAACGTGGCGACGACGGTCACCAGGGCAGCGGAGCTTCGCTCTGTGCCTCACGCCACCGCGGTGTGAGCCCGCCTTCCGCGCAGCAAACCCGAGGCAAATCACGTGACCGCCTCGCTGGCAGGGAAGCCAAGCGACCGAACGAACGGGGCCACGCCGCCCGCCCCCGTCCCGCCCCCACCACCCAGGGCAGCGCAGGCCGTCCCCTACCCTGCGGGCGGGGGGCAAGCCCGACGGACAAACGTCCGATAGCGCAAATCCGCAAATCCACAAAGCCGCGTCGCCGAGACGCAACGGAGGCGGGGAGGGGGGGACAGAACCTACTTTTCAACCGCGGTGCCGATGCTGGTACAGGCTTCCTCCGCCGCCTCTCGGAACGCGGGCTCGGGGTGGGCGATTTTCACAAAATCGGCCTAATGAGGAAGAAAGACAAAACCGAGAGGGGGTGTGATGGAAGGCTCTCCTCCGAGATCAGAGGGCGGCAGGGAAACCCTCCGCCGTCGAGTCAGCCCCTTGGCTCCGACCTCCGCGTTGCCATTACCGAGCTGTTCCTACACTAGTCGGGCGAAGCGGCCTCTTTCTCAACGTGTTGTGAGTCCCCGGGATCCAGTGGGGATGGTTCCAGAGAAAATACGTTCACTGGCCTCATTTTAGGAAAGCCGTTCTCCTTCAAACGTAAACGCCAAGTAAATTCTCCCTAATTCTATAGTTCAAAAGAAGCAGAATTTGATTTCAAATACTCTACAACTTTCTGGCTAAGATCGTTTACGGTGAGCCTCTCACATGTTAACCTGGCTGCAGAGAACAGCTCTTACAAGCTTTTCCTTTTTTGTTGTTTTAATTGACACACAGCACAGTTTCAAGGCTGATTTAACTACATTCTAGCCTTTGTGCAGAAAACAAAGGCACATTCTCTCTTTACAGGCCTTTTAATAAAAATGGATTCCTACTCTTAGCTCCCGTGACTCACACTCACCAGGGCCTGCAGCAGCTGCTACGCTGACCTCAGCATTTAACGGAGCTACACTTCTACTTTTTTAATGAAATCATGTAAAGTTAGACTTTAGTTTTCATGTTAATTGCAGTATACTTCAAAAGAAAAACGCAAGGGAACTACAAAATATCACCGATGTTCCTCGTTCTCTGAGAAAAGAACATGTATGACTATAATACGAAATAAAATCACCACAAGGTCAAAGGTCCTAATTTTATTATTAGTTTTCAATGTAAAAACATTTAAATCCATAGTTATACATCTGATGTAACAATGAGATAACATTAGTACCTGAAAAATTAGCTATGTAGAATCTACAATTTGTACAAATTACTAATCTGCACATCGCAGAATTTACAATCAATATTAATTTCAAGATACTGGCATACATTTTAAAATTCATCTGTAATACTGATGAGGAAAACAATACTGTTACATAGGAAATGTATTAAAAAAAAAGAAAAAGAAAGCGAATGTCCATTTGCTGGCAAATCGTAGTTTATAAAATCCTTGCCCTATTATGGTATTGATCCTACTGGCAGATAAAACCTTAAAACTTCAAAAGGAAGAAGGTTCGAGGCACCTGGGTGGCTCAGTCTGTTAAGCGTCCGACTTGCTTTCGGCTCAGGTTATGATCTCACGGTTCATAAGTTTGAGCCCCACATCAGGCTCTGGGCTGACAGCACGGAGCCTGCTTGGGATTCCCTCTCTCTCCCTCTCTCTACCCCTTCTTCATGCTCTCTCTCTCAAAAATAAACATTTAAAAAAGAAAAGGCAGAAGGTTCTTTGACTTTTTTACTCAAAGATTTCCACATACAAGTCATATTTAAAACTTTTTAAATGCGATACTACTATACCTCATAATCATAAAAAACTTTAAAAATAGGACAAGCTACGGGGCAGAGAGTTAAGATCTCTCAGCGAGGGGCAAAAGCAAAACTGCGGGGGGGAAAAAAATCCTAGACCACCACTTAATTAAAATGCAGGCTAAGACAACAAATACACCACCAACGAAGACATAAAGCCAGTACTCGATTGCACATAAGTGAAATTCCCTGACAACTATGTCCCTTTGCAGATGCCATCGGCACAATTACATGGAGGAGGTGTGAGGGGTCCTCGGGCAGTGAGTGCCTCTCCCTTCTCCTCCTCCACCCAAAGCATTCGCAGGGCAAACCGAGACCCTATAAAACCGAGAAGTGACTTCCAAACATGCCAAAAACAAGGATGGGCAGGTGTTACGCTGGGTGAAAGAGGTCATTTTCAAAGGACAAGTGAGTCCACTTATCTGGCATTTTAAAAGAGGCCAACTGCGGGAGGGAGAACAGGTGGGTAGTTGCCAGAGGTAAGAGGGGAGGCCTGGGCAGGACTATACAGGGGCCTTTGGGGGGTGATGACATGGTTATGTACCCGAACTGTGGCGGTGGCTACGTGAATACGTGAGTTAAAATTCACAGAACTACACCAGCCCCAGAAAGAAGCCAATTTTGCCAAATGACAATTTTAAAAATAAATCCTTTCTAAAAAGCTAAGTGACACTCCAACCTCTCCAGGTAAGGGAGACCTATTCGTCTGACCTAAGCAGCCAGCCAGCCAGCCAGCAGGAGGTTCAGAACAGCGGGTTAAGGGCGTGAGTTCTACAGCCAGAATGCCTGGACTGTGAGCCCAGCCCCACCACCTACTGGAGAGTGACCTTGGGCACATCACTTAACCTGTTACTGCCTTTCTTTCCTCAACTGAAAATGCTAAGAAGGTTAGTTCAGTTAGTCCAGGTAAACCTCTTACCAGGGCCTGGTGCCTCATAAGATCTCAAAAAAAAAGCTGACATCGGAACATCAGCTCCCTGAGGCCAGAGACCGTGAGCGTCACGAGCCGCATTCCCAGGGCCTAGAACAGAGCCTGGCACATGGTGGGGGCTCGACACTGAACGAATGTGAAGGGAAGGCAATATATAGTCTAACACGAAGTAGACAGGCTCAGGA
This sequence comes from Leopardus geoffroyi, assembly GCF_018350155.1. NCBI lineage: Eukaryota > Metazoa > Chordata > Mammalia > Carnivora > Felidae > Leopardus > Leopardus geoffroyi. The sequence continues at coordinate 4,433,744 of NC_059326.1, forward strand.
GGGTTCAGTTTTGGATCACGTGCACCACTCTAACGACGTGACTACTGAAGACGTGGCTCTTTAGGGCAGATACACGTGTGCCTTCTATCTCGGCAACGGGCTTCTCAGCGAAGAGACCGAGGTATATGTCTGTTTCAACTTCAAAATGCGAAAAAAGGAAGCCACTAATACAATCAGTTTCGTATCCAAATCTTAGTTTTCACCGGAAAAGACATTTCTGAAAAGGTTGATAAAAACTGGCTTTTCATAGGATTAATTTTACTGTCATGAGCAGGTAAATGTCCTCTTAAAATTCTCGTAGAAGTTTTTATGAGGAATCTTTGCCATACGAGTAATCATTGTTTGATTATACATCACGTGCTATTTTCGTAACTACACGTATTAAGGTACAAGTTCTACATGTCACCCTTTCCTCTACATTTTTCCCTTCCTAATGACTTTCTCCCATGAGAACAAGTCAGCTCTCACGTGGTTCAGATGCTGTCAGCATACATGTTGCCAAAGCGAGCACCAGATGCTTTTAACTTTATAGTCCTAGCATTAAACCTAATAAACTTAGCTTAAACGTTACCAGCTTGACACCCAGGTAGTTTCCAGGCTCACACCAAGCGTCTTACCAAGTCGGCCACCCTGCACAAGGAATCAGAGAGCTCGTCGAAAATGAGCACGGTCTGGGGCCCAGGCGCCACGGAACACACACGCTCCACAAGCAAGTCTGCCTTCCTCAAGGCATTTTCTTGGGCGACCCGAAATCCTTCTGGGGCGCTGAGCTCAGGAACTCCAAAAAGACCCTGCAATCCAGAGAACAGTTCCCATTTGTCACTAAAAACACGATTTTTCGGTGTTAAGTGTAAGTCCTTTTCTCAGAGAGGACATCTCGGTTTTCACTGGTGTATCACATAATACCATGTTGACGTTTCCCACGTCATTCCATAGATTAAACGACACCTGTTTTAAGAATGTGAATGTTTTTTCATTTTTAATTATTTCATACAAAACAAAAATAGAACGACACAGGTTCAACACCCAGCTCAGCCACTACTACAGACCCTACCTCATAAAGTAGTTACAGGGATTAAATGAGATGATACGTGTTTTTAAAGCATTTCAACACTGCCTGGCACGCAGGAAGCCATTTAATAGATATCAGCTGTAATCCCCATTAGCCGTATGACCCCGGTTGGCCTAGTTCTCTCTCCTCCTGGGTCTAAGTTTCTCATTAAGCACGATGGGGATGACAGTACATATCTGACAGCATGGATACAGGTATGCCAGATTAGAAAGTATATGTCAAGTCTTCTGGGGACGCTGCTGGCCATTGGGTCCAGTCCAGTACCTAGAACCAAGTACTCCACAACTCAAGATAGAGAGGATGAGTTGAGCACACAGATACTTCAGGAAGATTTAATAAGCATGTTAAAACCAACTCATTGGCTGAAAGCAGCAAATTTTATACTTTCCGAAAGCATTTCAGCATCTTGGTAAGGACAAAGATCACTAATCCAATGGGAATGACCATCCTTTTCTACCAGTTCAAACACACTCGTTCCAGCACTCAGGAAGGCAGGATAGAAAACACAAAGCATTTACTATGCATTTACTGCACGCCAAGAGGAGAATTCTGTACCTCATACAGGTTCCCTCATTTAAATCACATAATCCTAGGGCAGGAACCATCATTCTTCTTTCACACATAAGAAACACACTTAAAGAAGCCAAAAAAAAAAAAAAAAAAAAAAAAAAGGTTTGAGGTCATTAATTGTGGGAAAGACGGAACTTGAGCCTGCTTCGTACATCTCCAAAGCCCACACTCTTTCCATACTTCTGTATTGCAATTTATCTGTTTGAAAGTCTCTCCTGAGAAGGCAAAATCCTAGAGGGAGGAACCGCTTTCATCATTTTAACCAGCTGCCCAGCATTAGTGCCTACCACATGGGCAAACTCGTGGACGAGACAAATTAACAGACCAGCGCTTAGCTCTGTAGTTTAACTTTGCAGATGACTAATATGTTGATTCTGGAAAACAGCAAGAGGTAAAATTTTCAGGACCGATAAGGCCTACCTTTTCTGCAAGAAGGGATGCGTGAAATTAACCTCTCTCCAAACTGATTAAATAATGAAAAAAATAAAAGACAGTTGCGGGCAGAGCAGAATCAGGACCAAAACCAAATCAGATTCTCTACACTGATTTAATTTGATTCAAGTACAGACTATTTTTCATTTCCCAGCACACCTCTCCACACTGCTCTTGGGAATTCTAAACCTCAGGCTACTAGTTATGGAAATGATAAAAAAAAGAACTACATAAACCTGTGTGGTTTTGTGTTGTTCTCTTGTTTAATCAAAAACCAATTCAGGTACCTGAAAATCTAATGTCAGTATCTAAACTTGTGATCTACAAAAAAACAAAAAAAAAAACAAAACAAAATAAAGCTAAAATTAGTTCTATTTCATCCACCCAAAACCAAACTTACTTTTTTCATCTTTCTACTCAATACCTATACGTGGTTGTTCTCCTCTCACCAAGTATGTTAAGACCTTATTCTGGTATTTACCCCTATGGAAGTTGGCCAATTTCATACAAAAATATTTTTAAAACAGTCAAAGCTAATGGCAGAGATCAAATAAGAAAACACTCAAATCAGTAAGCTCACTGTTAACGGTATCCTAGGCTCTTCTAAGAAAGGCAATGGTACAGATAATGAAGAAATTTAAAAGGCAAACATAAAAGTAACAACCTGAGGAGGGTAAAATCCACAAATGTAAAGTACGACAGGAATAGAAGCGTAAATCCCTTTCAAGCGTGCCTTCCTTTCACCTTTAACTCAGGCATTCGGTAAATATTGACTGCCTACGTAACGCCAGACACCTGCTGCGTGTGTGGACGTAGCAATAAACAGGAACCAAAGAATTCCGTCAGTGATTTCCCGGGGGAAGAAATCAACGTGATCAACGCCATCGCATTATAGGAAATTAGACGGCTCTCAACAGTTTTTGTGTTTTATAACAAGAGCCCAAAGCTTTGGAAAAAATTTAAGCCGGCATTTCGAGCATCGCCGGCATTAGTAATTACACGGAAACTTGACGCCGCCCGTGAGCTGCAGGGCCAGGCGCCAAGGCACCAGGGTTGGGTTGGGGCAAAAGCGCACTTCAGCTGGGGTTGGTCCCAGTGTGAGGCGAGGGCGGGACCCGGCAGGCGGGATTCACCGCCACCGCCAAAATGAACTATTTTAAGTGCACGTGGAGCGAGGGCTCACACGAGGCAGGTCCCAGGACCCACATTCTGGGGGGCAGGACCCCTAAAGGCCGCCCCGCCCCCCTTACACCAGCCCCTCAAAGAGGAGGTGACGGGCAAGGTCACCGAGAGCGCACACGACACCCTACTGTACAAAGCGGGTTCGCTGCCCGGCTCCTCCCAGACCCAAAAGACCCGGCCCGGATCCCTGCTGGGCCACGCGTGGGGTACGAGGGGAGCCCCCTCCCGCGCCGCTCACCCGGCGCTCGCCGAACAGGTCCAGGCGGCGGCCCTGGGGCTTGACATTGAAGGCGGCGCCCACCGGGGACCAGCTGGTGCTGACCCCTCGGGCGCGGATCCTGGCTCCGAGGCCCCTCGAGCCCGCTCGCCCGGGCCATAGAGGCGCCGCCCGGCTGCCGAGCCCGCCCAGCTTCCCGGCGCACAGCATCTGGAGCCCAGAGCAGCCCCTTCCCCCGCCGCGAGACCCCGCCCCTGCACCGCAGCTCCCGCCGGGAGCACGCGCACCGCGTTTCCAAGGCAGCGGGCCACGCCGCACCACGTGACGCCAGCGCTTCCGGGTCGGGGCTCCAGGCCCTCAGAACGTGAGCACGTCGGAGTCCCGCGAGCAAGAGCGTCGCTCCGCCGCCTTCACGGCGGACGCCGCGGTCTTGCGCCCCCGTGTGTCTGGAGTAAAGAACGGCCCAGGTTTGCGCTTCCCTCCCACGTGACTCGAGCGTGGCGGGCAAAGTCTAGCTGCGGGGTGAATTCTTCCAGGAGGGGCAGCGAACGCTCGGCGACCGCCGCCTGAGTGCCTTCCCCGACGTGACAGCACCGGTGACGCTCGTCGACTCTATCGGCCTCCACCCTAAACGATGGTCGAAATTAAATCTACGGTATGACTGCACCGCATGGTTGTGTGGAACCGAGTAAATTTACTGCCAGTGAGTCTCCACTCAGATTTTGGCTGGTAAAATTGTTACGATAATTAATCTACAGTGTACATTTGCAGAGGGAGGATTTCGCTGCACTTCACTCAGCCATAGGGGAATGAGAGGATTTGGGGGCGGGAGGCAGAAAGGAAACTGCGACTTGGGGCTTAGGATGGGGAGTGTGGGAAAGGGCTGGGGGCCCTGGACAGCCTTGGCCTCCCCTAAATGAACGGAAATCACACGACAGGCGGAGTCGGGCCGGGTTCTTGTCCAGGGCGGGAAGCTTACCCTTGGTAAACTTCAACGCCCTCGTCTGCAGAAAGGGAATCGGGCCAGGTGCCTGCCTCCTGTACCTTCCAGAAGTGCGTGCAGATTACGTGAATGAGTTCACAGCGAGGTGTCTTTCTTTCGAGAGGCTTCTGTAGGTGGAGGGAGAAAAATGTCACGGTTGGGGAAGGGTCCGAGGGGAGGGGAGGCTGCCAACGGCACCCTCACATTTCGCCTGGCTTCCTCCCTGCAGACACCTGCCGGTCCCTGGTCTATTTCAGGGTCGAGCGGGGCTGCAGAGTGGCGGATGCACGTGGGACGGGCCCCTTGACAACTGACGCTTCTGCAGAAGTGAAGCCGGGGGTGCGGGTGTGAGAAGAGGCCCACCTAGGAAAGCGAGCAAGAGGGGAGGGCTGGCTACCGCCGCCTCCAGCCAGCGCCCCGAAATACGAAACACAGGGCCTCAATTTTATGCAGGAACTGGATGCCGACTGATTCGTTAAATCGGTGAGCGCACAGGGCATCGACGGCGGTGGCGAGCTAAAAGGAGGATTCCTGTGACTTGTGCAGAGGAACAAGAGCCCGAGTGGACCTTTTGGTTCCGGGGCAACCCACAGGCACATTTTTCTGAAACCGCTTTATTTGAAGTCGTTCCAGAGCTTTATCTCCCCTGAATGTTTGGGCTTGCAGTAAAACTCTGTTCACTTGAGCATTGCCTGTTGGGTTTGATCAGTCCTAAGAGCCTTCTGGAAAGGCCCAGAAAGCCAGAAGGTGAAGCCAGGAGTGAGTGGTACGTGCGTCCTATAGATCGCTTCTAATCCCCCTTCCTCCCTTCGCCTGGGGGGTAAAAAAAAAAAAAAAAAAAAAATTAGTTTCAAATGGAGTTTGTTTTCAGTTTAGCCTGGCAGGGAGAAAAGGCCCAGTTAATCGTGGTACATAACAATTAAAATTTAGCTAAGACAAGCAGTGTAGCGAACCTATACGATTCTTTACAACTTAACTATAAACTGTATTTCATTATGCATATACGGTAAGTTGTGATTTCATTTTCTCCTGACTTTTAATCAAAGACTTCAAATGATTTAAAATCCCCAAATTCCTAACTCTGTGTTAATATCTCATTATTGGCAACCGGTGGCTCTTAGGGCAGCCTACCCCATGTGGCCGACCTAATGGCCATATAGCAGGCCCTTACAAAGATGTCAAATGTGTTGTGTAAAAAAGAAAATTCATCAGTATATTACCAATATATTTGACAAAAAAATAAATAAATAAATAATAAAAAATATATATATATATATATTTGACAAAAATGCTTTTTCATTTTTTTCTTAAAAAGGTGCTTCAAACCTGAGAGCCTTCCTTTAGCCCAGAATGATTTTCCTAAGGATCCCTAACCATTGTAATGCAACATTTAAGCCTCAGAGTGTCCTGGGGTGGGGGTGGGGGTGGGGGGTGGGGGTGGTGACAGCTTGTCCCAAATTAACCAAGTGTCTTGTGTCTCAGAGAGCCTGGCATCGTTCGACTGTTCAGACCTGCAGCCCAGATTCACAGACAGCCAGTGAAAAATAATCACAAATGGCGGAGTACATGCGCCCCACCCCTGCCACTCCAGCTTTATCTTTTGAAATCCTTTAAACTATGTTTTACATCCTATCTTCCATATTTCATCAAAAAAAAAAAAAAAGAATTTTATAAAAGATTGTATCCCATGTGTGGTCATAAATGTATTTTTTTCCTTATGTCTATCTCAGCGTATAAAGTTGGGTTCCTGAATAAGTCAGCACAGGTCGCCTCCCGATTCAGCCCTAACAAAACCAGACTTTGGGGAGAAACCACTTAGATTACTACAATTGAAAAAAGCCAGAGAGGGGATCCTGGGCTCAGTCAGTTGAGTGTCCAATTTCAGCTCAGGTCATGATCTGACGGTTCGTGAGTTTGAGCCCCACATCGGGCCCACGGCTGTCAGCCCAGAGCTCGCTTGGAATCCCCTGTCCTCCCCTCTCTCTGCCCCTCCCCTGCTTGCTCTCTCTCTCTCTCTCTCTCTCAAAGATAAACATTAAAAAAGCCAAAGAATAAGGACACTCTGGCTCAATAAATAAAGTGATCAGTCCCGCTGTAGCTGAGGGGAAGGAGGACAGCCAGGTGGGTACAGGGGCCACAGTGCAAAACTGAAAGAGACACTCACAGTCAGGGTCAAGTGCATGCAGCATCAGCACCTGAAGGTGAGCCCCTCCTTCGATTCTGCACCCCGGGCCCCTCACTTGCTTCACCCCAGTCCTGGCTCTGTTCTAGAAGAAATAAGTTAAGGAAGGCCAATCAAATACCTATAAACAGAAGTTATTTCTGTACATTTCCCAGATTTTCCATAAGCACCGAGCAGTTTTTCAACCCTTCATTTTTACAGACTGCTGCCTGCTTGTAATGATCATTTAGAAAAAGCCCCACTTTCCCCAGGGAATGAAGACGTCGTCCCAAGTGTGTTGACTTGGAGCATGGATAGAATGGCCCTAAGTCCCAATTTCTAGTGGCCCATCCTGTCAGATAAACTGGTCCCAGGCTGCGATTTGGGAAATAGCGTGGCTTGAAAGTGCACTGAACTTCCATCCTTTTGCTCCTTTCTCAGTTGTTCTCAAACTCATGGAAAAGTATACGAGGGGCGCCTGGGTGGCTCAAGTCGGTCAAGCGTCCGACTTCGGCTCAGGTCATGATCTCAGGGTTCGTGAGTTGGAGCCCCGTGCCGGGCTCTCTGCCGTCAGCGTGGACCGTGCTTCAGATCCTGTCTCCCTGTCTCTGCCCCTCCCCTGCTCGCACCTTCTCTCTCAAAATAAACAAATAAACTTAAAAAAAGTATATTGAGTTAACTGAGGGCTATGTAATACTTGCAGAATATTAGAGGCTTGGGACCGCGTAAAATGATTTCAGTCAACCACTGCTGTACCCATAGGACACTGGAGCACAGAGGAGCTGAATGACGTACCCACTGCAGGTTCCTTGGTCAAGGCGGGAACGACAGCCTGTACGTCTCAATTCTTCGTCTTGGGCTTTTTCCGCTATAATCACGCTGCCCCCCTCCTTAGGTCATAGACTCCTCAACGTTCTTTTAGACACAAGCCGTGGTGACAATGGCACTAACAACAAAAGACCTGCGTCAGACTGGTTGAAACAGAGAATCCGGTGGCTCACACAGCAACCTAGTCCAGAGGTATCTCTGCCTTCAGGGACAGCTGGCTTTCGGGGTCTTAACAATGTCATCAGAACTGGCTCATCTCCAGCCCTGTTTGGCTTTGTTTTCAGGCTCTACAGATGAGCTAAATGGCTGCCAAGTAAAGTCCTGACGTCGCCTGAAGATCTTGCCCTTCCCCCCACCCCCCCAACAGGCCTTGCAAAGTTGCAGATTGCATGCCATTGGGCCTGATGGGATCGGGCACCATTTTGGAAATAGTCACCGTGGCCAGAAGGTACTATTCTTACTAAATAGGCCTGAATCCCATGTCTACCCAGAGTGTAGAGTCTACACCCTTTGAAAGACTTGTCTGAGGGTACACATCAGGACCAGACAAGAGGGAGGCAGAGGGTGCCCATCTGAACAAGAATAGCCACTGTGGCCTAAAACGCAACTTTCTCCTTACCTCGTTTTCTTAGTAAATTCACCTGCATCCTCCGCTTTCCACTGTAGCTGTTTAGTGTCTCTGTCCAGGAACCTTTTCCTTTTGCATAGCTGCTTTAAAGTTTTTATAAGGTAATGGGGCGCCCGGGTGGCTTCGTTGGTTAAGCGTCCAATTTCGGCTCGGGTCATGATCTCACAGTTCGTGAGTTCGAGCCACGCATCGGGCTCTGTGCTGACAGCTCGGAGCCTGGAGCCTGCTTCGGATTCTGTGTCTCCCTCTCTCTCTGCCCCTCCCCCACTCATGCTCTGTGTCTTTCAAAAATAAATGTTAAAACAATTTTATGAGGTAAATAGTGAAAAAAATCAAAAGGAATTCACCCTGCTGTGTTTTGAACTTGTTTGAGACCTGTGATCTCTTTTTTTCTCCCTTTTGGAATGGGACTGTCTATCCTGTGCCTTTCCCACCGTTGTATTTTGGAAGCAAGTGATGTGTCTGGTTTCACAGGTTCACAGAGGCAGAGGGATTTTGCCCCAGGATGATCCACGCATTAGCTCTTACTTATAACTGACTTAAAGGAGTAAGATGATGCGATTGGGGACTTTGAGCTGGCGATTTTTAGATGAGACTTAGAGTTAGCATGGATGCTGACACTGTTAAGACTTTGGGGGATGTTGGGATGGGGTGAGTGTATTTGGCATTGGGGAAGGTCAGGAATTTTGGAGGACCAGAGCAGCCTATAATATGTTGGATCGTGTCTCCCAAACAGATACGCTGAAGTCCTAACCCTTGGTATCTGTGAACGTGACCTTACTTGGAAACAGGGTCTCTGTGGGTATACTCAGGTTAAGAGGAGGTCCTATTAGATTAGGGTGGCCCCCTAATCCAAATGACTGGTGTCCTTATCAGAAAAGGGAGGTTTGCACACAGGCAGACATAGAGGAAGGCCGGCCAGGTGAGGATGGGGGTAGAGCGTGGAGGCTTCCGCAAGTCGGGGAAAGTCTGGGTCTGCCAGAACCTGGAAGGAGCCAGGTAGAACCTTCCTCAGGGGCTTCAGGGGTACTGGCTCTGCTGATACCTTGATTTAGACTCCTAGCCTCCAGCATCGTGAGACAGTTACTTTCTGTGGTTTTCAGCTCCCCCGTTTGTGGTGCGTTGTGACAATAATCCCAGGAAACCAGTACAAATTCGAGCCTGGCAACTGGTTTCATAAACAACTATTTGTTGACCTAAATGGCGATTAAAACCCAAGCTACCAAATGAGCAAAGTGTTCCACAGCTTTCTGGAATGACTCGTCTACCGGCTTACGCCTTGTGTTAGCTACGACATGGAATGAGCACTTGAACACTTCCCGGTGTCCCCAGAAATTCAGATGAGGGGTAAGTCCTGACGCGGCTCCTTCAAGAACTAACTAGCGTTATCAGAACACTGGTCCCATGAGAAACACGCGTGCAAAGGATTCTCCGGATAAGGCGAACGATGAAAACTCATAAATGAATTATAATAGATGATGCAGGCATCTTTTGAAGATTTTATTCTTAAGTAATCTCTACACCCAACACGGGGCTTGAACTCACAACCCCGAGATCGAGAGCTGCAAGGCCCCCCTCCCCCCCCAGCTGAGCCAGCCGGGCGCCCCGACCCGAGCACTTGGGTGCCGCTCTGTGATGATTACAGTAATGAGGGTGCTTCGTAGAGTGGTATCATCGGACAGCATTTTCACGAAGCCGTCTCCGATGGGTGGTGAGCAGAGTCTAACCGCCTCCCCGTCACTGGCTGAACAGAAGGAAGCCCGTGAAAGTTGTGTCATCGTCCTCATCCGCAAACAAGCCGTTAAACCTCTCCCCTCCTGCCACCTGCATCCACACCTCGTCCCCCAGCTTCAGGGGCAGCACGATGCCTCCGGACGCCTGGTCCTCTGAGCTCATGTAGCCGTCCTTGGTGTGCAGGATTTTTACCCCATTTTTGACCAAAGCTACCTGAACGTTCCTGGAGAAGACAGTGATGTGGTAGGTGAAGTAATAGACCCCGGCAACGTGGCAAGTGAATTTCCCCGTGGCTACATCGTAGTGATTGAATTCGTTGTACAGGATCTTATCAAATTTAATGGGCGCATCTGAAGCCGGAAACTTGCTCAGTACCGTGAGGCCCACCGTGAAAGCGCTTTTGGGCAAGACGGGAGTCTCGCCGATTTTCCCTTTTTCGCCTCGGTCCCCTTTCCAGCCTCTCATCCCCCGGACGCCCGGCTCCCCCTGGGGCCCGAGGGGCCCAGCATCTCCCTTGGGGCCAGGCTTTCCGACGGGGCCCACGGGGCCAGGTAGACCAGTTGGCCCCGAAGGCCCAGTGTGGCCCTGTAGCCCCTGAGGACCAGTGGGCCCCACGTCACCTTTCTCCCCCTTTGGCCCTCGAGGGCCAGTCTCCCCCCGGAGGCCTTTTTCTCCCGTGGGACCAACAAATCCCTTGGGCCCGTGTTTTCCTGGGGGTCCCTGGGAGCCTTGATCGCCTTTGATGCCTTTGGCTTCGACTTTTCCGTCTGCTCCTAGGCGGAGAAAGAGAGAATAAAGGAAAAGATGACTTGCCACACGTCACCTTGCAAAGCCAGCTTTGGCTCTTCTCAAGCACACGGAGGAGATAAAGCAGTGCAAGTTCAGCAGATGCTCCGGGTCCGAACGTTACTTTACTCCTAAAGCGCGTGTGCGGCATCCACACCCGCTCACACACGTGTGCGTGCACACAAAACCCCTTCGTACTCCTGTCCGCTACGGTGGCGTCGGGGTCCACGTTAGAAGTTCCAGCTCCTTACCCACCACAGAGTCGACTCTGGCCACTACACACGGCCGACCCTTGGGCACAGGTCTTCGGAAAGGCAGACGAGCTCAAGCTGCCTCCAGTGACCTGCCACTCAGCTCTCGTTCTGTGACATCTTCTAAAAAAAAACCCTCACGGGACCGAACAGGCCCCTCAGGGCCCCCCCGGCTCCTCCAGCCCGACTGGAGAGCCATGGTGAGGAGCACGGGTTCTGGAGCCAAATGCCAAGACTCCTTCCCGTCTCCTCCACGCAGGCACAGCGGGACAAGCCAGTCAGCCACCTACACCTCTGATGCCTCATCCGTAAAACTGAGACAATAATACCACCTCATTTATAGGCTGTTGTGTCGAGTGGATATGTGGAAATCGGGGCACCCGGGTGGCTCAGTCGGTGAAGCGTTAGACTCCTGGTTTTGGCGCAGGCGATGATCTCACGGCTCAGGAGTTCGAGCCCCGCACTGGGCTGTGCGCTGACAGTGGGGGGGCCCGCTTGGATTCTTGCGCTCTCCCTCTCTCTTTGCCCCTTGTGCACGCATGCTCTCTCTCCCTCTCTTTCTCTCAAAATAAATAAATTTAAAGATACATGAAAAGATGGGGCGCCTGGGTGGCTCAGTCGGTTGAGCGTCCGACTTCGGCTCAGGCCACGATCTCACAGTCCGTGAGTTCAAGCCCCGCGTCGGGCTCTGCGCTGACAGCTCAGAGCCTGGAGCCTGCTTCGGATTCTGTTTCCCTCTCTCTCTCTGCCCCTCCCCACCTCATGCTCTGTCTCTCTCTGTCTCAGAAATAAACATTAAAAAAAATTTTTTTTTAAATAAAAAAAAAAAAGATACGTGAAAAGCACTCAGAGCAACCTGGCACAAAGTGTTTGCCCTTGAGACCATTCTCTCTCCCCCCATCAGTCACAACTGGCAGAGCCCTCCTCGCCCTCCCAGGCCCAATTCCAGCGCCACCTTCTCATGCACTGTTGCCAGAAGCCCGGAGTCAAACTTTAGCGTCATTCCCCAGCGTCCACCCACTAAAACAGGCTTCAGCAAACTACGGCCCGTGAGCCAAATCCAGCCTCACGCCTGTTTTTATCCGGCCCACAGGCGACGAATGGTTTGCATTTTTAAGTGGTCACAAATAAAATTCTGCCCCAGGAATAATGCTTAAAAATTATATAAAATCCAGCTTTTAGTTTTCATGGAGTTTCACCAGAACACAGCCCCACTTACGTCGCCTCTATGGCTGCTTTTCACTACGATTGTGACCATATGGCCTGGGAAGCTGAAATTATTCACTATCTGACCCTTGACAGAAAAAGAATCATGAACTTCTAGAGATCAAGGGCCGTGCTGTCCTTATTGCTGGATCATCCTCAGAGGCTACCACGGCTACTTGTCCTTGGTGAGCGCCAAAAGCCTAAGTCACTGACGGCTCAGAATTAGAGGGTGGTGAAACGGAACACGATTTCTGACCTCGTTCTCCTTTCTCTCCATTCATTCCATCTTTCCCTGGACCACCAGGATGTCCTGGTTCTCCTAGGTGGAAGAGAAGGAAATAGACAAGGGTTAGAATCCTAATTCCGCGTTTCCTGAACATCGGTCTCAATCGGGGGCATAGACCGAAGAGTCCTGGGAGCGTGCCCCCACCCCCGCCATGCACACACTGTCTTCTGCAGAAGTGCCGGTGGAGAGAGGCAGATGTGAGTTGTGTAAAAGACGTGAATTATGAAATGAATTGAGTGGACGTCCCAAGCACCCAGCTCCAGGAAGACAAGACAGGAAGGTAATATGTGCACGGATGATCACAATTACGTTTTCCCCTCGTGAATGGAACTTGGGTAGTGACTGACTGTTGGAGGCACTGGGTGCCTCACTTCCGCTCTCTTTCTATCTTGTGTAGAGTGGGGTGGAAGGTTCACTAGCCTCCTGTGAAAACACAGATGACTGTGGCTACCTGGCGCTATTGGGGACGGAAGAAAGGATTCTGGAAGGATCTCTCCAGCACCTTAGAGTGGTGGTAGATGTCACCCATTAAGGTGGCATGGCCGGCCCCACTGGGAACATCAGGGGAGTGAGGTTTTGCCGACCACACATGAATTTTGAGCTCAGAACAGGCAACCCTGAGCTCCAACTTCCCATGTTGTAAGTCAACATCTCTGGAACCAAAGGCAGATCTTGCTGTAAGGAAGGACAGTAGGAGCAAAAGTTGAAGGAATCACGAAGACACGAGTGTACCCCGTGTATGTGTATGCACCCACACAGCACACACACTGTGGTCCCAGTGGGAGGGGAAGGTAGAGGAATGGAGTTCATCAAGGTTGAGGTTTGGCCATTTACTTGCACTGGGCTGTTGACTACCCAGAAATGAGACTGGTCTAATGCCAAAAGTGACATGGGCTCTACTAGAGATGTCACCCATCGGAGACCCCGCAGAGCCCGTCTGCAGGGCAGTGGCAAGAGTGATGGCGGGTGGCCCTCTGCTTCATCCAGCCCACCCAACAAATCCCCTGGATTAGCAAATGCCGTGAGCACAGAAACACCTAAAAACACCAAGACTTTCGTTCAGCTCTACAGCTGACTCCCCATACGAAGTAATTTGTTCTAATATTCATTTCTCCAAAACTTAACAAAGGCTTTTTAAAAACCCATATTCCGGGGGGGCCCGGGTGGCTCAGTCGGTTAAGCGACTGACTCTTGATTTCAGCTCAGGTCACGATCGTGAGATCGAGCCACCCACCCATGCCAGCACGGAGCCTGCTTGGGATTCTCTCGCCCTCTCTCTCTGCCCCTCCCCCTCCCCTCTAAAATACAATAATCGTTTAAAAAATCCATATTCCAACAGCATTTGCTGGCAGAGCACCTTTTAGCCCATCCTGAAGTTACTTTCTGTGTATCATTTCAACCGTTTTTAAAATAGCCAGAGGAATATCTAATCTTCTGATAGGATTCTGAAATAGCAAGAGGGAGGAAAAATGACCGTGGTTTGTGCTCAGGTTCCCCACAGAGTCCTGAAATGTCTAATTTAACTGGGGTGTTTCTATCAATGACTGATATGGTACAGTTTATAATTGGGATGAGATTCATTCTAATGAATGTAAATGTATATCCCTATGTCCCAAGTCTTAAAAATCTCTAGGTTTTTGTCAGACATCTTGTCAGATGTCTGACTACTTCATCATTGTTTTCTCCCACTCACACGCACTGGAAAAGGTCACGCTAAGAAGAGAAATGACAGCGCTATTTTTGTGTGATTCTTGAACGTCTGCCTCATCAAGTCGACCTTCAATCTTGGAAGTATTTCAGGCACCCACCCGTTCGTGAGAGTTCGACAGTACAATCTGAAAGTCCCTCGGGCTGGGCACACGTAACCACAATACGCCACAGTACACGGACGGACGATGAACGTGTGAGGGCTCTCGCTCCTCCCACAGCACATGCTTCCGGCTTCACGTGACCTGTCCAAAGGGACCACGCGAAGCCACCCAAGTCAATTCATATAGGAAATACTTTCAAAGCTCAATTTTTTTCATCAAAATTTACCTTTTATTTTTTTAATTTTGCTTAATGTTTTATATTTGAGAAAGAGAGAGAGAGAGAGACTGAGCGTGAGCAGGGGAAGGGCAGAGAGAGACGGAGACACAGAATCCGAAGCAGGCTCCAGGCTCCGAGCTGTCAGCACAGAGCCCGACGCGGGGCTTGAACCCACAAACCGTGAGATCATGACCTGAGCCGAAGTCAGACGCTCAACCGACTGAGCCACCCAGGCGCCCTCTAAATTTATCTTTTAGAATGTCAATCGGAGTTTTGATGTTTTCCCCCTGTACCCAGATAGACCAATCTGCGTACGTTTCAGGTATGTGACCCTACGGTCAGACCCAGGCTCAAGAACCAAGCCTGTCAGTTGGTGTCATGGAATCCACTCACGTATCCTGGCTTTTGCAGATCTCCTTCCCAGAGGCTGCATCCTGACCCCAGATCCCCAGACCCTGGGGCAGGTCCCCACACCTGAGTCCCGCTGTGTGGCTTCAGTGACCATCTACTTTGGTATTCTCTGTCACGCCATGTCACCTGCCTCACCGTGTGGCAAGGCCCTAGCTCTCCCGTGCAGCGCAGCTAGGCGCTCTCTGCTAAATATTTAGCGATCAGATTTCTCTGTATGCTCCAAGTGCCAAAGACCCACCGTACCTGCCATCTGAGGCAGAAAGATCTACACCATATGCTTCTGAAGACGGCCTGTAGTATCAGAGGTGATGGCCCAAAAGCAGTTGTCCCCACTAGATGAGAACGTCCGGTGGAGGGGGGAGCCGTGTTGGTCTTGTCCTGCACGGTACCCCAGAATCTGGCCTGGAGAGGGCTCTCGGTCACTGCTTTCTGAGCAAGGGGTGCATGAATGAAGGAGGGGGAGCGGGCAGGTGATGACTACGCTGGTGATGAATGAATGAATGAATGAATGAATGAATAAGAGGAACGGACGGGTACACGGAAGGGTAGCTGGAGGCCACCAAGTGGCGAGTACCTGCCTCTCCCTTGTCGCCCTTTGCTCCGTCTCGTCCATCTCTCCCGGGCAAACCATTGTGACCGGGATTCCCGGGGACGCCAGGGTGCCCCTGCCTGCACGTGTCCTGTGCGTTCACGTTTCCCATGCAGATCCCGCCGGCGAGCAGAAGCAACCAGGTCCTCATGTTTCAGATGATGGAGCTGAGCTGAGAGAGGGAAACACAGACCAGAAGGAAAGGCCTTTGTTTCTGGGGCCACAGACACAGCCTCTGCTCCTTGCCGTGGGGTCCGGGCCCACTCCCGATCGACCTTGGACGGGATGGCCAAGACCGGTAAGGGCAGAAGCCGCTAGCAGACGAAGCTTCTCACAATCAGAAGGCCATCGTTCTTGAAAGGAACCCACGTGACTGGGACCACTCTGAATGGCGAATGGTCAAGGGGAAAGCCGAGTTCCAAGTCAAATACTCGCATTTACCACTCCGCTCCACTCGGGGCAAACCGCTTTTTGGAGCCAGAGAAGGGAATGATACTCGCTTCTCGGCGCTGCTGTAAGAACCAAGGTTGACTACAAAGTGCATGAAAAGCACATGTTCAACAGTAAAGCAAACACAGAATTAGCATTTGGTCCGGCGACCCCAGTTCGGGGTAGACACACACAAGAGCTCAAAGCAGAGACTCCGACATACTTGGACACGCGTGTTCACACCAGCTGTAGTCACAGGAGCCCGAAGGTGGGAACAACCCACACGGCCGCCGACATGTGAATGAACAAGATGTGTTTACACACACGATGGGATGCTCCTCAGCCTTGAAAAGGAGGGACGTTCTGACGCATAAACTACAACACGGATGAACCTTAAAGACATTGTGCGACGTGAAATAAGCCGGACGGGACCAACACCCTCCGATTGCACTCGTATGAGGGCCCTAGAGTAGTCGAATTCACAGGGACACAAAGCAGAACAGTGGGAGCCAACGGCTGGGGGAAGGGGAGGGGGAGCTAACGGGGACAGAGTTTCAGGTTGGGAAGACGGAAGAGCTCTGAAAGCAGACGGCGGAGAAGTCGAACAACGTGAACATACTTCAAGCCACTGAACTGGACGCTTAAAAGCGGGTAAAGTGGTAAGTTTTATGCAATGTTTACTTTACAATAAAAAATAAATAGAATGAAAAACAGTAAAGCATTCCACGCTGTCCTACTGTGATGAGACATATGCTTTGAGTTAGATTTTTGACTCTACAGGAAACCACCGTGAAGGGCACGCACACACACACACACACACACACACGAAGGAACAGGCAGTTTGCAAAGTACACCTTCAGGCCCCACTGCGAGTTTTTGATTTGCTTTCCAACCCCATCAGGAGCAAAGGCCACGCCGGGTGGTGAGGTTTGCGATGAGATCTAAAGGAGCAGAGCAGCTAATCAGGCCAAGTGTTCTAGGCAGAGAGAACACGCAGGCAAGACCCCACGGTAGTGTGAACACAGGATTCGTGGGACGCTCTTGACTACATCAGATCTCCCCGGGAGGGGGGCACCACACCGATGCCTCTCTTTCACGGCACCATAGTACAGGGCTACCCTTATTTACGGCACCGTATGACTGAAGTCTGACTGCATTTTTCTCCTTACTGTACTCCTAGTGCTCAGTATTAAGCCTGCAGCACTGTGTTGAATAAATATGCGTTGAATGAAATGCGTGTGCCACGGCAGACACTTTAGGACATAAAAATAATAATAACCTGAGAATCGTGTCACGCAGAGGACGGGTTAAGACGGCAGCGGAGTAGCCTGAGCTCGCTTCATCCCTCGAACATTCGAACACAGCTAGATGAATATCAAATCATTTGAACACACGAGAAGCCGATCGGAACTGAGAGGGCCGGGCTGCGCTACTAGAGCTAGAAAAGCAACCCCAGTGTGGACGGTGGGAGCCACGGAGAGTTGTCCTCGGGGGGAGAAAAGAACGTGTGTGCTGCGGAGGGGAGGGAGCCCTGATCACGGAGAGAGGAGAGAGAGAGAGAGAGAGAGAGAGAGAGAGAGAGAGATCCTAAGGGATCTCAGAGGAATAAACCTTCCCCAAAACCACCGGGAAAAGAAGAGGGGCTAACCACCACAAGCTTTTATGAGCCGCAGAGCGCAAAGTCTGAAGTTACCGAGGTCGGCGCCATCACCAGCTTTGCGCCGGTGGGCCTGGCGGGGCTCCAGTGGGGAAGGAGTGTGGAGTGTGGAGGCCCGAAGCGGGCGGCATGGTCTGAGGATCTCTTGGGTTGCACAAGGAGAGACAGTTCCCTGGCTTGAAGTGCATTTGGGAGAGGGGGACTGGCCTCGCCTGGGACAGAAAGACCCCGTGGGCACCAGCCTGCCGCTCTACTCACTGGCATAAGAACAGAGATGCCAGCTGAGGGCGGCAAACCTTGGGTGCCGGGTTTTGGCTGTGCTTTAACACCAACTCCAAAAAATTGCTAGAACTAATACATGAGTTCAGCAACGTCACAGGATATAAGATCAATGTCGAGAAATCTGGTGCATTTCTATACACCAATAAAGAAGCAGAGGAAAAGAAACCGAGGCATCGATTGTGTTTATAATTGCACCAAAACTCATAAGACACCTAGGAATAAACCTAACCAAAGATGTAAAAGATCTGTATGCTGAAAACTATAGAAAACTTATGAAGGAAGTTGAAGAAGACGCAAAGAAATGGAAAAACATTCTGTGCTCATGGATTGGAAGAAAAAACATTGTTAAAATGTCAATGCTACCCAAAGCAATCTACACATTCAATGCAATCCCTATCAAAATACCACCAGCATTTTTCACAGAGCTAGAACAAATAATCCTAAAATCTGTATGGAACCACAAAAGACCCCGAATTGCCAAAGCAATCCTGAAAAAGAACACCAAAGCCAGAGGCATCACAACTCCAGACCTCAAACCATATTACAAAGCTGTAGTGATCAAGCCAGTCTGGTACTGGCATGAAAACAGACATAGATCAACGGGACAGAATAAAAAGCCCAGAAATGGACTCACAACTATATGGTTAACTAATCTTTGGCAAAGCAGGAAAGAATATCCAATGGAAAAAAGACAGTCTTTTCAACAGATGGTGCTGGGAAAACGGGACAGCGACACGCAGAAGAATGAAACGTACCACTTTCCTACACCACACACGAAATAAATTCCCAATGTATGCAAGACCTAGATGTGAGACAAGAAACCATCAAAATCCTAGAGGAGAACACAGGCAGCAACCTCTATGACCTCAGCCACAGCAACTTCCTACTAGACGTGTCGCCAGAGGCAAGGGAAACAAAAGCAAACATGAACTATTGGGACTTTATCAAGACAAAAAGCTTCTGCACAGTGAAGGAAACAATCAGCAAAACTAAAAGACAGCCTCCGAAATGGGAGAAGATATCTGCAAGTGACATATCAGATAAAGGGTTAGTATCCAAAATCTATAAAGAAATCATCCAACTCAACACCCAAAAAACAAATAATCTAGTGAAGAACTGGGCAGAAGACACGAATAGACATTTTTCCAAAGAAGATATTCAGATGGTAACAGACACATGAAAAGATGCTCAACATCGCTCATCATCACATGAATACAAATCAAAATCCTGATGAGACGTCACCTCACACCTGTCAGAATGGCTAAAATTAACAACACAGGAAACAACAAATGTTGGCAAGGATGTGGAGAAGGGGTGTAACCCTCTTACACCATTGGTGGGAATACAAACTGGTGCAGCCACGCTGAAAAACAGTATGGAGTTTCCTGAAAAAGTTACAAATAGAACTACCCTACGATCCAGCAACTGGACTACTAGGTATTTACCCGAAAGATAAAAAAATACAGATTCAAGGGGGCACACGCACCCGGATGTTTTGTTTTTTTTTAATTTTTTTTTTTAACGTTTATTTATTTTTGAGACAGAGAGAGACAGAGCATGAACGGGGGAGGGGCAGAGAGAGAGAGGGAGACACAGAATCGGAAGCAGGCTCCAGGCTCTGAGCCATCAGCCCAGAGCCCGACGCGGGGCTCGAACTCACGGACCGCGAGATCGTGGCCCTGGGCTGAAGTCAGACGCTTAACCGACTGAGCCACCCAGGCGCCCCATCACCCGGATGTTTATAGCAGCACTATCAACAATAGTCAAATTAATGGAAAGAACCCAAGTGTCCCTCAACTGATGAACGGGTAAAGAAGATGTGGTATAGGGGCACCTGGGTGGCTCACTCGGTTAAGTGTCTGACTTCAACTCAGGCCATGATCTCATGGTTCGTGGGTTCAATCCCCATGTCGGGCTCAGTGCTGACGGCTCAGAGCCTGGAGCCCGCTTAGGATTCTGTGTCTCCCTCTCTCTCTCTGCCCCTCTCCTACTCACGTTCTGTGTCTTTCTCTCAAAAGTAAACATAAACAATTTTTTTAATTAAAAAAGATGTGAGATATATATATATATATACACACACACACACATACACAATGGAATATTACTCAGCCATCAAAAAAATGAGATCTTGCTGTTTGCAATGACATGGACGGAGCTAGAAGATATTATGCTAAGCCAAATAAGTCAGAGAAAGATAAATACCATACGGTTTCACTCATTGGAATTAGGAAACAAAACAGATGAACATATAGGAAGGGGGAGAAAAAAAAGAGAGGGAAGCAAACCGTAAGAGACACTTAATGATAGAGAGCAAACTGAGCGTTGCTGGAGGGAGGAAGGAGGGAGATAGGCTAGGTGGGCGATGGGTATTGGGGGGCACTTGTGATGATGAGCACTGGGCGTTGTATGTAAGTGTTGAATCACCACTATCACACCGTACGTTAACTAACACAATTTAAATTAAAATTTGGAGAAGAAAAGAATAACATGAGGCTAGTGAAGCAGGTCAGAACCCAGACCCTTATACAGCACTGAAGGCGACGTCCATCCGCACAACCTTTCAGATAAAGACAAAAGACGTTCATATCTTAAACTTAGTGATCTCGTGCCGAAAATTCTTAATAATCCAACATTTGTTTGCCAAACATATTAGCCATGACATTATCTGTCATGGTCATGTAGAAATAAAATATGTGAAAGATATATGTTGTGTTTCATTAAAAAAAATTTTTTTGTTTATTTTTCAGAGAGAGAGAGAGAGAGAGAGCGCGAGCATGAGCAGGGGAGGGGCAGAGAGGGAGGGAGACACAGAGTCTGAAGCAGGCTCCAGGCTCCGAGCTGGCGGCACAGAGCCCAACGCGGGGCTCGAACTCACAAAATGCGAGATTGTGACCTAAGCTGAAGTCGGATACTTAACCGACTGAGCCACCCAGGCACCCTGATGTTGAATTTTTAAAAAGTAGAATAAAATGCCATGTACATTATGAATTACACAGGTACCCATGTAATTCTATATGCATATTGACAAAAACTAGGACCAAATATATCCAAATGAATATGGCTGCTTTAGAATAGCAGGGTTATGAGGGTTTTTCCTTTTTAAAAAATGCTTTTTTACAGTGTCTATTAAAATATTTCTAGATAAATATTAAAACCAGCTAGACTTGTCTCGGATTATATCGCCATCTTATGGAAACTTCTAAATACCACAGCGTCCAGTTTGATGGCAAAGTATTTTTAGACAAGAAAATACAGATGTTTCCTTTTGAAGTCACAAACTTACACCATTTCAGGAAATTGAATTGTTTTCTTAGAGCCAAATTCCATAAATATTCTACACCATCCTCTTTTGTTTAACTCAGACGTGACTGGTCAGAGTTGAATCGAAATGGCACAGACCAACCTCTGCTAAAGGGTCTATATTTTTCCTTTAAAATTTTTTCAAAATGTATTACAATTGTTTCAATAATAAAAAGATCTCAAGATCATAAAGGTATCAAATTGGGTTAAACTCCATTTTGTCCTCCAGCTAGGGAAGAGCTAACATCTATCCTTCCGTAATTTTTTTTTAATGTTTATTTATTTTCGAGAGAGACAGAGCATGAGGGAGGGAGGGGCAGAGACGGGGGAGACACAGAACCCGAAGCAGGCTCCAGGTTCCGAGCTGTCAGCACAGAGCCCGATGCGGGGCTCGAACTCACAAGCCGTGAGATCATGACCTGAGCCGAAATCGGACGCTTAACCGACTGGGCCCCCCAGGCCCCCCTGTCATTTATTTCTCTGGTTTTGAGCCGTTGCTTAGACCTCAAGCCTAGCACACAGATAACCTTCAGCAGATGACTGTGAATAACCAACTATGCTCTGCTCCCAAATAAGCAGGGAAATAAGCTTTGGCACTATCTTTCATACGAAAATTGAGAAGAGGGACGTGAGGGTTTGCACAAGGAATACAGTAGACGTTACATGAATACGTCATTAGTAAAAATAAAAAGTTTTGTTTGTGCTTCTTACAAAGCCATAAATTGGATCCTTAGTTTCGTTAGTTCAGCCCACAATTGATGCACTCAATTTAAGTGCACTATGTGTCGTGGAATTGATGCACCTTTTTTTTAAAAAAAAATTTTTTTTTCAACGTTTATTTATTTTTGGGACAGAGAGAGACAGAGCATGAACGGGGGAGGGGCAGAGAGAGAGGGAGACACAGAATCGGAAACAGGCTCCAGGCTCTGAGCCATCAGCCCAAAGCCCGATGCGGGGCTCGAACTCACGGACCGCGAGATCGTGACCTGGCTGAAGTCAGACGCTTAATCGACTGCGCCACCCAGGCGCCCCTGATGCACCTTTTAATCCCTCTACGTGTTTCTCCAGAATGCGCGAGAGCTAGGAACGCTTCTCCCCCGTCCTTCCCTCCCCCTTCCCCCTCCCTGCTCTCACCTGGATCGCTGCCACCCCCACCCCATCTCCACACTGCACCTAGACTAGGGAGCACTTATTAGGCGCCACCCAAGGTTATAAGGACAGCCACTGCATCTTTCCGCTTGCTTATTTTCAGTGCGTCACCAACCATTATTTGCTGAATGATTTAAAAAGAGAGAGAAAAAAAGAACTTTCGAAAGAAATATCCTGGCTCCAAATGTGTGCGACGCAGCCTTTGGGGACGTGGCTGGGTATTAAATCTAATCCGTGTCGATGCCTTCGGTGGAGATCACTAGCTTCTACAGCCCCCCCTCCTCCCCTTGCTCCCCGTAATAGAAATTTGAGGCGGCATGTGGCTGCCCACAGTGGACATTTCCCAGCCTCCCTTGCAGAGGCCTGGAAAATACGAGGAAACTGGATTCTGGCCGGTGGGAATGAGCAAGAGGGATCTGTGCAAGGACCACAGGCTTCGCGGGGAGGAGGGCTGCTCTACCCTCCCCGGGCCCCTTGCCCCTCCCTGTGGCTGGGGTGTGCGTGGGTGGGTGGGGGGGGTGGTGAGACGTCTTGGGACTCCTTGAAGGAGAGCCACCCTTCGGGGATGGAAAATCTCTGGTCCCTGACGGCCACGCAGACCAGACCCGCCCCGCCGGCCCGTCTCTGACACGAGAGACAAGTACATGACAAGCCTGCAGGAGCCACTGTTATCTGGGGTCTCCCTCCCTACTGCTGAGCCCACGTCTTGACTAACGCGAGGCGCCTGCTGCCGCAGGGGTGAGCATTCACCCCAGCGAGGAAGGTCGGTGGCCATGTGTCGTGGGCCCAATCGTCAGAGTTGCTGAGCACTCGCTGGAGATGCAGCCCTCCAGGCGACAGATTAAACAAGCGACCACGGTCGCCGCCTGAGCTGGATCACGTGAATCACAGGGAACAGACGCGACCCTCCCACCGAACGCCCAACCCGCGGGGCCCGAGGACCCTGGGATTCTGCTGTGATCTCCTAGATCTGACACACCGCCCCGGGGGTGGGCGGTGGGCAGAGGGACACAGACCGCAACGGACTTTGGAGCCACGGTTTTTTAGACCCCCCCGCAACAGGTCCTGACTGGGTTTCTGGGTTGTTTCTCCTTTGCCTGACCTACGCTGTGCCTTCACTACTGAACTTCTGGTTAAGGTCGCTCGGTTTAATAAAAGACCCGCCAGGATCGAGCTGAGCGGCGCACCGTGGGTCTCCCAGCCTCCGAGCTTCTGCTCGGCTTCTTGCGTGTAACACGCGAGAGAAGAAACAACCCCGAACACCCCTCCCTGACTTGACACTTCATGAATCTAAAAATCAAAAGATTGTCGCTCCTCGAGTACCTTTTCTTGCACATGCCCTGCACATTGTATTTCTTCTTTAACGTATGTTGAGGGGCTTGTTTTCAAGCTACGCCGTGTAAGTGATGGAGTACGGCCATCCCTATAAACATGCACACGCTCAAATTTGTGCCAAATAATCTACGAGCTCCTCTAGAAAGCTCTCGGGGAGGGTCTACCCTTACGACTTCTCCTGTGGCTTCATCCCTCCTCCCGGCCAGTTTGCAGGGTTCTGGCAGAACCTCAAGATCTGCTTTTGTCTCCTGTTCACCTCCTCCGCAAGAATGAATTCTGAAACCAGCTTGCTCCTTTCCTACCCGAGACTCGGCAGACAGCTGCCTACCTCGCCAATAACTAAGCACGATCGTCACGCACGGATTAAGAGCTGCTTTAGGACTCCCATGCCTTAAGTCAAAACCAAAGCAGCGGTTTCCTAACGCACTTACCTGAACCCCAGGGCCACGGGCTGCATGCAGGTGCCGCACAAACCAGGAATCAAGGGCTCACTAAATAAAATCACGCCTTCCTGCCACACAATTCCCTAGTGGATGTATCTGCAAAACAGCAGGAAGGGGAGGGAACCGAGTAAGGCACAAGATGTTTTGGAAGAGCTTCAAAACTTGCAGCCAGACTGGAGTCAGGTAGCATCTTCTAGCACTATCTGTTCAGAAGACTCGGCCCTTTACCCCCCTGTCCTTTTTAATCAAGGGAGAGAAAGCGAGGTACACTTCCGAGTCTGGAAGAAGGAATCCCCACAGCCGGTGTCTTTCCGTAAAGTGACGTTTGTGCCTCTGCTTCGGCCGCCTCCCCGCCGACCTTGGGCTAATTGCGGGCCAACGGGACGACAGATTACTGGGATTCCAGACCCCTGGAAGGGACTTCATTTAGCGAGATCCCTCAAACTTCTGCGTGGGTCCTGTGATTGTAGACACCGTGTGTACCTTGGTACTTAATGCGCGTTCTCCTCACACACACACCACCTGCCACTGAAAGGAGCCCGGTGCCACTGGTTTTTGGACGCCACGTAATCATTAACGTTTCATTTTGCCCCCATCAGAGTTCATTAACACGGATCTCTCACCGAAAAATAGCCTCAGGAGGACAAACGTGCACAACGCTGTCTTTCAGAGGCTGTTGAGAACCAACTCGGACAACCTAGCTGGACTGCAGAGGCCACACCGAGAACGGGGGATGCGGGTTGGGCAAGTCCCATCGGACAGAAGTAACACCCTCTCCACTCGCCGGGCGTCTGTTCCGCGTCTGTACCGCAGGGAAAGCAACACCAGCATCACAGGGCAGTGCGGGATTTCGTTTGGCAACAGAAGCCAATCTGCTTTCTCTTCTGTCGTCCCGTAGCCTGAACTCCTGACCCGTAAACGCACCCAGACACCTCCGGTCACTTCTCAGTGGGAGGGGGGCAGCCCGAGCATTGACCCCGGGGACAACTCCTCCCTCCTGCTGTGGCTGCCCCTCCCCCACCCCGCGTCAGCCTTGTCTTCCCCTCCTCCATCCCTGTCTCCTCCCCTGTCCTCTTCCTCTGCCTGTTCCTGCTCTGGGGGTGATCCAGGGCCGATCCCCTCCTCGGGCTGTCCGCTCTCGGCTTCCTTCCCACCCGCACCTCCCGCTCTCACCTCTCTCTGGAGCCGCAGCGTCCAGCGGGTAGACCAGAAAGTCACACGGCCCCCCCCCCGCCCCAGCCCAGCCTTTCTTCTCTGCATCCGTCGGTGGCACCAGCACCCGGCCATCACCCCGGGGAAGAACCCAGAAACCGCATCTCGTCTCCACAGCCGCGTGACGGGCTCACGGCTGAGCATCCTTCATCCGTGTCCAGCCTCGCCCTCTTCTCCAGCGTCTCCGCTGCTGGACACGGTCTCCCAGGTCACCTCTGGCCTGGTGCGAAATCCGCCCTTTTCCCGACCCCGGGATGAGCTGAGCAAATCCCACACGAGCCGAAATCCCACACAATTTCCTCGCCTTCAACTCTTCGGCTATGAAATGAAATCCCAGGACCTCACGCCGGTGGGCAGGTCCTCTGGGAGCCGGCTTCGACCCCTTTGGTTTCTCACGCGGCCCGTCAGTTGGACTCAAGCCACACACCCGGGCTCTTCGGGGCTGGGGGGGGCCCTCCGGGATGCTGCCTGGGCCTTGCCTCCCGGGCCCCCTCCCCGCCCGGCCACTCACCGGAGGGAAGGACTCCGTTACCCGAAGGCCGCGACTTGAACACCCCCCCGCCCCGTCGCTGCACACTTCACTTCACCATGAGCTTTCATCACAACTCCGTGTGCCTGTCTCCCCGCTTCGACCAGACGCTCCCTGGGAGGATCACCCAGCTCAGCTCGCCTCTCCGCTGCGCCAGGCGGGCTGTGCTCCACCGAGGTCGGCTACCCCTCAGCTCTTCTAGCAAAGCCCCCACCGCCCTCTTTTTGCCAGCTCCTACACATGGCACCGGCTGGGTCCCTGGGAGCCTCCCCGGGGAGGCCTTTCAGATTCCCAGTGTTCACCTTCCCCCGTCCCCTGCCCCTAAGCCACCCCCTCTTCCAGGGCAGCCGAGGGAAGGGAGAGAGCAGTTTGGGAAGGAGGTGGAGGTTAGGAGTAAACAGTGGGGACGGGCTGCCTGGCAACCCTCACGGGGATACTTTTCACTGCAAACAATGGGCTATTTACTTCACGTCTCTGAGTGTTACTTAGAGAAGGAAATTCAGGCCTGTTCCCCGCCCCCAGAGGGTGAGCAGCGGATCTCCTGGTGAAGCGGCTCGATCTCCACCCGGAACGGAACGAAAGGCGAAAGGCTTGTAAAGGCCTGTGCGGCTCATCTACCGTCCATCCAAGAGCTGCCCCTACAGAGAAGGCCTTTTCACTCTGGGTGTGGCTTTACCAGGCTTATTCCAACATGTTCGGACTTTCTTCAGTCGAGCGGCTCCTCCCTGTTCCCCTGGGGACCCCTTCTCTCACACTTGTCTAGTGGTTTAAGCCTGATCATTCAGGGATGAATTTTTACTGACAGGAAGTCTATCACTGTCCAGTCAGGAAATGAGCTGTAGATCCAGAAACCCTCCTAGCACTCACTTTCTATTAAAAAAATAAATTTAAACACCACACACACACACACACACACAGTCTTATTTTACTACTCAAATGCATTACTGGAACCAGTTTGGCAAATTAACTTTAATATACAGATACAAAACAACAAATATAGATTCACAGCATTTACAAGAAATCATTCAAATAACATTGTAAATAATATCTTTTTTTTCTTTTTACAAAAACTTCATTCAACAGAAATACATATCAAGTTATAGCAGTCTGGTACAACATAGTTCAGCTGTCAACAGCTAATTCATCAGTTTCGAAGCTGTCACTTGGCTTAACAACATTGTCTTGATGAGTTAAAAATCAAGGAAAAGGTTACTAAAAGTTTGCAAAATGGGTAAACACAACTGATGCTAATATTTACAAAAGAGACCAATTATTACATTACAGAATCAGTTAAAGGAAAGTATTTTCTAAATATAAAGGTTGATGCCTATGACATAACTAAGACAATAAAGTTAAGTGTGTTGTAGCTAAGTATATTTGCATCAAATATTTAAGCTTCTGGGTTTCTCTTTTCAAGACCAGACAGTTGGCTGCTTATTCTATTCAAAACCATTTGAACTCTACTTCCGCTGCGCGCATCCTGAGATAACAGCATCAGCCGAGTGGAATTCTGACAAGGACATGTGTAGGGTAAGCTTATTACAGGGACACCTGCTTTTGAGCGGTTTGACCTCGCCGATCTGTGTCCAGCATCCCTGGCCTGTCAGCCATCAAAGGGACATTTATCCACACTTGTCACCGCTGGCCTGTGAGGGACACATGTGTTTCTGCTCTCGTCCATAAAACGACCACACGGCATGCTTCTTCCTGACTCCCGGTACTCGGGCTGCTCTATTCGGGTAAATAAGTGGACTTATCTGTGTTGAGAAAGACCAGCAATTGGGGCACGTAGAGATTTATTTCCAACTTACAGATGCTGGATTGTGGCTTTTACGAAAAGATTTCCATCGTGAAACAAAGTCTGAATTAAATGCACTTTTGTTTTGTGTCTAGACAACAGCAACGTAGGATCGAGGGGATTTTCTGAACAGGCTTGGAGTTGGTCTTTGTCTGGACTAGGTATAAAAAGGCACAACAATATTCAGAAACAGCATGGAGCCCGGGGGTGAAATGTTTTCAACAACAACATCAGATCTATCGGGGAAAAGAGGAGATCTACTGAAAATCACACTATGAAGAAGGGACCCCGCGAAAGCTCTAGCACATTGCTGTCATCCTTTTTCTTATCTGTGGGCCAAAGATACAGAATGGTGTTTCTCTAGGATTTTACAAACGTCCCATTTTATGATGGTTTACGATTTACTGCAAGGTTGTTGTGCATTTTTGGTAGGATTAAAACTGAGAAGGCTGCTTTTGACTCACGGTCATTTGAGTGGTCTTCCAAAAGAGTTGGCAAATTCTGAAATATAAATAGAATAAGTGAAATTTGTCAAAGTGTTGTGCCATCTTTGTGATTGTGTGTGAGTATGTGTGGGGGGGTTGGGGGGCATCCAGAGTATGCAAGGGGGGGTTAAAATGAGACAAACAGGGAAAAGCAAGACTCCCAAACATACAGAATCCACACAGGAGGCTCTTGGCTTCTCTTTTTCTTCCCAAGAGGAACACGTGACTTAAATTAAGGAGGAAAGTTTGGCAAACCTACGATTAGAATACTTGAGCCACGTATTCTTTATAGAACTCAGGCGTTTGGTAAAAAAAAAAAAAAAAAAAAAAAAAAAAAAAAAAAAAAAAAGAACTCAAGCTAGACAAACAGATTTAAAGACGTCAAAGGCATTCTACCTTAAAAAAAAAAAAAAGTCTCAGTTTTCAAAATCGCCTAAGATTTCAAGCAGTATCCACTCAGGGTGGAGATTTGACCGTGTGACTCTCCACACTGTCCCAAGTTCACGGGGCAGCCTCATAAAGGCCCTGGGGTCCGAGCTTCCTTCTTCTGTTAGAGAATCCACGGAGGGACAGGTGGCACCCGGAAGCTGGGGCTCGGCCGGGAAATCAACCCTGGTCACAGAATTTAAGCCCCTCCTCACTGCGCATTAATATCAGTAAATGGAAGCCCTGAAGTGGTTCTTCAGTTGAATTCAATCCTCATCGAAAATGTGACATAAGCAAATGTTTCTCTTTTCTTGCCTAAAGCAATTTTCTTAGATTAAAAAAAAAAAAAAAAAAAAAAACCAAAACTGTCGTACAGACTAACGACTCCGTTTAGCACAGAGACTCCTACGGCTATTACTAAGGGGCCCACAAACAGCACGTTAAGTGTGGTTTTCGAAATCTACCATTCCATTTTGTTAGTAGAAGGGTCAGTTATATAAACGCAACTAAAAGGGGGCGTTCTCCTCCGACCCGAAACAGCGCACGCACGCACGCACTCGGCCGGCCGCAGAGCCACAGCGCCTCCCGGGACCCGGGGCGTTAAGGGCCCGGAAGCAGCCCCGGGCGGCCGGCCACAGCGCAGTACCGGCTCGCGGCGACACGACACGACACGCGGGTGGGCACCTCGACGCGGCGGGGCGGGGTCGGGACGGGGCCGGTTTCCAGATGGTGCTCCGAGGCCCGCTCGACGTCCAGGGTCTTGTCTTCTCGACGCCTGACGTCACCGCCTCTGGGGCCAGCCCTGGGTGGAGGGGAGGTGGGGGAGAAAGGAGGGGACCGGGCCCTCGGAGGCACGGCTACCCCTCTGGCGACGGCGCCCCGGGTTTCTCGTCAAGCACGGCCGCCGGGCAGCGGGCCCGAGGGGAGCACGCGGCAAGGGCTTGTCCCGCGCTGCCCCGTCCGGCGCCCCCGGGGCGTTTCAACGGCGTGGCCCTTGCAAAGCCCGTCTTCTTGAGACGCGCGTCCGAGTTCTTTCCATCCGGGTTTACAACGCGGACGAAGACAAGGCGATTACGACCGACAGGCATCGGCCCACGTGGCCTCCGGGACAGAGGACGGCCGTGCCTGGGGCGACGTGCACTTTTCGTTCGTTCTCACGAACGGATCTCCGGAACCCTCCTGACAGCACAGTAAGGCCGGGGCTGGCCCCGCTGTGTGAGGAGTTTATGCAGGAGAAGTCGGCTTCGGGTCCTGAGGGGGGCTGCTCGGAACCGGGTGCTTTCTGGGCGGACCGTTCGGGTCGCCGTCACAGGATGGGTGGGGACGCCAAAACAACTGCCGGGAAAACCTCGGATGTTCTAAGAACGCCTTGCAACGGCTGCAGGTGCGTTATTTAATTTACCGTAAAATTAAAGCAGGTGGGGTTTCATACCGCAAACAGGTGCGTCCGATTAGTCTGTTAGGTCACAGCGTGTGACTTCCGCCGCGCTCCGGCAGGAGGCTGCCCGCCGGGGGGGGGGGGGGGGGATGACACCAGCCCGCGGCGGGACGCGGCACTCTCTCCCGTAAGCAGCGGCAGCTTCGGGAGGCTTCCGTGACCCCGACTGCCCTCCGCGTGAGGGATTCACGGCGCTCGCCCCTCCAGCCTGTGGGGGACGCATCTGGCAAGAGGCAGCCTGCGCTATTTGGCAACAATGCAGAGGACACCAGGGGACACGATGGCCACGTGCGCTGTGGCGGGAAGTCCCCCAACACTGTGGAAGAGAGGCAGAGCTTACCGGTGCTGGCGAGACACCTTCGGACCAACCCCATCGCTACCGTCCCCCCGGAACCCACGTGCAACGGCGACAGTGCGATCCGGTCCGTCCTCAGGAAGGGCAGCACTGTGCGTGCCCGTCGTGGCGATGCCCGCTGGGGTCACCGCTCGGCTTCCCTGAGGTCGTCGCTGGTTCCCACGGCCCGGCCGGCGCGGCACGGATCACGGAGGGGTCTCGTGGACATCGGGGCCGCGCCTCACGGCCTCCGCCTCCCTCCCAGGGGGGAGCCGGGCCTCTGAACGCTGAGGTGCGTCTGCGCCCTTCTGTTCCCCACGGATCCCCCGAAACAAGGTCTCGGCACTGGGGTCAGCACGCGAGAAACAAAACTGGTTCTCCTCTTTGCGGACACCTCAGCAGAAGTGCGGCCTTCCGTTTTCACTTCTTGAAAGGGGTGAGTTTGTTGAACGTGTGCCAGAAGAGTGAAGGCTTCCTCTTGGGTTCTGCCAGGGCAAACACCTGCTGCTGGGGGACGCTGGTGGGCACGGTCACGTGGCGCTGGTGAAGGGGGTGCAAGCTCTGGTGCGGCAGGGCCACCGGGCACGCGCTGTAGCCTAACCCCAGGGGGGAGGGGGACGGAACAGGGACCCAGCGTCACTCGTCAGCCGAAAAGGAAAAACAGCACCAACACTCGAGTTCTCAGCTGATTCTTAATCACATGCGCCCGGAGGCCATCTAACGGCCATCACGACGCTGCTTATGTGCAGACACTGCGTGTGCAGCCATGGGTTAGGTGGCGTCACAAAAACCCTCCGGGGAGGGGACCTGAAACCCAGAGAGGTTGTGACCATCACCTGCGCTCACGCAGCGGGAGTGGCAGGAGTGGCAGGATCAGGGCTGCTCGAGAGGAGAAGCAGTGAAATGCTCCGAGAGCCTGCGGCCCAGCCTGCCCTGGCCCAAATCCTACTCTGCCGCTTACTGGCTGTGATTATTCAGGATAATTATTTGGGAAATTATTTGATTTCTCTGCACCCCGACTCCCTAAATCTGTAGTGGGGATAACAGCACCTCCTGGTTGCTATGACAGCTAAGTGAGCTAATATAAGGAATGTGCTTAGAACAGGGACCCCGAACTGAATTGCTAAATCGAAAGTGTCTTATTGGGATAGGGGCTTTCAATCTGCGCAGAGGCAATGAAAAAGGCTTATTAAAATTAGCCACGAGATCACAAGCTAACTGTGAAAGTCAACGTGGCAGGAGGAAATAGCGGGGGTTCCCGAAGGAGCCAGGACTCAGGGCAGAAGGCATCCTTGCCCTGGTCTGGACTGGCAGCAGGCTCTCTCGGCCTTCCCACATAAGAGGTGGCTTCCTTTGGGGGGGGGGGGGGTGCCCGGGTGCCCAGCTGCTGAGCCAGCGCTCCTGAAAGACAGCAACGCAAACTAACAGATTCTAACAGGTGATGTTTACTAGTCACCTGCCACTCAAGTGAAGAGGCTCACAAACAATAGGTGTTTCTGCCTTCAAGGTATTTGTAAAACAGTGGGAGGTGGGGGGGGGGGGGCATGTGTGTCTGCATTTGAGGGGAGGGAGCAGCAGGGCAATGGCAAGGTTAAGTGCTGTTTTGGTAATGAAATCTTCCAGTCCCCTGGCCCGTCCTGGGCTCAACTGGGTCTTGTTTTCCCATTTTCAGTTACAAACATACTGAATGGGACACAAGTCATAGGACACATCGTTCTTAGAAAAGTTGACCTGAATAAAAGTTTCTAAGAACATGACAAATATTTTTGGAATAAAAATCCTTATTATTTCATTCCTGTTGGATGAGATCATGTGTATCACACGCACTGTAAAAATAAATCTTTGTTTGCACATCGGGACCCCCGGGCGTGACCTGAGCACTGCTAATTTCACAGCGCGCGCAGGGCAGGGGGGCCCTGCTCGAAACAGGCTGGCGTGCCTTCCTGACTCATCTCTTCACATCCTGCACTTTTAGGCCCGTTTTTCTTCTCTAAACTCGAATGCAGCCTGCACTGACGTGTAGTTTGGGGCCCGAAGACTGCCTCCAGCCGTGCCCAGACCACGCAGGAGCTGTTGGCTTGCCTCAGACTGGCGAACTGGCCGGGCCCGGGGAAGAATGCCGGCACCTCCTCAGGACAGAGGTCTAGAAGCTCTTGGTACCGATTCAGAACACATCTTACAGGCTCATACTCAAATGTAGGCAAATACTGAAACACTCACACTCAAAAGCAAATGCAGATTGACGGACCCGTACCATCACCTGTATGCCTCCCCCTCACTGAAGGCTGGTCGTCAGCGGGCTAACCACCGCGGCGCTCGCCTTGATCTGAGTTCCGATACCGATTCCCACGAAGGAGATGGGGAGACGAAGCGTCCTTCAAAACTTACCTTTTGACTTCCCGTGTCCTGCCTTTTGGGCATTTAGCATGGCGAGTTTCTTTTGATTTTCTGAAATTTCCATTCCTGGATTTAGAAACAGACATGATACACATTCAAAACAAGTGAAACCACTGCAGAGTAAAACCAGAACCAGAACCTGGAGCAAAAAACCTCATTCCTTGAGGAACCAAGAGACACTGAAAAGCTTACAAATGGAGAAGTAGCAAGGACTGTCCCCAGGACGGACACTCGGATAACCTGCTCCCTACAAGGACATGTTAAAGGGTGACATGGGGTGCTGTTAATAACAACACACAGACCACTTGTGCAGACCCAGACGCACGTCCACGTAGGGTCACCCAAATCACAACCATAAAGGGTGAGGCCCTAGGAGGAGAGGGCAAATCGAAGGAGTCCCAGGGTCGACTCGCCACCTGCTGTGAAAGCCGAGTGAGCGATTCCACCTTGAACATCTGCGTAATGGGAACTGGATTTTGTACCCCAACTGTCGAGAGCACGTGCCTCGAACTTCCCCTGTAAAGTTCGCTGTCTGCACGGAGTGGGTGAGGTGGGGGGGAACAGCAGGCCCCTGCATGCAGGACGTGGAGAGAGAGCAAAGGCCAGGGACGGAGGAGGGCCAAGTCTGTCAGGCTGGCTCCTAGGCCGGCAAGAAAGCTTCTTCCCGGAGGCAGGCTCTACACCCAGCAGAAGGAAATCAGGGCTCAGCCTCCGCCATCACACTCAGCTCCCAGCTGCTCCCTGGGCCGTGGCTCCCTGACCGAGCTGACACCTGACAGGTCCTGACCCCTCCCTCAGGTGCCACACACTGGCTTCTGCTGCTCCCGGACCCGCACGGGCCTTCTGCCCCACTCCGGCCCTCCATGCCCAGCCTGCCTTATGGCGGACCTCCCCGATCTCTCCACACACGAGGTGACAGGCACTGGACTAACATAACATGCCCGGCGAGGACCCGGGGCCATCCTCGTTCATTCCACATTCACCCAGTCCAGAGACTCCCAGAGTGCCCCATTCATTCATTCATTCACTCATTCATTCACTCATTCATTCACGTCTTCTGAGGACCAGCCACAAGGGAAGCAGTGTACTAGAGAAAGGTATAAAATCAAGGCTCGTCTTTCTTTCTGTCAAGGGGCGGAGTTGAGACGTGTTTAGGATGCCCCCTGCAATACTGGTTCTATCTGAGGGGAAACTGCAATATTCCAACTTACAAGTGATGTCAGGGCCTACACTAGATGACCTGACATGGCAGGTAAAATTGGGATCTTTGCAAATATTTGAGGAGTTCTCAGCATGACAGAGTGAGGAGTCTTACTCCAGTGAGACCCCAGTCAAAAGTGGCACCGATATATGGCAGCTGCTGGGAAGCAGCTTTCCTCTTGGTAAAAGGGGGACGTCCACTTAGCGGAAGGGGTCCCCTATGAGTAATGAGTGCTACAGGTGTCACTAGGGGTTGGGGTTCAGTGTTTCAGAGGAGATTCCCGCTTGACGGTGAGTGAGCCAGACTGACTCCTAAACCCCTTCCTGCCCTAACGTAGGATCCCACAGACCCTCCTGTGGGTGAGATTCAGACCCGTGGCGAAGCCTAGGATCGGGACAACACGGATCCGTAGAACACGGACAGGGCGGGGGTGGGCCCAGGTTTCCCCTCTAGCTTTCGTCGCGGCAGTGGGTGGCTTTTCTGTCCTGCACTACGTAACCTTTACGGTCTGGGCTTACGTGCGCTGCAGAGATGAATATCCTCATTCCACCTCACCTTTAAGGCCCCCGGTCCCTGTGGCATCCTGACATCTGTCCGACAGTTGGTGCTCAAAACCCTAATGTGCCCGGAAGGCCCTGCACCTTGGGCTTACAGACCGGGCCTGACGGTTTCCGGCTTTTAGGGCTAATCAGTACCTGGAGGCGAGCAGACCCTGGGACGGTAAGGGCGACAGGAGGAAGCGGTGCCTGAACCGTAGGACAGGGTGCACGGTCCTCAGCTTCATGCACGAGAGAGATGGGGAAACAGGTGGGCCAAGGTCTTGGGTCTGAATGGACTAGGGCAGCAAGGTAAATTTAAAGTGCTTTAAAGGTACACCTGAAGAGGCGGCCTCGAGGATCATCCGGTATTTCTCATGGCCTGGATGACAGTCACCAGAGTGTGGCCCAGTCTCGGGGTGACACCGAGCTGGCTTTAAATGCTAAGTGGTCACGCTAGAAGAGTGGACAAGTGCCTTGAGCCTCAATTTCCTCACCTATAGTAATGGGTATAGCAACAGTATCCATCTTGGGATTAAACGGCACAACCTCCGTACGTGTGTTAATCGACTACGTTAGCCATAAGGCTCTGCGGTCAGCAGCAGGCTATCAGTCGTCAAGAGTTCACACGCGGGCTTCTGACTGTGCGTGGGGTCAACCGTATTCGGGATTTGCAGATCCCGCTTCTTTTCTCCAAGGGGGCTACTTGACCCCGGGGGGGGGGGGGGGGGGGCGGGGAAGAGCTGACCGCTGGGCGGGGGGGGGGGGGGGGGGCAGAGGCGCCGCTCACCCATCTCGCGGTCCTCCCGCACGCGCCTCCTCTCGTCGCCGCAGGCCTGCAGCCACCTCGCCTTGTCTTCCTGCTTCTTGGCACAGAACAGGTGAACCTCGTCGGTGGTTTTGCTGACGAGCTTGAAGGCGTTCTTCACGCTGAGGTTCCAGTCCTTGTCCCGCCCGTCCTCCAGGTCCACAAGCCGCACCTCGTCCATGTCCGTGCGGCCTCGGTAGTAGAGCACGTCCCTGCGCAGCAGGTCCTTCTTGCACGACACCAGCTGGTGGTCAAACAGGAAGAACGTCCGCTGCTGGCTCTTGCCGTGCCTGCTGACCTGGGTCAGCTCCCCGGAGTGGATCAGTTCCGAGCTCCGCTCGAGGATATCCAGCCCCTGGAGGGAGGAAAACACAGTTCACGGTCTCCCCATCCCGACTCCTTCACGCGTCACGGAGACAGGAAGAGGTCCTGACACGGTCTGCTCTCGGACCTTCCAGTCACAGGAGACCCGTCCGCGGGTCAGCGGGGCTCAAGAGGCCACGTGAATCTCGGGCTGTTCGTCTCCCTGTGTGTGAAATTTCCTTTCTTTACCTCCTACTCAGCGGGAAGTGTTACGGCGTCTCTGTGTTGTGAGGTGTATTCCCGGTGGCCAACGTGCTGGGTCACTAGACTCCACCCCGTCTGAAATGGCTGCTCCTGGGAGAAGAAGGGCACCACAG
Organism: Leopardus geoffroyi; assembly: GCF_018350155.1. Lineage (NCBI taxonomy): Eukaryota > Metazoa > Chordata > Mammalia > Carnivora > Felidae > Leopardus > Leopardus geoffroyi. Next base: position 4,469,546 of record NC_059326.1, read on the forward strand.
AGGCTTCCTACGGGTGGGAGCTCCGTGCAATCGACCCTGGGGCTCGGGCTTTCCCGTCTGGTATACACAGCGGCTCCCAGAATAAAAACTAGCTTCGGATCTTGGAAACAAAAGGCCACGTGGCAAACTGCCAACCAGAGATCGGTGAACTTCTGACAATAAATTATCCCCTCAATGCCACAGTCCAAGAACACAAGGAAAAATACACCTTTACAGTATTAGGTTGGGTCTAACCCAATGTACCTTTATGGTATTGGGTACGACACCGGCCTTTGGTCTCTAAGATTTTTATTCTCCTTCAGTCCCGGTCACACACAACATTTTGTGGAGGCAGAAAATCTTGACTCCAAAACAGTTCCACTTACTTGCCTATAGCAATTCTGTGCCCCAGATTCTTCACTTACAAAGTAAGAGAGTTAAACACAGTGATGTCTGAGGGCCCATCCAAGCTCCACAAGTCTCTACGGCCCCTGAAATAGAAGTATCTCTTTCCAATTTTCACAGCCATCACCCACTTTAGTTAAAAACCTAACTTCTCCATCCAAACTTTCTTAATCCTTCGGGACAGTGTGTTCTGACCAATCAATTTGATGTAGGACGAATCTCACTTGGTCTAAACACAATCGGAACGGCACCAGCTGATCGTTCTTAATGACTGCCATAGGGTCTAGTGGTCACCAGCACGCGCTCTGAAGCCAGGCTGCCTGACTAGATTGGAATCCGGGTCTGCCACTCTCCGGCTGTGTGGCCTTGAGCCAGCTCCCTACCCGTGCGTGTTTCCGTTCCCTATCAGTTCAGTGGAGGCCACAGCAGTCCCTACCTCATAGGGTCACTGAGAGGATGAAATGAGTTCGCATATAAAAACGGCTTAGAGCAGTGCCAGACGCTGCTGTGGTGGTTGTGTTTATAAATAAATACGCACGCTAGACCATTCTTACAGGGTGTGCCAAGGACTGCGTTTACCACCGTCTTAGACGATCCTCACAACAGCCCTGTGAGGCAGGTAGTGTTTTCAACCCCACCTTATGGATGAAAATATTGATCTTGCCCAGATCAGACCAGTTCAGACGCACGCAGTGGGAGTCCGGAGTCCGTACTCCTACCACGCTATATTGTGTATTTTAAGGGCTCTCCGTTTGCTTTCATGGAGCATACTTCCTAGCAGGAGAGACAGCGTAAACAATAAATGAATTACAGACACTCTTCAGAGTTGATTTCTTGGTGCAGGTGAGGCGTCAAGTAGCTGACTGTTAAGGTCGAGCACGTGCCTCAAAATACAGACACCATCAAAGCCAAGACTATGAAGAGTCAATCACAGGATGCTCAAGTATGGCATCAAACTAGACCAGAGCGAGGGAGGGGGTGCACAGTGTTGGGCGGCGTAGCAGGTGCGGGAAGGGGTTCGCACTTACCTCCCAGCCCACGATGGACACCTGCCACCGTGCTATCTTGTCTATGCTTTCCAGCCTGCGCTTGCGCTCATTGATCAAACAGGCTACGTTCTTCATGGCTTCGTAGGCTGCCTTTATATTGTTGTAATCACTGTAAAGCAGGAGGTTCATTTTAGCCATATAACCTGAAACCTGCAAAGGCAGACTGACAAAGTCATGCCCCCCATCCCTGATTCGTATACCAATAGTCTAGACGACGTGGCATCTAAATAATGGCCATTGTTCCCCTTTTCTTTTTCCTCTATGAATAGACTACAGTCTCCATAGGTTAAGGGAGCTGACCGAATGCAATCCAGAATTCTTTGGAATAAGAATGTTTTCATTCATTTCCCAGAAATCGCAATGAATGAAAGTGAATGCCACAAGAAGTAAGTTCTAGTCACAGTGACAATAGATTATTTTCATCAATAAAGAAAGGACAGTCTTTATTATTGCTTTGGTTCTCTTACAGCCAGTTTTGCTATATAAAGTACTTTAACAATCAGTAACCATTCTCGAGACTAATTACCCGCTCTGAGCCTCATCTGTGATGATATTCAGGAAAGGACACAAAGGGGACATGAGCCGCAGAAGCTGGACGTGGTGTTATGTAAACGCCAGCACCATATTCACCTCACTGAACGACCTTCATTTCTGGTGCTTCCGTATCCTGCAGTCAGATCAAACTAAATGTTCCCTGGAGCAGGCTCCTGTTCCCCAGGTTTCTAAAACTGGAGGTACTGGAAAAATAAATTACAGCTATACTCTACACACGGACTCGGGCAGGGCACGTCTAGTACTGGGAAGTTTTACATTCCAGTTTGCTCGGCATTAATAATTTGGGGACATGTAAACCAATCATCCAGCTAATGAGCTGAATTCTTCACTTTCTGGCACGTTCCTGTGTCTCATGGGATAGACGGAGCCTTTGGATCTCAGTTGCACCGAATTCAGATCCTCCTGCGCCGTCAGGACAAGAAAGCCTTGGAAGCAGACTCTTGTTTATTTAGCAAACACAATTAAACTCCACTCCTGGGAAGTCCCTGGGCACTCCCCCACAAGGCAGACCTCGCTGTCTTTAAACAGGCCCGTTCACACTCAGAAGCGGGCACAATGGAAGACCCAAACAGATCCCAGGGGGCTGCCAAAATAATGGGAGCCACCACTCACCCCAGGCCTCAGGCAGTGAAGAAGAGTGCACAAAATTATTGTATATTTTTTCCTACAAGGTTTTCTGTCAATCCTAGGAAAGAGGCAGAACGTAATTTTTTTTTTTAATTGTTTTGTTTTATTGAATGAAGACAGGGAAATGGGCTTTCTGTCATTTCCTTTAAAAGGATTGGGCGGGGGTGGGGGAGGGTAGTAGCCAAAATACACAAATGCCTCACAGTGAGAAATGCCCTTAGAAGAGAAAAATCAACTGTTGAAGGATGATGTACAGACTTCTGGACATACACTTCCCACCTGAGAACGTGCCATTCTGTTTGCCCGTGTCTGTCAAGATGTCTCTTTTTACCCTTATCTATTTTCTCGGGTTCCTCAGCATGGTGTGTGTTCATTCTTGAACATTTTCTTTAAATGTGTGGCTCTCTTAACTTTGCTCTTTTGCTTCCACTCAAGTTTTCTGATTTTCCCATCAGAAATAGAAATAGAAACAGAAATAGACATAGACATAGATATATATATAGCTCTCTTCTCTCTTTCAATGCATGCCTTTCTCTTATTGCTTTCATCTTAATTCTCTAACATCCATGTCCGTAGGGTCTACTGTTTGGCAACCCAGCTCTCTTTCTCTCTCCACCTTCCAATCTAGTTGTACAAAGACTCCTTCCGCAAGCCCCGTGTCTCCACAGGAGTCCGGCAACAGGACAAAAGATGGCTCCATCCTGCACACCCTGCAGGGCCAGGCACTGCCGGGGAGAATCTCATTGCTCTCCGGGCAGCAGTTAGCTGTGAAAAGCCAGCACTGTGTAGTTTGGCAAGGCCGATTTCCTCTGGGTGCAATCCTGTCCCCCTCTCTGCATCCTAGAACCTTTCCGGATCATCCTTTCAAGGGCTACAGGTAGGTGCACTGAAAGCTTTGTACCAGTGGCACGGATGTCAGGAATGAGGTTTGAGTCTTACCTAAAATAGCAAGCTTTATCCCAAAACCTTGGTATCCAGCTGGCATTCCGGTCGTGGCCTGGTGAAAACACAGCAGTAACCCAACCGGTGCCACTTAAAGGCACCACGCACAGCTGGGCCCTGCACATCCTGGGGAGTGGCACAGAATGGCATGCCCATTCCAACACCCAGGGGGTGAGATCTCACAAATAATCACAGCACGGTTATGTGTTATTCTGTACATGCAGGAAAACATTGAGTTGCTGTTAAGTAGCAACATAATAGCTCCCCCAGAAGAACTTAGGGACAAACTTAGGGACAAGGAAATGGAGCATTCGGGTGACCATGATGAGAAGTCCCGTGCTCCAAAGCGCAAGGTGTACGGGGTGGAACGGATCATGGAGACGGAGTGAGCACCCAGGCCGGGCAAGAAAGGGCTTAGAGCCAGACGGGACCTCGGGGGGATGCTTCTCCAACCTGACCCTACACACTACCCTGTACCCTCGAGATTCCCCACTCTTTCAGGGTTTAAACTCTGGCAGTCCTCACCCTTCCGTAAAGTAACTTCTCCTTGCAGTACATGATAGCGCTCTGGGGGTGAGTTGCTATAGGACGGGAAGCAGACTGTTTCCGAAACTGAAGTTACGCCGGTGTACGTCTTTATTTATTAACTACTGAGTAGGTACAAAAGAGCAGTTGTAGGATATACGTCACTTATAAGGACCAACAGACAACACAAACCCCCGTGTGCTCATGACACGGTTTAAGAATTACTCTTAAATGTTGAGCATCTCTAGGAACAGATATTCCGGAGGCTCTTCGATGACCCTAGTTCAGACTTCAGAGTAATCTTGAACGTTTGAAGCGACATGACAGCTTCTTCCCCAACGCTCAGTGAGAGCGTCAAGAGGACGCGTGAGCCAGCCCGTCACCGCCACTCCGCGAAGCCCCGAGTGCCCCCCTGGGGGCGGGGCGTGCAGGCCCCGGTGCGCGTCCCCTGGCGGCACCCGCCCCTCACCTGTGCTCCTGCGTGGTGTACTTGAGCAGCTCGGCCAGCTGCAGAGGGTACTTGCAGATCTTCTGCACCGGCGTCAGCAGGAACCCGTCGATGGCGATGTCGATCATCTGCTGCAGCAGGCGGCAGGCTTCGAAGAAGTGTCGGTAGCGGCCCTGCTTCATCAGGCGGGACAGCTCCGCGCAGGCGCCCGGGTGGTTGTTACAGTACTCGGAGTAGATGGCAAAGCCCTCTTGCTGGGAAGGGGAAGCACAGCCGCGTCAGGCTATGGGCTGGCGATGGGCGCGGCCCCATCCGAGGGGGCGTCCCGGAGAGCACCCCGATTCTGCCCTGTTCTCATGCAGCAAGCCCGCGTCTTCTCTGCAGGCAGGGGCTGCTTACAGAGCAGGGGGCCCGAGGGAGGGGGGGTGCTGCTCTAGGACTCGGTGCCCTGGCCCCACTCGAAGCCCCCCTCGTCGAACCCTGACGGGGTGTCTCACGGTGGCCCGGGGCTTCCGCAGGGGAGCGGCACCCACTGCCACCGTCATCTCCGCCCCAGCTCTGCTCCAAGGAAAAGGCAGGCGCTGTTCCCAAGTCCCGTCTGTCTCCCCCTCGTCCTCTTTACTTTCACTGACACACAGGCTTGTGACCGTGACCACGGGGGGGGGGGGGGTGGGGATTCAAAGCCACCACCCGCTCCCCCCACAGCACGTCCTCCCCCTAACGCCCCACCGCCTGGTCCCCACACACGTGAGGCCCCCCGGCTCCCTTCCTTTCTCCCGGACTTCTCCCTTGGAGGCTGCTTGCCACCAAGGTCTCAGGACGCCGGCGCTTCTCTCCCGGATCCCAGAGCGGCACCCTCTCAGTCTCCCATCCGTGCTCGAGGGCTTGCCCCTGCTTCCACATTCCCAGGGCCTCCGCACCCCACCTCCAAACAGCCCCCTGCCGCAGCCACTGCGGCCAGGCTGCCCGCTCGCGGCCGTCCGCCCTGCCCACGGCTGTGTGGTGTCCCAGCCCACAGTTCCTACTTGTCTGTGCCCAGCACGACATGCCTCAACTCCCGTGTCCCAGGAGTCTAGAAGGTTTTCCCCACCCACCTGTTAATTCTCGGACACTCAACGCCCTGCAGGCAGTTCTGACGCCCCAAGACCAGTTCCGTCAGCTGGTTCTCAGAAATCCCCACGCCCACGTCTGTCTTTCCACACGCCCACTGCAGTCGCCCCTCCCCAGTACCACCTCGTCCCTTGTGTGGCTTCTCCCGTTCTCCGGGCAAGGCCGCGCCCAGAGGCTTCGCCTTCATCAGGCCCTGCCCCCTGCAGCCTGACCTTCACCGACCTCTGAAGCTTCTCTCTTGGAACCTTCTGCTCTGGCCAAACAGGCCTTTCACCAAGTCCCAAACAGACCCAGTGCACTCATGGGGCGGATGCTCCCCACTGCGTGGCCACCACGGCATTATCTTGAGCCACTTAAAATCAACGCACCCGAGGACCAGCTTCCGTTCTGCTGCCACTGGGGTCAGTACTCAGCAAGTGCTACCTGAGGAGCTGGCTTTGTCACTGCTATTATTGTTACGATGACTGTGTCCGTTTGGGCTGGGAATAAAGTCTCCTTCCTCTGAAATCTGTTAGTATTAATCAGGGGCACTGAATCCTCAGTTATTAAGCTCACGCCATCATCACAAGACTGTTCTGAGGTACTTACAGCATTCCACGCAGGGGTCTGAGAACTGCACACCTCGGTCTGAACCTACACCTGCTCCTTACTAACGTGTGACCTTGAGGGGCGCCTGGGTGGCTCAGTCGGTCGAGCGTCCGACTTCCGCTCAGGTCGTGATCTCGTGGTTTGTGAGTTCAAGCCCCGCATTGCGCTCTGTGCTGACCGCTCGGAGCCGCTTCGGATTCTGTGTCTCCCTCTCTCTCTGCCCTCTCCCCTGCTCATGCTTTCTCTCTCTTTCAAAAATAAACAAACATCAAAAAAAAAACTAACGTGTGACCTTGGGTCACTTGCTCTCTGGGCTAGTTTCTGCATCTGGAAAATGGGTAAAATAATCCTACCACGTCATAGCAGTACAGAAGCTAACACAAGAAAACCCTGAAAAGAGTGATTAACATATAATAGTTACTATGACAGGGACCATGAGAAATTACCCCAAATACAACCCCCTCACTCCAAACTGCATAAAAGTGGAAAGATTCTAAAATCTTGAGGTATATAGGTAAAGATTAACCATATAAACCAAGCAACTTAATTTACAACTGACATCTCCATTCCATAGGCAATTAATCCAGCAAACAAAGCAAGAAACAAAACAGAACAAAAAAGGACTCCTTTCTAGATTGGAGAAACATTTCAAAATTATTTGACCGGATGTGATTAATAAGACGTAACAGGTGACATACATGTTGCAGAAAGCAGGATCCTATTTCACTTAAATGAGGTTCCTCTTTATTGTACTGTTTCTCAAGGTCTTTCAGGAACTTTCTTTGGAATTTGTAAATATCTTCAATGTTTCCAAAAATGGTGGCTAGTTGCGCAACAGTGAACATTCCCGTGTGTTTGCGACACTGTCGGATATAGCCCTGCGAAACAGAGAAGTAAACTTTTAAAAATTAATTTGGAGATTCACAGAAATTATTTGAATAATACAGTGTTTTGGGCCCAAAGCCATTATCTTGGAGTAGATTTTAATTAGAGAAAATTATTTTACCCTATGGGTCCCTGATGGGGTAATCACACTTCCGCGACTGCAGTGTGCTATGAATATTTTTAAAAGAAAAGAGAACAACAGGTGCATGTGGTTGGATTTAGGAGGCAAGAAACTATATGAAGTTTTCAGATTATACTCATAAAGCAAAGTTGCAGGGTTTCAAACATGAGGGCTCAAACATTGGGACTGTCATACTTTTTCTAAACTCTTAAGATAATCATTCTCCCATCCCTAATTTCATTTCACAGCTGAGAAGACCTGTCAAATACAGAATGCCACAGCTTGCTGAATGGCTCATGCAGCCGGCTCACTGTCATGGCAAAGAGCCAAGGACATCTTACCCAAGGATTCCACCATTTCCTACTTTCTATATAGAGCACAGATCTGCAGATCTTTAATCTGAGGCCTGCCCCGATTACAGCCCTACTCACTCTCTACGTACAACACCCTAGTTGTACCATGGCTTGGGTAGAAGTTAGTGTGGAAGGAGGGAAAGGCCACAAATGTGTGTAATAATTATCCCCAAATCAGCATCGTGTAATAACATAGCCTAAGCAGACTACATGATAAAATACATACCGCTGCCCACTTGGTCTGAACTTTAACACAAAGACAACGTAAAGGTTCCAGATACAGGCTGTAGGGCAGACCCGTCTGATTTAAATCCTAACCCCACCACTTTACCTTCTCTGTGCCTCAGTTTCCTCATCTGTAATAGGAGGGGTAGTAGGACCTGCCCAGTGAGTGTTTGTAGGAATTCATCCAGGTCAAAGGAAGGCACAAAGTCAAAGCTCGACAATTATTAAGCCATGACTTATTTTCCTAAAATGGCACTTTAAAAAAACTCCCTTAACTTCTAGGGAACAGATGGTTAAAGCTAAACATCGCTCAGTCTTTCTCTGGCCAGCTAATCCAATCACTGGGCACTTGTCTCCCTTGCGTTTGTCTTTAGTGCTAAATGTTCACAGCTGAACTGAGAGTGCAGCACTCAGCATTCAGGGCCAGGCCAGCGGGAACGAGATGGGGCCAACACCAGTGGAGCGTAATGCTCGTACAAAATCCACAAAAACACAGAGGATCGTGGGAGACACAGAATTTATCACACAGTAGTTACCATGACAGTGCAGAATACGGCTTTGAAAATCACTAGATAAAACTAATTTTTTTTTTTTTGTTGGTCTGCATCTAACTGACTGAGAACCTAATCCGTGAGACAGCGATTAGATGTAGTGGGATTGTAAATAGTGACGCACATTTGTGGAATCGTGTGGGTTTCACCCGACGGGTGTTGCCTCCTCTGAAAGTCATTCACTCTGGGGGCGCCTGGGTGGCTCAGTCGGTTGAGCGTCCTACTCTGATTTCAGCCCAGGTCCCGATCCCAGGGTTGTGAGATCGAGCCCCACGTCGGGCTCCGTGCTGAGCACAGAGCCTGCTTAAGATATTCTCTGTGCCCCTCTCCCTGCTTGCTCTCTCCCTCTTTCTCTCAAATAAATAAGTAAATAGATAGATAAATAAAATTAAAAGGCAGAAAGTCATTCGCTCTGAATAACTTCAGGATGTCAGTCCTGAGAGTGTAGGAAAGAAAGCTGACTACAGCAGGGGGCCACTGATGCTCAACAAGGCAGACAAGTATTTAATGAGGGTGCAGTCCGTGCAGGGGCTGCATGGACAGACAGGGGAGGAAAAGTGAGGGCTACAGAAAAGTGTGTCTGACTGGGAACAGAAGAAAACCACACAGGCATATCCCACAGACAACCTGGGGGAGGCCGCGGGGTCCAGGGTCTTACCTCACAGATGTCCTTGAGGTGCTTGATGTACACCCGCTCAGTGTTCATGATCTCCTGGATGACATTGGTCCTCATCTGGTGCTTGCTCTCCAAGTGTCTGTGGCGGTTCTTGCCGGCATCCTCCTCCTGCTCCTCACCCTGGGTGCTGCTGGAATTCTCCGACAGCTCTTCCTGATTGACACGCAACTGCGGACCACACACAGGTGACAGGTGACTCGGGGGGAGGCGGCGCCAGAAGCAGGCAGAAGGTCCCCCCCCACCCCAGGTTTCCACTTCTCCACGGCTGGTTAGGAAGGCAGCCTGGCCCTAGGCTACGTCTTCATGTACTTGGCAGGGCCACGGCTGGGCCAGCGGCTCAAACCATGGCAGCAATGCCACAGTTAGTTGACCATGGCTGAAATTTTTCCTTCAACCCATCTAATTTCTGAAAGGTTTCATTAAAATGATTACAAAGAGGGGCGCCTGGGTGGCTCAGTCAGTTAAGTGTCCGACTGCAGCTCAGGTCATGATCTTCGTGGTCCGCGAGTTCGGGCCCCACACCGGGCTCTGTGCTGACAGCTCGGAGCCTGGAGCCTGCTTCGGGTTCTGCCTCCCTCTCTCTCTGCCCCTCCCCCACTCACACTCGCTCTCTCGCTCTCTCTCTCAAAACTAAATAAACATTTAAAAAAATTAAAAAATAAGTAAAATAACGTCACGACAAAGAACTGAGCCTGTGGAGAGCGGGCTTGAGCTGGACGCAGCTCTGCCGCCCCCCACAGGCAGCTGTGGGAAGGGGAAAGCGCCACACTTACTCTGACGAAGCTTGCGGGGAACCAGGCTTCCTTGTCTTCACTCCGGCCCCACCACCAGTCCTTGTTAGAGGCTTCCAGAACCTGGATGACATCTCCTGCCTTAAAGCCCAGTTCCTGGTCGTCCATGGTCACGTGGTCCCATAGGGCCTCTGCGCAGACCACGCTGCCATCGCTGATCAGCTGCAATGGGGACACGTGCTTAGTGCAAACTGCGGCGGGCAGATGAGGGGACACAGACATCTTCCGCTGCTTCTCTGTACATACTGCTGGCTCCAGGTCAGTCCTTAGTGCTTGAGTGTTGTACAAAATGAGTTTCCTTATCAGGGAAAATCAGGTGGGTGTCTCTCATATGTTCCTAAAGGAAACCCCGTATCTATTTTTTTTTTCCCCAAGGAAGTATTAAAACGGCTCACTTATCTGTACATCAGTTATCTAACAGATACGAATTATGGAATTTTCAGCCCCCAAACAATTGTCTGTTTCTGAGCAAACTAGATAACACAGAACCAAGCCTCCAATGGTTATGTATATACATTATAGTAAGACACTCACAGGTTCACCTAGAGATTACTCTCCATACTTCATTCATGGTCTGAATAAACTCTTAATCTAACTTGATAGTCTACTACAATTAAAGAGGACACAGCGTGGTCTCCAGATATTTAGCAGCTAATTTAAAAAGCCAGGAACAGACACAGCTCATCTGTTAGTCGGCCATAGGGGCAGGTGGCTGTGGGTCCTCTCAGCTCCCAGGGACACTGTCATCTTCTACAGCAACAACCGGTATTACTAATGGAGACGCTAACTCATTGAGAAGTGACATTCCATGCACTCTGGTCAACAACTCCAAAAGCCAGGGGTGTCTTCTAGAAAGAGTTCCATAAAAGGGGCTGCAGATGCCCAGTGGTGGAAAGAACACCAAATGCGTAGTAAGAAATACGTAGCTAATTTCAGGTCTGCCATCTGCTAGCAAGTGTTGCGGCCTCTTAGTCTCTGAGTGTGTATTAAAATACGGGTAGTAACTATAACATCTACCTCTGCGATCGGCTGTGAGATCTTTCTGGGATAACGTAAGGAAGAGCATTTCTGAACAGCACTATCCAAACACTAATGACTGCTGCCCTTATGACTTAGAGCAACGGGAGAGCTTTGGTTATCTAGAAAACTTAGTCACATACGTTGTCTTTGAAAATGCCACGATATCAGAGTCCTAGGTTTGGGAATAGGTTTAGCGAGAAAGAATCAAGAGGGCCAAGTCTGAAGTGACCGTGTACCCTGAGAGTCGGGTCTCCAAGACCCGCCATTGTTGTGTGTGATTCCAGTACCTCGTTGATGGCCAGCTGTTCCCCACCCGGCTGGAGGTATCTGGGGTTGGCCTGGCAGATGTCTTCATAGCTGTAATCCTCCTCGCTGCCGTTGTCATCCACTAAGGCAGAGGACTCGGTACCTCCATCTGAAGAGACTGAGAAAGAAATGGCATGGTTTACGGTTTAAAAAACACGGCTAAGGCAAACTAAATGACCTCTGAGAACATTACTCCCAAGGGGAAGTAGTCATTTGCGTCTTCCCCAGAAAGAGAAATCATGAGAAGACGTGTCTAGATCTATTAATCCCCAAGTAGACGCTGTGCTAAGCAAGAGCTGCGGTCGAGGGTTATGGGAAGTGGGGATGAGAACGGCTCAGAGGGCACCGCCAACGCTAACACACGGCATTACTTTGCGGGTGAGGATGGTGAGTGAACTGTGTGTCATCTGGCTGGCAACTTGTGCTCCAAAGGAGACATAAAAAATATCAATAAAGGGTTCTGCCTCCGTCTTTCACCGGCAAGGCAGTGGTGCTACTAAAATCAAAAGGTGTTGATGGTGTCCTAAGTGGAGACCCGCAGTCGTTCTCTCCAAGTGCCTACAATACGAAAGGGCTCGAACTCATAATATCGGAGTGAGGAATTAGGTACTGCACCTTTGCCAAAAAAGAGAGAAAGACCTTTTAAGGACGGGTATAGCGCTTGGGACCGCCCACCTCGGCATTCAGATCCCCCCCCTGGGCAGTGACGTAGTCTCCTGGTGGCTAATTAATCTGTCATCCAGCAGAGGGAATCGTAGAGAGAGAACGTTCCTTGTGAAGAGAACGGGAAAGACCTTGCGCAAGCAGCAGCCGGCTCTTCAAGGTGGCTCTTGACGGAGAGCAAAACGTGGCTCGATCTGAAGCACGTGGTACACGGACACCAGTCCCTCCGACAGAAGAGACTGGAAAAGCAAGGGAGGGGGAGCTTCGAGTGCCACGGTAAGCAGGGGGGTGGCTCCTTCAGGATTCTGAGAAAGGAAGGGACAGGGGTCGAAGGGAGGCCCCGACACCACAGGCAGAGAACAGGTTTCCGAGTCCTACGGTCCGGTCTGAATCGCAGCCCTGCCCCTCCACAGGCACGGGAGCCAGCAACTTACTCCTTGAGCTTCACCTCCCCTAGCTGTACAAAGCGTTTTCTTTCTTTCTGGAGAATGAGGTGAGGGGATGCGTGTCAAGTGCCCAGCGTCCTTGATTCCCGGTCGGGCCTCACCAGGGAGGGTTTGGCCGGGACGGCGGCGCGGCGCGCGAGGCGGGAGCCGGCCGGAGGACGACGCTTGGCGACACTGGCGGAGGGAGGGGCCGGGGCGGAGGCGGGGCCGGGAAACCCGCGGGGAGACGGTGGGCGGGCTGGAGGCAGCGGGGCGGCGCAGCCGCACCAGGGGCAGGCGGGCGCGGGAAGGGCCACGAAGGGTGTCCTCTGCGGAGGCTGAGCCGACGACGGAGCAACAAAGGATGAAGTCCGCGATGATCTGGAGGATCCCCCGTTACCGGCGGAAGTACCAAGAAAGCAGAGTCCGAGAAGCCAGCGTGGTGCGAAGGACGAAGGCCGGTTCGGGACGGCGGTGGGAGCGCGCCGGCTGCTCTGGCCTCGTCCAGGGACTCGCGAGTCTGGGTTTCCGGTAACTACCCTCCGGGGGCAGGTCTGCTCTCTAAGCAACTGTTTGTTTGTCTGTTTTTTAATGAGATAGCTCCTGTTCCGTGTTTTGCGCTAAGTCTGCCAACTGGCGTCGCCGCCCACCGCCCAGCGGCATCTCCGGGGCTCCACAGACCACCCGGCCGAGGCCACGGCCCGAGCGCGGCGCACCAGGCCCCATGCTTCCCTCCCGTCACCTCGGCCACGCTGTCGCGGCGAACAACTTTTCGGCGGAAACACACCTTGAGAACAGAGCCTCGAATTCTTACCCTAAACCCACGATAACTATCGAGAACGATTGGCAACAACGGGCGCCGAGCCACACTGCGGAAGTTGGCCCCGGGGCGCACCTCGCGCGCTGGGGTCTGAAGCTCTCCTCTCAGGGCACAGACGGGCCCACGATCACGACGACGGATTCAGGCCAAGTGAAGGAAACTAGGGAGGCTCAGGGAGCACGGGGGCAGATGGGGGCACGACGGAGGGCGAGCGGCCCCTCCTCCCTTGACGCCCACCCCCTCGCCCGGATGCGGGACGCCGCGCCTCTCCACGACGCCCGACAGGCCGGGTCTCCACGGGGGCCGTGCCTTACAGCTGCCTTCTCATGGCCTGGGCTGCCCCCTCGGAACGCGGGAGCCCCCACGGCCCAGCTGCAGTCACCCCTTCTTCGAGCCCCGCTCAGCTTACTTTTACGGCAGCGGGTGCCTGGTGACTCGCGGCCACCGGGCGGCCTCTCTCTGTCCCGCCAGGACAGCGGGCGGGACGTGGCCTCCCCACGCCCGGGGCAGCGCACCGGGGGGCAGGGCGGGCGCTCGGAACGCGAGGGCGACTCTGCGGCGAGTTGGGGCTCTGAGGCGGGGGTGCCGGGCGCCGACCACCCTCTCCCACTCCGCTCCTCTCCCTGTCCCCATGCTCAGTCCGTTCGGGCGACGCGGCGGCCTGTATCCGAGAGGGGGACGTGCAAGTGAGCGGCCTTGAGGGCGAACGGAAGGAGGGGCGGAGCGTCCCTGGACCCGCCCACCAAGTCCTGAAGCCCGGGGGCGCTGGCCGCCCGGCTGGCGGAGGTGCAGGCGGCCCAGGTGAGGGGCGTGCGGGCGGTGGCCGGTGGCCCTGCGAGCCTGCGTCCGTCCCAGCGGGCGGCCACGCCACACAGCAGGACCTTCTGTCCCCGGCGCTTCTCTCTGGAGTGCAATGCTGGTGGTGCCGGGGGTGAGGGTGGGGATCTGGATGCCGCGTGGTGACTTCTGTGTCGCAGGCGGTGGTCAGAGGGCTTGTGGGCGGACGACCTGGGGTCACCGGGTCTAGGGCACTTTCCCGGTGTGTGTATTTGGGGGGGTGGGTGGAGGGAGAAAGTCTTAAGGAAGCAAATATAAACTTTCTGCACACGCGTGAGTCGTTCTCATTAGACTACAGAAAACCACACTAAAGCTCCAAGCCGTCTCTACCCGGAATCCTGGGAGCAGCCGCCAGGCCATGACGCCCAACAACTACCTTTGGCAATGGCTGAAATGCTGTAATGCCCCTGGTAAGGAAGGAAGGAAGGAAGGTACGTGTGAGCCCTCGGTCTTCAAGGGGGCCAAAGCGGCAGGAGCTGCAGACTTCAGCAAACACTGACCCGCCACAGCCTGGCACCAATGGCATTTCTCCCGGTCACATTTCGGCCGTGGCTCCTGAGCCAAAAGGAGTGAAATACAGTAAAATAAAGGTGCCTGGGCCTCCTGCCCACGGCAAAGCCCTGAAAACGACACTCTTCCCCTCAAAGACCCACTGAAGAAGGTTTACCGGGGAGAATTCTTACCGTCTGATCTGGCTATTGCCATGAAAATCAGTAAGAGGGGAAAAAAGCAACAACAAAGGCCAATCAATGGTGGTTATGTACAAATGCACAATTTACAGGAGTCTAGTGAGAAAGGGATCCCGTCGAAAGAATGCTAAACTTCCCCAAGAGGTAGCGGGATAAAGTTGTCTGGACACAGGCAAGGACCTTCATCCACTGAACGATCTCTGGGTTGCCATCGCAAACACTCAGAACACCATCCTGACTGAGGGGCACCATGAGAAAGATTTCAACAGTGACAGTGTGTCACCAGCATGGGTTGGTGTTTACTAATCACTGTGGAAACAAGATGGTGCTAGGCACTGGGGTCAGCTGACTCAGACTTCCAGGGGTAAGTGGGGTATGCCAGGAGGCCTGTGGCAGGAGGGAAAGCCTAAGGGGTGTGGAACGAAAATATCTGGGCGAATGAAGGTCCTAGCTTTACTAACCGTCGAGCTCAATGACCTTTGAGCCACTCGTTTACCCTCTTCCAACCTCAGTCTTCTCATCCGTACAACGGGAGTAAGTTTTTACATGTCATGTCTCCAGAGGCATTCTTGCTCTTCTGCCTCACACATCCCCTGTCCAGCTCCTCAGCAAACCCCGACTCTCGCTTCGGAAAGCATCCGGAACCTGCTCAGTTCCCACTGCTCTCCCGCGAGCTCACTCCAGCAGCCCCTCACCACGTGCTAGGATTCTCACCAAAGAAGCCACAACCATCCTGTCACTCCACTGCTCCAAGCCGTCGGGGGAAAGCCCAAGTCCCCGAAGACGGCCTCCTACCCCAAACGCACTCTGCGCCTCCCAGCCGGGTCACCGGCGGTGGCTCTGCTGGCTGCCCGCTTCGTAGCCAGGGCCTCCCTCCTCGGGGTGTGCTGTTCCCTGCACCTGGCATCCTCACGCAAGCACTCAGGCAAGTCCTTCCCTGACCGGCGCACTCAAAACCTCCACTCTCTCCAGCCCCGATCTGCTTTCCCGATTCATTTTTCTGCACAGCATTTCTCACCATCTAACACGCTTTGTCTGCTGTCTGTGTCTCCAACTAAAACGTAAGCTACGTGAAGGCAGTGATTTCATCTGCTTTGTTCTTAACTGTATTTCTAGTATCTGGACCACTGCCTGGCACACACAGGCACTCACTAAGTATTCGCTGGAGGGACGGACGGATGGATGGATGGAAATACACCAACATACAGTCTAAGAGCAGGCCTTTGGGTCAGACAGACTTGGCTTCAAGTAACAGTGCTGCATAAAAATGATTTGGTTTCTTTTTTAATAGTTTCGAGTCCTTGGTAAAGTTTCTTTCTCATTTTTTCCACCCACCCAAACGGTCAGAGAAAGACAGTAATACCCATCTCACAGGGTCGTTTGTCAATCCTCAACAAGTTGCTGTTATTACCTTGCTGTGAGCCTCAAGTGAAATGGTGATGTAGGAAAGCCTTCTGTAAACTGAAAAGTATTACAGAAGTACCAGGTTCTTCGCCTCGGCCTCACTACGTGAGGCCAGGCACAGGGTTATTGCTTGGCGGGACTCAGCTCATACAATCCTCATGGCGATGCTGTGTGGCAGGTACTAATCTCCCCAACTTCCAGACAAGTGAACGCAAGTCCCAATATGACATGGCGTGTGCAGTGGGGACCAAGCCAACGTCATCAGCTCCCACTCACTGGTGTTACCACCCCTGCCAGGACTACCTCTGTTATCAGTGACGAGACAAAAATACTGGACAGATAGTAAAAATGGCTTCCCACCCCAACTTTAGTACTTCTAAATCATTCTGGAGCATGGCAAGGTTCACCCAGCCCCTGCTCCTCGTGACTACCTTTTCTTCCCACTCCTGATCCCAGTCCCCACCTGGGTCTGCAATGATCTGATTTTGTTTTATCCTTTTCCTTTCCTGACCCGCAAGTCCCTTCTAAGTCGATGACTCCTGTTTCTGTCCTATAATTTACGCACATCTTATGGAGTTGGATTTTTCCATGTCTGCTGTCCAGATGGGAGGGATTTTAGTCCTACAGTTCGATGCTGTATCTGTGCATACGTACTGTATTTACATGCGTGTTTCCCTTTGGAGACCCTAACTTCCTTTAGGGAAGGGACAGAGTCTATTTTTGTATCCCTGGCACCTAGCGTAATACCTGGCAGAGAAAAGGCACTCAAAAACTGTTTAACCGAACTGCAATTTGCTGACGAGTAAACTAAGGTTCCAAGAACTTTTAACTATTTAACTGGGCTACCCGGAGTCGGGTCCGAAGCAGGGTACACACGCTGGGCTTCCTGATTTCCATCCCCTCCAGCCGTCCTATGTATCACTTCCAAGAACAACTTCTTTTTTTGTTGGTACCTTTTCTTTTTTTCCTTCCTTCCTCTTTCTGTCTTTAATGTTTTATTTACTTTTTGAGAGACAGAGCATGACCACAGAGGAGCAGACAGAGAGGGAGGCACAGAATCCACGGGAGGCTCCAGGCTCTGAGCTGTCTGCACAGAGCCCGATGTGGGGCTCGAACTCACAAACTGTGAGATCGTGACCCGAGCCGAAGTTGGATGCTTAACCGACTGAGCCACCCAGGCGCCCCTCTTTCTTTAAGTATAGTCGACACACGATGTTACTTAAGTTCGAGGTGTGCAACAGCCATTCGACAACACTGTGCTGTGCTCGCACGTGTAGCTACCATCTGCTCCCACACGGCACCATCACAGCATCACGATATTCCTTACGCCGTACCTTTTATTCCCATGACTCACCCAAGGTAAACTTCTGGAAGCACTGGTTTCATCACGTTCACTAGAAACCGCACAGGACTTAACAACTGCATCCTGACAAAACTCTCCCGTGATCTGGCCCCACTCTGCAGAAGCCACCTCGTCTCTTACTGTGCACCAAAGCCCACAGCCACCTCGCCGGGCAGGCCTGTGCACAGACAGGTCTGCACCACCGCCCAAGTGGACCGCGGGTTTCTTCACGCTGCGGGAGCACCTCCTCACCAGGTGAACGTGGCCTCATTTAACTCACCGCCTTCAAAATCTTCAACTACAGATGAAGGTTAGTCATAATGGCTGTCGATTTAGGGGAATTTTGCATGATGTGGAGCTGCTATAAATTCTCAACATGTACCTCAGCACCATTAGGAGAAATAAATATGTTCTAGTAATAAGAGTACATTCAGTGTCTTCCTTTCTCCCTTTCTATTGTGGTAAGAAACCACGTACCATTAAATTAGCCATCTTGGCCATTTTAAGGGTACTGTTCAATATTATTAAGTGTATTCACATTGTTGTAAACAGATCTCCAGAACTTTTTCATCTTGCAAAACCGCAACCTTATACCCACTAATAACGGATTCTCCCCCCCTTCCTTGGCAGCCACCTTCCTACTTTCTGTTTCTTTGATTTGGACTACTTTAGATACTTCATTGTAAGTGGAGTCATACACTATTGGCCCTTTTGTAACTTGCTTAATTTCACTTAGCACAATGTCCACAGGGTTCATCCGTGTAGCGGAACGTATCAGAACTTCCTTCCTTTTAAAGGTGGAACAATATTCCATTGTACACATACACTGTGTTTTCTACACCCGGGCACCTACTGAGGGGCACTCGGGTTGCTCCAGCTCTTGGCTCTTGTAAGTAATGCTGCAATGAGCGTGGGTATGCAAATGTCTCTTTGAGATACTGCTTTGACTTCTTTTGGATATATACCCAGAAGTGGGATTGCTGGGTTAGGCGGTAATTCCATTTTAACCTTTTTCGGAACTTCCACCCTGTTTTCCATAGTGGCTGTACCACTGTATATTCTCAACAACAGTGCACGGGATTCCAGTTGCCCCACATCCTTGCCAAATGTATCTCTTCTGTTGAATATATAGGTGTGGAAAAGCCATTTTTTGAAAACAATCTTGTAAGCACAGAGCAAAGACTGTTGAGAATGAAAATCACTTTTAAAACCCCAAAGCCCACGGGGCGCCTGGGTGGCTCCGTCGGTTCGGTGTCCGGCTCTGGGTTTCCGCTCAGGTATGATCTCACGGTTCGTGGGTTCGAGCCCTGCGCTGGGTTCTGCGCTGACAGCAAGGAGCCTGCTTGGGATTCTCTTTCTGTCTCTCTCTCTCTCTCTCTGCTCCGCCCTGCTCAGGTTCTCTCTCCTTCTCAAAATAAATAAACATTAAAAAAAATCATTTAAAACCCCAAAGCCCTAGATATGAGAGCACAGATGGGGTGTTCTCATTCCATAGCACTTCTTACAGGTGTGGTCAAACCGAAGGAGAACCTCCTTTATCACCTAAAAGCTCTGCATACGGAGTTTTGGCACATACCTCTGGCCAGGGCCAATTCCGAAACAGCCACACGCCTCTTTCCGTAGAGTAAATATATGTAAATATTCTAAATCTGCATAAAATGATTTTTTAACGTTCTTGTTGAATCGTCAGCATCCTTCTGGGAAGGCTGCTGTTATCTGGGGTCACCGAGGCACCGCACGTGGGCCCCCTCCTTCCCGTGGCCCCGCTTATACAGTCAGATCTTCGGATTCAGCTCTGAATTCTCTCCCCTCCAAACGCCTGCTTACTTCCTGAAGGAACTCGTCACCTCTCCAGGCTGCAGCAGCTGCCGGAGGAAAAACCCCCGGGCCACATTTGCAGCCTGGCCAGAGGCAGCTTCAGGAACAACCGGACAGAGCCACGTAGTCACAGAGCACAGACTATTTTTAAGTCAGCAGGACCGTTGCAAATACAATTAGAGACGACACAATTAGGGATGACATAAGATTTTGTTGAAAAAAGGCCAACAATAAACAGCTTCCACATTCCTCAGGAAAACATTCCTCTGTCTGAACTCAGACTTTACGCTGGTGAAGGGACGAAACCTGGCCACCGACTCCAAAGGTGAATTTGTTATGACAGGAAATATCAAACATCACCAACAATGGAGAACTTTACTTTGTAACATGTACCAAAGGATAAGGATTTCCCACAGGAGTCTGATCTACACACACAGAAAACAGGCCTGTGTCCTGGTAGGAGCCTTTGTCGGGACCCGCAACATGTCTGCTCCCACTTGGCTTACTTTTACGTGTTGAAGGGCTTTTGAGCAGAGTGATGAATTGCAGATTGGTCTGGGAGTCCAAAGACCTTGGTTCGGGTCCGCCAAGACCACGCAGAAAAAGGCCCTGAGCTGAGTCTTTGCTTTCTCTTCTGCAACTGAGAAAAATGGCACCCCTCTTGTGTCTCACGGGTTCGTGGGGAGGGCAGATGGCGGGGAGCAGGTGAAGGGTTTTGTCAAATAAAAGGAAGGGAAGAACGAACAAGCGGGCTTCACAATGAGGCACGTGGCATGGAGTCATTCGCACGTTAGCTGTCGTCACGGTGTCCTGACTCCCAACACGGAGTACCTACCGGGCGTCCCTCTTCCTGCCCGTGAGGACAGGCTGCTCCATCCTCACGGCTGCTCCGTGAGGATTTCCCCTCACCAAACCGGACTGACTGCAGGGAAATTCCTGCACTTACAGTCATCTGTTACAAACATATATTTTAGCAAACCTCCTGCTGGTCACTCAGACTTCCTCAGGTTTGAGATAAGCCAGTCTCACTTCCCATGTTAGAAACGGAAATGGCCAACACAAGGGAGGCAGCCAGGCAGGCAGCTTGCGCTCAGCTCGGGGCTGTGAGCAGCTCTTACAAAGCCACTGCTGTTTGGGCCAAAAGCCTGAGCACCCAGAGTGACTCTTGAGCCACAGAGACGCACAGAGAGGAAATGACCTAGGCCCCAGGGGCCCTGGCCCTTCAACGCCAAAACATGGTACTCCACTTCCAGGGCCATTCGTCTTCAGCGGCCCCCACACACCCAGCGTGGATGGCACCCAATCACATGGGGAATGTGTATTAGAATAAAGATTCCTGGCCTACGCTGGACCACGGAACCAAGTTCTCAAGGAGAGTGGAGCTGTTTGCCGAGAATCCATTTTGAAAAGCACACTGAGTGATTCTGACGTCTGGCTAAATGTGGGACCCACGGGAATTAAGGCCAGACTTACTTAAACCCGCACGCAGAGATTTGCTCTAGGACATATGTGTTCTGTTGCCTATCCACACAGCAAGACACGATTTGGAGGGCAACAGGCTCGGATCTCACTGGTTGTGAAAACCTCTGCTTTGGCTACTTTGTACCCCTGAATGTTCCCTGTATTGACAAAAAAGGACAAAATCCCTTTGTCCGTGCTGACCTCTCCACCTGGAACAGCATTCCCACCCAAAGAGCCGATCGAATTTGGACTCATCCTTTGAGGCTGCTCGGCTCCCACTTCTTGGTGATGGGTTCCAAGACTTTTTTCCTATTATCCCCTGACCCCCGCAGTAAGTCTCTGCCTGTGATACTCCAGAAGCACGGTAGCTCACCTCCTAAAATATTCATCATGTTTACACAGTTTTATTTTAGCTGTTTAGCTACAATACTCTAGTTTGCTGTTCATGTGTCTATCCCTGCCCAACCCCTATCCCAGGGAACTTTCTTTAGGGAAAAGAAACATGCATACTAGTCAGTGTCAGTTGACTGGATGAAAGCCTTGAAATATCTTTCCTATCTAGAATTTAGAATGTTACTGTCATGAAAGTCACTTTTGT
Source organism: Leopardus geoffroyi (assembly GCF_018350155.1). Classification (NCBI taxonomy): domain Eukaryota; kingdom Metazoa; phylum Chordata; class Mammalia; order Carnivora; family Felidae; genus Leopardus; species Leopardus geoffroyi. Next base: position 4,490,759 of record NC_059326.1, read on the forward strand.
GCCTAATCTAGACTTGGAACCCATTTTCCATAAATAGTATTTTTGAGCCTTTTAAACATATCGACAGGAAGATCAAACAGGATCCCAGAAACGGACATGCTGGCCTTCACTGCAAACCTTTTATAACGTCTATGGGTCTTTCGAAAATAATTCTCCCAGCATACAGCTCTCTGTGTGGATTCAACTTGGGACCACTGCTGACTTCTGCTGCCCAGGACGGTGACGGGAATAAGTCAACGGAGCTTCATTTACACCAAACCCCCGACAGCGGATTTTGTTTCTACCAACGGTTTCGTGAATTTTGCTTCAAACTACCCGTGAATCCTCATGTCGCTTCTCAATCTAAAGTCAAAACTTGCCCTAGAGTTGTGTCACATATGCCCTATCTCATTAAGAAAAAAGTCCGCCTGTGCTCATCCGTAAAGTGGGTATTTAGAGCCCTCAGATACGAGGGTCTGGGCCAAGACGACGCCCCCGACATCTCCCCTCCACTCTCTCCTGAGAACACAGTGGCTGGAGAGTCCTCAGCTTCCGCCTGTTCTGGAAGCTCGCCCTCTGTCCTGTCTCCAATTCAGATGTGGGATTCAAGCTCTGCATTTCTCACCGTCTCGCCGTGACCCCTCAGCTTTTACTTCTGGCTTGTCCCCGGGAGTCCTCTTAGCAAGCTGCCGCTTCTTCTGGGGTTTCTGGTTCTGACCAGGGCTCCCCACGCTGCCACCTGTGGATCTGTCCTGGGCTCCTCTCCCCCACTTGGCTACCTACCCCCCCAACAGCTCTCTGGGCTAGGTCTCACCGCCCCTGCCAGCTCCTGACGGCTGCTTCTCGGTTGGCTGCACAAATCCTGAGCAGGAACCTGCCTGGTTTCACCACATCCTTGGAATGAACTCTTAGCGTGTACCAGGCACTGCGCTAAACACTTACTATGAATCATCTCAGTCGAGCCTGGTAAGCATCTTGGAATTATTACTGTTCATTTATAGAGCAGGAAATTGTGGCTCAAAGAGGTTAAGTAACTGCTCCCAAATGGTGGGGCTGGAATTCAAACCCAGGTCTGTCTAGCTCTAAAACAATGTTGCTACACACCTGCCACAGTCCTGGCCTCACTTAGCTCACGTGGACAGGACCACGACCTGGTGGCCCATCCTCCCCGGCACCCACCTTCCCCCTGCCTGTCCCCGGCAGGAGCTTCCTCCAGAAAGGAGAGTCATCAGGCTGTCCCTCAGGGTCCCCCCGCCCCTCCCCTGGCCCCTGCCCAATCAGGGTGCTTAAATAAAATAGAACCCACAATTTAGCAAACTCCATACTTTATCGTATGCTGGCATATCATTTAAAGTGGACTAAATACTGTGTTTGCTATCATTTCCTGCACACACACACACACACACACACGCGCGCGTGCGCATAGTATTCTGAGTATATGAAGAAGTCTTTGGAACACTGAACCAGTAAACATTCAGAGCAGGAAAAGAGACAATTTCTACAGAACTGGCCTTCCCAGTTAGAGAGAGTTCCTTCCTTTTCTTTGCAGTCAGGCTCGTCAAAGGAACAGAGCCACCTGTGGAGGTAGGGCAGGAGCGAGGGAGCCCCAACGGAACACAGGCGGGGGGCAGGGTGCAGAGCCTTGCACAGAAGATTCTGCCCCGCTGCCTCTCTTCAGCTACAGCGAGAGCATTCCACCCAAAGCGAGAGGCTGGGTCAGGCCTTCCCTTGGCCTTTGCATGAGTGTGGGAAGAAGGGCTGGGAATCTTGCCCGGGGAGTGGAGGAATGCTGGGAGGAGGAGCAGGGGACAGCAGGGGCTCCCATCACTGACCGCCCGGCCGCCTCTGCTCTCCCACGCGATGGCCTGGCTGGCTTGGCTGGAACAAACACACAGATGCACCCACTGGTGCTCAGGAGGAGGGGGGGCGGCCAGCTCCCCTCTGGTCTCTACTCCAGCCTCCGTTGGGCCATGTCAAGCATGGGACCGTGGTGCCCGGCTGCTCAAGCTGACAAGCACAGCCAACTGGTAGGCAGGTCTGTGCTCTGAATGCAGTGATCAGTGGGCAGCTTTTTGGTGAAACGGAGTACACGGTTGGTCTTGTTTTTTTTTTAATCTGCAGACATAGAAGCCATAACCACATCCCTGTCTGCTCTGAGCCAACACAGAAAACCCATCACAACGAGACGAAGCACAAACTCCAATGGTCTTGCCCCAGCGAGGCCCGAGGCTGCCTTCGAGCTGTCAAAAACAATTCTTCCATTCCATGCTGAGTTACTGGCATTGATTTCAGGCAAAAACAGAGGCAAGACTTTCAAAAGCATCCTATTGTATCCACATTGTAGCAGATGGCTAAAATTCTTGGTTTTTTCTTACTCCTTTTAAAGACTACAATCTGTAACTTTCTAGTGTGAGAGTACCACAGTTCCTTCACATTTAAGTAGGAACTGCTTTAGTTGACAACATTCACAAAAATACCAAAAAGAGGGAGAAGGGTGCAGTCACAGAACATGGGGCATTATCACTTTTGAAAACAGTAAACAGTCTTTCTCAGAAATCAATTCGTAGCCTTACACGCCCCAAGTTAGCAAGGAGCATTTTTACAGACAGCCCAACAATAAGCTCCCAATTTCACGTAATACGAGCAAAACCCAGAACGATAAAAACCAGAGCCATAACTCATACAGGACGCTTGCTTCTTTTTGTCTGTTTCACACTAACTGCCATACCATAAACAAAGCCACTTTCTTTGATTTACTACATCCACAATTAAGAGTGCCCTCAGACGCTGCACTAGGACGAATGAGCTTTCACAGACACACTCACACCGACAAGCAGCAGCAGAGAGAAAGCACCGTAACTGGGACAGAAACAGACCGGGATCAGCAACATTGGCACGATATAATAACTCATTCTGCGCACACATACCCATGTGAAGGCTTTCCAGACTCCAGAATCTTGCTATTTCCCCTCTAGCTACCATCCTTCTCTTTGAAAAACAGCCACATTCAGAGCGGGACTGGGGTGCGACTGAGCATCACGGAGAATCACACAGGCTCTCGGCTACGGAAACCGCAGAAATCGCTTATTCACTGCTTTGACGCTGTGCACACTCCCGGCTGGAGCCTGCCTAGAAGCGGACAGCTCGCTCACTGCTCAGGGCTGCTAAGGTCAGCGGCACCAGGCGGCCCGCGGGCGTCAGGGAGGAAGTTCTAAACTCAAGCAAAGCCTCCACATACCAAACCCACACACACACTCACAAGCCTAGCAGGTGTGGTCAAGGGCCGTTAATGAAGGTAGGAGAAGTGTGTTTGCTGCTTTTAATCACAATCCCAAAGCCCAAGTTGGACTTTCAGAGAGCTTTTATTTTTTTTTATTTTTTATTTTTTTAACGTTTATTTATTTTTGAGACAGAGAGAGACAGAGCATGAACGGGGGAGGGTCAGAGACAGAGAGGGAGACACAGAATCTGAAACAGGCTCCAGGCTCTGAGCTGTCAGCACAGAGCCCGATGCGGGGCTCGAACCCACGAACTGTGAGATCATGACCTGAGTCAAAGTCGGCTGCTTAACCGACGGAGACACCCAGGCGCCCCTCAGAGAGCTTTTAAAAAGATATCCATTTCACAGGGAAAAAAGCAGGGAGGTTGCTAAGTTAAAAAATGTAGTTAGCATTTTATAACAAAAATTTGAGTCATGATGTTAACTGTAATTGATGAAATCACATTATAGGAAGAATTTTGCTCAAAAAATATATAGGTAAATATGTGTACACCCTACTATGTGAGAGTAATATGTACATCTTTCACTACATAAAATGTATGTCCTAAATAATGAAGAGAACTGCTTTTCTTAAAGCATCTCTCTAGATGACATACAGCTCATTTATTTCCCCGTACTCTTCACCATTTTCCAAGTTATGTACAATGAGCAAGTCTTTCTTTTATTGTGAAACAATGATCGTTAACAAACAGTACATACACTTCCTTCAATTTCTGCATGACAGGAAGACACTGCTTTTTTAACTTGATGAACAATGAGATACAATATATGCAAAGTAGTGATCACATGGTCATCCCTCAATAAAAGGTGGTTAAAAAAAATAACAGTGCTTGTTAGTAAATGCATGGTTTACGCTGATGGGGGTCAGAGCAGCTGGGTTTAAAATCTGCTCTACCGAACTACATGAGGAAAAGTTTCTAAGTCTCTAAAGAGTTCAGTTTCTGGTCTATAGAATGGGTATGACTGGGGCGCCAATAATCCCCTTAGGGTCACCGAGAACATCTTGTAGAGTACTGAGAACATTGCTGGCACTGCACTAGGAATTAGCAAATGTCACCAGTCATGCTGCCACAACTCCAAAAGCCCGAGGTCCACCAAAAGGTGCCAGTCCCCACAGAATCCACAGCATGAACTCACCAGGCAAATAATGTGATTAGTTACATTATCCATGTTGACTATGTGCCATACTGTAGACTGTTCTTAAGTATCTGTGGCTATTTATACTGACTCGATGCATCCCACCCTTAAATCCAGCTAAAGAAAATTTTCGGGGGAACTCACAGCTTCAATAATCCACAACAAAGGTGAAATGCATGCAAACACACACACACACACACACACACACACACACACACACACACACACACTCATAACACCAGATTGGCTTCAAATCTTCCCATTGCAAATATTTTTAGAAAATGATTTATGAGTGGGGTGCCTGGATGGCTCAATAGGTTGAGCGTCCCACTCTTGATTTTGGCTGAGGTCATGATCTCATAGTTTGTGGGTTTGAGCCCCATGTCTGTCAGCGTGGAGCCTCCTTGGGAATCTCTGTCTCCCTCTTGCTCTCTGCCCTTCCCCCACTCATACTCAATCTCTCTCAAAATAAACAAATAAACATTTTAAAAAAATGATTTGAGAGAGTCAAATTTTTTAAAGGATTAATAAAGTAGCTCAAGCAAAAGGGGCCTCTCCATTCTTTAAAAAGAAGGCACTAAATTAAATTACGAACTCAAGAGACTCTTTGCAATTGTTTTTCAGAACAGACCCTCTCTATAAGTAAATTTCCTATATGCCACAAGGAATACTATTTGCATAGTATGGTTCACGAAAAAAAAAAGTCTACCTCTCAGAAATGTACGAGGATACCTTAGGAGCCACAGGCTCCCAGAAGTCCAAGTAATGACATCGGTGTTACTTTAACATAGACTTTCCTCATCTTATTTGGTCACAAAATTCTCTTTTTATAGTAACACATATTATTAACCCTCCCAAAAAATGTGCCAGGGCCTGGCTACTCGCATGTGGTCCATAGACCCATAGCACTGGCATGACCTGGCAGCTGGTTAGAAGGGAAGACTCTTGGGCCCCAGCCCTATCTGTGGAATCAGAATCTGCATTTTAACAAGGTCCGGGCCATTCCAATAAACATTCAGGTTTGAGAAGTGTTGTTTCGGGCAATTCAAGAAACTCTTTCCTCTGCGGCAACATCTTGAATACTACTGTGCTTTTTTAAAAATCTATTCAGAAACTAATGACGCCCATGGAATGAATGGGTAGATGTGGTTTTAGTTAGAACAAAGAGGCAAAATGCTGAATAAGGAGATAGCGAGCGGTGAAAAGTTGGAATTAATTCTGATGGGTATCCCTTCTAACAAAGTTTAAATTCCAGCAGGAGGCAAATAAAATCCAGAGTGTTTTTGTTTCCTTAAATTTGGGGTTCATTTGTCTCGTTGGTTGGTTAAAATTACAAGCTGTCAAAAAGAAAAAGATCTCTTGGCTGTATTTCTTTGGTATTGTCCTAAGGGACTGTGGGCCCACTGTCACTTTTCACTGTACAGAGGACAGCTCTTATCTCCCAAGGACTCTTTCCAAATCCAGAAATGGGGTCCAGGCACTACACTAAGATCCCTGGGAGTTTTCAGACCTTAAATTAAAGGCATTTATACTAAGTAAACTTACTTTACTGCACATTCAAAACAAAATAAAGACAAAAAGAAGGGAAAAAGTAAACAAACAAAAACTGTATTTAAATGAGGCATCTCATCAAAGGACACTGACCCAACAACCCTTCTAAGATATTTTTGGAAGAAGAAATACATAGGTTTGACTTTTAGCCTAACATTTTTTTTTTTTTAGTGATTAAAGCCTATATTTACAAGATCAATAAGAATACTACAACAAAGACCTTAAATATAGTTGAAAAAAATCTTAAACTCCACCCCTGTCCCAACACACCCATTAATCTATTCTCTTTGGATAGGATTCCACTACATCACGTGATCAGGACTGAGACGTTACCAACATTGATTACTGGCAACCCTCAAAGAATTAAGCAAGGGATCAGTCCCACAAGGCAGTAGAGAAATTTAAACTACATATTAATATCAAATATTTAGAAATCAATGAAGATAAAACAAAAGTTGAAAACAGAAGGAATGTTCTGATGATTTTTGTTGTATGGATGTAGAAATAAAGGCGATTTTTGGCAAAGCGGTCTTAAGACCCGTAGATATTCACACACACATACATACGTGAAAAGGAAATGCCATAAAACTATCGGGGTAAATTAGTAGTGAGACCTCAAACTCACACCAGTGGTCTCCTCTTTGCTTCTCCAGGACTCTTTTCCAAGACTGACTCGATGGCTGTTAAGGTTCCATTTAGCTCTGAATTGCTGGTGTCTTTTTATTTTCAGTACTATATGGTACAGATTTTCTTATGTGGCCACCTTCTGACTTGTACAGAAAGATGACCAGCATTGGTGTCGACTCAGAGCTTCACCAAGGCAGCTGCCGTCCTGCAGGTGCAGAGGTATTCTGAAACTAGGGACATCCCAGCAACTTTTTGTCCCCCCAAGGTTTAGATACGGCCCTATTACCAAGAGCTACAGGACAGGCACAAAATAGTAGGAGGCCCCAGAGGACAGAGTAACACTACCCTTCGGCACGACAATACTGTCAATTTTAGAAATGGGCTCAAGGATGGCTGCCACATCAGCCAAGAACCAAGAAAGTTCCTACGTCTGGCTGGACCGAGTAGCAACGACTACCCAGAATCAAGAGTAATGCAGCATGTGTTCTATGTACACACTCACTCGCTCTCCTCCACTGCTGATATGGGGCTGCAGTTCCTAACGCTGGAAGGCGGGATTCCTTTACAGGAAATAATTTGCCCATTTGCTATCAGTTATTGAAACCAATGCTCCCTTGTCCACTAGCATATATAACCGAGTATCCAGAGTGATCCCTTTATTCTGAATGGATTAAAAACAAGAAATATTATTAATTTACAGAAGTTACGCTATTTTCCAGAGAAATATAAAAAAAAATATGACATCCAGCATAACATACAACATTTTCTAGAACATACTGATGTACAGCTCCAAACAGTTTCAGTATGCTGTTTGCTCACGTACGGCTAAGGCAGGCTCAATTTAGATCTCATCGAAACATCATTCAGCAGCCAGACTCCTTACCACAGAAGGGGAGGACCCAGTCACACAGAGCACACAGGAAATGGAGCCTGAGTTACAAGAACAGTGCACACTTGAAAATACAGAGGAAGAAAGCGTGCCTCTCTTTGTGTCTTCAAAGCTAATGCTTTTTAATCTGGGGTAACGTAGACTTGAACACACAAGATGATGGAAAATTTGTTCTCAGTGGCTTAAATAAACCCTCTACTCCATGCCCCAACCTCTCCAAAAAAGACGCTGTTCCCAGCGTAAATGTTTATTACAACATTTGGACTGAGAAACAAATAAAATATTGCCCTTTCTTTTTTCCTTTTCTTAAGTTTATTTATCTGAGAAAGAGAGAGAGAACCCACGCACGTGAGAGTGAGCAGGGGAGAGTCAGAAAGAGAGAGAGATAATCCCAAGCAGGCTCTGTGCTCTCACACGGGCTCGATCTCACAAACCAAGAGATCATGACCTCAGCCGAAATCAAGAGTCAGATGATTAACTAACCGAGCCATCCAGATGTCCCTAACAAATTGCTCTTTAAAAGTAAAGGTAACGTCTTAATTTTAAGACCTCTGCTCCTCCTGTCTTCTGGAAGCAGCATGTGGGTTTTTCAGCACACATTCCAGGTCTTTTCTGTATTTACGTGTTTGTCTTCACGTCCTTAAGACTGAGCATGTTCCAAACATTTTAAGAGCAAAATAGATCCTAGAGGAATTTCACTTTCTTCTTCTGTTTCAATAAAAGGCAATTACTAGGGCATGGTAATCTTAGTTAAGCGCCAACACACAGGTATAATGTGCAGATAAAAAACATCATTTTTCTTTGTTTTGTGATGGAAAAGCGCAGCACCAGGAGACAGGGAGTAGAATGGCAGGGATCCCGATCCGGTCGGAGCGCCTGCTACCCTACTTACAACTTAAATCCTGCTTAGCTGAGTGACGGAAAAAGTCCTGAATAGTTTTAAGCCTTGGATTCGTCTGGAAGAATAGGAACATGAACAGAGTACGGACACGGTGTGGTTGTCTGCTAGATGTTTAGATTTCTTGGCTCTCCTTCCGTGACTTTTTTTTTTAATTTTTTTTTTTCAACGTTTATTTATTTTTGGGACAGAGAGAGACAGAGCATGAACGGGGGAGGGGCAGAGAGAGAGGGAGACACAGAATCGGAAACAGGCTCCAGGCTCTGAGCCATCAGCCCAGAGCCCGACGCGGGGCTCGAACTCACGGACCGCGAGATCGTGACCTGGCTGAAGTCGGACGCTTAACCGACTGCGCCAGCCAGGCGCCCCTCCTTCCGTGACTTTTAATATTCTTTCTTTTACTTTTGAAATCCAATTTCTGAAACTGTATTAGACACATGCTATTTTGAGACATTTTACTTTTTCTTCATTCTAGAGAAATTTAAACAAATCTAAGTTTTAGAACTGAGAATGTTTTTTTAACTGTTAAGATCATAACAATTTCAAGGGTTTGCTGGAAAAATGTTAAACACTTGATTTTTCTGAGACAGAGACTAGAACGCTATGTTCCTTTAAAAAAAAAATCTTGATTATAGGCAATGATAAGGCATGAAATGCCAACTCAGATAACTGCTATTGGAGCTAACGGCATCTCTAAAAACATGCAGGCACTACGGTTCAAGGCACTGCTGTCCGTGTTTGTCATACTTGTTCCTGTATACGGAATAATTTCTGAATTCCTCTGACTGCGGAATCCACACTGTCTCACAGCATGGTCCGAAGAGAGTGATTTCAATGCACTCAGTGTTAGCAGGCAGGAAAACACTTTTACTGTAAGTACGTGCCTGAAGACAAGTGAGCTGAGTCATCTGGTTTCACAAATAAATACAAGCAGAGCCTAGTGTCCCCTGGTAGCAGGACGGGGAAGGGAAAAGAGGCCTGGACCAGACTCAGGACGTCCGCACCTGACAACCAAACTCGACATCACCAATACTCCAGCCTGCCCTCCCAAGAACTGTTCAAATTACTCTCAATAGGTGCTAAGCAAGCAAGATCTGATGCTGTATTTTCTCTCTGATTCATTACTGAAAGAAAACTTCTGAAAAGCACATGCATAAAGAGATAATCCAAACAATAAGAGATCAGACAAAAAAAGGGTAATGGTGTGGTTATGATAATTTCAAGGCATCACAGGCATCTTAACGCCGGCTATTTCCTTTTTTTCTTCTGCTTTAGCGAAAAGCTCAGCGGAGTCTCTGAGTGATACTTTGGGACATCTTTAGATAATGTGTGAAATCTTGGGTCAAGAGAATCAACAGAAAAAAACTCAGCAGAGTTTTCTCTTTTGCTAATAACCGGAGTGTATGCCTTTGAAATTTGCTTAACCCACATCTGGATCATAATTAAACAGAATACGGTTCCATAAAGACTCCCAGTACTCCAGGGCTTTACTCTTGGACGAAGTGAGCTGTCTAAGGTTAAGCTGCTGCCTAGTGCAGTTAAGTAAGTGACTCAGAAGTCTGGCTCTAGACACGGCCCGACAGTCCTCACTGCCATTGTCCTGTGTAAGGTCCTCTATTTCTTTGCATGAATGCTAGCTAAGATTTGCTGCATGTCTACTGTGTGCAGTCATTCTCACACATCTGTGGGGCACAGAACATTAATATTTCCTTTTACAAACGAGGACATTAAGACTTTGAGGTTAAGGTCACATAGCTAGTCAACAGAGGACTGGGCTTCAAATCTGTTTTTGGACCTAAAGATCTGTCAATGAGAAAATGAACTTTCATAACAATTATTAGAATAACAAATTAGAAGTAGGATCAACAACAACAAACTAATGCAAAGGAAAAAATATATTTTCTTTGTTTTGACCAAGTAAAAGAATAAATCAAAGGATTTTAGTAAGTTTACTAACTTCATCACAGACTTTTCTAAAAAATTGCTTATTTTCCTACAACTTATTTAACTAAAAAAATCAAGAGTTAAAATGGCATAAACCCTTATGCTTAAATTTCCTCTGCCTCCTTAATGTTGGGATATTACCCTCATAACCCTAAGTCAAGGAATGGAACTCATGGTACATATTTAATATTACTATTTCTTTCAGAAACATTTAGTAAAAATAAACACAGACACATCTGTATCAATGAGCTTTCAGATGCTGCAATGTAAAGCCAAAATAATTTTTTAATAAGGTAGCAAGACAAAAGTTCTTTTCATTAGCCCCAGCATTTAGGAGAAATGAGAAAGACAACAGATAAAATGCCTCTGCGCTAAAACTTAAAGTCTTGACGTCCCCCACAGCCTTGCAGGCACCCTCTCGCAGCATTCTGGCTCTGCCCTCCTGGTGAACTCAAGCTGCCTTTTTCAATCAAGGTCAACTCAGTCCTCCTTACCGCTAATCCAAGGGGTATTTTTCAGGGTATCCAACTTCACTCTGGATACATGTGACAGTGTTAACCACTCTGTCCCTGACGCCAGTCTTCTTCTGACATCTGGGACACCACTGACCTGTCTGGCCATTTCTTTCCTATCTTCTTTGTGGATTTTTTTTCCTTTACTGGTCCCCAAATGTTGCTGATCGTCTCCTCATTTTTCACACGCCCATCTCGGATGATAACATTGCCTCCCACAGCTTGAAGAACAGCCATTCATTTACTGCCGACTTTCGCGTCTTTACTTCCCTCCTGGCTCCCCCTCCTCAGTATCAGACCTTCACGATGAAGGGCATGGTGAGGACATCACTTAGCTGTCCCACCTGTGCCTCCAATTCAACATGTCCAGGATGGAACCCGGCCCCCCACGCATGTGCTCTTCTCCTATACTCCCCATCACCCTATACTCCTCAGCACCCAAAACATCCAACTGGCCTGACCTCCAGGTTTTCATTTCTCCAGGACTACGTTCATGTTCTCAGATCAGGGCTCAGGCCGCTTGACCTAGCAACACACTCCTCCGGTCTCCAGAGAGGACACAGTCTAGACAGCCCCTGCCTCTAAAATGCCAATCTGATCACCTCATTCCACTTAAAACCCCATTGGCTCCTACTTGCCCTTGGGCTAGTCTAATCCCCTCACCTGGAGGCCCTAATGGGCAGGTCTTTGCCTCTGATCTCTAGTCTAGACTCCTCTCTCAACACTTCAATCCTTCCCTCACCTTTTGCCATAGCTGGGACACCTACTGAAGAGGTCCCCCCTCGCAAACGGTCGGACCGCACGAAAGCCCTAAGTCAGAAACACTACACATGCACTCATGCCATGAACTTGACTTAAAACACCTAAAAGTGCAATTGCATTCATCTTTGTTATCACAAAGGACCAGAGGTCTTGGTGTGTGATCATCTGACCGGAACTCCGCATTCTTTCTTGCAGAAGTCACAACAGAACGTGTCGACTGTGATTTCCAGTTTCGGTCTCTTCAAAGTACAGTAATAACCAGAGATGCCCGTGAAGACTTCTGAGTGCAGATGTCTTGATTTTTCATGTTTTACAGCTATCAATTGTCATCTAATTCGGACAGGAAATAACTTTTTGGCAATTCACCTTTATTGAACCTCTACAAAGTATTCAATTTAGCTTTCATACATGTGAGTCCCTTCAGTGTTACATTTCATGTGTTTACATACCTAAGTTAGATCTAGAATTAAAATAATAAACACAGCTGCCTGAAGTGGGTTTGGAGGCATGCCCTTGACTCCTGGTAGGGAAATAACTCAAACAGTAGGCAGGAACAGCCTCACAAAGCAAGCCCTCAGGATCCTGCAGGCATCAGTCTGAATCTGAAGAACACCCTGAGTCTGAGACGCCCGTGGATAGGGTGAGAAAGTTTCTGTTGGGCACCCCCAACCTCAGTGTCTCAAATGTGCTCTCCCTTCTCTGGCTTCCACCCTTCGCAAACACTGTTCCCTCTGCCTGGAATATACCTTCCCCGACAACAACCCTAATCTAACTCCCATTCACCCTTCACGTTGTTACCTGCAGGGCTCCCAGAACCCGGGCAAGTCCTAGAAGCCCCTGCCTAACTATCAGTTTTCCCTTTTAGAGACTAGCTAGCTAATTGCTGGAACAGAAAAAGAAACGTTCTGAGTATGACCCCCACCCCACCAGGACTGCAGCTGCGCACATGAGTCCTAAAGTGCCCCACAGTTACCTCAGCTTCCTTACGTTAAAATCCCTGCCCTGGGAGGGGCATAAGCTTTCTTAGCATAACATACAACATACGTACCGGCACGTTTTCTGAGTGCACACGTGCACCTTTATGCCTGTCCCTTTATGCTGAGGCCGCCCCCTTTCAATATTCGTCCCCAAGCCCAACAGAAGGAGCCTGCTTACCCCTGTTTGGGGAGTCATGGCTTTGGAAGTGATCCTGTGTTCTTCTCAACAAAGTTACCTCGTGAGGCAACTCCACCTGGCGTATTCGGTCTCTTACTCCCCAAGGAGCCGACCCGCTGGTTCAGTAACAACATCTCAACGTTGGTATATTTCCTCCAGGAAGTCCCGGGCTCCCCACATCTGATATGCATGCTCTCTCTTCACACTGGCCTCCCTGATCCTTGCAGCGGCTTGACAAGTCCCCACGCCCTACTGGAGGTTCCGTGAGAACGCTCTCTGGCTTCCTCCGGACCACCCGGCCCCCGGCACGGTGCTTCACTCATAACAGGGCGTAGATACGGATACACAGATGGAGACAGACGTATCTCACATCATTACACACGTTTGCTAAATGTATACAAAGGAGGGATCTGGTAAACCAAGGGCCTATTAACAGCTCAGCTCTGAAAGCAGAGCACCCTGGGCACTTCCTGAAATAGCACCGTGCGATCATGTCTCAACGCACGCCCTGTATCACTTCTAATACTAGTGTCAACGTCAGAATAAGGCTGAATAAACTTGCTTTTACAACTCAAACTAGTTCAATGGGGAAAATAAATACACCTAAGGAAATCTTTTCCGTTTCTGAGTAAATACATTTCAGTACAAAACCAAACTGAAGAAACAGGTGTCGAAGACAGGGAAAGAACGTCACTCCTGAGTGATAACCCCCAACTGGGCATTAAAGACAGCAGACAACGTCTCAGTGTGCTTTTCCTTTCCTTTAGACAAACCGACCTTAACCGTGTAGGTAACACGCGCCGGATGACACCGAACAAGGCGGGGGGCCGTCCCGGGGCCGCCGTTGCAGGGCCGGCGCTGCGGGGGCGGGACGCGGGGCGGGCAACCGCACGGGGGCCACGCGGGTGGGGGCGCCTCTCCAGCCCCCGGGCCCCCGGGGTGGCCCCGCTCGGTGCTGGCGCAGCTGCACGCCGGCCTCGGCTTAAGGAGAGTCCCCACCAGGCTTCCCAAGAGGCGGCCGACCCCATCGTCTCTGCCTGGGCCTTTCGCATTACCGTTGATTCAGCAAGGAGAACTCCCGGTGTCGCCGCGGGGTTCCCCGAGGCAATCGTCTACCGGGCACCCCAAGCCTCCCGGGACTACTCGCGGAGGACCAGCACCCACCTCTGCAAGAAGTCACGGAGGGGAACGAACCAAGCTTGAAGGCACTGGGCAGAAGCCAGTGCCTATGGACAGTTAGCGGATGTTCGACCAACTGGCCAATGGGGGCCCCCCAAAGATAGTAAGTGAGTTCTCTTCACCTCCTGACCCGGCAGATGGTCCTGCCGAGTGTTTCCACACGGATACGCACAGTGCGAGCGATGTTAAGTGTAGGGGAAGCCGGAGGCCATGGGGGGTAGGCACACCACTGCCATCACGCTTTTCTCTAAAATAGTCCTCAATTTATTCTGCAGCAAAATGAAAAATACAATAGGTTGAACTTCTTATCGCGAAATAATTTATTTGGGAAATTTCTACGCTGCCTTATTTCTCACACTTGGCTTTGTATTCTAGTGGTAGGCCGTGGTAAGACCAACGATCAGTTTGCCGTCCGTGGTATCTTTTACCTGCTTTTCTTATTGGCGCTAGAACCAGGAGTTTTTAAACACTCAGAGCAGGTTTTCAAAATACAGTTGACTCGAACAACATGGGTTTTGAGATGTGTGGGTCCACATATATGCAGATTTTTTTCAATAAATTTAGTGCAATACTGTAAATGTATTAGTCTCTTTCTAATTTTTGGAGTTTTAAAAGTCAGCAGGCTTGTCTTATGATTTTCTTAACATTTTCTTTAGCTTACTTTATTATAAGAATACAGTATATAATATATATAACATACAAAATATGTGTTAATCAACTGCATATGTTACCAGTAAGGCTTCTGAGCAACGGGAGGCTGTTAGTAGTTAAGTTCTGGAGGAACCAAACGTTACACCCTGATTTTGGATTACACAGGGTGGGGATGGAGCAGGTCCCTAACCCCCATATTATTTAAGGGCCAACTATATTCCCTCCACCAATCATGAGCTAGCTCTAATGTGCTCACAGGTCGGCCAGTGTACAATTCGGGTCGTTCTGTCCTTTGTAGACCAAGATGTTTTTTATATCCAAGTGTTGGCGAAGATGTGGAGAAAAAAGAACCCTCATGTACTGTTGGTGAGAATACAAACTGGTGCAGCCACTGTGGGAAGCAGTATGGAGGGTCCCCCCCCCCCTCCCCGCCAAATTAAAAACAAACCTACCATATGATCCAGTAATCACACTACTGGTTATTTATACAAAGAATATGAAAACACTAATTTGAAAGGATATATGTACCCCTATGTTTACTGAAGCATTATTTACAACAGTCAAATTATAGAAGCAGACCAAGTGTCTATCGACTGATGGATACACACACACACACACACACACACACCACGAAATATTACTTAGCCATCAAAAAGGATGAAATCTTGCCATTTACGACAATATGGATGGAGCTAGAGAGTATAATGCTAAGTAAAATAAGTCAGAGAAAGAAAAATGCCACATGATTTCACTCATATATGGAATTTAAGAAACAAAACAAAGGGGGGGAAAAGAGGAAACAGACTCTTTACTATAGAGAACTGATGGTTACCAGAGGGGAAGGAGCGGGGAGAAGGGGTAAAATAGGTGAAGGGGATTAAGAGTACTCTTACCATGTTAAGAACTGAGTAATTCATAAAAACGCTGAATCACTATATTCTACACCTGAAACTAATCTAACGTTGTACATTAAGTACGCTGGGAATTTAAACATATATATATTCTTTACATATGTCTTGCCTTTAAGGACTGGACTTTTTGGTTGGTTTCCTAAGGAAAGGTTGTAGATGGGGCTTCTGATTTAGAGTTTTGCAATGCCGTTGTTAGCAACTATTACATCATTTTGCTGAAGACTGAGTGATTCTGGCCTAGGTCATTACAGGGCTACAATGGCTTAATCTGATTCTCTTTCCTGGCTTGCAAAAAATGACTATATTCATAGGAAAGTACGATGTAAAATTTTTAAAAAATCAAACCAAGCAATAATTTGAGTAATTTAGAAATATTTCTAAAAGCCATAAAAAGCCTAATATCGTCAGGGCACCTGGCTGCCTCAGTTGGTACAGCAAATGCATTTGAGCCCATTGTGTGGTGTAGAGTGTACTTTAAAAAAAAAAAAAAAAAGAAAGAAAAAGTCTAGTCAAATCAACTTGTCACTGTATCTCCTCAGAAAACCATTTTCTTAGTTTTTATATTTAATCATTACTGTACCTAATCTTGTTTCTCTGTTGTGTGGCATTATTACATAATAATATAGTATTTATTGGTTAATGAGAAGCCTTTTAAAAATATAACAAACAGATATTTTTAAAAATGGCATCCCCAGATCTCTGGATCTTCAATGTCATGTTTTAGCTCCTTGCTTGTGACCCATAAAGATTCCACAGAAATTTATTTATTTTTATTTTTTTTTTTCAACGTTTATTTATTTTTGGGACAGAGAGAGACAGAGCATGAACAGGGGAGGGACAGAGAGAGAGGGAGACACAGAATCGGAAACAGGCTCCAGGCTCTGAGCCATCAGCCCAGAGCCCGACGCGGGGCTCGAACTCACGGACCGCAAGATCGTGACCTGGCTGAAGTCGGACGCTTAACCGACTGCGCCACCCAGGCGCCCCTCCACAGAAATTTAATAGCTGAAGAAACTGAATGTTTTCCTTTCTGAGAAATGTTTCCTTTCTGGTTAAGATCATCGCTTGCCTTATGTCACACGGGCAAGCTAACCTATACTTGATGCGTGAGATGAGAAGAGAAGGATGAGCAGACACAAGCAGTAAGAATTTTGAAAAGTGATCGAATTTGGCTTCTGATCAATACAGATCAGTCGAGGGAAGACGTGTGGCAGAAACCCAAAGCAAATTTGGGAAAATCAGGAGCACAGGTAGGTTGTGACATAATAAATTGCCTTGGATGTAAGACAGAAGCTTCATAAAAGAAAGCAAAAGGCAGCAAAGATAATCGCCTACGAGAAAGTTACCACACCAGAGGCATGCTTGGGGAGACCCGGGGAGAAAGAAGGGCCACAGACACCATCAGCAGCAAAGCGGTAAGGTTGTATCGGCTGGCAGCTCCCCCTTCGCGAACTTTCTGATTCCTGATTCGATTCTATGATTTCAATACGTCACCCATCCGATCATTACTGAGGACTGTTCCATGTGACCTTCCTTCACAGACTATAAGGGGCTAGTAAGGAGGTAAGACCGTACTTTACGGTGCCAGGAAGTGCCCAGAAGGGAGAGAGAGCTCACCTCCACCTGAAGCAGTAGGTCTTTATTTCTTAACAAAAATTAATTTGCTAATACTCAAATATCTACATTTTGAGAAAAATTTAGTTGCGGCCATTTCTTGATTTGCAGATTTGGGGAGCAAATCCAGGGAAGAGGAAGCATACTTTCATTATTTTTTTAAACGTTTATGACACATTTCAAACAAACGCAAGAGCAGAGAAATTAAACGATGAACCCACAATTGTCAGTTTTTTCCCAACTTTTCTCAGCAACTTTTCGGAGCGTTTTAAAGCAAACCTCACATATGTTGTTTCGTGCAAAAACTATTTGACTATGTACCCATAACAAACAAGGGCTTCAAAATAACTACACTATCGTTATCCCTACTAACAAAACGAACAACAATTCCTTCACTGAATTCTCAGCCCATGTGAAAATCTCCCCGCCTGTCTCCTAACGATCTTTTTATACTGGTTTGCCGGTATCAGGACCCAAACAAGGTGTTCGCGCTGCGTTTACTGAACGTGAATTTAGATTCAACCCAGTCTATCCATTTGGGTGACATCTACCAGAGATCATGCGTTCAACACACGGGCTCATGGAGCTGGCTGTCGTCCCAGCACTTAGAAGGGCCACAGACCTGGACCCAGCACTGGCCCACTCTTAAGGCAGTGGAGGGGCCAGCATCTGGCACAGAGGAAGAAAGGAGTACAGAGGCCAGAAAGGCAGAGATGCAGTACCTGGTCTATCACGGACTCACCACCCCCCGGGCCGGGTCTCCCAAACCAGGTGATGGGAGTGGCAGCAACTTTTCTAAGCACTGTACTGCTCATCTGCCTAGGCGAGGGAAGTCGGCGAGAGAGGCCTCTGTTGCACGGAAGCCCGGGACCCCCATGGAGGTAGGACAGCTGTCACAGGAAAAGAGGACACGGCTCCTAAACGGGGCAGCACGTCCAGTTTACTCACCGGAATGGCTGGCCCGCGCGATTTCTGGCTGTCCCCAACCTATTACAGGGTCTGCAGGAACAAAAGTGGTAACTCCACTACAGTACTACCTGATTTGTATAGCAGGGCATTTCCAAATCTGGTGACAGGAACCTGACTTGAACCACCATGGCAGAGAATCAAGGACCCTTACACGGCTCCCAGATCGGGTGGTTTCCAAACTCAGGGCCTCTTTATGAAGCAGAAGCCAGGTAACCTGGGGGTCAGTATCCCACGGTTAACAACTCTTCCTTCCAGCCTTCCCAAAAGGGATCTTCCAACATTCACCCTCCACCCAGAAAAGGAAACCCCCAGTAGTAAAATCTAGGCGAGAACTCTTCCTAATCCTTTCTGAGTGGGAGGAGAAAGGGCCTCAGCAGGGACTTAGCTTGTGTGGATACATGGTCAGGACAATGGCTTGGCTGAATAGCTTGGAGGAATTTGGGAAGAACAGAGTAGGTAATGGACTGGTTTCGGGAAGGAGTATAATTAAATATGTCAGAATTCACTGAAAGCATGAGAAGTCGTCTGTCCCCTATTAATGTCCAGTCGCATCCCATGTGAATCCTACTGCAAAAGAGGCTGTTTAATAATTGTGTGAACATTATGTCCCATTCTATAAACGCCAATCTTTGTTTCTAGTCATCTTGATGCTTACTCAGTGGGTTCGGGGTAAAAAAAAAAAAAAAAAAAAAAGAGGCCATGGTGGCAGAAATGGATGCCAAGCCTGGGCTAAACCACAGGGTGTCCCTCTCAACAAAGTTAATGACATGGTTCCTTGAAGGAACCAGACAGCTCCTTGTGGAAAGCTGATTACAATGGACCCTTTCATAATGGAGGGGTGGATGATCTGTCCTTAGTGGCAAAGAGATTTATTCTAGATTTGGATTTGTTTTCCTTACCTGTCAGACCTCTGCTAGAATCGCACTGAAGGCCTCACACAATGTCGTGGCACCTCACATGACCATGCTTCTACCCGAGGGCCCCAGTGAGGGAAGCACGGTGATAGGCCAGTGTCCACGAGTGTCGCGAGCTTTATTCTTGTTTCCCATTGTCCACAAGCATGGAATCACGGCCTAATGAAAATGATGTTATGGAGACAGCTTGGGGACACATCCTGAAATTGCGATGCTGCCTTGGATAGGGTCTGTACAGCACTGAATCGGTGACTGCTACGGTGCTGTGCACCCACGGCCAGAGTACACGGGTCCAGAAACAAAGGGCCAGCACAGGGACTGCTTCTCATGATTACTGAACAATACATTTGCAAAATATTTTCTTCCTGTTCAACAGCTTCGCCTGTCAAAACTGAATTTATTCCCCCAAGAGAGAAGTCCTTCCACCAGAACTCGCAGGCCTGGCCCTGCTGGATTAGAACCAAGGCCGGCCATTTTTGCCGCCCTGTGCACTGGAGAAAATGAGCACCCAAGACAGACATGGACGTCTTTTGTGGTCACTGCCACCACTGTTTCCCAACTGGACTTATGCAACAGTGTCCAAATCAGTCTCCCCTCCTCTGCCTTTTCTCCCCCACACTGTCCTTCCTCTCTAAAGCTTAAATCAGTGCCTTTCACTCCCCGGCTGGCAATGGCTTCCAGTTTCACTTCGAATAATGCCAAGTCCTACCCAAGACCTGCAGTGCCCTTTCTGTCCGGCCGCAGCCTCCCCACCAGACTGCAACGCCCTCTTCTGCCCTTGTGTCTTGAACTCCGGTCACCCTGGCCCTCTCGCGGAACCTCAGACACATCAAGTTCCAGTCTAACGTTGGGCCCCTGATGTTCCTTCCACTGGGACTTCTCCTCCCTCAGATCTTTGGCTCTCACTCACCTTTAAAGCCTCCACTCCAGTGTCACCTCCTTAGGGACACTAGGTCACCCTCTGCTGTGCCCATTGCCACACTCTCTACTGTATCACCCACGTTCTTCTCTCGGGAGCCATCATTACGGCCTGAGATCGTGCTCTTTACTGACTTACTGAATTGGTTTCAATACTGGAATGTGAAGTTTGTGATGCTTTATCCTCTGCTGTATTTCCTAATGGTAAAACCAGTGCCTGGAAGGCTCAGGTTGGTGCTCCACACAATTTTTTTTTCTTTATAGATGGGCTGCTTTTTTGACTAAGGGAGGCAAATAAGTAAGACTACTGTGACTCTAAGCGAGCAGAACCACCAAGAGCCCCACACGACGGAGTGAAGGTCTGGGCCACCTCAGCTGGCAAAGAACACTACCAGGTAAGGTACTGGGCAGGGGCCAGGGGAGCCTGCAACAGCAATGAGATGAGCAAAGTCAAAAACAGCAGGTATGACCTTGCAACCAGAAGCAGGAGGGATTTCCTTTTGTGGTACCATGTATATATACATAATACTTATTTTCTATTTCCTTTCCTCCCCGCCCCCACCTCTTTCCATTATGATTATGGTATGTTGCTTAAATTTACCTCTGGGTTTACGGAGTGGAAAAGGCATTGCAGAACTGCAGAAGAAATGGATATGACTCGGGGAGGGGGCCTAGACTTGGACATGTTTGCAGTAACTGACAAGCTTTTGAGTTGTCTCCCTCTAGGGAAAGACTCAGCAGGGACTGAATTATGCATCATGTTAGAATGACATTTTTTTAGACATGACTACCCTCCACGCGTCTTCAGTTTTCTTTATAATACTGCCTGCCGTATTACAGAGTCATTTGTTAACTCATTATCCCCTCACCAGAGTGTAAGTGATTTAAGGGCTTTTGCTCACTCCTGTCATCTGGCACATGGGAAGCACTCAACAGCTACTGAATATATGAAGGAATGAATGAATGAATGAATGAATGAATGAATGAAGAGAGAACCTGTTCAGGATCTATTTCTATTTATTTATTTTTTTTTAATGTTTGTTTATTTATTTTGAGAGAGAGAGAATCCCACACAAGTGACATGGGGATCCATCTCATGAACAGTGAGATCATGAGCTGGGCTGAAATCAAGAGTCGGATGCTTCCCCGACTAAGCAACCCAGACACCCCTATTTCTAACACTACTTGGACTTCCTCTAAGGGAATGACCTCCCTTCCATTGTGTTCAGCTTTGGTGACAGGGACCCAGGTACCTGCCTCCTAATATGGAAGGCAAAGGGTCTCTGGAGGCACCCAGACCTTGTGCTTATCCCAGCGGCACCAGGTGGCAGACACATCACCTAAGCTTCAAGAATCGATTTCTTGGGGCCCCTGGGTGGCTCAGTCGGTCAAGCGTCCAACTTTAGCTCAGGTCATGATCTCGCGGTTCATGGTTTTGAATCCCATGTCAGGCTCTGTGCTGACAGCTCAGAGCCTGGAGCCTGCTTTGGATTCTGTGTCTCCCTCTCTCTCTGCCCCTCCCCTACTCGTGCTCTGTCCCTCAAAAATAAATAATAACCATGACAAAATTTTTTTAAAAAGAAAGAAAGAAAAAATAATTGATTTCTCTATCCTGGGACTTTGACTCTTGAGTGAGTGACTGAAGGACAGGAGGAATGGTTCTTCACTCATTCCCAGGGGTGGCATTATACCTTCCTACTACACGCCTTTCTTGGCTTCTTGCATGTGGTTCCTTGCTTCCCAAGAACAACCCTGACTGCCATCCATTTCCCAGACTGGTCCTCTAGCCATTTTCAACTCTGGGAACACCTAACATCCTTCCAATAAATTCTGTTTTTGCTGAAGCAGGTCAGTCAGTTTCTGTTGCTTCTCAACAAAAATCAAAACAAAACACTGTTACAGAAAGCACAGAAATAAGCTGGTTGTATGTACAGGGTTGCATAGGGTTGTACAGGGTTGGAGGAGACCTCACCTACCTTCCTTCCAACTGAACCACACTGCTTTTTTTTTGCATATTCTTGTTAAATCTTTGACCACGTGTGTACATGTTGCAAACTGTTGCAATCACGGTCTATGTTCTAGGTTGGATTATGTACCCTGTACAGGTACCAAAATCCTAACCCCCAGTAGTGTCAAAGTAACCTTATTTGGAAATAAGGTCTTAGTAGACGATCATGTCAGGAGGAGATTATTAGGGTGGGCCCTAGTTCAATGGCATGGAGAAAGCCATAGTGGCATAAAGACTGAAACAAAGGCAATACATCTACATGCCAAGGCACAAGGTACCCAAGACAAGAAGCTAGGATGGGCCGGCAGGGATTCCCAGGCCCTGCCCTCGGAAGGAACCAGCGTGCCAACGCTTTCATCTGACTTTCGCCTCTAGTACTGAGACAAAAGATTTCTGCTATTGAAGGCACCCAGTTCGGGGTACTTTGTTACAGCAGCCTTAGCAAACTGATACAACATACATGATTTTATTTTCTATTTTTTTCTCACTTTAAAATTGCGGTTGTCGCTTCTCACGTTGTTCGTTTTCCTACTTACGATGTGAAGTGTGTTGAGGTCGTGGCCTAAGCAGCACCCCGACCCACGATCCCAGCGTAACGGCACATTCCCGTGGCTTCCGCTTCAGTGCCATCATGGTGCTGTAAATGCTGTAAACGCTGTGTGCGTGTAGCTTTCTCTCTCCTTTTGGAAAACTTTCCCAAAACACATCACCAGATGTGGATGACCGGATCAGAGGGAACGAACACGAGGCCTGGGGCTGAGCGGCTTTGCAGAAGGAGGACAATGGATGCACTTTGTCTCCAAGGGCACACAAGGGAATGCGTTTTGAATTCTGAATGGGAAGAATGCTGACACAAGGAAAAGGAAAAGAAGGGAATTCGAGGCAAAGGGGGCACCGTGAGTAGCGCGAAGGGAGTGTGAAAGCCCAGAGCGGATGCAGGCACGCTGGATGGCAAACGCTGGCAGGAGAAGGGACAGAAACAGATGGAAGGAGAGACGCGGGTTTACAAAAGCCAACTCGCTTGTTTAAGGAACCGGGACTTGGTTCCAATGGTGGGAAAGAGCCGAAAACGAACAGTGACTCTGACTAGAGAGTGTATGAGAGCCTGGCCTGAGGAGGTGACGGGGTGGCCGTGAGGGCTGAAGAGGCGACGGGGTGGCCGTGAGGGGAAGGGTTAAGGAGCCTGAGGAGCAAGGTGACCCTGAGAACCAGCAGACAGGACCTAGTGACTCCACAAGGAGGGGAGCAAAGACTCCCAGGTGGCCAGACCACAGAGCTGAGAGGTTGACCCAGGCACGAGATGTTCACCAATTTCTTCAACCTCCACCTGCGAGCCCCCCTGGACCCCTCCCGGTATATGTGACACGAGTTCGAAACCATGGCAACACCATCAGGGCAGGAGCACTTCCTCACCATTCACCGACCCTCTGACCTCTCACCCCCCGGCGTGGCCCTCCTGGGACGCGGTCCTCGACAACTTCTGTGTCAGAATCCATCAGCGAACTTCCCGTCACATTTCTGGTCGCTAGCCATCGTCCTCTTCGACCTGTCCTTAGAAACGACTCCCTCGCCTAGGGAGTTCACGCCTCCTTGGTCTCTCTCCCTTCCCCCCACCCACCCGTGTTTCCTCTCCTCGTCTCCCTGGGATTTCAGTTCTTCAGGCGACGCCCTCAGCCTTCTCCAAGTCCGTTCAAACCCATCCTCTTCGTACGGCCTCGGGGGTGTGTCGCGTGGAGGACTTGGCTGCGGCGGGGCGGTGGCCCCGCTCGGCTTCCCACCACCCAGCTCCCGCTCTCCTGCCCTCCACACGACACTCACTCCTAACAGTGAGACAGGAAGCCCTGCCGCTGGGGCCGTCATCCTCGGTGTCTGCTGCACTTGTTTAGGGGGTCAGCACAGTTCAGTGGTTTTTAAAAAGGAACCTCCTGGCATTGCAAGTTCTATCTGTAGATTCAAATCCCAACCCTGCCCCTTCCTGGTGAGCGACTCAGGGCGGTTTACCCAAGGATACTTGGGCTTTTTTATCTGGAAAACGAGGACAGTAAGAGCAGCTGGCGAGGCAGGTAATTGCGCAGATCAATGAGCCGCTACAGCAGAGCACACGGCCAGGCTGCCCCCCGGTGAGTCTCCGCTGAACGTGAGCTCTAGTCACGCTGGTCCAGGGCACGGCAGGCCACGCCACCATGCGACCGGCTGGCCGCACGGACACAAGTATCAGTGTGGGGGAGGATTTCCTTTCTTAAGAACATAAACATCCTTCCGAGGACACGTGGGACCAGGTCAAGTCGCCAAGTACTGACTGGATAAGTACTGAGAGCATATTAACTACTACATTAGGTGGGCTTTTCTCTGCTGTTCAGAGGGGCGTCAGTGGATCTCAGACACCCAGAAAGAGCTTCGGAAGGGTTGCGACAAACGCCCGGGACTCCATGCTTAGCTCTCCACCCGCAGGCACTCAGGCACACAGACGCGACAGGAGCAAACTTGTAGCACGGGGTCGCCTGATGGCACGGCACGCCCGGCCTGGATGGCTGACGACGCCCCCGGGCCCGCGTGGGTGGCTGGAGACGAGCCCTCCTCACTCCCACGCGCACGCCGCCCCGGCCCAGAGAGACAGCGGAGAGGGGCGCCATCCGGCGGGCACCTGGGAGTCCCGGCGAGCGGTCCAACCGAGGACGCCACCCCGGTTTCTGAGAGGGGGGCCCCCGAACAGGGCGGGCCTGGGAGACTCACCATTGGACGCTCGCATCTGCCGCCGGCGCCCCACGCGGTCCAGTCCGATGGGGGTGCTCTGGGAGAAGGTGAAGGGCCGGAACCGGGCCGAAACCGCCTTGTAGGGCAGCACCTGGTGAGCTGGCACGGGAGGCCTGGCTGCCGGCTGCAAAAGGAAAGCAGAGGGCTGTGAGGAGGTGCCAGGAAGTGGCACCTTTCGCAGGCTCTTCACACACACGGCTGTGAGCAGCTCGGCGTCGTCACCTGGGAGCCGCTCACAGAGGGGAGGGGAAGCGCCTTCTCCAAGTCGTGTCACGAGCCTCAGGCCGCACCGCGGGGTTCGGCTGCCACGACTTACCCCAAGATTTTCAAAACCCGGTATCGACTCACGCACTGCCTCTCACGCCAGCGACACACCGAGGGGTGACACTCAGGAAGAGCAAAGCGTCCAAGAGGACAAGCAGATTTAGGAAGGGGTGGCCTCTCGCACAGAGGCGGGGTCACAAGGAAGACGTCTTCCCGGCAGAGCCGCCAGGGGCGGCCGGTGCCCAAGACCAAGTCCGGACGACACGCTCGGACTGGCGAGCCCGTCAGGCGCTGCCACCACAGGCGCCAGGTCTCGTGGAGCCCGAGTCTTCCTCACCTGAGCTGTCGTGACAGTTGAGCTTTGTTTAAAAGAGAGCTGGTTCTCCGCAAATCGACCCGGTCCCTTTAGAAGGGCCTATGTCCCCTGTTGATCTTCCACAGGCACCATCCCTATAACTAAATCGGAGGCCAAGTCGGTTTAGGCCTTCCTGAGGTCATCTTAGGACTTTCCCACCCAACTCCCTCAATGAGCCTACAGCGCGTAAAATTATCTCACCGCGTTCCTTCGTGATGCTCCAAAGTGAGATAATCCCTAAGCGCTTTCGATTTTCCCCACACTGCGTTTCGAGCTGGGAGAGATTATAGTTTGCTTTGGTTCAGAATTACTTCCTAGCGCGGGACACGTCTTCCCACAAGAAGCTCACGGTATTCTTCCACTTCATTTTTTTACCTTAAGAATTCAATTCAGTTTAACGCAATTAAACAAGAGGTATTTGAGCGCTTGCTAGAAACAAGGCATTGGGATGGGCTTTATAGGGAGAAGTTCAACATAAAATCCAATACCAACACAGGCTTTCCCTTTTAAGAGAATTTCGAGTTTTTTACAGTATCAGCTAGCAAGCTCAAAAAGTGAAACCGGGCACACACTCATATACTGTTCTGGGAATCCGTGACCACATCTCAGCAAATACCATTTGCCGAATGTTATCCTGAACAGGGCCTTTATTTAAATGTTTTGTAGCCGCAAAGTGCTCTTTGGGTAACTGATAAATACTTCTAATCTATTGGTAAAGAGCACAAAATTGGTGGAAAAAGGTATTTCCTTAGCTCCTAAAAAACCGACTCCTTATCTTCTTCTTATCCTTACATTTTAACACTGGAGGACACTTCCCCTGTCAACAACTTCTTGCATGAAGCTCGCTAAATGTGCAATGCTACCTTTCCCCTTATTGAAGTCTCGGGTCATTTAGAACCAACAGCAAACCAGTTTCACATATTGTTGGAGGCCCCAGGAGAGACAGGAGATTAGTAAAAGCCATCCACATGCCAGATTGTTAGTTTAGTTCCCGCGTGTTTCCAAAGTCAGGAAGAAAGGCTGGGAGTCTATCGTCCTTGAGCAGAGAGGAGAAAGAAAAGCAGCGGCCTGGTTAGTTAGTCTGCAGCAGAGAACAAAGGCCAGGAAGCTGGAGGCCTCTGCTAGCCTTGGCAGAAGCACACCAGGTCTTACTTGGGTCAGAAGACTCTCTATTTCCTCTGTCTGGCTGTTCCCATAGAAGCCGACCCCGCCTATCACAGAGATGGGGCGTCTTCTCCGGCTGCCTTTGGGACAGCCCACGGCAGGGTTCTGGTCTGCAGGGTCCATGGAGGCTGTGTTTGGCTGCTGGTCCCCGTCCACAGTATCCTCTTTCTGGGGGTCCACAGCAATGGAGTCTTCAGGAATAGAGAGACTTCGGTTGGCCAACTGGCCATAGTCGGAGAGCGGTCGGGGCCTTGACCTTCTCCCAGAACCCCACTTCCTCCTGGTGATCCTCTGAGCCTCTGTCCTTTCTTCATCCCGTGATGAGCCCCGCCTCCAGGATTCCTCAGCCACAACCTTTTCAAATGCGAACAAGTTAGGTGAGCACCAATGTCCAGGGAGGTATTGGAAAAGAACAAGCTATGCGCTCCCTCCCATCCTCTTTAACCTTGCCTCAAGGCTTTGTTGATCTATTTGTTTATTTTAAGAAGTTATTTGTGTAACAGAAAGACGTAACTGAGACGTGCCTTAAAATAAGCACGACTTTCACCTTTCACTGCAGGCTGAATTAAGACTGTAATTTAAATCGTGATGTATGGTGACCAATGAGCTACTGCAAAAGACATTAAGAAACTAAGTACCACTGTGAGTTACTAGAAAGAACTTTCAACTGTGGTGTCACCCAAAATACACACACCAATGGCACGGGGAAACGCAGGAGCCCAGAAGGAGAAAGGAATGCGGAACACGGTAGGTGCTACTCTAAGGTCTTTTCCTGCAATAATCTTTAAAAACAGAAGGTGCTTTAATAAGATTAAGTCTGGGCTGTTAAGGCCTGACATTCAGTAAGTTAAGTCTGATGGAGAGAGCAATGACCCGGGATTCAAAGAACCAGATCAGGCTACTAACTAGCTGTGTGATCTGGGAGGAACAAGGAATGACTAACCTTTCAGGACTAGACAATCCCACAGCTGGAGAGTCTGTGGTCCTAAATTAGCCACTACTTTCAAATTGTCCCAATACCTTTTTCAGAGGCAATGCAATGTACCAGACAGAAGAGGAACTATGAGCTTGGAAATGGGCAGCCTTCTGTGTGAGTCAGGCGAGGCCACTAGCTACCTTTGTGACCTCAGGCCAGTTACTTAAGGTCTGGGGATTTGGTTCGGCAAGGTTCACTGGGGAACAATGGGTCCTTGTGTGGGGGAAATGCTGTGACAGCCCTTATCAGCCACAGTTAATTATTGCTGTTAAAAAAGCAGTGTGTGGAGTAACCATCCCCAGGCTGAGCCCTGCCAGGGGATAACCTCTGTCCCAGCAGACCCCTCAAAGCCGGGTCAGAGGAGAGTTGCTGCACATCCCATGGGAGGGAGGGTGCAGCCGACTCTGGTCACACGCCTGTGAGCCTAGACACATTCAGTTCTCCTACCCCTGGTCATTATTTAAAAAAGATATAAACAATACAGACAGACAAGGGCACGTGGCAGAGATGTCACTCAAGGGCAGGCAGAACAGGCCTCCCTGGCCTAGAGACCTCCAGCAGAACTGTCCAGGCGCAGCCCAGCCCTGCCCTGAGGACCAGCCCAGGAGGTCAGCTGCTGTCCAATCAGTGGCAACTAAGACCTCAAATATAGACGTTCCCTAAGATCATACACAGTTGACTTCTAGGCAACATAGGGGTTACAAGTAACGACCCCCGCCCCAGCACCACCACCTACTGTGCAGTCAAAAATCGGCTTGTAACTTTCGGCTTCCCTAAAACTTAACTACCAATAGCCCACTGTTGGCTGGAAGTCTTACTGATAACAGTTGATTAACACATATTTGGTATGTGTATTATATACTATGTTTTTATAATAATGTAACCTAAAGAAAAAGATACTAAGAAAATCATAAAAAAAAATATTTATAGTATTATACTGTATTTATAAAAAAGAAGAAAAAGGCACACATAAGTGGTCCTGCACAGTTCAAACCTGTGTTGTTCAAGGGGCCGCTGTACTATGAAAAATCTGATAGGGCGCCTGGGTGGCTCAGTTGTTAAGCATCTGACTCGGTTTCGGCCCACGTCATGATCTCACAGTTTGGTTCCCGAGTTCAAGTCCTGCATCAGGCTCTGCGCTGACAGCGCGGAGCCTGCTTGGGATCCTCTGTCTCCCTCTCTCTGCTCCTCTCCCCCAACATAAATAAATGTTACAAAAAATTTAAAGAAAAATCTGATGAAAAGCAAAGAGAGCAGAAAGAGATTTATGGACACTCTACTCCACCACCATCATTTTTCAGATCAGGAAAACCAAAACCCAGGGAAGTTAAGTGACTTGCCCAGGGCCACACGGCCAATCAGCAGCAACAGAGACACTGAAATGTGGGCTTCATAATTTGTGTAATAATTTGCACAATTGTGCAAATTTGCATAATTGTGCAAAATTTTCCCACTGTACCAAGTTACCTCTGCTCAAAAGCTAATGAGTACTAGCAATCCCTGCTTACCTTGCTACCTGCTGATTCTCACTCCCTGAACTTCATGTTTAAATCAAGTCACCGCAGAGGGGTCCAGAGTGCACCACTGTGGCATGAAAACTGTTCTGAGCTGAAGGTATTTAAGAATAGGCTTTCCAACACCCCCCCCCCCCCCCGAACTCTCTTATCTCCCTGAAAGCAGAGGTCCCAAAAGAACTCAGCAGTCGGGGCACGTGGGTGGCTCAGTGAGTTAAGCGTCCGACTTCAGCTCAGGTCATGAATTCGTAGTTCATGGGGTTGGAGCCCCGCATCAGGCTCCGGGCTGACAGCCCGGAGCCTGGAGCCCGCTTCAGAGTCTGTGTCTCCCTCTCTCTCTGCCCCTCCCCAGCTCATGCTCTGTCTCTCTCTCCCTCAAAAGATAAACATTAAAAAAAAAAAAAGAACTCAGTAGTCATAAATCCATTGTCTTGGGATAGGATTTTCTTTCTTCTAACCAGGGAAGATGTGACTCTTATCAGCTGAGAGGAAAAGTCTCAGCAGACGTTGCCACAAAACTATCAGACCTCCCATTTGCTCTCCCACAGGCCCCTTTATCTTTCCTAAATCACTGGGTTTCCCATAAGTGCCCTCTCCAGCTCCCCTGCCCCTCATAAGGGGGGATATAAATACCTCCATCTCTAACCACTTCCTGGAGTCACTTTTTCCTGTGAACTCCCACTGGTTCACATGAAGAAAAACCCGTCTTTTCTCTTGCTACTGTCTTTTGTCAGTTTAATTCCACACTCCCCACGTAGTAAGCCTAAGGGGGCGGAGGGGGGGTGTGGGTCTTTCCTCTCTGACACTATACCAAGGGAAAATATGAGAAATCATGAAAAAGTTAGTATTATTTTTTTTTCACTGCATATGAAAAACAGGATTATTATGGAGAGTTTAACTACATTATTAAATCAAATGGCACAATTTAAGCACACAAGAATTAAAAGGTTCAGAAACAAGGTGTTAGAAAGGTCCAGAAGCAAAACAAAATTACAGGCAATGAGTAGTCTGACTGGTAACAAATCTACATGTGGTTTTTTGGTTTGTTTTGGGGGGATTTTTTTTGTTGGGTTTGGTTTTTTTTGTTTTTTGTTTTTTGTGTTTTTTTTTGCACTTATGCAACATGTGACATGCCTCACTGAAGCTTTGCTAATGCAGACAGGAAAACAAGGAAATGGGTGTAGGAAAACAAGAGGTTGTCTTAGTTGTTCAGGTAAGAAATCCTTCTGAGACCAAAACACACTCCAGGAAGTGAGGAGGCTGGATAAAAGCAGGTATGCTCAAAGCAGGAAATGACAGAGCAGGAGACGTGCCAGGGATGATCCCTTTAACACGTCCTGCCTCAAGTGTCAGCTACTGCTCCCGCTGGGGTGGGGGTGGGGGTGGGGGGTGGGGGGCGGGGGCACAGGATATACATAAGAACCGACAGCGATTCTACTAGAACTATTTCTGCAGTCCCGCTGAAGAGATAAAAGGAGAAACCAGCCTTTCTACGTGGTATTGCAAAAATTAGTTAACAGGACAATATATACAATTGAAATGTCCCCTTTACTCCTAGCAAAAGAGGGAGAGACAGTGATCTTTAGCCAGAAGAGACTTACATCCCTTGTAAAAACAAATTTGAGCTTTGATGCATGTTTTAAAACTGAATCTCCTTTTGGCAAAGTCTGTGTGCTTCCGAAATAGACCGAGGTGCATTCCAGGGAACACGGTTTGACTGTGACCACAGGATCATACCTGCGACTACAAACCCCCGCCACCACCACCACCGCCAACATTCCCCGACAAGTTACAACCTACCCCAGACTCCGCCACAGCTGGTGGTGGCCTACAGACACACTGAAGGAACAAGCAGTTGACCATATCCGTGCTGTCTCAGATTCTTTCTGGCCTTTAAGACGTGACAGTGAGGGTGCTGAGCGGCCATGCCAGAGGTATGCCCACCACGGCTTCTCACAGTCCAGCAGCCAGAGCTTCAGATCAATCCAGGGCTCCAAGCTTGATTGGCCAATTCACACCCAAGTCATAAGCCTTTGTAAACAAACTCTGCAGTGGAGTGGCTGACCTTTTAACTCTTGCTTCTCTGGACAGTTGTAAAGTACTTTCCCTACTCAGGAGCCCTGCATTTTTTTCTTCCCACACAAGGTTCCTTCCTTTGCTTCCCAAAAGTAAAAATCCAAGGTAGATCTTAATACCTCCAGTGAGATACTTCAAAACATTTTTTGAAACCACAGTGAGAGTAAATTATTAACACAGGAAAAAGACTGGCACAAAAAACCCTGATGTCACAAATATATCCATGTAGAAGCTTGGTCTAAAGGAAGTATATAGGATTAAATAGCAAGAGTTGTGGGTTGAATTCTGCCCTCCCCTCTCATAACAGGTATGTTGAAGCCCCAACCCCCAGTACCTATGAATATGATCTCTTTTTTTTTTTAATTTTTTTTTCAACGTTTATTTATTTTTGGGACAGAGAGAGACAGAGCATGAACCGGGGAGGGGCAGAGAGAGAGGGAGACACAGAATCGGAAACAGGCTCCAGGCTCTGAGCCATCAGCCCAGAGCCCGACGCGGGGCTCGAACTCCCGGACCGCGAGATCGTGACCTGGCTGAAGTCGGACGCTTAACCGACTGCGCCACCCAGGCGCCCCTATGATCTCTTTTTTAAAAAAATTTTTTGGGGCGCCTGGGTGGCGCAGTCGGTTAAGCGTCCGACTTCAGCCAGGTCACGATCTCGCGGTCCGGGAGTTCGAGCCCCGCGTCGGGCTCTGGGCTGATGGCTCAGAGCCTGGAGCCTGTTTCCGATTCTGTGTCTCCCTCTCTCTCTGCCCCTCCCCGGTTCATGCTCTGTCTCTCTCTGTCCCAAAAATAAATAAACGTTGAAAAAAAAAAAAAAAATTAAAAAAAAAAAATTTTTTTTAAGGAGGCGCCTGGGTGGCTCAGTCAGTTAAGCGTCTGACTCCGGCTCAGGTCGTGATCTCGCGGTCCGTGAGTTCGAGCCCCGCGTTGGGCTCTGGGCTGATGGCTGATGGCTCAGAGCCTGGAGCCTGCTTCGGATTCTGTGTCTCCCTCTCTCTCTGCCCCTCCCCTGCTCATGCTCTGTCTCTCTCTGTCTCAAAAATAAATAAAACATTAAAAAGAATTTTTAAGTTTATTTATTTTGAGAGAGAGTGCAAGCGGGGAGCGAGGCAGAGAGAGAAGGAGAAAGAAAATGCCAAGCAGGCTCCGCGCTGTCAGCACAGAGCCCGATGTGGGGCTCGATCCCGTAAAACGTGAGATGATGACCTGAGCCGAAATCAAGGGTGGGACACTCAACCAACTGAGCCCCGCAGTCTTCGGAGATGTGATCGACTTAAAATGAAGAAGTACTGGATTAGGCGAGCGCTAAGCCAACGGCTGCTGTCCTTAGAAAAGAGGGAAATTTAGACACAAAGCAAAAAGGAAAGAAAGTCCTAGGAGGACAGAAGCCGAGATCGGAGTGGTGCATCTAGAAGCCAAGAAACTCCAAGCACTGCCAGCAAACACCTGAGCTGGAAGAGGCCAGAACGGAACCCAGACCTCTGGCCTGTCTGACAATGAGAATAAAAGCCTACTGTTTTGAGCCATCTAGTTGCTGGAAATTTGTTACAGTCGCCTTAGGAAACTAATACGGCAAACTGATTCAGAAGAAAATACTACAAGCAGGGAAATTTAGATGCTTTGAGAAGATGGAAAAAAAACTAAAGCAGAGCTTTCACACTGGACGAGCCAAAAGCGTTCTCAAGACGCATACTAATACAATCAGCAAGCCTCCCACGTTTTCGCAGGTTCTCAGTGCCCTGAACACCACGGGGAATTCAGGTACAGCCACGGAGCTGGAGGTGGGACGAGAACACATCTCGACAACTCGTGCTGCAAGGCAGTAACGACAGATGTGGCTCTTGACCACCAAGATGTGCCAGAACTACACCCGGCACGTGTTCCCTTACTTAATCCCCACCGCCACACCGCGAGGTAGAACTACTCATGACATCCTACCGATTCAGACGTTGGAGCGATGACGTGCTTTGGTTGACAGAGCCAAGGGAGAGCGGCCCTGTTTAACAACCAGTCTGTCTGACTTCAAAACCTCCATCCGTTCCACTCTGTATCTCTGCATCCCTGGCATATGCTTGTACAGAAGGAAAATAGAACTTGGTAGGTCTTCCTACCCTCAGCTGTAGGGCTTCTTGGAATGCAGGGGTGGGGGCTGGGGGGAATGACAGGAAGAGAAGCTCTGTAAGTGCCCCTGCCATCTGGGGAAAGCTGGAGACCCCTTCTCCAATGACATGCATAAAATAAAAATATAAAGTAAGCTCATTACTTTGAAATATAATTATCAAAATATTAAAAGGATTGATATAATAGTATAGACAAAACACAGGGATTAAGAGTACTGGCAATAGGGGTGCCTGGGTGGCTCAGTTGTTTGAGCGTCCAACTCCTGATTTCAGCTCACGTCATGATCTCATGGGTTTGTGGGACCAAGCCCCGCATCGGGCCCTGCACTGACAGCACGGAGCCTGCTTGGGAACCTCCCTTTTTCCACACCTCCCCCACGTGCACTCTCTCTCTTTCTCTAACCCTCTCTCTGTGCACCTTCCCTGCTTTCACTCACTCTCTCTCAAAAAATAAGTTGATAAACTTAAGAAAGAAAGAGTCTTAGCAATAGGTCTAATAACTGCCACCCTTTGGAAATACTGTTGAATAGAAGAGATTTTAAGACATCAGCGATGTGAAAAAGATCTGTGGTTTCTAGGAGTGACAAAATCACAGGTGTTGATAAAATCGCTCCGGTTTGATGCCTACATTCATAATTTAAGGAAATGCTACATTTCACCTACAGGGGAGTGAAATTAAAGCCCCTACTCCCAAATTTCTGCTGACAGAGCCCTGGGATGAACCGAGGTTCAAAACTCTCCGTTTACATAGTCTCACTTAAGACTAGTCTGTAGCACCAGCTCTGGGCTCCAACTCCACAGAAGTATAACTTTGGGCCTTATATATTACCAATTTAAAAAGTGTTCTCTCAGGGGTGCCTGGGTGGCTCAGTCCATCGAGCAACCGACTCTTGATTTCAGCTCGGGTCATGATCTCACAATCGTGAGATGGCTCCTTGCACTGGGTGTGGATCCTGCTTGGGATTCATTCTCATTCTCGTTCTCTCTCTGTCTCTTTCTCTCTCTGCCCCTCCCCCGCTCACATGTGTGTGCGCATGCATGCACACGATCTCTTGCATAAATAAATGAATAAATAAATAAATAAATGGCATCTCACCATTTAAAGCTATATGTCACTAATTTCCCTTAAATGATGTCACTTAATTTCCCTTAAGTTAATGTATCATAATAAAAAGGATTTTCCATAGGCTTTTTTTCCCTTTTTTTTTTTAGTGTGGGTATTTTATCTGGATTATAGAGTGCTTGGAATGGGATGGGTTATAAGTATATGTCCTACGATTCTAAGTGAGGGCGGGAACTCATAGGATCCCAGATCAGCTACTACTTTTTATGGAGGTCAAAGTAAGAACAAGAAAATCTTTACATATTTAGAAAGAAGTCTGAGCACTAATGACATTCTTCTCTTTTTGTTAAAACACTAAAAAGACAATGTTTTAGTTACTTAGAAATCGTAAATTTGTATTTGTAATCTACCTAAAATTATATTTTCAGGTTAGTAAAGAAGGCATTGTTATACCCATTTTGGAGACGAGAACCCAGTTCACAGAGAAGGCACCAGATTTAATGAAAGGGAATGTGAGAGATCAGGCACTTCGTTCAATTTCATCTTTGCAAGGCCAGCACTAGACATGACGTGCCCCCCGTTTATAGATATAAGTAAGGAAAACGCAGTACGGCTTATTGCAAAAACTCTCAGCGGCAACTTGCACAAACACCGGACCTCAGTAACATTGCTCCATAAAAAGCCTCGGTGTGCTTATCACTTTTACAGCTCTCCCCTTCCGGATGCTGCTTCCCCTCGCACTTCCTCTCTGGGCTGCTGGTAGGTCCTCATCAGTGTGCACATGCCCGTTTCCCCAGACTCTTCCTCTCTGCTGCTTCCTCCCGTTTCCTGTATCACATCTCACCTTTACTCTTGTTCTCAGCTCCACTCCCTTCTCTCTCCTCGTTGCCCACACTTTTCCCTTAAACTGATCACATAGAGAACGCAAACACTGTGGTTTTGTTTGACTTCCTGAATCATGTTTGGTTTCTTCTCCTGAATTTTTAGAACGAGTGGGTGGAATAATCTTTCTTTCTCCAAAGCTTCCTTTTCTTTTACAGACCTTGCTGGTGGTGGTGGTGTGTGTGTGTGTGGGGGGGGGGGGGGCAGGGGCTGTACTAGCATTAAGGGGATGGCGAGGACCGTACCAGCCTTACAGGGGTGGCAGGGACTGTTCTAGCATTACAGGGACGGCAGGGACTGGACCAGCATTGTAGGGGTGCACGTTAAACATGGCCCTCCCACCACCTGGGTGTTCTAATTCTGTCTCCCTAACTTTCTAGGGTACACACGTCTTTTCCTACCACACTTAGGCTAGTTCAGGAATAAACAGTAAGGTTGAGGGACTTCTACGGTGGCCCGAGCAAGGAGAAGAAAGAGGCAGCCTCTGACTTGGTGTGAAATAAGTAACTGGCCAAACACTCATCACTCACCTAACGACCACCTTAAAAATCATGCATGGTCAGGCTGGCTCCGCTCCACCTTTCAAAGTTTCTCTAGTTCAGGGACCATGCCGGGAAGGGACAGACACCATCATAAACTTGTCCCTTCCCTTCTTAGACCCCAGATTTGGACTTAGCCTGGAGGTGGACGGGGCCTGGGCAAGAAACAGAAGGAAAGTGGGAACGTATTTACTGGGTTTGTCCTTCTGTGGCTCAAGGGCACAAATACATGTTAATGCTGGGTGACATTCTTACTAACATGCTGCATCTTTAAGACACAAGGTTCCAAGCTGTAGGAAGACAGTGGTTGTTGGAATTCTGACAGCAAATGAAACACAAATGATTAACCAAAAACTGTTCTGATTGTTAGCAAATGAGATTACACACACATAGAGAATTTTGACACACCTCTTAAAAACTAAAGAAAAAGAGAGAAGAAAAGAAACAAATGCAATCTGGAAGACTGTGGCCTTGTCCCTTGGGTTCAGGGGATAGACAGGCCATTTGCTAAGAAAAATATTATACAGTATTAAAAACATTAAAAAATATATTAATGCTTCTTAACGCCCTTGAAGTAAAAGGGGAGTGCAGTGGACTTCAACTGTCCTTGCCTGGTGAAACTGATGATAAAAATGCTAAAACAGAGCTGGTGAATCTACAACTTGTTTTATAGGCAGAATCGCTCCTTCACTAGAAATGCAAATATTGAGGTTCATGAGGGAACACAATTTAATACGCTTAGCCCGATTCTGTACGCGTTAAGAAGGCACTTAAGTTTGAACATTTTAGACACCACTGACGACTTACAATACCAGACTGGGAAAGCAGTGTAGCTGAGATCATCCTCATTTTATGCAAAATCAAGAAATGAAGTCTGTGTGACTATGGTGAGCCCCATCCTGACCATGCCCCACGCCCCTGACATCGTGGGAGGGCGGTCACCACTGACCCTGTGTGAGCACAGGGCTGATGAGGAATTTCCCCCCAGGCCTGTGTAATAATCACTTAAGGCAATTCCATTTTCTGGGCTTATCTAAAAACTCAGACCATACTACTAAGTCAACAGTGGCAAGACGATGGTGAGTTTGACACCCAAGCAGAGAAAATAATAGAACTGTAAGCTGTACTTTATGCCTGGACTCATTAAGAGTGAAGACATATTTTTCAGAGAGAGAGACAGAGTGCGAGCAGGGGAGGGGCAGAGAGAGAGGGAGATACAGGATCCGAAGCAGGCTCCAGGCTCTGAGCTATTGGCACCGAGCCCGATGCGGGGCTCGAACTCACGAACCACAAGATCATGACCTGAGCTGAAGTCGGACGCTTAACCAACTGTGCCACCCAGGCACCCCAAGAGTGAAGACATATTTTAAAACCATCGTATTAGGGGCGCCTGGGTGGCGCAGTTGGTTAAGCATCCGACTTCAGCCAGGTCACAATCTCGCGGTCCGGGAGTTCGAGCCCCGCGTCGGGCTCTGGGCTGATGGCTCAGAGCCTGGAGCCTGTTTCCGATTCTGTGTCTCCCTCTCTCTCTGCCCCTCCCCTGTTCATGCTCTGTCTCTCTCTGTCCCAAAAATAAATAAACGTTGAAAAAAAAAAATTTTTAAATAAAAAAATAAAAAAATAAAACCATCGTATTATAAAATTAACATATACAATGATCCCATCTCAACATCTTGAAATGTATCTCTGAAATGCATGCTGAGGAATACAGAGGTCTACTCAAACTTTCTTTTTTTAAACTTATAAAAAGCATGATTTTATAAAAACTAACTTACTTTCCTCTTTTCCAAGTACTTACTGAGCACAACTAAATATTCCAAAATCATGAACCATGTTTTAGATTTGAATATATTAGAAATCCACTGTTTTTCTAAACCCTTTTGAACATTATAGATTTTTTTCCTAATCTGTTTTGACTTTTCTTGTACAGAGAAGGTAAAAGGACCCAGGACAAGAGGGTAAAGAAAAATGGGCAGCAGACGATGAGGTCCTGGCTGATTCTCTAGTGGAAGAAGATGGAGAGAAATGTCTGTTCACAGCATTGCTGGCATGTCCAGCCATGAATGACAGCAAACAAACATTCAAATCAATGGCCCCACATGACTTCAGAATCACGAAAACTAAGGGTTTCTAGATTAAAATGCAGAATAGCAACTTCACAAACCATGAGTAATTAAAAATGCTTCATGCATGTATAAAGGGGTGAATGGCTGAGTTGATGGACAGATAAATGAGCGAATCAATGGACAGTTCTGGGTGGCAAAGAAGCTGTTCCCTCCCTACATTCAGGTGTGATTTTATAAAAATGAGCCTGATTTAAGTTATTGCTTAGTTATTATCACTAAGTATTTCGAAACCCATAACCATGTTTTAGATCAGGAAACAACCATCCGTTCCTGTCTCCTTCATAACCTATTTGAATTGTGCCACCCTGAAAACAAATTGACTACAGTTTTCCTCCCCTTCTTGTCAACAACCCAGTTTTGAAGGCGCCCTACTTAGTTTCAGATATGTGAACTACAAGGTAATGGGGTCTTTTCCAAAAGTAAGTGTCCCCTGCTGGCAACAGAATGTAAAAAGAAAGATTTAGGACTTTGAAGAAAATCTCTTTTCTGTATTTCAGTTTAAGCTTGCAGCATTACTGTGCTGGAAGGAGAAAGAGAGAAGGTGAACGGGAGGCAATGAACGAAGAGCACACAGTGACGGCGAGGTGGACGAAAGGACCCAGAAGAGGCAGAGGAAGTAATGGCATCACATGGATTCTCTCTTCCAGCAACACTCACTGATGGCGGATTGCGTCACTTGCCTTGAAACTTGCAAGGGCCCAGGGGCACCTGGGTGGCTCAGTCGGTTGAGCATCCGACTCTTGATTCAGGCTCTGGTCACGATCTTACCGTTTCATTAGTTCGAGCCCCGCATCAGGCCCGGCTTGCGCTCTCTCTGTGTCTCTCAAAATAAATAAACTTTAAAAACAAATAAATGAGTAAACTTGCAAGGGTCCAGCCAATGAACCTAATCAAGAAAACACTGACTGGGGCGCCTGCGTGGCGCAGTCGGTTAAGCGTCCGACTTCAGCCAGGTCACGATCTCGCGGTCCGTGAGTTCGAGCCCCGCGTCGGGCTCTGGGCTGATGGCTCGGAGCCTGGAGCCTGTTTCCGATTCTGTGTCTCCCTCTCTCTCTGCCCCTCCCCCGTTCATGCTCTCTCTCTCTGTCCCAAAAATAAATAAACGTTGAAAAAAAAAATTTTAAAATAAAAGAAAACACTGACCCTAAATTGGATGTGCTGTTCACCAAGAACAGCTTCTGCTGTGAGTGCCTGGCCTGTCTGTACAGGGACAGTCGCAAAGGTAAGGCGAGACCTACAGACAGCACCAGCGGCATTTCTCTTTATTTCTACCGAGGGATCTGAGAACGTGTCCTGGTGCAAACAAAACATCTTGAAAATGTTTAATTCAAAACTTGGCAGTGGGAGAATTATAGATGAATAATTTATAACACAAAAAGAGTAAAAATATAACACCAAGTATACAACAGAAGTTTGTTATAAGCAAATGTGTAAAAATGTATATTCCACATTGGAGAACAGGGCTGGAACACCTGACCTCAGTCACAAACTGTATTTAAGGTTCCAGGCCTCCTGTCTCCCCACCTGTGGGGCTGACCTACAAGAAATGGTGGTACACAGACCTAGGGTCGCACCGCTGTCCACTGTCCAAGGTGGCGTGCTTCAACCCTGTGTCAAGTCAACTACCAAAAGAAGCTGCCGGAAGCTAAGCTGAGCTGCTGAGCCCATCCTCAGTAGCCAAAAAACCTCACCTAGAAGAAAACGAAGAGGAAAGGCTCTGACTTGGGCAAGACTAACTGTGGCAGGAACTGGCCCACGCTCAGTGGGAAGAACGCCAATCATGGAGTCAAAAGAGAAAATGGAATGGAAATGTATCAAATATACCAGTGTTGGAAACAGGGCCTTTACGAATCCCATCTCATCTAATTAAAACAACCTACGCAGTAGATACTTACAGGCTTCTGTTTTACAAATAAGAGACATGATGAGATTCCACCAAAGATCTGGAAACTAGCAAATGGCTAGAATTTAATTCTATGTGCCAGCTGCCAAGCAGATGGTGTTTTTTGGGCTTTCCTCCCCATTGTGAGACCTGGTTCTAGGCCCAGCTGCCACTCAGCGGCTGTGTGACTCTGGCAGAAGGGTCTTACAACCTTTCTAAGCCTCAGTTTACCCATCTCTTAAGGCAAATACAAAAATGCTGGCCTACTTCGCAGGGTGGCTATGAAAACCAAATGCAACAATGTTATGTGACTTTTATTAGCTTTAAAACTGTTACATAAATGCAAGAGGTTACTACTGATACTTGTATTTCTAATCTATTTTTTTACTGATACTTTTATTTTTAAGAGACAATTACATTTTTTTAAATTTTTTTTTGTTTTTTTTTTTTTTTTTTGTTTTTTCAGAGAGAGAGAGAGAGAGAGAGAGAGAGAGAGAGGCAGGCAGAGAGAGAAGGAGACACAGAATCCAAAGCAGGCTCCAGGCTCTGAGCTGTCAGCACAGAGCCCGACTCAGGGCTCACACTCACAAACCATGAGATCATGATGTGGGCCAAAGTTGGACACTTAACTTGACTGGGCCAGCCAGGTGCCCCAAGAGACAATTACATTTTTAGACTTCCAAATGTGTTGGTAAAATTCCGGTTTCCAGCAGTGGGTGGAGCAACTGCTCAACATATTTTTTTTTTTTTAGATTCTTAAAATTGTTTTTTTGGGGGGCGCCTGGGTGGCTCAGTCGGTTAAGTGTCTGACTTCAGCTCAGGTCACAATCTCACGGTCTGTGAGTTCAAGCCCCGCTTCGGGCTCTGGGCTGACGGCTCAGAGCCTGGAGCCTGCTTCCGGTTCTGTGTCTCCCTCTCTCTCTCTGCCCCTCCCCCGTTCATGCTCTGTCTCTCTCTGTCTCAAAAATAAATAAACGTTAAAAAAAATTTTTTTTTTTAATTTTTTTTTTTTTTTAAGTAATCTCTACACCCAACATGGGGCTCAAATTCACAACCTTAAGGTCAAGAATTGCATGTCCCATCAACAGAGCCAGCCGGGAGCATCTTCTCAACACGCATCAGAGCAAATTCTTTATACCACCATTTCTTGATTAAAAAGTTTTAATTTCACTCTTTTGCCAAAAGGAAATGTTTGTATTCTGTATGAATTCTTATCCATTTGGTAATATAAATTCACATCCAACTGATTAATACAGTTCAATGAGAGAAATAGGATTGTAGGCTACCTTTTAACTTTTTCAGGAACAACTCTTTCCTAAAGCAAGAGTTAACTGGGGTACATCTGCGAAGAGAAAAGCCCAAACCTAAAATACAGGACACTTAAAACCTAGAGGAGCCTACAAACTTAATACCTAGAGCCTCAGCCTGGACAGCAGATCTCAAACTTAAGTGGGGCAAAAATAATTCCCCCGGGTAGCATGTTAAAAGTCCTGATTACCGGATCTGGACTCCAGTGATTCGAATTCAGTAGCTCCAGGTGGCCTCAAGAATCTGTACTGTTAGCTTGTATCTTCATTCCAAACTTTGAGAAACTCCAGTTAGACAATCAGAAGTAATCTGCAAAGTTTAACTGGTCTGTGTTGA
The DNA here is from genome assembly GCF_018350155.1 of Leopardus geoffroyi. Taxonomy (NCBI): domain Eukaryota; kingdom Metazoa; phylum Chordata; class Mammalia; order Carnivora; family Felidae; genus Leopardus; species Leopardus geoffroyi. The sequence continues at coordinate 4,532,019 of NC_059326.1, forward strand.
AGTATCTGACCAAAAGCACCAATCTTAACGATAACAAAGATTGTGATTATGATAAAGCCAGCTTTATTGAGTTTAATGTGTTCCAGGCATTGTGGTGTCTCCTAAGCACTATTTCATTTAATCCTGGTAAGTACTATTGACTCCATTTTTAAGGAAACTGAGGCTTATGTAGGTCAAGGATACAGCTGGTTAGTAGGGAAACCAGGATTTGAACTTAGCCCGACTACAAAGCCCACCTATTTTTTATCCCAGAGTTCCTCCACCACTCAGAAATGTTGGCATTGGTGGCTGGCAACCGCATCAGTGCTGGTTTCCTAGGAATTTACCATCTGTGAGTGTTCTTTCCTCTGCAACTTATCCGAGCGTCCCCACCCCCTCTCCAGCTTTACTGCTATTATTCTAAATGAAGGCAACATTCCCAATAGTCATTTTTTCCTGGACTGTGAGTGGTGGGAGAAACACAGGTAACATTTAGTTTATATAGCAACACGTGGCAATTTGCCGTTAGGCGTTTCTGCCAATTAAATGTATGGTAGGCCTTCCAGTTGCCATGGCAACTGTGTGTCACATGAACGTGTGGAAAAGTGATTCCCAACCTTGGATGCTCTTTGATCTTAATTATTACAGGGAAGTTAAGATGAGGAAAATGAACCAGGAGAAAAAGATATACTGGCATCGTAATCATCAAGCTAAAATTTCCCCCCCAAAATACTGACACTCCTTTTCTGTATTTTATAGCTTTATTAAGGTCTTATTATGCATTAGTTATGCACAAATTAAAACGAGGCACCAAATAAAAGTAAATATTAAAACCTTAACAGATACACTATAATACCGTTTCATATCATTTAAGTATTTCATTTGTTTAGGAAGTTTAACAGGAATAGCATTAATATGGTACAATTATGAATATGATACATTACTATAACTAATACCTGACTACATATGGTTATTATGGTAATTCTATAAAAACTAGACTCCTGCTCAGTATATATAGGGATGTAATTCTATCTCCTTCTTCCTCCCTTGTTTTTTCATTTTTAAAGCAATCTTTTTTAAGCTAAGTTCTGAACCCAATATGGGGCACGAAGAGTTGCATGCTCTACCGAATGAACCAGCCAGGTGCCCATTACCCCCTTGTTTCTAATGGGAAAATCCTACTTGATGACATTTCACCAAACAAAAACTGTTCTAGAAACAAGCCACTTTAAAGTTCAAGAATGACATGATTATGTGTATAGACTGTTCTTTAGATTCTCCATTTTTAGAAATAATTTTAGAAGTGGCTTCTTAAATATATAAAGTTCAGTAGCCTGTCAAACACTGAGCACCCATTCAGAAATACTTTGAAACCTTCACTGCAAAAGATATACCCCTGTTTATGTAATGATGAACATAAATCTGTTTTAGAGCAAGTAGAAACTTCTTTTTAAAAAGACCGAAAATGGGGCGCCTGGGTGGCGCAGTCGGTTAAGCGTCCGACTTCAGCCAGGTCACGATCTCGCGGTCCGTGAGTTCGAGCCCCGCGTCGGGCTCTGGGCTGATGGCTCAGAGCCTGGAGCCTGTTTCCGATTCTGTGTCTCCCTCTCTCTCTGCCCCTCCCCCGTTCATGCTCTGTCTCTCTCTGTCCCAAAAATAAATAAACGTTGAAAAAATAAATAAATAAAAAGACCGAAAATGATGACTTAATTGTTAAAAGGCTACCTTCACATTTAGGCTCATGACCTGTATTTTATGATTTCATAATATTTCTGCAAGAGCTCTTTTTCTCTTTCGTTCTTCTGCAAAAAGGAAAATAAACCAACACAAAACACCTTAGGAGAAACTACACACAAACTAGCACAAGGATGACTAACAGAAAGCACACCGATTCCCTTTACGACATCCCACGGGGTGATGCTGAACAAATACCCACCCCAGGGTTGCCCACTTAGGGAATACGGTATAGCAGGTGTCCTCGTAACGAAATGTTAACTTCACTAGAAAAATTTTTTTTTTTTTTAATTTTTTTTTTCCAACGTTTATTTATTTTTGGGACAGAGAGAGAGAGACAGAGCATGAACGGGGGAGGGGCAGAGAGAGAGGGAGACACAGAATCGGAAACAGGCTCCAGGCTCTGAGCTGTCAGCACAGAGCCCGATGCGGGGCTCGAACTCCCGGACTGCGAGATCATGACCTGGCTGAAGTCGGACGCTTAACCGACTGCGCCACCCAGGCGCCCCGAAAAATATTTTTAAAAGCACAAATAGGGGCCGCCTGGGTGGCTCAGTCGGTTGAGCATCCAACTCTTGATTTCAGCTCAGGTCATGATCCCAGGGTTATGGGACCAAGCCCCACATTGGGCTCCACATTGAGCGTGGAGCCTGCTTAAGATTCTCTCTGTCCCTCTGCCCTTCTCCCCCAGCTTGTGTCCTCTCTCCCTCTCTCTAAAAAAAAAAAAAAATTAATTAAAAAGTAAATAAATAAATAAGCACAAAAAATATCATATTTGCAAATGATCTTTCCAATTTTAATTGCAATTTCCGTGATTCAAGTTCTAGAGCATCTATGTCAGAGAAAACTGAGAACCCAGTGGAGTATGGAAACTTCTATTCTCTGTAACGTGAAAACTGTGGACCGTTTAACAAATTGTTGAAGGTGGGATATGAATGGAGGTGGGATAACTCAATGTCCACATGACAAAAAAAAATGAACCTAGGCCTTTACCTCACATTGTACACAAAAATTAACTAAAAATGGACCATTTGCCATTTAAGAAACAAAACAAATGAACAAAAGGAAAAAGAGAGAGAGAGAGGGGCAAACCAAGAAACAAGGATTCTCAACTAAAGAGAACAAATGGTTACCAGAGGGGAAGTGGGTACAGGGATGGGGGAAAGAGGGGGTTAAGAACACTGAGAAATGTACAGAATTGCTGAATCACTTTATTGTGCATCTGGAACTAATATAACACTGTATGTTAACTATACTGGAATTATAATCAAAAACGAAATAAAAAAAAAAAACCCCGGGGCATAGATGTAAACGTAAAAGCTAAAACTGTAACACTTCCAGAAGACAGGAGAAAATCTTTGTGATTTCCGTCAATATAGACATTTTTGCTCTTCAAAGGACACAATCAAGAAAATAAGAGGCAGGGGCGACTGGGTGGCTCAGTCGGTTAAGCGTCCGACTTCGGCTCAGGTCATGATCTCATGGTTCATGGGTTCAATCCCCACATCGGGCTCTGTGCTGACAGCTCAGAGCCTGGAGCCTGCTTCAGATTCTGTGTCTCCCTCTCTCTCTGCCCCTCCCCTGCTCACGCTCTGTTTCTCTCTCTCTCTCTCTCAAAATAAATAAATATTTAAAAAACTTGAAAAAAAAAAAAAAGAAAAGAAAAGACAACCCAGGGATGGTGAGAAAACATTTGCAAGTCATGTATCTGGTAAAAAACTTGTATCCAGAATATATAAAGAAATCTTACTGCTCAATGAAACCAAAAATGCAGTGAACTTACGAGCAAAAGATCTGAAAAGACACTTCACCAAATAAGATAAATGAATGGCTAATAAAGAAGATGCTCGTCATTACAGATGCATTAGTCACTAGGGAAACACTAACTAAGATCAAAGTCAGATGTCACTACATACCCACGTAAAGGGCTAGAATCCAAACTACTGATGATACCAAGTACTGGCAAGGACGTAGAAAAACTGGAACCTGACACATTGCCGGTGGGAATCTACAACAGGACAACTGTTTTAGAAAACAACATGGCAGTTCCTGAAATGGTTAAACACAGAAGCACCGAACAACCCAGAAACTCACCTCCTACCTATCTACCCAAGAGGATGGAAAAATATGTCCATACAAGTTGTGCATAAGTATTCATAGCAGCCCCAAAGTGGCAAGAACTCAAACGTCTAACAACTGGTGAACGGATGAACAAAGTGTGGGATTATCCACACAACCGATTATCAGTCAGCCTTAGAAGAGAAATGAAGTGCTGATGTGTGCTGCAACGTGAATGAGCTTTGAAAGCAATATACTGGGTGAAAGTAGCCAAGTCTCCTTCAGGGGTGATGGAAATGTTCTAAAACTACAGTGGTGATGCGATGCATGACTCCGACAAATTTACGACAAACCGCTGAACTGCTCACTTAAAAAAAATATCAAGACAGAGTGCAGATTAGTAGTTGCCTAGGTCTTTACTGGGAGCAGGAAATGACATCAGAGGGCATGGGGGACCTTTCTGGGGGGATGGAAGGGTTCTATAACTTGACTGTGGCAGGGCCTACACAACTCTATCAATTTCCTAAAAATCATTAAGCTGTATACTCACAATTGGGGAGTTTCATGTTATGTAAATTATACCTCAATAAAACTCCTAAAAAGCCTTGGGCAGACTTTCTAGGGTCATTACATTCACTTCTATATGTGCGACCTCATCTTTCTGATTCTAGGGATGGTTCTGTGACATAGCTGTGGATAACTCCTAATCTCCAGAAGAATTGTTTAAATCTCTCAACTAGCTGTGTGAGTAACCCAAACAGTCATGCCTGAGAAATTTGCAAAGAGTCAAAATGATGTGAGGTATCTGTATCTCTGAATAAGTCACATGAAAAACAGACCTTTGCCGCTATCATTATGCGTTAAGTACCCATCATCATCATCATCATAAAACCCCACAATTTGTAATGCACATTGCAACCAGGCCTGACGTTAGCCCCTGCTCACCTACTGGATTATTCCAGTACTATAAGTCGGAAGGAAGTTTTACTTTAGCGACACTGTACCTTGTGGTGCCACAAAATACCCTCCTTTTTCTGAGGCAGGAACAAAAACGCAAGTAGTGCTTCTGGGGTGGGGGCCACCCCAGTGGGTGGCGGGCAAGCTAAAACCCCACGTGGTAACAACGCGTATACTACAAAATCTCCCAGTCAGGCGCTCAAATCGCTTTAACTGTAGAAGATCGGATTGTATGATGGCTTCCAACAATTTTGAAGCTACAAATCCCTGAGGAAGAAAATGATAAAATCCTAAAACACTGGAGTGTTTGAGTAAACGGAGGCTTAGAAAAGGAAAGGGATTTTCCACCAGGAACCAGAATGTTTGTGGAAGGGCTAGGATAATAACCTAAATTCAGCTCTGGTTTTTTGTTTTCATGGCTTGACTACTGATTCCAACACAAAAGCATCCTCTGAATCATTCATCACGTTTGACTTCGCTCTCCCCCAAAACATTCAAATGCTGGTTAAAAATATAAACTGTGAGGGGTGCCTGGGTGGCTCAGTCGGTTAAGCGTCCGACTTCGGCTCAGGTCATGATCTTGTGGTTTGTGGGTTCAAGCCCCGTGTCGGGCTCTTTGCTGGAAGCTCAGAGCCTGGAGCCTGCTTCGGATTCTGTGTCTCCCTCTCTCTCTGCCCCTCCCCCACTCATGCTCACTCTCTCTCTGTCTCTTTCTCTCTGTCAAAAATAAATAAAACGCTAAAAAAGTTACCTTTTAATAAATAAACTGTGAGATCATTTTGAAATGCAAACTCTCCCCTCCCTTACCATGGTTTTAGCACAGATCTCATCTCCTCTGGACTAGACTACTGAGGACTGTTCTGTCCCAGGACTGCCCCCACACCAATCCTCTCTACGGAGCTCGTCCCCTTCTGTGGTTCCTGGTAAACACCTCTGTGGCTTTCTACTGCTTGCAGGGTAAAGTCCAAACTCCAAGCAAGGGCTTTCCTAACTTCGTAAGACCTATTTTTACAATCTTATCTCCCACTTCTCCACCCAACCAACCACCCTGTACAAAAGTTAACCAACCACCCTGTACAAAGAGAACGTGCAGTTCCCTTCGCACCACAGATTATCATCTTTGGGGACACTTATTATGCAAAGCTCAGTGTGGAGTTCTCTACCTGCATCACCTCATTTTATCTTCACAACAACCCCATGTGACAGGCAGGTACCCTCGCCACCCCCAGTTTACTGGGGAGGAAAAGAAGGCTTAGATAACTCCTCTGGCTGACTTTCTCCCTATGTCTATAGTACCTGTCCCTCCCGCACACTCTTCCACTTGGCCTAAAAACCCTGCAGCCCGGGGCGCCTGGGTGGCGCAGTCGGTTAAGCGTCCGACTTCAGCCAGGTCACGATCTCGCGGTCCGTGAGTTCGAGCCCCGCGTCGGGCTCTGGGCTGATGGCTCAGAGCCTGGAGCCTGTTTCCGATTCTGTGTCTCCCTCTCTCTCTGCCCCTCCCCCGTTCATGCTCTGTCTCTCTCTGTCCCAAAAATAAATAAACGTTGAAAAAAAAAAATTAAAAAAAAAAAAAACCCTGCAGCCCCTCAAGTGCTGCCCCCTGCATCTTTTTTCAAGACCCCACTCAACTGTCTTCCTCCAGTTATACGACTCTTTATCCAGAGTTAATAATTCTGTCTGGTGCTTTCATGGTACTTTGTATGTTCCTCACTGGAAACGTCACACTACATCATAATATCTGTATCCATTCCAATAATATCTGTATCCATTCCAGTCTATCAATTAGAATATGAATCTATCAGAACAAGAATAGCTATTCTCTTTAACTCTTTCTTTTCTCTATGTTTGGCATACAAAGCAGGTAGGTAAATACTGAATGACAAGGTACATTAGTCTTTATAATGCGTTGTTTCATTCACTCCTTTTCCTTCCTTATATATCTATTTCCATCTCCACATTTTTAGAGCCTTATTACCTCTGAGCTCTCTTTGGCAATAAATTCCTGCTAGCTTTCTCCCTGGTCACTTTTCTTTCCAATTCTCTTCTTTACTGATGGTGGATTAACTTCCTCAAAACACAGTTCTGCTTGGCTCTTCTCTATTCAAAAATATCCTTGACTCTGTGGTGCTTACCAAGGAATGTATAGATTCTTTACCCTAAATTCAAAAGTGTCCATGACCCAGGCTTAATGATTTCACTTTAACTTGATCCTTCTCCTACACTAAACAGAATTATGTTCCTTCCTGTTCTCTCACATCACATAAAAGCCCTACCCATCTGACCACTGAAACTATATGTATAGACACTGCACTTTCTTCAAATGAGATTCAGTCACCCTTATTCAGCATTCCTTGATTTGATACATGCGTAAAAACTACAACTCTTCTGAAATCCCGCAGCAAATGGTTTTTGCCTCTTTCGTGGGATTTAATCTACATAGTTCCAATATGATTTACATACATCTTAGCTCATTTATAATGTCTTCGACATCCTTACAGAGCTATATCTGAGTGTCTTACGCCTGGTGGGTGCTCAGCAAGTTTGCTTTGTGCAATACTGAATGAATGCGTAAATGTTAAGTCATCCCGCAACCTAACTAAACTAAACTAAACCTAACCACACTCTCATGCTTTAAAAAAAAAAATTAATGTGCAATCAAACTAACGGACTGAACATCTTCACAGTCCTCCCTAAGACTATAACACAGTGGCATGTCAAAAACCATTTCTGGAAAAATCTGACCTTAACTGGCCCATGTCTCAAGAAGTCAGGTCAATCTAGGATGGAAACATCATCTAAGTGGATAGTGATCATCACACAGTGACAGCCAGTGTTCAACACTGGGCCAAGTGCTTGCTAGACCTAATGCCCCTGGTTCCCTCAAACATCCAAGGCAGATGGAGCTGTCCCACATTCTACGCTGGGGAGACTGAGGCCAAGGGAAAGCTCAGCAGTTTGCTCCACTGGTGGCTCTCTTTGGAACAGCAGAGCCGGGATTCACACCAAATTAAAAACATCTACTAAAAGACTAAAGCTCCCTATTAAGGAGTTACAACAGACTTTCATCATTTAAAAGAGCTTCATCTATGGCATATTTCAACACTACCACACGCTTCTGAATCTATACTGCATGACTAAGGACAGGGTCCCTTTCCTATTCGCTATTTCAGGCGATGGAATTATCCTGTGACTTGGTAGGAAAACCAGCGAAAACATTCTAAATTCCTGTGCCTGTACATTTATCAGGGAACAGGTAGCACTGTCCACAAGCATACATGCTAAGCTGCATTTCCGGACCAAGGAACAATTCTAGGGCATCCTTCCAAAGTTATTCTTACAAGGAAATTTACCACTAGGTGGCACAAGTATAAAGTTAACGCGGTGATTTCTCTATAGTGAGTAGCGGGACATGTTCCCACCCTTTTCACAGTAACAAAATCCTGTGAAACTGCTAATGGTTTTCCAAAGATTATTTTGTCACTTTGAGAGTGGCATTTTATATGTAAATGGTTCTACATTAAACTATTCTCCCTTATTGAAAACTGCATTATAATATTCATTTTAAATATAATATACAGGGGCGCCTGGGTGGCGCAGTCGGTTGGGCGTCCGACTTCAGCCAGGTCACGATCTTGCGGTCCGTGAGTTCGAGCCCTGCGTCGGGCTCTGGGCTGATGGCTCAGAGCCTGGAGCCTGTTTCCGATTCTGTGTCTCCCTCTCTCTCTGCCCCTCCCCCGTTCATGCTCTGTCTCTCTCTGTCCCAAAAATAAATAAACGTTGAAAAAAAAAATTTTTTTTAAAATAAAAAAAATATATATATAATATACAGATTTCAACCTTTAAAAAAATTTTTTTAACGTTTATTTATTGTTGAGAGAGAGAGAAAAATACAGCATGAATGGGGGAGGGACAGAGAGAGAGGGAGACACAGAATCTGAAACAGGCTCCAGGCTCTGAGCTGTCAGCACAGAGCCCTGGCGGGGGAAGGGGGGGGTGGCGCTCAAACCCACAAATCGCAAGATCATGACCCGAGTCGAAGTCGGTCACTTAACCTACTGAGCCACCCAGGCGCCCCTCGACCTCTATTACATTCAACACTAACCACAGCTTCAACTAGCTATAAGCACGTAAGTAGAACCATACTATCACTGAATTAAATAACCCACTGTATGTTAAAGTACATTGAAACTGAAATTTAATTTTGTGTAATGTTATACAAGATGGCCAACAAGTGCTTTTTTTTTTTTTTTTTTTTTTCAACGTTTACTTATTTTTGGGACAGAGAGAGACAGAGCATGAACGGGGGAGGGGCAGAGAGAGAGGGAGACACAGAATCGGAAACAGGCTCCAGGCTCTGAGCCATCAGCCCAGAGCCCGACGCGGGGCTCGAACTCACGGACCGCGAGATCGTGACCTGGCTGAAGTCGGACGCTTAACCGACTGTGCCACCCAGGCGCCCCCAACAAGTGCTTTTAAATTACAACGGTTGAGGGGCGCCTGGGTGGCTCAGTCAGTTGGGCGTCCGACTTCAGCTCAGGTCATGATCTCGTGGTCTGTGAGATCAAGCCCTGCATCAGGCTCTGTGCTGACAGCTCGGAGCCTGGAGCCTGCTTTGGATTCTGTGTCTCCCTCTCCCTCTGCCTCTACCCTTGCTTGTGCTCTCTCTCCCAAAAATAAACATTAAAACATACATACACACACACACACGAGGAAGCTTAAGTTTGAGAAAATAAATCCAACTTAAAAAGTGATAAACATCTGGGGCACCTGGGTGGCTCAGTCGGTTAAGATGTGACTTTGGCTCAGGTCACAATCTCACAGTCTGTGGATTCGAGCCCCATGTCAGGCTCTGTGCTGACTCAGTGTCGGGAGCCTGCTTCAGATTCTGTGTCTCCCTCTCTCTCTGCCCTTCCCCCACTTGTGCTCTGTCTCCCTCTGTCTCCCTCTCTCTCCCCCTCTCTCTCTCTCTCTCAAAAATAAATAAATATTAAAAAAAGTTTTTTAACATGATAAACATCTGGAGACAAATTTATAGAATTATCTATCCACACATGTGCACTTTTGATAACTTGTGCCCTGCTTTGTATCTTTGGTACAATTTCTTTGTGGGTAGAAATTAAATTGTATATATTATTAAATTATTAACTGTGTATAATTAAATTATATTTAGCAAATATATGGGTAAACTATATAATGATCAAAATAATTCTGAAAACAACATGCATATGTTCACTTAATATGCACTCAGGAAGAAAATATTTTAATGATGATTTTCACTAATTTCATTAAGTAGAAAATAAAATCCCCACCTTTCACATAAAGAAGCCTCTAGAACTATGCAAATCTTCTATTTTGGAGCAGGGGATGAGAGTTTGGGCTCCTCCAGGAGCGATGAAGGGGGGCTCTAAACCATCTGTGGGACAGGTTGGATGTGTGGTGGAAGGAATTACACTTCGTCTTATCATCCATCAAAGGAGTCAAGGAAGCCCAGCCCGCTTCAGGCTTTGGCCAATTACGTACAGCAGAGCTAGCAGAACCGGAGCTCCTTCAAAGGCTGGCAACTAGTCTGGTGTCCTTACAACTGTTCCACAAGGCTTCTTTGGAAATATGCAAATGAGCAAATGGCCGTCAATATCTAAGACCTCTAAAGACACACTGGCCCTGAGGTCTCCATACAGACTCACAACTACAAAGCCTCACTCCTCTGGCTGCCTCGGGGATGCTTCGGGCTGAGATCTCCCCAAAGTGACCTGTGATAGGCTTTCTACTTCTGAAGACTCTCTGAAAAGCAAAAGTGAAAACATACGGTCCAGAGGCTATCCTGGCTCCCAAGTTTGCAAAAGCGGCTGTGTAATCCCTCATCTACAGACATTAAGGCAAAACTGAGGTCCTCTCCAAGGATCAGTGGGAAGGAACAGTTGCCAGGGGATTATTTTCCATGGCAAGCGCCAATTTATACCTATAAAACAGTCTAGAAATATACTTGCAGAATAATTTGCAGCATACACACATGGGTGCATTTCCTCATCCTTTAGCTCTGTACTGTACTGAATGCATTTATAAATAAGTGAAAATTACAGAGTCAGGCAAAGTTGTCTGGATACCTGACAGGATATGAAAAGAACACTGCTCCTGTCGCCTTGACAGTTATTAGTTGATTCAATTCATGAGATGCTTGCGTTCTCTAAAAATAAGTCAAGTAACCATCATAAAAATGTCTTTGAACCATCATCACTCGGAGGTTGACAGGTATCAAACTGCACGTTTCTAATTCATTCCTAGGAAATAAAAGAGACTTTGAACGGGGTCTTAACGTGAAGAATCTCATTTCCATGTACTCTGTTGGGAAGGATACAGAGACAATTGAAAACACAGAGAAGACAGCTATGGGAATACACAATGTTGCAAAAATCAAACTTCTGAGAGCGCCTACTAGCTGCATAGAGTGGATAGAGGTCTCTATCAACTACCCCCACCTCCGCCCCCCAGAATCTAGGATGGGGTTGGTGCTCAATGGAATCTGCTTTTGAATGAATGGTGTGGTGCCGTCTCAAGGAATTGCACTGGGTGGCAATTTATTACGAGAGGCGGAGATGATTGTGAACTTGGTAAAGAGCAACCTGGCAGGAATTTGATGGCGGTGCAATTAGCACGGGGCCGCCTGCTTCTACGGCAGGGGAAGGCAAGAGGGCGAATGCCAGCGGAAAACACCCCAGCGCACTGGCAACCCCCGAGAGACATGAAGGGAGACGCTGTGACAGGTACCCCGTGTGCAGCCGGTCACCTCCAAGGGGCCCCCGCCCGGCCCTTACCTCCTCCCTCCTTTCTTCGGGACCCGACACCAGGTGGGGGCTCAGCTGAGGGTGGCTGCCGACGCTGCTGTCGTCACTGCCCTTGTCACACGTGGCTTGCGCCGACTCCTGGGAGGACGCGGGCCCCTCTGCCCTCTCTTCACTGTCCACTGAACTCAGGGACAGCGCGCTGAGACTACTGGGACACGTGGCGTTTCCTGCGCCCGGGCTCTGAGGGCTGGGGGGCTTGGGCGTGGTTGGCCTTTGGGGGGTGAGCGGCTGCTCCGGCTCGAAGGTAAACCGGCTGCCAGCTTGGCGTCCGCCCGGGTCCTCGGCGGCCGGACTCGCCGAGGCGCTGCCGGCGCCAGGACCCGCGCTCGCCGCCGCCCGGGAGCCTGCGGCTTCGAGGGGACACGCGGCCGCGTCCCCCGGGGGGCTCCCCGCCCCCGCCGGGCCACAGCCCGGGACGGCGTGCGCGCCTGCGCCTGCGCCTGCGCACCTCCTCCACTCGCGCTCGGCGCTGGTGGACACGCGGCGGGAGTAGGCGTCGTGCAGCCTGCTGTGCACCTGCAGCCTCTGGCTTGCCTCGCCCGGCGGGGGCGCCCCGCTCCGGGGGCTCTCTCTCCGCCAGGCCGCGTCCGCGGCGCTGCTCACAAACCTCAGGACTCTGTCGAAGTCCCTGGCCCGCAGCGGGCTCTTCCAGCGTTTCGTCCTCCTCTCGGCCCCACCGAACTTTTCCGAGTCGGCGGACGAACTGCTCAGCGTCCTCCGGGGCGCGGGCTTTTCGGGCGCCCCCTTGAGGTCCATGAGATTCGAGGTGGACTTCCGTTTGAAGGAGCTCTTCTTCAGAAAGTTCAAGTTGTCGGTGCTCTTGCTTTTCCGGTAGACGATGCTGTTGTTCTCAGAGTCTTTCACTAGAATCTCACACAGCGCGGGCTCCTGGGAGACGGGGGCCAGGGGCCCGACGTGGTTCTGGGACCCCTGATGCTTCTCGCCATCCAGGAAGCTGATGCGGCCCAGGCCGTAGGCGCGGCGGATGCTGCGGGACCGGTGGGTGCTCCTCTGGAAGGCGTCGTCGGCCTCCTCGGGGTCGGAGCAGTCCGACGCGCCCCCGGGAGCCGCCTTGGCGGCGGGGTCGCTCGCCGGCCCCGAGGAGGGGCACCTGCCGGTGTGCGTTCCGGCGGCAGCACCGTTCGGGATGGGTTTCCCCGGGTCGCGTTCCGGGGCGTCTTCCTTTGCCGCATCTGACCCCTCTCGGTTCTGAATTCCCTGAAGGACGGAGGACTTCAGTTTTTTAAAAGACCCCATTTTCCGGAAGGAGGCAAGGGCGTTCCAGGTGGAGGAATTTCCCATCAGGACCATGGAGCGGGGCCTCTCCGGGTTGGCGCTGGCCCTCTTCCTGCTCACGGAGAAGAGGCGGATGAGCCTGGCGGGGCTGAGTCTGGCCTCGGCGGCGCCTTCCGCATCCCCGCAGGGGTTGCTGCCGCAGCCTCCATTCTGACACGCTGGGTAGGTCACCATTTTGGGGTCTTTGGAATCAGAGACGGAACAGGGGATCGCGGCGAGTCGGCCATGGCCGTTCCGGGCTGTTGTCATGTTCTCGGGGCGGCGAGCCCGTGGCCACAGGGCAGCGGGGTTCAAACCCACATGCACATCCGTGTCCACAGGCCCCAGACGCAGACCTTCATCTCCGAGGCTGCTGCCAGCCGGGCTTTGGCACCTGCTGTGCACATCAGGCTCCTCAGTTGTGGCCACAGCCTGGAGTGGAAAACAAAGCCGGGATTTAGTCATTTGCCTCCCACGGAAGAACCTCTATGAACAGCGGCTTCTCATTTTGGCTAATAATTGCCGGGATAAAAGAAGCATGCCTCATGACAGGGTTGATCAGATCAAAACTGTCTTAAATTAGGGGCCCCCGGCTGGCTCCGTCGGTCAAGTGTCCAACTCTGGCTCAGGTCACGATCTCAGGATTGAGGAGTTCGAGTCCCGCATCGGCTCCCTGCTGGCAGCGTGGAGCCAGCTTGGGATTCTCTCTCCCTCTCTCTCTGCCCCTCCCCCACCTCTCAAAATAAATAAACGTTCTAAAAAATTTTTTAAAAACTTTTAAATTAAGTTAAAGTTTTACCTTTCCTAATTGATTTCACAATGAATTAAAAGGAAGAATGCAAACATACATTCCTTTAAAAAAAAAAAAGATAATTATGGGTTGTGCATTCAATGCAAAGGTAAATAAATCCTTGAATCCATTGAAACTTGTTTAAAACTTTTGAAAAACTGCTGGAATGCCAAGGCCAAGGCGTTATTCCACACTGGGCCTTCTCTTTATTTGAAATGGAAGAAATTCTTAATTATTAAATAAAAAAACCCACCAACAACTATTTCAAAACGTGTTACAGTAAAATACCAACCTATGTTAAATTTCACGCAGCTGACAGGCAGACTGGCTACAAGAACCAGTGTAAGGAGCTGTAGCAAAGACCAAGATGCTGTCAGCTGCCCACTTGTCTACAAAAATACCCAAAGTGCTACAGAGACACACAAGCAGAAGGGACAAGCTGAGGCTGCATGCATGAGGTCGGGCTTTGTAAAGGAAACAGCATTAGTGAAGGGCCTCTGTCAACAGGATTCGTAGTGGCTGCGGGATGGAGGGAGATAAGGATATTACTTAAATATTAGAAATTCAGACACAAAACTTCAAATTAAACCAACGTTGCACCTTCGTCTTTCTTTCCCCATGCCCTTAATTAAGGCCACCACACACCTGCAGTCCGTGCTGTCTCCCCCAAGCGAACATGTTGCTCTCCTTCCTCTCTGCCCATTAGGCCACGGCCTGCTCAGCCTTGGTGGGCCAGCTTAAATGTCACAGCCACCCCCTTCTCAATTAGTGATTAGCCAGTGAAGACGTGTAGGAAAGATTGCGATGTTCACCATAAAAGACCACCACTCGCTAAGCGTTTACTACATGTCAGGCCCCTGTGCTAAGGGCTTTTGAAACGACCTGCCACTGGGTACTCCTATTAACCTGTAAGATCAACAGGATAATTTCCATTTTATAGATAACCAAATGCACACTTGGGCAGGGGGTGCTGGGGGTTCCTGCAGCTGCCTCTTCCGAAGCCTATGCTCCTCTCCGCTACTTTAAACTAATGAAGAAAGAGAGGGGCAGTGCTGGGATAGGAACCCATATCTTGGTGTCTGACGCCAAGTTCAGTGCCTCGTGACATAACCCCAACTCAAGTCAAATCCCCGAAGTCCTTATGCCAGTCAAGGCCACTCTTCGGAAGGCAATATTAAAGGCAGAAGAAAAAAAGGAGCAGACATTTGCATAAAAACCTTAAGGTTAAGTCCCAATTTAGCTTAGTCCTCTCAAGTGCAGAAAAAAATGTGACCTCATGCAAAGAGGTCTCATCTGATTCTACTCTGTAAATTCTCTCATGGGCTCATTTTTACTTGCCCTTACATGGAGCTCCCTGAGGGATTCCCAGGGAGATTCCCAGTTCAAGGGCTGATTCCATCTGGGACCAGGGAGGCTACATAGGCTTATGTAGCCCGGAGCCTGTCTGATGTCCATTTACTCAATTCCATTACTCAGAAGCCTAATGGGACTACCACATGCCTCTGCAGTTTAATGTTCTAATGGAGAAATTAGGGATCCTGAAGAGCTGTGGGCTGCATTTGAATGAGCCATTCAAGAAGCAGAAACTTGAATCATCCTAGCGTTGAGGCTGGGTGTGAAATCTACAAACAATTGCAAAATGAGTCTCCCACTGAGTATCCCATCCACCCTCACCCATTCTGAGAGGGACAGGGGACTGTGGTTGTTTCGGCTTCTCACAATCTCAAAACGAAGCAGACAGTTTATGCTAACATCGAGTCCAGTCACAGGCACCGACTGATGGCATATTACACAATACTAATGGCCTTGTTGCGACTTGCACTGGATGCAGAGGAGCAGACATGCTCCTTCTCTTGTAATCTGGCTGGACGGAGACAACCTGAGGGCATTGTGAGACCTTTTATAACGAAGGATGAAAATGTGTCAGGCTGCCCCTGGAGTCTCCAGGGGTGCAGGCAGTGCTCGATTTTAATGTTGCGTCGGTTTGGGAATGTTCTAGGACAGGCATGGGGGCAGGCCCAGGTTTTAAGCTCAGTGCTGTCACATGAATCTTGAGTACCGTCATCTGAGTAATCTGTGCTTCAGTGCCATCTATCCAAGGGCAGGTGCCAACATTTATGTCTACAGTAGACCAACCAACCAATTAATTCATGAACCTCTGCTGGGTACAAGGATATGTGTAGGCCCCACGATAAACTCAAAACAGTGACAAGGTGATAACCCGTTCTAGGTGGGAACTTGGCATGAGCAAAGGAAGATCCAAGAACCTAAATTCTGACTGAGAGGCAATAAACTCGGGTGACCAGTTGGCCCAGTTGGCCCAGGGGTAAGGTGTTTTCCAGGACATGGGACTCTCGGGGCTGAAACCGGAGAAGTTCTTGGCAGACTGGGATGTCTGGTCACCCTATTGTTCTATTAAGTAGAACAATATAATTGGAAGGATGGCTCAGTGTCATGAAGCAGTAGAAATTAAGGCGAAAACAGGTTTAGAGAAAACCACATCCCTTTAGGTCTAACACTTTGAGACTGTCTACAGGTGTCATCATCTTTGGGAATCCCTTCCTGATGCTCCTAAAATTAATGCCCCCTTACTCTGTGGGTTATGGGCATCTCACCAAATTGCTTTACCAAGACATATTTATAATGATAGGTTTTTATGGCTGCCTTCAGAACAAGACTTCTATGAACTCTTTGAGAATAAGAACGGTGTGCCACATATGTAAATTATTTAAGTTTATCTTGATGTAATATAGTTATCTATTATCCTGCCTTGTCAATGTCTATGCCAACGTAACAATTCGCCATATCCCCACATATCTTTCCAATGTGAAGATGTTTAAATTTTTACAACACTACAAAGTCTAAGTATTTACTTAAACCTTAAGTTACAGATCTAGTAAAATATACACAATGCCGAGTTTTTGATTGGGGCAACATGCTTTTTAAAAGACCAGTGACTTACTATTTCGTTCATGCAGCTGAACAATGTGATTGTTGTGTGCTGCTTGGAATGAAACTGAAAATCACGGAAAAAGGCTTTTCCTGGAATTTCCGAGAAACATACCAAGTAGCATTATTTAGAACTAATACTTTGACCTCTATTAACTAACAAGGGTTGTGATTCAATCACTGGTTTTGTAGTAAGTCTTGCAAATTGTGGGAGCTCTGCCAGAGAGATTTATGAACAGAATACAAGAAGAATTTTAGATGGGAATATTGTGAAATCCATTGTCTACAAGCTGGATTCTGGGGTGTATGAACTTTAGAATAGAACATTTCCTTTCACTCATAATGAGAATTCTCTGAAAACAACTATGACCAATAATTTTTAAATATGAATTTAGAATACTTGCATTTGAAACCCAGAACTATATACCAGGTTGAACAATTTGTAATGTGTTCATGTAAATTACAGAAAACGTGCCACCGGAGGAAAATATATTGAAATCTGAAAGTCTAAAACTTTCGATCACAGCGCAGTAGAAGATTCCCTTTGGGAACATCTAACACCTAGCTGTAAAGATTAGGACCCTGGGACCCAGTGGTTCTGAGACACATACTC
Source organism: Leopardus geoffroyi (assembly GCF_018350155.1). Classification (NCBI taxonomy): domain Eukaryota; kingdom Metazoa; phylum Chordata; class Mammalia; order Carnivora; family Felidae; genus Leopardus; species Leopardus geoffroyi. The sequence goes on from NC_059326.1 coordinate 4,549,216, forward strand.
CTCGTCAGGCCACTACGGGTGGAAAGCACAGTGGAGCGGGAATCAGAGGGACCAGGTTCGGACCCAGCACTGCCTCATGGTGGCCTTGCCTGGGCCCACACTGCCCATACCTGGGGGTGATCCTACAGCACTTCCTTTCCCTCCAGATCTTCCTTGGTCACCAAGTTTAGAGATTCTAGTCCAGTCTCAACAATCCATGCTCAGTGTGGCTGCCGCAGCCTTACCTCCAGCCTTTTTAGGCCGGTGCCTTCCACTTGGACACCTGCATTAGCCTCCTGAAAAATCTCCTGCCTTCGCATCTGACTCACCTCCAAGCTGGCCGGCGTCCTTCCCAAAACACTGCAAACGGAGTCCTGCCACTTCATCTAGTATCCCCAGCTGCCACCTCTGAACCTTGAGAAGATGTCAGATCTCAGCCGAGCACACGATCCCTTTCACTCTAGCCATGCTGAATTATTTACAGTGAGGCTTTCTCATGCTGCTGTGCTTTGGGTTATTTCCTTGTTTGCTCTGATTTTCTCCAGCCATTTCTGTCTCATTGTATTACACGGAAGCACAATTCCCAGGCTCCTCTGACAAAGGGCTTCTGGCCAAGTTGGCCAAGGGTGGGGATGATGTGTGTGGGGGGAAGGTAGACACCAGGGTATTTCTCTCTGCATGGGCTACAGCAGGGGCATTTCCAGCAGCCGCTGGTCTCCTCTTTTGCTCCAACTTCTGCTGGCCAGCTCCTCCCTCCTAGGTCCCAGCTCCCACCAGGGGGCACCAGTGCCCCGCTCAAGTAGAGCCACCTCCCCCCTGATCGCCCCAGCCTCTGGGTCAGTAGCATTTTCCTGCCATTATTGTTCACCTGAGTTCCTTTCTCCTCTTTTGTTTCTCGGCTGTGTAAGAATAATCCTATTTTAGATTCTCTGTGTGTGAAACACCTAGAGATGTTTCTCTTTTCCTGACTGATTAATATGTGCTCTGCCTAATTAACTTTCATTAATTCAAATTGACCTTTCCCTCGAGAAACGCTCTTCCTCCTGTCCAATTCAGATGCCATTTCTCTGTGGTCTATTTAAAAAAAAAAAGAATCTTTTTTTAACGTTTATTTATTACTGAGAGACATAGGGAGACAGAGCATGAGCATGGGAGGGGCAGAGAGAGAGGGAGACACAGAATCCGAAGCAGGCTCCAGGCTCTGAGCTGTCAGCACAGAACTGGACGTGGGGCTCGAACTCACAAACCGCTAGATCATGACCTCAGTCGAAGTCGGAGACTTAACTGACTGAGCCACCCCGGTGCCCCTCTGTGGTCTGTTTTATACACTGGCCCTTCTCAGCATTTACCATACTGCTCTGTAATTCTGGTTTCTCAGTCTCCCTTCTCTGCTAAACCCTAAAAAGGTTGAAAAGTCAGAAACGAGGTCTTATTTAACTCTGTGTTCTCAGCATTCAGTGGGTTATTGAATACCTTAGGTGTGTTAACATAACATGCGGGGCCGGGTAGCTCTTAGCCATGAGGGCTGTCCTCTGCACTGCAGAATGTTAGCAGCCTCCCCGGCCAGCGCCTTAAAATGATGCCATTAGGAAAAAGAACTATGAGAAAGTTCTGAACACCATAGAAGTGCTATTAATTAGCTTCAGAATGGTGTCTCTGAAACTGTTGGAATTTATCAGTTTCAATCACAACACAGAGTGTTCTGTATACTGTGAGGGTACTGATAAGCCAATTTTTAAAATACTAATACTGTTAGCAGCTAGTTTCCTGTGGTAGAAAGCTCAACTTAATGTTTATCTTCCATTATCTTAATAGTTACATCTAACTTTGTGGATGTTTTTTATACATTCAGTGAAAAGGAAAATTTAATACACTGTATACAGTAAATACTGACATGTTAATAGTTACCCAACTGATCACTTTTTAACTATCAATACAGGTACTTCATTTCAGTAGGTAATCAAATTTATCCAGAGTTTACTCATTTGAACGCTCACATTACACAAAATATACATCTGAATTAGTAGGACAATTAAGAATTTTATAAACATTTCATAACACACTTAAAATGTTTTCTAATGTTGGGGCTCCTGGGTGGCCCAGTCGGTCATCTGACTTCAGCTCAGGTCATGATTTCACGGTTTGTGAGTTCGAGCCCTGCATCGGGCTCTAGGCTCAGAGCCTGGAGCCTGCTTTGGATTCTGTATCTCCTTCTCTCTCTGCCCCTCCACTGCTTGTGCTCTGTCTCTTTCTCTCTCAAAAATAAATAAACATTAAAAAAAAGATCAGATGCTTTGGGGCACCTGGGTGGCTCAGTCGGTTGAGCGTCCAACTTTGGCTCAGGTCATGATCTCATAGTTCGTGAGTTCGAGCCCCATGTCGGGCTCTGTGCTGACAGCTCAGAGCCTGGAGCCTGCTTCAGATTCTGTGTCTCCCTCTCTCTCTGCTCCTCCCCTGCTCACACGCTCTCTCTCAAAAATAAATAAAGATTTTAAAAAATTTAAAAAAATGTTTTCTAATACTAATGTTGAAATGTATATACTGATAACATATACTTCCATCTATCTGTCTCAATACTAATCAGCAAAATTTGAATTAAAAAATGTTCAAAGAGGGTCCAAAGGAACTGTGATTATTAGGAAAGTGACTTTCTTCTGTAAAATTATACTTTCTTTTTTAAGTATAAAAGATTCATTCCATAAAGTATGTCTTGGAAATATGTGATACAACCCATACTCTAACACTTTCCCTACTCTTAGTTCAATGAAACTATTTTAATTTATTAAATGTAAAACAAAAGTGAGTTGGCATATATATTAAGCTGGTGCAGGCCTTTATAAATCTCTTTATCCAGGGAATTAAAGTTAAATGCATTCATACTTGGGTAGAGAATAAGAGGCTCTATTTCGCAGCATATATTATCATATTAGCCTAAATCGGGTCTAGCTATACTGTAATCTGAGTACCCGAATCATGAACTTCGATCATGTCAACCAAGATGGCTATGAAAAAAGACACAGGCATGTAGCGAAGACCTTCTGATAAATATTAATTTCTAAATATTTGACGATAAATGCTTTACTTTATTGCCATTACGTGGAACTGTATTTCCAGTAAGTGACAGCTTGGGGATTGCCAAAAAGAAAGCCCCCTGGTAGTAAGTCTTTCTCAGATGCTGAACTTGCCCATTTTATTCTCCGTCTTTCTCTTCCTGCCAGGTCTCTTCCTTCTATTATTCACTCCACTATCTTTCCCAGAACCTCGCTGAAACCAAGCCTCTGAGCAGAAGCTGGAAATTCTAGCACCCCGCATTAGATGAACAGGCTCTACTCTAACGGTAGAATAGGCAATGTGTTTCCCTAGACTCTGCCCCCCAAACCATACTTAACTAATAATAGTTAATAGTTAACATGATTTACAACATTTCCATAGCAAAATATATCTAAGACTCAACTGTGGGTTGTAGTTCCAGGGAGGAATCTGCTTCCCACCCCCAAACCCTCACAGTCCTTAATATAAGATACTCTCCCTCTCTTCAACCTCTCACGTCCCCTCGGACATCTCAACCCCCGTGTGTACATGACTGTCAAAGGAAGAATGTCCCTCACCCGTGGATCTGGTATCCTTAGAGTCTCTTCTGTTGAAGAATTGGGGGAGGATGCCTCAAAAAAGCCAGAGCTCTGGCTTCGTTTAAATATCCAATCACTGAAGTGTTTAAAAATGGGAAGTGTACTCGAAAAGGGAACTCTGGATGAGACTGAACCACTGTGTCTATGGGAAAGGTGTCAATTCCATACAAGCCGTGTGATTGTCTTGGCTTGTCTTTATCTGGGTTACTAGGCTAAACCACATTCCTGTGGGTGAGACGGGGCTTCCCAGTGGGGATAGGTGCTTGCTCTGTCAGTCCCGTGGGGCGGAAGGGGTGGAGAAAATGAGGGTTTGCCAAGGCGGGCCTTAGACCAAAGAGAGGAAAACCTTCCTTTGATCTCTGAAACTGGGGGTCAGGCAGGGATAGCAAGACACGCTAGAGTGGGTCTGGATGTGGGGGACAGCTGACGCAAGCTTCCCTTCACTCCAGCACCCAGCAGGGTCCCAGCCTCCGAGCCTCTCCTTCCCCTCCCTCCGCTCCCACGTTAAACCTCAGAGCTGAAAGGCCCCGGAACACTTCAGGAGAGTCACTGCCAAATTAAAGGTCTGAAGATGGCTTGTCTTGACTCCCTGTACTTCGTCCCCTGTCTGCCATCGGCAGTAACCACCAGAGTTCATGGTTAGGACTACCTAATGCGTGTAGCCAATGCCAAAACTGATGTCACCACAGAAACTGTATCTCCCTTGCACTTCCTGTTCAGAGCAGAGCAAGTTTTCCAGATGGATGGCCCTCATCTTGAAGGCACTTTGAAGCTCACTGGAGCAAAAACAATGTTTCTACTTGCTAGAGGCGGGTTTGCAGAATCTGGGGCCACGCGTCATCAGACTCACAGTCCAAAACACTGGGTGCGGGCTGCAGAGACCCCTTCCAAGGACCAATGCAGCGTGTAAACAGTGCTGGGTAAGATACACTCAATAACTTTATGAGAGTGCATATTTGTGGGGCGCCTGGGGGGCTCAGTCGGTTCAGCATCCGGCTTCGGCTCAGGTCATGATCTCGTGTTCGTGGGTTCGAGGCCCACGTGGGGCTCTGTGCTGACAGCTCGGAGCCTGGAGCCAGCTTCGGATGATGCATCTCCCACCCTCTCTGCCCCTCCCCGACTTGCACACACACGCCCATGCTCTCTCTCTCAAAAATAAACATTCAAAAAAAAAAAATTTAAGGAGTGTATATTTGCATTGTATTTTCCCTGAATTTTTTTTTTTTCTGCTCAAGGTTTTTGTTTTTGTGTTTTGCATAAAATGAGTCTCTAAGCATAGAACCACAGTTTATAACACCGCACGTGGGGGAAATCAGATCAACTTTCAACTCTGTTTCTACCCAGCAGCCAAACAAGTTTTAACTTGGGGGTCGTCACAGCAGCCCATTGTGCCATCACTGAGGACAGAGGTCCAGAAAACACTTTTTCCCTGCTCTGTTCAGCCAGGTATCCCATAGTCTCCTATTGTTTTCCATATTGACGCAGTTGCTAAAATGCCTTATATTGTCTAATTTAAATTGTCTTCTAATTGAACTGACGTTTGGATATTGTCCCTGTAAGCCCTTCACGCCTCCTGGCGGACATCCTCCTCCGGGAGACATGCTGGGCAGCAACGTGGATGACGCCACCGAGGAACAAAGCCAGTGTAGCGGACAACTGTTCCTGAACACAGGCCCCCTACGTCACACCTCTGCCCGTGGGACGGCACAGCCCAGGCCGGGCAGGAGCTGGTCTGTGGCCACTTTGTTCGAGGAAGAGGCTATTCTGGTGAGTCCATCCTTGGGAGACATCATTCATACCGCCGGGGCATGAAGAAGTGATGCTGGGGACTTCAGACATTGTTCTGGAACATAAAGAAAACTTCTTGCTGCTGCTGACGAAACCATATTCTCACACTCTCCCGTGGCTTGGAAATGCAAACGGGCCTCAACTGCAAGGAAAACCTCACAGAGGGACAGAGGAGCAGAACCCTGGCAAGGAAGGTTCATGGTGGTAAACAACAAAAACCAAAAACCAAAAACCACAGCATGTTTCTCAGGCTTTCACTGTTGGTGCCAATTTCTCTGCAGATATTTGTCCTCCAAAAAGGGGCTCACGGGCAACTCAGAGGGCTCCCCAGTGGCTTCTTTGGAGTTTGCCATTCTTTGTACACACCAAGATTTGTGGCCAGAAGCTTCCGTGGGATCGCATAACCTGCTGTCTCATCACTTGGTTTCCTTGTTCAGGGCACGGTTCTGGGTGCTCGCTGAGATCCATCCTGTGGATACAGCCTGTCACGGTGGCTGTCCTTACCATCGACCCTCCCCACTAATGCACTACATACAAGGAGGCAGTGAATGTAAGACACAAACCATGCTTTATCCCTTAGAATCTCCACCCCTCCGCACACCCGCCCCGGAAGCATTTTCCTTTCCTTCCATTTTCACTTCTGACTTTCTTTCCAGTCAGGTCTGTTGTGTCAACCTGTGGGGCCTCACAGCCCGTCAAATCCACCCAAGCCTCCAACAGTGGGCCTGTGGGGAGACGTGGCCGTGACCGTGGCCGTGCCATTCTTCCTCAGCTTCATTCACCCGACGTGACGTTCTGGCTCTCGCTAGCCAGAGGCTTCTGGGGGCCTAACGTGACAGGAGCACGTATCAGACTCGGGAATACTCTGGCACCACATGCTACTGACACGGTTTCTCCGACACAGGGCTTAATAACGTTCTAAACATATCAGATGCAGGCGCCTGGGTGGCTCAGTCAGGTAAGCGTCTGAGTCTTGATCTCAGCTCAGTTCATGCTCTCACGGTTCGTGGGATTGAGCCCCATGTCGGGCTCCATGATGACAGCACGGAGCCTGCATGGGATTCTCTCTCTCCCTCTCTCTCTGCCCCTCTCCCCCCACCCCTTTCTCAAAGTAAAATAACTTCAAAAATATATGCGTCAGAGGCTTGGCAGAGCCTAAAATGGAATGAATACTATGTTCTGTCTTTTGTGGAAAGTTTAAAACCACTTTACGTGCTAAAACCAAAATAAAACAAAACAAAAAAACTAAAGAACAAGAAAGACTTAAGTATCTGGAACCTAAGAAAGGCAAAGTGGAGTAGCGTACGAGGTGAAACCCGGTTACTCTCCTGAGTCCAGGCAGTTGGGAAAGGAAACAGATTTGCCTTCTGGGAGCACCTGGAAAGAGCCAGGGCTGAGCAGACAAGACCCAGAGAGTGTCCCTCTCAGTAAGCCCACCCCTCAAACAGTCACAGCTGAAGGCAGGTTAGGTGAGAAGGGGCACCGTGAGGAGGCTCGGAATTCCTGGGCACGGGTTCTTTGCCCTTTCGCTCCCTTTGGGAACCCAGGCCATCTGCCGCCCATCCCGACCTCAGGTTTCCCAATGTGATGCTAACATTTCATTGGGAGTATTTCACAGGGTTGTTATGAGAAGCAAATTCACTGTGAGCGGAACATTCTCGTGGAAATATTAACCGTGCTTACGACACCTTTCTTTTGCAAAGCGCACATTGTAATGTTATCGGTTAGTACAAAAAAACATGACTAGGAAATGAAATTCCAGCTCAAAACTTCTAGATCTAAAAGAAGTGAAATACTCTGATGTGAATTCAATGGACTTAAGCCTATTATACACACATCTGGACTTAGGCAAAAGTAAGAGAGCTCACGCGGTCCACGCGGGTGCAGAAGAGGTGCCCACGTGCGTAGGTCAGTGCTTTGGGACTCACCAATGGAAGCACGTCCCGCTCCCTACAGCCATCCTGCCAATGCAAAGGTCAGTGTCAGATGGGTGTGTAAGGACCAGCCATGGAGTACCTAAACGAGGGTAATTCCCAAAGGACGGATCTGGAGCCAAATATATATTAAATTCCATTATTTCCTCGTGACGTCAGCTCTAACTTTTCTTCACACACATGCATGATCTATACCTTAGGACTCTTCCCTACCCTGACGTGGAGGTATGAATGATAGAAGTCTCCAAATTTTGACAAGTAGGATTCTAAACGTCAAGTTAGAAGTCAGCCGTTCAGAATTTAAAACACATTTTCCTCTAAGATTTGTCTATTATCTGCCCGATCCCCTTAATTTGTAATGTAAACCGTTTCCAATAGTAACGGGACTGCTATATTAATAACTGAAATTATGAGTACATTCAACTTCATTAATGGGAGCAATTAATAAAAAGGATGAATCTGATTTCTTTGGCTTAGGGTCATATGGTAGGAGTGGAAAAAGCATAAAGAAGAGCTTTGCACCCTCCTTCCTATACAAGAAAGACCCTGGTGATATTTGGAAGGAGGAGCGTTTGTCTTCGGAATTCTCTGACCTTCCTCTCTTTACACCCATCCTCTGTGAGCTGCTCCCACCCCCCACCCTTGACATGTTCCATTACGTAAGAGGTTCCTTCTGCCTCTTGACCACCTTCCTCTGATTTCTCAGTCCAGAAATGTCCTCGATGTTACGGAGACGGGGCAAAGCCAGGCAGGCCAGTGCGCGGAGATAAAACCTGCCGTCGCGTCCTTGGCCGTAACTCACTACTGCGCTAAGGTCGGGCCTGCCCTGGAGTCGGCAACCCTACCCTAGCCTGCCAGCCACATCTCGTACCCGTGGCATCTCGACATCCCAAGCCTGTCCCGTTTGGCTGCTGTTTCCCCGGTGGCGGTGATGTCAGAGCTCGGGGCTCCGCAGTGGTCCAGCCAGGCGGTGACCTCTAAGGAAGAAGGTCTGCGAGTCTAAGTGTGCCTGGCCACAAAACAAAGCCTGCCCTTTCATTCTGTCAGGATCTGCCAAGGTAGCTATGCAAGTGCGTGCTTCAGTGTGGCCAACAGAACCGTATTCGATTTCATTTCAAAACAACCGTGCTTCGCGTCTCCCCTGCCAAAAAACCACCTGCCAGAAGTCTGCCGGCTCGTGTCTTCTCTAATTATAATTTCAGAACTGTAACGATACAGCAATCGACTTTAGAGGCCCAATAGGTCTCACCTGGACCAACTGTTCTGATGCAAGAGTTGGGGGGCGTGGCAAGTCAGGGACCACGTAAGTGGCACGGGGCCACGTGCAGGTAAGAACACCAGCAAAGTCTGTCATCCCTGGAGTGTAAATTAGAGAGAAACACGGACGGCCTCAATGGAAATGAAGTTCCTGTGGGCTGTTTCAAAACTTTGTCTCTTAACAAGAAAGAACCTCTTGTGAGGCATCATTCATTCATTCATTCATTAAGTGCTTCCTTGGTTCGTCCCGGCTGGCTGGTGTTGGGGGAGACACAGGGGTAGAGGCACACACGGCCTCGGCCATCGCGGACCGCTCTCCGGCCGAGGACAGAGACACAGCTGAAGCTTGGCCAACCCGCCTTTAAACTGTGCCGGGCCACTCACGCGCGGGCTTTTTTCGAACGATACAATAGCATAAACGTATTTTCTTTTTCTTACGATTCGCTTGATAACATTTCCTTTTCTCTAGCTTACTTTCTTGCAAGAATACGGGACATGATACATACAACATATCAAACACGTGTTGGTCAACCGTGTAGTTGGCAGTCAGGCTTCTGGTCAAGAGCAGGCTGATAGTGGGGCGCCTAGGCGACTCAGTCGGCTAAGCATCCGGCTGCGGCCAGGTCACGATCTCACGGTTCGTGGGTTTGAGCCCCGCGTCGGGCTGTCTGCTATCAGCACAGAGTCCGCTCCAGATCCTCTATCCACCCCTCCCTGCTCCTTCCCCGCTCACCCTCTCAACAATAATAAATACAAAAAAAAATTTTTTAAAGAGTAGCCTGTTAGTAGTTAAGTTTATGGAAATCCAAAGTTATATGCAGATTTTTGAATGTGTTAGGGGTTTGTGGCCCCTAAACCCCATGTTATTCAAGGGTCGACTGTATAATTAAATAAGCAGTTGTGGGGTGCCTGGGTGACTCAGTCACCTGGGCGTCCAACTCTTGGTTTCGGCTCAGGTCACGATCCCTTGGCTTCATGAGTTTGAGCCGGGTATCAGGCTCCGCACTGACAGCGTGGAGCCTGCTCGGGGGTCTCTCTCCTTCTCTCTCTGCCCCTCCCCCATTCACACTGTCTCTGTCTCTCTCAAAATAAATAAATAAACTTAAAAAAAAAAAGAAGCAATTGTAAGAAACTCTGCATTGTTATGGCACCTGAACTGGCCTCCTTCAGGAAGTGACACGACACTAGGACCTGACACATGATTGAAGGGGAAGGGTACCGACCTGGCTGGAGGACGGTGGGCAAAGAGAGGCTAGGGCCTTGTCAGCCAGGCTGAGGTTTCGGGCTTTATTCTGAGCGTCAGGGGAACTGTCAGCAGCAGGCGACCTCCAAGGACCTGGAGGCAGCAAGACTAGAGGCCGAGGAGGCAATTACGAGGCCGACAGAGCCACCAGAATGGGACAACCGTGGCCTCGGCTCACGATGGGGGCTGTGAGACGCGGACGGTGCCGGAGACGGAACGCTATGGCCTGGTGACTGGCTGGGTGTGTGCCGTGAGGGGGAGCGAGTCGGGTGTGACTCCAGGTGACAAGCCGGGACAAACGGTCTTCACGCTAGTGGACACGCTCAGGCGGCCGCTGCAGATTACCCTGAGCCCAGAGTGGGCAGCAGGTCTGGGCTCGAGGCGCAGACCCCAGGTTAGCCTGTCACTTTGGAGGCGGAGCCCCACAAGAGGGGGCCGGAGAGGCACCCCTAAGTGACAGCTAGAGACAAGTGGTCTGGAAGAGGGAACTGAAAAGGAAATAGCAAACAGGGTGGATCGGGCATGCGGTCTAGAGAGTCGAGTCTTTCCTTCCCGTTACACAGGTCAGCGCCTGGAGCTCCAAGAACACGGGTGCCGGTGGTATCACCTCGTGACAAAGGTCCTCACTTTCTTTTTACCGATTAGCCTTTGGCAAGAACTATCTTCTCACCTTCAATTTGCTCACCGCGCAATTAAAACGCTCATCTTTTGATCACAAAAAATTGCGTGGAGTTACAAGTCTCATCTCTCGGTCCCCTTGAGACCATCCAACTGTCTGCCTGTCCAACTGAAAGCGTAACTGGGGCCTAACAGAGAAACAGGAACGGGTCCTTCAACGTGCTTACTGGTAATACGGCTGTGATTACTATGCATTTTCAGGTTGAACTCCTAAAACCCGCTTGATCCTAAGCATAGCTCTCGTTCCCCTAAGTTGGCAATTAGCACCATTTCTCACTGCATCCCTGTGATGAGGGATCCGCACACAGGAACTGGGGGTTTACCGATACTGCGCGAGGCCCAAGAAACCACGTTCTACACGGGCCTGCTCTGCGGAATTACAATGCTGCCCAGGAAACAACACAAACATAATTAGAGGGTCCTGTTTTCTAGGAATTTTGTGAACGTTAGTTAAAAAAGAAAAAATCAGAACAACCTATATCCAACCTTCAACAGCGGAGTGACTGTTCGTCTCTTGAGACGTCTGTGTGACTTCAAATTGCACCAAGCATAATAATTTTGGAAGAAGTTGAAGCTTTTCTTAACTTTCTTCTTTCTCTCTACACTTAAAAACATCCTTTTTCAGGCAGCTAATTCAAACTATGTAGGTACGTGGAATTGTTAGGTGTTTCTTGTGGTCTGGGGGTTCTATAAAAGACTCACTTAAGACACGGGGATCAGGGACTGAGAAAGTTTGGGGACCCTCTGAACCACAGAGTTAAACCTATTTGCAGCTAAAGATCAATCTGGAAAGCGCTCCACCCCCACCAGGCCTTTCATGACCTAATCACTGAGAGCAGCCAGTGTGAACCACCATCCGGATAGGAAGGCAAAACGGCTAAGAACTCGGGCTCTACTGATATTCCCCGTCTGGAATTCTAGCAGCACTGGGAGATTGTGAAATTATGCTATTCAACTTCGGTCCTCCTCAGGCACATTCTCTTTTATTCCACAGAACAGTCTGGAGTCGAAACCACCACGCATCTGACCAACAGGAATACGGAGGATGTGTTCTTCATCCTGATCGGCCACCGAACCTATCACAAGCCATCACTGGAATCGAGTTGCTTCCTCCCCAGAACCCCTCGCTATTCTGAGAGGCCGCGGGGTCCTCGATTCTAAACACACTCAGCAACTCTGAGCCTCACTTGACATTAACTGCCTTCCTCTGGCTTGCTGACAAAGAAATTCCAGTCTCGAGATTATTGGCAGACCGTAAGCTCAAGGCTCGCCCCAACCCAGCTGAAAGCTTTCAACAGCTCCCCATCGGGCAGTGCCGCTCAAACTTTGCCTCTGAACTACCCCTGATAATGACAATCAATGAGAAAGTCTACATGCCAGGCGTTCGCAACGCTCATGACCACCTTGTACTATCCCACCCGTGGCGCAGATGCAAATCTGACTTTGGGCCGTAAGATCACACAGGAGCGAGTGACGGAGCCAGCATCGGTATCAAGTAATCTGGTCACACCCCGTGACCCCTTAACCCACTGCAAGCGCCTCTCAGCTGGTTTGCACCTTGAGGGAGGCTGTGGAAGCAAGTTACTGAAAGCAGAAAATTTAAAGCTTCGTGGCTTGTCTTTACAAGTCATGTAAATTTTGCATCCTTTTTAGGAGACGTGTTTTTACTTAAAATTTGTTAATGTTTATTTATTTTTGAGAGAGAGAGAGAGAAACAGCATGAGCGAAGGAGGGGCAGAAGAGAGGGAGACACAGAATCCGAAGCGGGCTCCAGGCTCCGAGCCGTCAGCACAGAGTCCGACGCGGGGCTCGAACTCACAAACCGCGACGTCATGACCTGAGCCGAAGTCGGACGCTCTAACTGAGCCACCCAGGTGCCCCAAGAGGTATGTTTTTATTTTAAAAAACCAATGCTTTCTAGCTTATACCCATTAAGGATGGCTTTTATCCAAAATACAGAACATAGCAAGTGTTGGCAAGGATGTGGAAAAATTCGAACCGCTGTGCACGTGCTGGTTGGGAATGTAAAAGGGAACAGCTGCCATGGAAAACAGGATGGAGGTTCCTCAAAAAGTTAAACACAGGATTCCCATAGGATCCAGGAACTCCACACCTAGGGATACACCCGAAAGAACTGAACGCAAGGTCTCGAAGAGACTATTTGCACACCTGTGTTCGTGGCATCATTATTCACAGTAGCCAAAAGGTGAAGCAACCCAGAGACCATCAACGCGTGAACGGATCCACAAAGTGTGGACTCTACACAACGGAATTATCGTCAGCCTTAAAAGGGGAGGTGATTCTGCATTGTGCTGCAACACGGATGAACCTTGAGGACATTACGCTCAGTGAAAAGGGCCAGTCAGAAAAGGTCAAATACTGTAGGATTCCAGTTACACTGAGGTACTCACAGCAGCCAAGTTCATCGAGACAGAAAACAGAATGGTGGTTACCAGGGATTTTGCGGGGGTGGAGGAGGAATGGGGAGTTAGTGTTTACAGGATAGAGAGTCTAAATTTGGGACGATGGAAAGGTTCTGGGAAAAAAAAAATGCTCTGGCTTAAAAAAAAAAAAAAAAAAAAAAAAGGCAAGGAGCAAGAAGCCAATTTCAAATTTACCGCTGAGCGAATTAAAATTTTCCACAATATATTTGATTCAGGAACATTCATAATTATCCTATACAGTTTCCAATCTCCCTGAGCACAAAGCTTCCTCAGACGTCTAGTGGGGATAACAGTCCCAGATACCTCGCAGGGTTGGGGCAAGGATTAAATAATACTATTCACGCAGCAGGGTCTTGCACACAATAGGTGCTCGGGGGCAGCTCCTGGTTAAAATTCCATGCAAGGCCCTCGGTGACCTAGCTCCTGCCACCGTCAGCTGTGAGAGTCAGTTCAGGAAGTGACACTTCCCCAATGGCTTCCTGAAAGCGACAGGTCCCGCGGCGGGCTGCATCTAACACACACCACGACATAAAGTTAGGTTTGCGTGTGACTCACGCACCCCACCGGACACTCAAGCCCCCTGAAGACGGGGCCTGTCTTAGTCACCCCCAGCCACAGCGTGTACAGGGTTTGGGACCTAATAACAGCTCGATAAATATTTGATGAGACATTCAGGGTCTCCTTGTAAACCTTCGGTCTGGATGCCTACAAGGTAAACTTATCCATCTATGAGAGAGACTACCAAATTCTTCCCGTGATTTACCTGTACGTTATAATATCAAAAAAGAGGCTTTCCAGCTTCTTGTCCATACGTCTACCAAGAAAAAGAGAAGTCAGTCTGAAAATTGATGGGCCCGTTAAATTGAAGCCAGAGAAGTTCATCCCAGTTCTTGCCTTCAGGAATCAGCCATGAAATGAAGTTTCTACGTTACTGGGGTCCTGCCCTCCCAATACACACGTGTGACTGTCTATCTTCATGTAACATCCGGAGACCCGAATACCACGTCTGATCCTCAGAAGCGATGTTTACGGAAACATGCGAAGGGCCACAGGAGTCTGATCCCGTGTCTTGATCCGACATCTGACTAGGCAGTTACTGAAACAGCCTTTATGAAATGAAGGCTTCTTTGTGCGAACTTGAGAGGAAAGATGGAAAAAGGTGAAGTGCTGTAGTATCGACAGTTTTTCCTCTTCTCTTAAAATTTTTTTTAATGTTTACTTATTTTTGAGAGAGAGAGAGAGAGAGACAGACAGAGCGTGAGTGGGGGTGGGTCAAAGAGAGAGGGAGACACAGAATCCGAAGCAGGCTCCGGGCTCCGAGCTGTCAGCACAGAGCCCCACGCGGGACTTGAACCCACGAACTGTGACATCATGACCTGAGCCGAAGTCGGACGCTTAACCCACTGGGCCGCCCAGGTGCCCCTCTTCCTTTTCTCTTAAGTGGCTGCCCAGGCACCGATTCGTATCCTCCGTGGAATGGTCCTTGGGGGGGAAGGGCATGGTGTGTGGAAAAGTGGCAACTCCAAATATCTGTTCCTCTGAAACCCTGACATAACAAAAATCACAGCATGATTCTAAGAGCTATTTATTACTTCGTAAGTTAGGGTTTACTATTCCCTTATCAACCCCCACCACACTGGGCAGACACGTGGAATGCTTCAGCTTGAGACCATTCTTTAGTTCGCAAAATAAATGGCGTCACAATGTTATTCTGGCCTCTCGTGAGTGCTGTGCTACCTTTGCTGATATTTTTTTTTAATCCCCAAAAGTAGGAAATGTAAAAAGAGAAGAACAAAAGAAAAAAGAAACCCTGCCTAATGAGAGACCTGTCACCGTCTTCTGCCTACGTCTTCTGAAGAAGAATATTGGACCTATTATCTATTATTTTCCAAGATTCTTCCTCCTACTCCCTTCAAGTATTAAACCTTGATTTCTAATTTCTTCCCCAATTGCACACACACAAAAAGCCACAGGCGTTCCAACACTGTTCCTGAAAGAACAGGTAAAGATAAAAATTAGGAACTTCGGCCTTGGACCAAGGCCAGGGCTGGGTCCCAGGGACTGCACTGGCAGGATGCCCTGCCCAGCTCTGGTGCAGATGAGAAAGCACTCAAGCAGACATTTGTCCCCAGGCTCGTCTCAAGAATGTGCTGTTCTCTGTGGGACCAAGTGCCCTTTATGGTCATGGGCAAAATATTTACAGCCGCCTAGTTAGTGTGGCCGTACAGCTTTAGAGTCAAAAGAGGGCTTGGGGGCCCGGTCACAAGGGAGATCAAACTCTTCTGGACAATGAGATTATTAATGTCCTTCTGAAATGAATCCTAGGAGAGTTCAAAAACAAACTCAACCACCACAGAACAAAATGATCCTTACGTGTTATCTTCTAAAAGCAAGAGTAAACGCCGACGTATGGGAGACGGGGGTCACGTATTACAAAGTCATTGATTTTAACTGTATAAAAATAAACACTGCTACAGGATGGATAAACCTCGGAAGCTACGTAAAACCTCAAAGGGCTCAGGAGAAGACAACGGGCACGAAGCTCGCGTACTGTTTGGTTCTGGGGACATGCTCAGATGCCCAGAGAGCAAACCCATAGGGACGAAAAGCAGATTAGTGGCTGCCGGGGGCCAGGGGAAGAATCAAGTACTGCCCCGAAATGGCCCTGAGGTGTCTTTTTGGGATGCTAGAAGCGTTTCAAAATTAGATTGTTGTGATGGCTGCATGGCTCTTTAAGTTTACTAAAAATTACTGAAGCTACGGGGCGCCTGGGTAGCGCAGTCGGTTAAGCGTCCGACTTCAGCCAGGTCACGATCTCGCTGTCTGTGAGTTCGAGCCCCGCATCAGGCTCTGGGCTGATGGCTCAGAGCCTGGAGCCTGTTTCCGATTCTGTGTCTCCCTCTCTCTCTGCCCCTCCCCCGTTCATGCTCTGTCTCTCTCTGTCCCAAAAAAACAAATAAATGTTGGAAAAAAAAAATTTTTTTTTAAATTACTGAAGCTTCTAAATTAAAATGAGCCAATTAAAAATGGCAATTGGGGGGACTCTTGATTTCGGCTCAGGTCGTGATCTCACGGTCCAGCTCGGAGCCTGGAACCTGCTTTGGAGTCTGTGTCTCCCTCTCTCTCTGCCCCTCCCCCGCTCACACTCTGTCCCTCTCTGCCTCTCAAAAATAAACATTAAAAAAAAATTTTAATAGTAATCAAGCTGTTAAACGTAAAAAGTAAAAAGCATTAACCATAATTGCCTTGTGATTGATTAGTCTAATAAACATTTGAGGAGGATTCAGACAACAGGTCACATAACTCGCGGTAAAGTGGGTATTTACTCTAAGTATTCAGGTCATGAATTTCCGTCGAAAGAGCCCCAATTTATTTCCCAAATCCCCACCTCAGAAAAGTCTGTAATACGCCTCACCATTTTTCCATCCTTATCACCAACGAGCTCCCAAAAGTCTTCCTTCTTGATGGTTTTTCTGTCACTTTTTAAAAATTTTTTTTAATGTTTATTATTTAATTTTGAGAGAGACAGACAGACAGCCACAGAGCGTGAATGGGGAAGAGTTAGACAGAGAAGGAGACACAGAATCCGAAGCAGGCTCCAGGCTCCGAGCCGTCAGCACAGAGCCCGGTGAAGGGCTCGAACTCACGAACCGTGAAATCACGACCTGAGCTGAAGTCAGACGCTTAACCAACCGGGCCCCCCAGGCGCCCCTCTGTCACTCTTTTTAAGGGACTTTAAAACAGACATCTTGATTTCTTGGTACCTGCCTATTTGGACTTGAGCTTTTCCCCAGGGCACGACCCTTAATTACAGAGGAGAGAAAACCTTGTTCCTGTGACTCGTAACCCTCAGAGCCACGGAGAGAAGCCCTGCACAACAGGGCAATCAGGAGCTCCCTGAAGGAATTCTCTTTGGGACATACCGTGGGTGCGATCCAGAAGGTAGAGGGGTTCCCCATCTAGAAGCCACGCTGTCGGGGCTGGGGAGTTCTCTGTGCACAGCCCCCCGGGTCAGATTCAGGATATGAAGACACGGTTTACCTCGGTGGGAGGAACTGGCCGGCGTGAGCTACCGACAGAGCACCGGGGCCAGGACAGGTGCTGTGCGGCGAGGGCTGCCCCCTAAAAGGGATCTCTGCTGTCCCTAGAGTTTCAAGTCGATGTCGCTGTCCAGCCGGCTAAGCAGATAATGTTCCTGCAGGCTTTGCCTGCCGTCCGTCCTTCCTTAATGGCTCCCCAGGCAAGACTGGCCATACCTTCTAGAACGAGTCACATAAACAGAGCAGCAGGTGCCCTGGGTGCCACCGCCAGCTTCTACGGAAAATTCCTCCTTTCTCTCAGCCTGACCGCAGCCCCCCGGTGGCACCTTCACCTCCGGCTACACTTTTGGCTGCTCGTTTTTGCTTTACGCTTTTAAATTAACGACTTAATTAAAACAAGATTTGAAGCCCCTATCTCTGTCCAGTCCTTCTCACTTGGAAGACTCTTCCTCACCTCACGGCCACCCTTTCTCTTTCTTCCTCCTGCGTGTCTTCCCCTCAGGGAACGATTTATGTCTGACCTTAAAACGTCACCCAACTTAATCTTCCTGTTCCTGGTAGTCAGATTTCTTCACAGATGGAATTTTTGACTGTTAGGAATGATAAAGACTTTTGTTCGGTGTCTCATTGTACAAAAGAGGACCTGAGAGATCAAAACTAAATAGCTAAGATATTTATAGGAGCTTAATTCACGGGTGCCCAACCTGGGAAGCAGTCAAGGTGTCCTTCCAGAGGCGAACGGATGACAAAACGTGCTGCGACCAGACAATGGGACATCACTACAGACAATGGTTTTTATGTCTATGAAAAGGAGTGAGCGAACTATTTAGCCATGAAAAATCTCAAAAGCATAATGCTAAGTGAAAGAAGCCAGTCTGAAAAGGCTATGTTCTATACGATCACAACCATATGACATTCTGGAAAAGGCAAAACTACGGAAGCAGTAAAAATACCAGTGGGTACCAGGGGCTAAGGG
Source organism: Leopardus geoffroyi (assembly GCF_018350155.1). Classification (NCBI taxonomy): domain Eukaryota; kingdom Metazoa; phylum Chordata; class Mammalia; order Carnivora; family Felidae; genus Leopardus; species Leopardus geoffroyi. Next base: position 4,567,184 of record NC_059326.1, read on the forward strand.
GAAAGGACGGATGAACAGAGGGAGCACAGGGAATGTTTAGAACAGCAAGACTATTATGCGTAATACTATAATGGTGGCTACACGTCATTATACATTAGTCAAAACCCACAGCCTGCACAACACCAAGGTGAACCGTCACATAAACTACGGACTTGAGTTAATAATAAGATTTAATACCATTGGCTCATTGTTTCAAATGTGCCACACTGATGTAAGACGTTCATAACAGGAAACTGTGTGCAGGGGATACGAGTATTTGGAAACGCTGTGCTTCCCAATTAATTCTTCTGTGAACTTAAAACATAAAGATCTAAAAAACAAAATGTATTCATTCAAAACATAAATAAAGAGCTGCTGACTGAGTGGGACAGTCAGGCCAGTGACACAGGGCTTCTACTACTTGAGAGCTTTGTACACAGCACAGAGGGTCCTTGTTCACCTAGAGAGGTGCCCAGAAACCACCCTTAGGTTAATAATTCTGCTAACCTACGGTAAAGGGAGAACCACTACTATTAACAGCATCAAAATTCAAAAATACATCCCTCCAATCAAAACCCGAACTCTGTATGTGCATAACCTTGACCAGCTGGTTTTCAAAACCACATGAGAGAACAACAGCTTGGGGATGGCCTGCGATACTCCTGGGGGTCTGGGGACGGGGAACGGGGAGGGGAGACATGCCTTGCCAACGTCAGGAGCCTCAATTCCAAAGCAAGATTAAAGTTTGATTATTACATGAAGTGGAGTGTTTTCACTGAAGAAATAAGTACTCTGTTTGTTTGGCTTTTTTTCCCTACTTGAAGTGAGATTTTTATGACCCAAAAGGAACTAGATGAGTCACGGGAACTGCCTGAGTCTTCATGGAGGGCATGGCAAGAACTAATCACAGAGCTAATTTAAAGGGACTACAGGAAGCAAAAAAATAAAGTTACCTCATGGCCACGTCTCATGTGTTATGCTTATTCGACTCGATGGCTATATGAAAACATATTGTTTAGGAATATACTTATACGTGGAGAATCAACTTAAAAAGTTAACAAGTGGTAATCCCCAAATTCAGAATAATGGTTACCCCCTTGGTAGGGGTTGGAAGCGTTTGAGGACAAGGAGGGAATATTTACAGATGCTGGCGGTATTTTATATTTCAGGTTGGGCAATTCATGTGTGTTATTTGTCAATCTTTGAATTTACACATGTTACAAATATCCTTTGTAGAAGTTAAATATTTAATAAAAGTTTTTTAAGAGATAGACAAGGGTTAAAAGGATGGGTCCGAAAAGACTAATACAGGGGCACCTGGGTGGCTCAGTCAATTGAGCGTCCGACTTTGGCTCAGGTCATGATCTCACGGTTCGTGAGTTCAAGCCCCACGTCAGGCTCTGTGCTGACAACTCAGAGCCTGGAGCCTGCTTCGGATTCTGTGTCTCCCTCCCTCTCTCTCAGAAAATAAACAACATTAAAAAAAAAAAAGAAAGAAAATACTAATACAAAGAACAGATAATATAATAGAGCTAAGTAGGTGTGCCAGTCGCTTGGCATCAGACAGGCCTATGTTCAAATTCCCAACATACCACTCCGCAGCCATATGACCCTGAACAAGTTACATAAGTATTCTGAGCTTCAGTTCCTGGATCCACAAAAAGAAGGAATAATAGTGGCCTTCAAGTTGTAGCTGGGTTAAATAGGGTACTGCCTGTTGAAGAGGAGTCTGACAAAGTGGATAAAAAGAGCTCCTCTTTGTTGGTCATTGACCACATGCCAAGAGCCCTGGGAGGTACCTTACAGGCACGATCACAGCGAATCATCTCAAGGTCATATAGTAATAAGCAACGGAGATAGGATTTGAACCTGTAGGGAGTCTGATTCCCAGAGCTAGGCTGTTAACCACCACGTGACTCTCTCCGATGAAAGTCATGTATCATTATTAATGGTGCTGTTTATGTCATGCAACTATGGGAAATTCCAATACCCCTGGTCTACACAAATGGTAGATGTTTTGATCTGAGCAGTCTTTCCATCCCTCCCCGAAACCCATACACTGGCCTGTTAATTTGGAGTAATCTATCCAGTTCTAAGCACCACATCTGAAGCAAACAAACTACAGATCGGTTTGGACGGTGGTCTGCCACCCACATCATTCCAGAACAGTAGAAGAATTCTGGGATCCTAAGCTTTAAAAAGACAACTATTAGGGAAGATATCACAGTGATTCTCTTATGCAAGAAGGAGTAGAGATTCGAACGTACACCCTTGGGTAGAAACAGTGCACAGAATGAGGTTGCTTTCATTGTGGGACAGAGAATTCACGAACAATCAAGGAAACAGAACCTGCCATCTCGTAAGGTTCATGCTTCCCACAAAGGAGGGCTCAGTAGCTGAAGCCACAGACCACAAATGCTGTGCATACTGGATTCATAAACTCTAAGGTTTCCTCCACCTTTATGCTTTTCTGATCCTGAAATATCCAGTATCTATCCTAAAAATGCAATCCTTACATAAACAGTGGAAAAACCCTGAAGGAAGGGGCACCAGCCATCTTGGATGCCCACTGGTTATCCCTTGGGAACTTGCCTTTGCTGGGACTCTTCTAACTTTGCTGAGCCAGTTTCCATGTCCTAAAGATCACACGTGGGCCAGGCTCACACAATACCTGGGCTTTTAAAACAAGGACAAAGAGAAGAGATTATAACACAACAGTCACCTGTTTACCTGCATAAGCCTGTGTCCAGTTTTAAATTCCAAACAACGGTTACTTAGGAAACTGATGAAGGCTGCCACAAGAATGACACAGTGGTACTCCTACAGTAATCCCAAGCCCAACTTAATAACTCAGTGGGAGCCCCCTGTGGGTTTTGTTGCCTGAGTCTAAAGGATTTAGTGGCAAAGCTTTTCGGAGACCTCTAGACTTTTTTTTTCTTGTTTCTGGAACCTACAGCAAAGCAATTTGTATCTGAAATAGGCTTGGGGCTTTCTTACAAAGTGACTTTCTGTGAGTCTATCTGGGGGTGGGGAAGGGAAGCTGTGAGGACCTGACATTTTAATAAGTCAGTTTAGAAACAAAATGAGGTAACAAGAGAGGAAAAATGGGAAGGTAAGTTGTTGGAAGAGCTCTGCTTTAAAGAAACCAAACATGTTACAATAGGACTTGAGCTCAGGACAAAAGTCTGCCTCCAGAAGGCCCCGTGCTCATTGAGAGACACAGGCAACGCGATGGAATTTGGGCGATATTAATGGTCCTCTCCAATGCTTATACACATTTTTAAAAATTGTCCAGGGGCGCCTGGGTGGCTCAGTTGGTTGAGCGCCCACCTCTTGATTTTGGCTCAGGTCATGATCTCACACTAGTGAGATCAAGCCCTATGTCAGGCTCCATGCTGGGTGTAGAGCCTGCTTGGGATTCTCTTTCTCTCTCCCTCTCTGGACACACATGCATACGCTCTGTCTCTAAAAAAAACAACAACAACAACAAAAAAACAACAACAAGTAAACAAAAACCAAAAAGACACACACAAAAAAACAATTACCCAGAAATGAAAATAAAGTGAAGGACGCCCACCTTTCAGTACCCACCCAGAGCAGGTCTAACGAGCCCACCCAAGGTTACTCCATTCTCTAGGAGAATACACCGTATTCTGATTTGCTGTTTGCTACTGACTAGGTAAGTTACAGGTTAAACGTGTAGATTCTTTTTGTCCAGGAGCGATAAAAATAATTTCTGCCCTGCAGAGAACATACTGCAAAGGTTACTGCCCTGTAGGACTTGCACGAGATTTGCCTCTAACTTAGCAAACATTTCAGCAGGCCTTTCCCGGCAGAGTTGACAAATCTCTGCTCCTCTCGAAAACTGCTTGATACATTTAATCTATATTTAACCGCCAATGTGCCATTTACTCTCTCCCTCTTTATAACTTCTATTTTGTCTATGTCACAATTTTTGTCACAACTATCGGACGTTTAACTACTTTATCATACGCACGTTAGTTAACGGAGCCGTCAGTTATGGGGGGTTCGGAGAATAGAACGGAAGACTTGTTTCCCTCTAAACACGAGTCGTTTCTAAAGACCGGAAAATTAACTAAAACTTAAAAAAAAAAAAAATTTTTATCACAAAATAAAGATTTCCAAATAATTTAGTCCTACTTTCCAACATATTTGATCGCTACCCACCCACACCTGGCAGCTGGTTGCTCATTTCAAACTCCTCCGCAAATCAGTTCTCTTCTTCTAGTCAATCCAACATGCTAGTCTAATTTAGACATCATGCCTGTTGTTGTCTCTTGAAATATACTCCCCTCTACTAATCTGCCAGTTTCTTCAGGAAGCAAACAATATTTAATGAACATTAAGTACCAGACATCGTAATAGGCAGTTCACGTGTATAAACAAAGAAGAAACCAGAATTGTTTCTAAAACGAACTGCAATCTTGACTTTCTAAACACATCCTAACCCATCTAAGTGCTTATAATCTTTTTTACCTCTATTCTTGTCCTGTAAGTTGGTAGTATGGATGTTGTATCACACGGTCCTACTTAGTTTCTATGGCGCTTAAACAGGTTTTCTTTGCTCTGCTCGTTCTCCAGATGCTATATCAAATGCCCAGACACGTAAAAAGATCTAGAACGGCCTAATTGCTCTGGTCTCTGCCCTCCAATGTAATTCCAATTACCTTCATTTCACATACAAGGACACGGAGTCCTGGAGATTTATAGGGAGGTCCAAAGCCTCACAGTAGAAGGCCTAAGGTGAACCCTGACAGAGCAACAGAATCTGACCTCTTCTCTACCACGCTCCACTGCCTCTCAAACCTGAGCTAGTTCCAGAAATTTCCCACATGAATCTAACCATGCATGATCCCTTGGGGGAAGCAGAGTGATGCTTAGAAAGAGTAAGTCGCTTGACCAGAGTCATAAAGCAAGTTTAAGCACTGGGACAAAAACTCAGGTCCTTCCGGCTGTAAACTGTCATCTTCAACTCTTGATTCATCCCTATTTAAACACCCTGCCCCCAAATCTCTTTCCACAGCATCCTTGCCTCTTTTTCCTTTTATGTTGCCTTGTACTTGACTTCTGGTATCACATCTTGATGCTGTTTGCTCAAGTACCCTGCAGGATCTTAAAGAGAACGGATAACATCTTTTCTGTTCATGTCCCTAGTGCGGGGACCAATCGACACTTATTAAACGTACGGATATCACGAAAAGAACGGTAAAAAATCTGTTCTATGTAAGTTGGACATTTTTTTAGTGCGCTGGAGGAAGGTGCAGCTATTTTCATTTGATGTTATGTAATTTAAGACTTCATTCTATGTTATGACAAACTTTAGTTATCCATTATGTAAATATTATGAAACAGAATATAAATTCATGTAAAGGCTAAAGATCGTAGTGTAACGCTCCAAAGTCAAGTTCGCTTGCAACAGCCCTCTTTAGGTGAAGCCTTCGAACCCTTTGGGGGATGCCTTCATTCTCGCTGTCGTCACAAGGACCTCACTGAAGACACCAGAGGAGCACTGATGGTGACACACCTCACCACATTTGAAGACCATAGGAAACTCTTAGGAAATTCACCCAGACCTCCTGACATGTCCCGAAAACTCTGCATGAAGTGCTGCCACTTGTGCTGAACTTCATGACACCAAACCCTTTACTCAAACACAAACAAAGGCACGAAAATTAAGTTTCAGTTTTCCCTATACGGCGGCCATCAAAATCATATGGAAGGGCTTAGTTTCCAGTTATTTTCACAAATGAACACCTCAAATTTACAAATTATCATAGTACCCGAGAATATATCCCCAGTCCTATGGGGAGCACTTTTCATTAATCCAAAACCTCACTTCAGTTAATACACTCAGCCTTTTCCCCCCCTTACACCTTTCTGGCGAACTCGTTAACAGGTGTCGATATGAACCTACATTAACCAACGGAACTTCTTCCCACGTTCTCCTCACCCGCCTGTCCCCAGGGAAGTGAAACTGGGTTTTATGAGAGTGAAACCAACAAATCAATTACTTGGGAGACAGAGAAAGAGAAAGCAAAATTCTAGAAAATCCACCTGATAGCTCATCAGGGCCTGAATGATTAGGAGTTTGCAGTATCACAGTAATACTCTGTTGTTCCAGACCACAAGTGTGCACAAGGGTGTGAAGAAATCAGAACCCCCTTCCGTGGCTGGTGGGGATGTAAATGGTGCAGCTACTTCAGACAACAGTTTGGGAGCTGCGCAAAATATTGAATTTAGGGTTATCAGATGCCCCAGCGATTTCACGCCTAGGTGTATTCCCAAGAGACTAGACAACATAAGTCCACACAAAACCTTGTACGTGAATGTTTATAACAACATTAGACCTAACAGTTAACGTGTGGAAGCAAACTAAATATCCATCAACTGATGCAGGAAGCAACCGAATAGAACGCATCCAGAGATCTGAATATCATGTGGCCATATAAAGTACCGACACATGCCACACGGGGATGAGCCTTGAAAATACCGTCCTAAGGGAAAGAAGCCAGTCCCAACAGGCCACGTACTGTAGGATGCCACATATGTGAAATGTCAAGACCAGGCAAATCCACGGAGTCTAGCAGACTGGGGGCTGGGAGAGGCTAGAAGAGGGAGAAAGGGGGAAATGGTTTTAAAAAGCTATATTGTCCGCTTCTTATGAATTCAGTCGGAATTCACCCTTACAAGATGTATCGTTTTACCTCCTGTTCCAATAAACATTTTGCAGCTGTTCTCCAGATAAGAAAACCATTGTGAGCTCCTTGCACAGATGACATCCCTGATTTATGTCTTGCAGGTGAAGCCAAGATTCCACACACCTTTGAGCAGAGAGTCTACAAGTGACTCAGCCGCAGTATCAACAATAGCGTTAGAAGAGGAAATGCTTGTTGCTTCCAACCTAACAGAGTAGACCAAATCAGTTCGCGGTAAAACGCGGACTATGTGGTTGAAGGACCACCGTTCTAACACTGTTACAAGTTTAGCTGTAAAACAATCATCCTTTGAAAGGTCACTTGAGGGGGAGAGGTTGGATGAAGAGTCAGTAAGTCCATTTCCATGGTCCGTGAATGACTCAAACGTCCGCAGGAACCAACTATAGCAAGTCTCTAGAGCACTGGTCCCACCTCCCCACCTCCACTTCTCATCTTTCATAGGCTTGTTCTACCAGTGCTTCTCCAGTGTCCCAACCACGTGTACCCCCTCCTGCAGAGCACCTGGGAGCTCTCCCCTCCGGTTCCTTCTCTGCTCTTGCCGTCGGAAAAAGAAAAGTGTCAAGGCGATCTTAGCTGCATGGACTTGACTTTTCTCTCCTTCCTTCCTTCCTTCCTTCCTTCCTTCCTTCCTTCCTTCCTTCCTTCCCTCCCTCCCTCCCTCCCTCTTTCCCTCCTTCCTTCCTTCCTTCCTTCCTTCCTTCCTTCCTTCCTTCCCCCCTTCCTTCCTTCCTCTCTTTCTCTTTCTTTTTTTGAAAAACCGTATGTTTTAGGGCACCTGGGTGGTTCAGTCAGTTGAGCCACCGACTTTGGCTCAGGTCACGATCTCGCGGTTCAGGAGCTTGAGCCCCCACATCGGGCTCACTGCTGTCAGCCCGCTTCGGATCCTCTGTCCCCCACCCCTCGCTCTCTGCCCCTCCCCCATTCACGCTCTCTCTCAAAAACTCAAACAATAAACCTTAGAGAAAAAAAAAAAACCCACGGTTTTGAATGGTGCGAAGTTCAGGGCACCCGTAAGCACGATGACGTCACTGCCTGGGTTGGCACCCATCTGGCGCCATCCGCATCTCGGACCCCGCCTTGTACACCCGCAGTGTCACCGTCTTGGAATCTCCGGCCCACAAGGCCCAGCGGTGCGGCCGGCGACGCTGCTGGAGCTCGCGTAACCGGAAGGCGGCGACGATCAACGAGGCCCCGTCACGGACTCTGCTAGGGAACCCGGGGCCCCGGACGGGAAGACGGGCCTGGAGCTCGAACAGCCGACAGCGTCCGTGTCCCCTGCCGCCTCCTCTCCAATCTCTGCTCCCCGTGCTTGCATAGCCCTCCTAGGCCCGCCTCGATGCCTTCCGATTCTCCGATTGCTTGTCCTCCGGGTCCGACCCGGAAACGGTGAGGGATGAGACCACCTTGACCTTCTTCATCCCTGGGCCTGCATCACCGAGCACGTCCGTGGGCGTGGACAGCCACGTTCTGCATCAGGTTGCTGCCTCCCTCCGCTCCTGGAACCGCTCTCCGGCTCTCTCCACCCTCCACTCGGGGAGCCCCTTCCCCGGGGGTCACCTCTAGCGTGGAGATGCAGCCAAGCTCAGCAGCCGCTCGGTGCCAGTAAAACCACCTGCCACCTTCTGTTGGCACGACCTCGGGTCGCCCGGGGCCCCACACCCACCGGCCAGAGCGGGGGGCTGCTCCGTCTCCCTGTCTCCAGCCCCACTAGCCTTTCCTCCCGACACGTTTCCTCCTGCCTGCTTCCTCCCAGGTCTCCCACTCGGAGCTTTACCGCCTCGCACCAACGTGGACCTCTCGTCCACCTGACACGTCTCTGCTCTCCAGTCCCTTCAGGGCCCAGGTGCCAGACGAAGCTTCCTGAAGTGCATCCCCCCTCACAGGCCACCTCCCGCTCGACAACTTCCGACGGCTCCCTGGCTTAAATCGTAATCTCCTCCGTCTAGCCTTTGGGGCTCCCGTCGCTCCTACCCACTCTGACCTTCACCTAGTTTCAAAAACCCTAAGGAGCTCCTATGACGTGGCAAGACACGGTCGGTGGTGTTTTGAGAACAGCAGAAGAGTAAGAATTGCTCCGATCTCGTGCTACTCCCACGTAAATAAAGATGCCCTTGGCCTCGGTCCCCCTGGACCACGTGGCAGTTTCTGCGGCTGCCTTGTGTTCCTTGCCTCTGTCTACACCGTTCTGCCCACGCAGAAGGTCTCCTTTGCCACGTTAACCTCTCAAAATCCTGCGAGGTCTTCAAAACCTGCCTCACGGGACACCTTCTTCCACAACCTTAATCCTCCCTTGGCTTCGCCACCACCCTAACTCCAATCACACCCTGGGGGACAAGCGCAGACGAGCTCGGTCCCTCGGAGCCCGTGGCAGGTGTGCCATTGCTACGGGACTCGGTCCTGGGACAGGAGGGGAGCCATGCATCCACACCCAAGTGCCCGCCACACCGAACACGCACTAACGCCAGAGCTTCGGGTCTTGCCTCAGAAGACACAGGTGTTGACGAGCACGTGGGGTGAGTGGGGACAAGGTCAGAGGTAGGGCCAGAGCTGAGAAGGAAGAGGGGGCTGGAAACCAACATCCTGGAAAACACGTGCGGTTAGCGCAGGAAGGAGGAAGAGCTGGCACAGAGACCTACAGGACAGAAGCAGAGCGAGGAGAGCAGGGCAGCGGAGTCAGCAAGCAGAGCTTCGAGAAGGAGGGTCGGGGTGGCCGAGAATCAAGAGGTACCGCGCAAAGGTCATGGACTTGAAGATGATGAGATCACTGGTTAAGCCGGAAAGTGCTTTCATTACTCGGGGAGAGTACATCAAGCGCAAAGGCTCTAGAAACAAACTCACGGTGAAGAGGGGCAGGCATGTCCCGTGCCCTTGCCAAGCTACCAGAAGAGGAGGGTGGAGGGATACGGGGCGAGGACCGTTGACGGAGCCGGCTGGGAGCCAGAGCCAGCCAGGGCTGCTCAGAAAAGCAGTCACCCACCAGCTGAGAGCTCTGACTGCTTCACGCGAGTCCAGGAGGGACTCACGCACCACTGAGGCAGGGATGATCCTGCAGCGGAAAGAGAGGTCTGCTTTTGTCTCTTACTGCCCCCTGTCTTTGGACAGTGGAGGAATTAACGGGCTCTGGAAGCCTGGAGGTGCGTGCCCAGTGACAGTACAGGTGACAGCGCTGGGAAAAGAGGAGGCTCCGGCCGGGGTGTCATAGCACAGAACTCGGTGTTTGCTGGAGCAGCCTCCTACAGGAAAGGGAGGAACAAAAGGCTCCTTGTGGATTCTGCTTCGTTTGTGGAAACCCGCACCTACACATCGGACCCCCGCGAAGGCTCTTTCCACTCAACAGCATGTGAAGTATGACTCTGCAGAAATGAAATCGCTTGCTTGATAAATTCGCCAGAGAGAACTTCCTCAGGACATACAAAAGCCATATGCCCCCTATTTCCTATCCTAGCTCTTGGTAATGCTTTCTTTTCCTCCCAGTTCCCACTGGTTCTGGTGCCCGTCTCGGACACGCTGCTTTGTGGAGGACTCCTCTCCAAAACCTGTATTTTCCATGCAGCAGATTAACATGCCCCCTACGTCGCTCACCTTTCCATCCGCCTTCTGCAACTTCAGGCTGAGAAATCCCGGAAGGTGACATCTCTCCGGCTGTTGGGGCTGGCACCGTGGCATGACTTAGAACCTGTTGACACCCTAAAATCATTTCTGCTGGAATCTTCTATCAGAGTGCACTGCTGAAGTTCTATTTGTGTTTTCTGAGACTTTGGGGGAGCCCGTCATTGGTTTGGCAGAGTTGTTGTTACCCCTCCCGCCCCTGCTTCTGTTTGAAGACTTCCCAGCTCCGGCAACCATATGACATGAAGCTTGGTATAGCCTTGTCATACCTTGAATTTCTATCATTAATCACACTATTAATTTCTGATTGCTGGTGTGGCATCTAATTTCCCTGTGGTTACTCCCCCACTTTCTAATTTTCCACTCTTAGCTTGTAGTTAATTCTATGTTATGAGAGCAGATGGGCAGAGGAAGAGGACTTCCTCTCCATACCCACAGGTAAACTTTTTTCAATGTTTATTTAATTTTGAGAGAGAGAAAGCGCGTGCGTGTGCGCAGGGAGAGAGGGAGACACAGAATCCGAAGCGGGCTCCAGTCTCCGAGCTGTCAGCACAGAGTCCGACGCAGGGCTCGAACTCACGAGCTGTGAGATCACGACCTGAGCTGAAGTCAGACGCTTTAACTGACTGAGCCACCCAGGTGCCCCGCCCACCGGTGAGTTTTAACATCCACATTTCCCCATGTGGCGGTAGTGATGGTTAATTTTATGTGTCAACTTGGCTGGGCCATGGTGGCCAATTGTTTGGTCAAGCACTAGTCTAGACGTTGCTGTGAGGTATTTTTTAGATGTAATTAACAGTTAAATCAGTAGACTTTGCATAAAGCAGATTACCCTCCATGAGGCAGGTGGGCCTTATCCAATCAGTAGATGGCCTTAAAAGACCAAGGTCCCTACAAAGGAAGGAATCTGGCCTCACAATTGCCTTGATTCAAGACCACAACGTCAACTCCTGCTGGAATCCCCATGCTGCTGAGCTAACCTACAGATTTTGGACCCACCAGGGCCCACAACTGCATGAACTGATTCCTTAAATCCAATCATTCATTCATTCTTCCATTCATTTTCTCTCTACACATACATACATACACACATACGTATGTACAATTGGTTGTGTTTCTCTAAAGAGCCTTGATAAATCCAGGTTATTAGATACTTTCAATAAAATTCATCCTACGATCTTTTAACTACCATGCCTATTAAGTTAAAACCGATGATCTGCTTAAGGTTTCTGAAGTGAGACCATGTTAAAAGACTTGATATACAGAACTACCAACAATCATGATGCCAAGAAGTATAGAAGTCTGCTAATGGATTTTAAATTATAGGAGCAATTATTTCTAGAGGTAATAAGAAAGTCGTAACTTCATTTCAAGTCTCAGTCTCTTAATCCTCTATATTGGTTTATTTCTTACTGAATGGATCTCCAGGTAGCTTCAGAAAAAGTATAGCCTTGAATTAGGAAAATCTAAATTACAGGCCCCGAAAAAATCACGCTCATGGCAGAATGTCGCCAATAAATAAAATCCCTCGTGAAAGAAAATCTTTGCTAAAGCAATAGAATTTTACTGAGTGCCTACCACATGCATTGGGAACTATTATAAACAAAAGCATTTATTGTATAGTCTTTTGTAATAGAAACGAACATCCACTCAGTGCCACAAACACACGTCACAGTGAGGTACACTGGTCGCCGTTATTAGGAAAGGCTTATATTGAGTTACATAAAGAGGGTAAATGCGCACATTGGTAGTAAGTACAATTGTAGAATAGGTCTCCTGGAGAATCAAAACATCATGCTACATGAATGCACTTCTCCGAAGACTGATTCCCACTGTCTGCCCTTAAAGGCATTCGCGATTCCATGAGGTAACAACTAACGTTATCTTCTCCAATCCTGTAATAGCAAAGCACTGGCCACTTTCTGTGGATTCCGCGACTTGACCTTAAACTCAGAACCCTAACCAAACAATGGATTCTCCTTTAACTCTGATCTTCGTAAAGATAACTAAAGAATATTTCATTTTAAAAACAACAGACTGGACCCACTGCACCTTTCCAAGTCTGCAAAAGGACACTAAACAGGTCACACCACAGAAGATACGATTTTGTTGTAGGCCCCGGTGCTCCGCAGAAGAGCTCGGACCGTGACATTATCAGCGCTTTGAACTTTGTCCCTACACAGAAGGCAAAAACCCACCAGTATGACTTGAAAGTCCGTGCTGTTGCCTGGCATTAAGTTAATATATAACAACAATCACACATCAGAGAGAAAAACAACTCTCAAGTTAAATATACACTCTAGGAAAACCAAAAGCGGCAACAAGAAGAAAGTGACAACCTGTGCAATCCAGTCGGCCCTATTTGTAGGCCTTTTCTCTGCACTTTCCCATATACGTGAGGACTTCTGCTTGTGACCAGGCGGTTCTGACTGCAGACAGCGGGGCTCACCTCTGATCCACCCCACAGGCGGGTTCTGTTGAACTCCGTGGTGGTGATTTCAAGAGAAAAGCTCTCTGGCCACCCAGGTTCAGGTGGAACCGAAGATTCCTCCCGGAGAGAACGTTCTGCGTGGAATTTCAACATCCAGATGACCTGAAAGCTACTTTCTCAAAACGAGTCCTTCTCTGAGCCCTGCCACCAGATAGCTACTCAAAATCAGCCATTCAAACATCTGTGTCAGCGCATATCACAAAGACAGAAATCCACAGAGCTCCAGCCACTCATCATTTAACACTCAATTCTATGTTACTTCTCACCACAATCCTGCAAAAAAAAAAAAAGGAGCGCTTCTGGGTGACTTTTAGCAAGTTATCTTATCTCACTCAGCTTCAGGCTTATTTGCACGCTGGGAGGAATGATGCCTGCCTGGTGCGCTGTGTACAAGGTGAACCAATACACAAAAGCCTAGGTAGCACCATTTCATGAGAAGCTTGCGTGATTTAAAACACACACACACACACACACACACAGCAAAATCAGGACTAGAATGAACTCTCCAAAATTCTGACCCCAGTGTACAAAGGAACACAGGTCACCCCTCCCCTCTCTCGGCCCAGGTGTGCTGACAGGTAAGGCCACTCTTACTAGCCAGTGGAGAACAGTAGAAGGTAATGAGAGCCTTGCCTTGCAGCTCTTTGACAACTTTCCACGCAGAAAGAGTTCCAACGTCTGGATCTTATGCTTTTTCGTGTCCTAAGTTTAAGGAGTGATGAACCCTGGTCAAGTGTTTCTAATTCTACCATCAATCTGGTTTTGTTCTGATGGCAGGTTTCCATATCCTGAAGGAACTTTATATCCATTATCTTTGACCAATTGATGCTCAGTTTACGTGATTTTATATCTGAAACATTCAGCCCTCTGCTCAAACAACCTCCACAGGCAAATGAAAAAAAAACTAGACGAAAAAATTTAGACTCCGTAAGACAGTACCGGAGAGAGCACTAGAAATAATAGTAATAACTCCAAAAAAAAGGCTTCATTTATTACCCTTACAGCTTTAAAGTCATGCATGTGCGTAGCAATCTTTCTCTACCTTTTCCGGTGAGTTATCACCAGTAAGGAATACACGTGAGTATGTCTTTCTTCAGAAGCTTCACACGCTCAGATCCCAAACGTGGCAATAAAAATAACAGTTCCTGCTGTGTGCCTCTAATCCTCTTTAAGTACCAACCCCACCACAGACAACAATACCATGATGGTCACTGCGGTAATTCTTTTGGGTTTCACTGGGTTTGGTTGAATGGACTAGGCTTTGTTTAACGGGCCTGATTAATGAAGTAGAACAACACAGGGAGTTTTCTAATGCTGATAAAATCTGCACAGCTTAATGTTTAACTCTATTAGAAACACAAAAAATCACCAGACATGAAGGTATAAAACTAAATTCAGAGAGAGAGCTACAGTGGGATAAATACGTAACTACAAAGTCACAGCATCACAGCCCTGCTCATCTCAAAAAAAATTTTTTTTAATGTTCATTTATTTTTGAGAGAGAGAAACACAGCGTGAGTGGGGGAGGGGCAGAGAAAGGAAAACAGAATCCCAAGCAGGCTCCGGGCTCTGAGCCGTCAGCACAGAGCCCAACGCGGGGCTCGAACGCACCAACTGCGAGATCATGAACTAAGCGGAGGTCGGATGCTCAACCGACTGAGCCACCCAGGTGCCCCACTAATCTCATCCTTAAAGTACAGGTGGTGGAAAGGACCCTTCTCAGCTCAGACTCTCTGCCTATCTAGAAATAGATTTGCATCTCACCTAACCAGGCCCCCTTCCCAATGTAAGATTCTTGTTACCAAAAAAAAAAAAAAACAAAAAAAAAACCCAAAAACCCCTAAGAGGAATTTTCCACAGGGGTGTTAATAATTTCAACAAAACTGTCCACCCAAACATTTGCTAAGTGCCAGACATCATACAAGGTGCGAATGATGATAATTACGAAGAATACAATTACTTAGCATTCGGCACTTAACCAATGCCAGGTCCTGTGCTGAGAGTTTCTCACTGAGTATCTCTCTGAATCCTCAAAGGGCCCTAAGAAGCAGGTACTCATTCCTGTGTGACTGGGGAGGAAGTGGAAGACTAACATGGCTGGTGAGTGCCTGAACTTGAATCCCTGTTGTCTGACTCCGGAGCCTGTGCTTTTAGGCACTTCCGCAAGCACTTCAGTCAAGGAAAAGTTATGGTCTTTAGCAACAGCTTCCAAAGACATTCCAAAGAAATAACGGAAAAAAAGAACACTCTTTTGTCAAAGTATTTAGTACAGAAAAAATTTAGCCATTCAGCTCTTAAGCAAAATTTAAGGCTTTTAACCAAATCATCTATTGTTTTAAATAAATATCAGAACATGATTAATACCAGATAAATATGAAATACAAATATTAAACTATATTTTTCCAAAGTTATACAAATAGCCAACAACCATATGAAAAGGTGTTTAACATCATTATACATCAGGAAAATGCAAATGAAAACCAAATGAGGAAGAGGATTCTGGGAATATAGTGGAATAGGAAGCAGCAGAAATCTGTCTCCCCACAAGCACGCGGGTGGAATGTGTCTGATACAGCCATTTTGGAATTCTGGATACCACTGAAAGCATGCAACTTCCAGGGGAAGACTTGGATGGTAAATTGCCATGGTGAATTTTGGTCAGTTTCAGCGGTTAGCACAACAGCAGCTATCCATCCCAACTCCCAGCCATGTAGCAGGCAAGTGTGTTTGGATTCCTTCGCAGCTGGCACACAGCTTGCAGGAGTCAGGATGGGCAAAAAGGACTCTGTCCTCCAAATATCAGGGATCTGTGCTCTGATGGCTGGTTGCCGTTTCTGATCAAGAGGTGCAAAGAGGCAGGCAGCCATTGTGACCGCACCTCACCCACACTGTTGCAAGCCCTTCCCCCTCTGCCGGAAGTGATTTTCAGGAGGTTTAAAAGAACCCGTATTCCGTTCTCCCCTAGCTTCTTTTTTCCTTTTGGGGAGCCAGACGTTAAACACTAAGACATTCAAAAACAACAGCGTATACAGGGAAAATTAGAAAATAACCATATGTGCCCACAGACAGGCTCAGAAAAGACCTAAGAAGTTGTTAAGTTTACGCCTCGGGCCTGTCCTCGGCACAATAAGCAAAACAATAACCAAAGAAAAGCCAACTCTGAGGAAGGGACAGGATCTGATTTCCAGAGTTACCACATTATTCCATTCAAATGTCCAATGTTCATTAAAAAAACAAACAACAACAACAACAAAAACCCAAGGCATACAAAGAAGCAGTAAAGTATGGCCCATTCAAAGGAAACAAAATAAATCAACAGAAAATGGCCCCTAAAAAGACCTGATGGCAGGTCTATCAGACAAAGACTTTAAAGTAACTGTCTTAAGGATGCTCCAAGTAAAGGGAAGATACGGAAAAAGTAAAGAAAATAATGTGAACAAAATGGAAATATCACTAAGGAGAGACAAAACAAAAAAGACACCAAAGAGAAATTCGGCAGCTGAAAATTAAAAGAACTGAAATGAAAAACTCACTAGAGGGATTGAAAGGCAGCGATAAGAGCAAGCAGAAGAAGAAACAGCAAACTTGAAGACAGGACGAGGGAAATTATAGTCTGAGAAGAGAAAGTGAAAAGACTGAGGAAAAGCAACCAGAACCTGAGAGACTTATGGGACACCATCAAATGGACCAACATATGCCTCATGGGAGTCTCAGAAGAAGACAAAGATAAAGGGGAAAGAATACTGGGAGCAAAAATGGCTCAAAAGTTCCCTAATTGGATGAATATAAATATCCATGAAGAATAGCAAACTCCAAGTAAGATGCACTCAAAGACTGACGCTGAGACACATTATAATCAAAAAGCAAGAGAGAAGCAAATCGTCATACAGAATGGACCCTTAACAAAATCATCAGCAGATTTCTCCACAGAAGCTCTGCAGGCCAGAGGACACTGACCAATATATATCAGTGTGCTAAAAGAAACCTGTCAACCAAGAATCCCATATCCAGCAAACTGGCCCTTCAAAAGTATGGGAGAAAATAAGACATTTCCAGGTGAACATAAACCGAGGGAGTTCGTGACCCCTACCCCTGCCCCGCAAGAAATGCTCAAGGGATCCCAGCAAGATGAAATGGGACACTAGGCAGTGATTCAAAACCACATGGAGAAATGCAGATCTCAATAAAGGTAAATACACGGGCAATTACGGAAGAGAGTATTACTACCTATATAACTTTGGTTTGTAACTCCAGATCTTGTCTGTATATAATTTAAGAGGCTAATGCATTTAAAAGAATTATTAGTTTATATTTTGGGGTTCGCAGTATATAATGATGTAATTTTGTAGTAACAACCAAAAGGGGTGGGGACAGACCTATAAAGGAGCAGAGATTTTATGTTATTAAGATGGTATAAATTCAAACTAGAGGGTTGCCTGAGTGGTTCAGTCGGTTAAGCATTTGACTTCAGCTCATGATCTCATGGCTCATGAGTCTGAGCCCCATGTTGGGCTCTGCGCTGACAGCTCAGAGCCTGGAGCCTGCTTCGGATTCTGTGTCTCCCATTCTCTCTGCCCCTCCCCCACTCATGTGCACACTCGCACGCTCTCTCTCTCTCTCTCTCTCAAAAATAAATAAAAACATTTTTAAAAATTTTAAATTCAAATTAGAGTGTTATCACTTCATGATGTTAAATGTAATCCCTATGGTAACCACACACACACACACACAAAATAGCTACAGAATACACACAAAAGGAAATGTGAAAAGCACTTAAACATTTCACTACAAAAATTCAACTATATTCAAAAGAAGACAATGATCTAGGAAGTGAGGGACAAACAAATGCTATAAGGCATATAGAAAACAAACAGCTCAATGCTTAGGTCCTTACTTAGTAATTATTTTAAACGTAAATGTGCTAAATTCTCCAATCCAAAGACTGAGATCAGGGGTGCCTGGATGACTCAGTGGGTTAAGCCTCTGACTTTGGCTCAGGTCATGATCTCATGGTTCATGGGTTTGAACCCCGCATCAGGCTCTCTGCTGTCAGCACAGGGCCCACTTTGGTTCCTCTGTCCCCCTCTCTCTCTGCTCCTCTCCCACTCACGCTGTCTCACACTCTCTCTCTCTCAAAAATAAAACGTTAAAGAAAAAAGACTGAGATTGGCACAACAGATAAAAACACATAATCAACTATATGCTATCTACAAGAGACTCACTTTATATCCAAAGACACAGACTGAAAGTGAAAGAATGGGAAAAGATATTCCATGCAAATAGTAACTAAGAGAACAGGGTTGGTTATACTATGTCAGACATAATAGACTTGAAATATATGAATGTCAGGGGCACCTGGGTGGCTCAGTTGGCTAAGCATTCAACTCAATTTCAGCTCAGGTCATGATCTCACAGTTTGTGAGTTCGAGCCCTACATCAGGGTCCACACTGACAATGTGAAGCCTGCCTGAGATTCTCTCTCTCTCTCTCTCTGCCCAACCCCCACTCAGGAACTTGCTCTCACACACACACACTCTCTCTCTCTCTTAAAATAAATTTACTCAAAACATATAAATATGTGAAGGTTATAAAAAACAAAGGACATCAATATCTTCTTGCTAGAAGATACAACAATTACAAACATTTACACACTTAATGACAGACCATCAAAACATATGAAGGAAGCAAACATAAACTATTGAGACTACATCAAAACAAAACACTTCTGCCCAGCAAAGAAAACTATCAAAACTAAAAGACAACTTACTGAATGGGAGAAGATATTTGCAAATGATATATCTGACAGAGTTAGTATCCAAAATATATAAAGAACTTATACAACTCAACACCAAAAGCACAAATGATCCAATAAAAAAAAAATGGGCAGAAGACAGGAACAGACATTTCTCCAAAGAAGACAGGCAGGTGGCCATCAGACACATAAAAACATGCTCAATATCACTCATCAGCAGAGAAATGACATCAACAGCACAATGACATAACACCTCACACCTGTCAGAATGGCTAAAATCTAAAACTCAAGACACAGGAAGTGTTGGCAAGGAAGTGGAGAAAAATGAACCCTTGTGCACTGTTGGTGGGAATGCGAACTGGTGCAGCCGCTGTGCAGAACAGTATGGAGGTTCCTGAAAAAATTAAAAATAGAATTACCACATGGTCCAGCAATTCCGCTACTGGATATTTACCCAAAGAATACGAAAATACTAACATAAAAGGTATGTGGACCCCTAGGTTTATTGCAGCACTATTTACAACAGCCAAATGATGGAAGCAGCCCAAGTGTCCGTAGATAGATGAATGGATAAAGAAGAAGTGGTATATATATACACACAATGGAATATTATTCAGCAGGGAAAAAAAAAGAATGAAACCCCGCCATTTGTAACAGCACAGATAGATCTAGAGAGTATAATGCGAAGAGAACTAAGTCAGAGGAAGGCAAATTCCATATGATTTCACTCGTGCGTAATTTAAGAGACAAAACAAACAAAGAAAAAAGGAAGAGACAAACCAAAAAACAGACTCTTACCTATAGAGAACGAATTGATGATTACCAGAGGGGAGGTGCACGGGGAGGGGGGTGAAATACGTGATCGGGCTTAAGAGCACCCTTATCACGATGAGCACTGAGTAATACACAGAGTTGTTGAATCATTATATTGTACACCTGAAACTAGTATCACACTGTATGTTAATCACTCTGGACTGAAAAAAGTAATTTTGGTAATTTGAAATCACAAAACAAACATATACATATACACACACACACACACATATATACACCCATATACACATATAATATACATATGAAAGAGAAACTGCCAGAATTGGAGAGAGAGACACAGTTTCACAACAATAGTCGAAGACTTCAATACCCCACTCATTGCAATGCGCAGAACAACCAGAAGCGAGGAAACAGAATTTAAACACCACAGTAAACCAACTAGATATGACAGACATAAAACACTTCCTCTAACAACAGCACACACATTCTTCTCAAGGGCACACGGGACATTTTCCAGGACAGACTGAATGGTAGGTCATAAATTAAGTCTCAACGGATTTAAAAAGATAGCTTTCATACAAAATATCTTCTCTGAACACAACCAGACGAAGTTAGAAATTATTCAGCAATTCCACTCATACACCCGAAAGAATTGAAAGCAAGGTTTCAAAGGGACATTTGTACACCCACGCTCGTAGCGGCATTATTCACAGTAGTCAAAGGTGGACGTAACCCAAATGTCCATCGATAGAAAAATGCATGAAGAAAATGTGGCAGGGGCGCCTGGGTGGCTCAGTTAAGCTTCCGACTTCGGCTCGGGTCGTGATCTCACAGTTGGTGGTTCGAGCCCCGCGTCGGGTTCTGTGCTGACAGCTCAGAGCCTGGAGCCTGCTTGGGATTCTGGGTCTCCTCCTCTCTCTGCCCCTCCCCTGCTCATTCTCTCTCTCTCTGTCTCTCTCTCTCTCCCCTTCTCAAAAATGAATAAACATTTAAAAAATTAAAAAAGAAAATGTGGCCTATACATACAATGGCATAGTAGTCTTAAAAAGAAAGGAAATTCCGGGGGTGCCTGGGTGGCTCAGTCGGTTAAGCGCCCAACCTCAGCTCAGGTCATGATGTCACGGTTATTGAGTTCGAGCCCCGTGTCGGGCTCTGTGCTGACAGCTCAGAGCCTGGAGCCTGCTTCAGATTCTGTGTCTCCCCCTCTCTCTGACCCTCCCCCGTTCATGCTCTGTCTCTGTCTCAAAAATAAATAAACATTAAAAAATAAATTAAAAAATAAATAATTAAACATTAAAAAACGTTAAAAAAACAAAAAAAATGAAGCACGAGCTTGTTATGTTACCAATTAATAGCTTATCAACCAAACACCTATCATTTATTCTGATATATGGAGCTTCTTTAGAAAATTACCAGACTCTATTTTCACAGAAAGCACAGTAATTAAAGAGCCCCAAGGTGAGAGAGAGAAGACTGAGGATCATTTCTAGGAATCATGCCAGGTTCCTGTGTGCTTAATCTGTCCTTGGACTGACCTGGCCCCATTAATCAAAGCAACTGGTTTTCTGGGAAAATAACATGTTTTCGTGATCTGAAAAACAGATATTGAAGGGAAACTATGATGTCATGGGGGGAAAAAAAGCAAAGACTACGATAAATTTAGCTGTATTTTCTCATTTTCTGTGGTGTTCCATGAAAAGTAAGAGACCAAGGTCTTTGTTGCCTTCTGTAATCATACCTGGTTAAACAGGTTGAACTAATAGGTGTTTACAAAATGACATGAAGTCACTTCAGTACTGACACCGATACTAGATGTTTGCATTTAAGTTCAACACGACTTACACAGATATTCTTCATAAAGTTGAGTTATTAAAAAAAAACGATGTAAATAAATTTTTTCCATTATACATGGAAGGTTCTATTTTTTTTTAAGTTTATTCATTTATTTGGCGGGGGGCGGGGACAAGGAGGGGCAGAGAGAGGAAGAGAGAGTGAATCCCACGCAGGCTCCGCACGGTCAACGCAGAGCCTGACGTGGGGCTCAAGCCCACAAACCTGGAGATCATGACCTGAGCCAAAGTCAAGAGTTGGAGGCTCAACCAACTGAGCCACCCCGGGGCCCCTGGAAGCTTCTATTTCTTAAGAAATAAAGCACAAAGATAAATACGAAGTTCAAGAAATTTATATCTGGCCTCTATCTTTACATCAGGCTTCAGAGAAAAGTACACCAGGGGGTCAGCAAACCCTGCCCCCTTGCACACACCTCAGTGCCTGGCACACAGGTAACCTGCAAGAAATACCAGGTTTTCAATTAAAGTGACTATGTAACCACGTACTAAAACATACTTTTCCTGCAAAGCATTTTTAATATTATTTCTCAAGTTTAGGTTGTAGCATGTGAAACCAAAATAATCAAGGCTGAATTTACTTTTACATTCCCTAGAAATCAGTCTTAGCCATTGGGATTTCTGGGTTTTCCTTCCATGGGAGAATAAAGGATACTTAAGTCCATGCTTCTCTAATTTATTTTTATATCCTCAGGGACTAGCACCATCTCCGGAATAGAGGAATTACTCAGAAAATGTCTTAGAATAAATCAGTAATCTAGCTTTTTATAGCAACGATCCTTTCTCTGCTCTGGATCTAATGAAAGTAGTGATTAAGTAAGCACTCTAAACAATAAGTTAGTTAACTCATAAATACTCCTCAACAAGAAGCAATCCAAGCAAACTTGAAATAAACCCTTTTCTTTCAGTCCTGGGTGACAGCTTTAGCTGCCTTACCTCCGATTTTCAGATCAAGCTTGGTTTTCCTTAAGACTTTCTAATTCTAAACAATGGTTGGATGAAATGGCCCTCTGGTAACTTACATTTGCAACAGCAAAGAGAAACCCTCCTCTCTCCTTGAATGGTAGTCAGGGTTACCTTAAATTGGCAGTATAGACTTGGTCTCCTTATTTTTGCCCGACCACATGACTTCAAATCCTCTGCTGTCTAGTTCTCATTCCCCTTCCGTTACCAGGGAAAAAAAGAAAGAAGGAAAGAAAACAGAAACAAAAAACAACCACTACCAATGCCACCACAACACTTCATTTCAGGAGTAACAGCATTAAATCAACAGGATGAGACATTTAGAGCGTCCTCCACCTACAACAGCAGAATATATATTCTGCCCAAGACCTACCTGGAACGTGTATGAAGACGGACAATATTCTGGGCAGTAAAGCAATCCTCAAAACAACTGTAAAAACTAGAATCATATAGAATGTAGCCTCCAAACAAAACGGAATGAAGTACGAATCACTAACAAAAAGATGCCAGGAACATCTCCAACCATTTGTAAAGTAAACAATATGCAGGTAAATAACCCACAGGTCAAGGAGGAAGTCAAAGGGAAATTTTAAAAAATACATTTAACTGAATGAAAATGAAAATGAAACGTATCATTGTAGGACACACCTAAAGCAGTGCTCTGAGGGAAATCTGTAGCATGAAATGAACACATTAAAAAAAGAAGAAACTTCTAAAGTCAGTAATGTAAACTCCCATCTCAAGTTAAGCCCAATAAAAGCAGAAGAAAGAAAATAACGAAGGTAAGACAGGTAAAAAGAAATTGAAAACAGAAAAACGGAGAAAATCAATTAAACCAAGAGCTGGTTCTTTTTAGAATATTACTAAAATTTACAAATCTCTAACAAGACTGACAAAACAAAAAAAAGATGGTAACACAATATACCAACATTAGTAATGAAACAAGATATGACTATAGACCCACCCCCAGACATCAAAAGGACAATAATGGAATATTATAAACAACTCTGTACCCGTAAATTTGGCAATTTAGACAAAATGGACCATTTGTTCAAAAAATACAAACCAAAATTCACACAATATGAAATAAGTAACTTCAATAGCCCTTACCCATTAAGGAAACTGAATTTGCAATTTCAAAATTACCAAAAAAGAAATCTCCAGGCTCAGACAGTCTCACTGACTCTACCAAATGTTTAAGAAAGAATTAACCCCAATTCTACACAATTTCTTCCAGGAAACAGAAGAGGAGGAAACACTTCTCTACTCTACAGGAAATAGAAGAGGAGGAAATACTGTTTCATGAAGTTATTATTACCCTGAAACCAACACCAGATAAAGATAGTACCCCTCCCCACAAAAAAAAAACCACAACTACAGACCAATATCCCTCATGAATACGGACACAAGAAAAAAATCACATGATTACATCAACTGACACAGAAAAAGCATATGGTAAAATTCAACACCCATTATCATTTAAAAAATCCCAAAACACAGGAATAGAGGGAAACTTCTTCAAGTTGATAAAGAGCATCAAACAGAAACCTACAGCTAACGGTGAAAGACAGAATGCTTTTCTCCTGGGATCAGAAACAAGAGGCTAGGGCTCTGACCACTCTTGTTCAACACAGCACAAGAAGTTCTACCCAGCGCAGTAAGGCAAGAAAAGGAAATAAATGGCATGTACGTAGACTGGAAAAGCAGATATTAAACCATCTGTGTTTGCAGATGACACAACGGTCTTCATAGACATATTCCCAACAGTTCCTTGGGATCCCAAGGAATCTACCAAAAAATTCCTAGAACTAATGGATGAGCTCTGTAAGGTTGCAGGATACCATACACCAGAGGTTGCAGGATAAATGTACCAACACACCAAACCTATATACTAGCAATGAACACACGGACATCGAAAGAAAAAATACAATACCATTATGGACCTTGAAGGTATTAGGCTAGGTGAAATGAGTCAGAGAAAGGCAAACACCATATGATTTCCCTCACATGTGAAGTCTAACGACAACAAAATGAACAAACAAAACAAAAACAAACACATAGAAACGCAGAACAGTTTGGTGGTTACCACAAGGGAAGGGGGTTGGGGGGTGCGCAAAATGGGTGAAGGAGGTCAAACGTATGGTGATGGATGGTACTAGACTTTTAGCAGCGATCACTTGGTAGTGCATACAGATGTCCAATGATAATGTACACTTGAAACTTATGGAATATTACACACTAATTTTATCTCAATAAAAAACACAATACTATTTATAATCACTCAAAAAGCAAAATACTTAGGTATAAATCTAAATCATGAACAGGAATTACGTGCTGAAGACTACATATGATGATGAAATTAATGGAAAGACACACTGTGATTACTGATTGAAAGACTCAACACTAAAGATGCTGATTCTCCCAAAATTGCAGCAAGATTTTTTGTAGATATGAGATTATTCTAAAATTTATATAGAAAGGAAAAGGAGCTAGGATAGCTAAGACAATTTTGAAAAAGAATACAGTGAGAGGAATCAGACCATCCAATTTCAAGACTCATAGCTATATGAATCAAGACTGATACCAGCTGAGGTATAGACAATAGCTCAGTGGGACGGAAAAGAGAACTCAGAGAAGGACCTACACAAATATGCCCAGTGATTTTTGATAAAGGTGCAAAGCAACTGAATGGAAGAGAGGGAGTCTTTTCAACAAAAAAGTGCTGGACCAATCAGACATCCACAGACAGGGGGAAAGAAACAGAAAAGGAACAAACAAAAAAACACCAAAATCATGACGTAAATCTCATACCCTACGCAAAAAGTCAAAAGAAGCATAAACTTAAATTTAAAATGTAAAACCATAAAACTAAAAAAAAAAAAAAAAAAAAAAAAAAAGAAGAAGAAGAAGAAGAAGAAAATCTTTAGGATCTAGGGCCAGGCAAAGAGTTGTTATTCTTAGGCTTGACAGGAAAAGCATGACCCGTAAAAGGGAAAACAAATCAAGAAATTAGACCTCATCAAAATAAAAACTTTTGTTCTGCAAAGGACCTGGTCAAAAGCTAAAAGGGCAAACAAGTCAGAGAACATATTTGCAAGCCACGTGTCTAAAGAAGGACTGGTATCTTCAGAGAATTATGCTGAGTGAGAAAAGCAAACCCAAACATACTATGTCCCAATTTTATAATATTTTTAAATGACAGAATTATATGGGGGATAAATTAGTGGTTGCTGGGGGTAATGGAAGGAGTGGGGACACGAGGGAAGTGGGTGTGGCCATAGAAGGACTTGAGGGATCCTTGTGGGGTAGGGAAATGTCTCTAGCTTGACTGTACCAATGTCAATATCCTAGTTGTGATGTTGTACGATAATATGTAAATATCACTGCCCTACACCAGGCATGTGAATCTACAATTATCTCAGGATGGAAAGTGCAATTTAAAAAGTTAATAAACAAGAATTTAAAACTTCACGAACACAATTACACGTTGCCTTAGCTCTCAAATCCCCACTCTTCTTCAGCAAACTCCTGCCTCTTCTGTGTCGATGTTCACTTTGAGGAACCTTACTCCAGCTAATGACAATCATCTATGCGCCTCTGTCTTCCACACAACAGATCACCAGGATTTCGGTCTGCCTTTTTCCTGAATATTCCCAAGTGGATGTTCAGCAGGCGAGTCTAGGACCAATACCACAGGTGTGTGCGAATTCCGGGACAGACTACCCGGTCATGCACCGGCAAGCAGGTATGGTGGCCACTTGCCTGTTAGGCCATCGGTAATCACCAGCCTTCTCTACATCACTTCCTTTGAAACCATTCACCTAACCCTTGTAACATTTCCACTCTTACCTGCATCACGCTGTGGAAGAAGTAAGAGGCACCGAGGTCACAGGACCACACATCAGACACCTCAGTGAGAGGGCCTTCCCGTCACCGATCCTTCTTGCGCTGTCCTCCGCATGGACGCGGCAGATGCCGTCAGATGGCCCTGAGGGTCCTGACATGGGGGTCGGTAACTACTTCACCATCTTCCTTCCACCTCTCGCCAAACGGCAGCACTGAATGCACGAGGCGGCCAACAGGCAAGGTTTCCCAAGCGCCTTTGCACTCAGGTAGCACAAGAGTCTCCTTTTTGGGAATCTGGAACCGTCCAGATCTCCTAGTGAGCAGTTAGTGAGTGGGTGGTCCCAACACAAATCTGAATTTCTCGCTCCTCTGAGGAGATAGCTATAGGATTCTCCCAATGAGGAAACAGCTTCCCAACTAAAAATCCATGCGAAGTGTGTTCCACAACTAATTCTTTCTGAATCCTGCAGGGATGAGGTTAGACAAGGAAGAGAAAGATTCATAGCCAGGCACGTGTAATAACTGGTCACTGCATGATCCAGCTCTCTGTTTGTTTGTTTTTTTTAAGTTTATGTATTTATTTTGAGAGAGAGAGCATGTGCATGCATCCCCCACCCCCCACGCGGAGGAGGGGCACAGGGAGGGAGAGAGAGAATCCCAAGCAGGCGCTACGCTTAGTGGGGAGCCTGACGACATGAGGGGACATCTACAGTCCCACGCTTACCTGACTGAGCCCCCCAGGCACCCCGGTCCAGGTCTCTTTAAACAATCGCATAAAAAAAACACCCTTCTGCTTGGAGAAAACAGTAATAAAGACACATGCTTTCAAGAGTCTTGTGGGTTTTTCAAATCTTCTCTCACTACCGACTAAAGGGCTCACCGGGTCTTTCCAGGTGACCTGGAAGTACACACAGAAAGTGGCTGTCCCAGTTCAGTCTGACAAGGGGCCGGGAACCGTCCTGCTGAACCAGGTCCCCTTTCACGAGGATCTTTATCCCAGACAGATCTGCACAGATACCCCCTATCTTCGTCTCAGAGGAAAAGTGTTCCAAGTGACACAAAGTGTTCTTAAAAATCCACAGCCCGCACTGTATAGAGGGTAAGACCTGGCCTCTACAGAGACAACTTTCCAGGAAAGCCTAGAAAACAGTACCGTCCTACTGACAGTAGGCCACTTGTGTCTTCCCTTACAGATTCTTCATCCCAGCAGGAAAGAAAAACTAAGAGATTGCTAGTATCTGCCCATAAAAACGAAAAAAGGGTATTAAACTCCTATAGCACGGAAACCACAATCATCTCCTTGAACAATTCCAATTCAGTGGTCCAGCATGCACCGAAATTTAATAAACCGCCCTGCCTTGGAATAATTGTCACACGGGGTTTGATTTAATTAATCTCAGCAGGCTTGAAAACAGCCCCCAGGAAGTCAATGGGATAAACTCCCTTCAGACGTGCTAGAATGAAAATGTGAATTAGCTAAGCTACCAAGTCAATATTTTAGGTAGTGGTGGGGATTTTAGTTATATGCTTTGACCTACCCACCTGACTGTAAGCGCTGACCTTGTAAAGCTAGATCGTTCTTGCTTCTGGGTACCCCTTGACGGCTTCTGGGTCAGCACCCATTCAGGGTGAGCACCATGGATGAGGGGTCAGATTAGAAATAAAGATTAGGAGGGGCGCCTGGGTGGCGCAGTCGGTTAAGCGTCCGACTTCAGCCAGGTCACGATCTCGCAGTCCGTGAGTTCGAGCCCCGCGTCGGGCTCTGGGCTGATGGCTCAGAGCCTGGAGCCTGTTTCCGATTCTGTGTCTCCCTCTCTCTCTGCCCCTCCCCCGTTTATGTCTGTCTCTCTCTGTCCCAAAAATAAATAAACGTTGAAAAAAAAAAAATTTAGAGAAATAAAGATTAGGAGAGGTGCCTGGGCAGCTCAGTCCATTGAGCGTCCAAGTCTTGATCTGGGCTCAGGTCATGATCTCACGGTTCGCGGGTTTGAGCCCCACGTTGGGCTCTGTGCTAAGCCTGCTTGGGATTCTCTCTCTGCCTCTCTCTCAAAATACATAAACTTAAAAATAAATAAAGATTAGGAAGAGCAGAAAGAGTTCTTGCTTCCTCCTATGAGATTCTGCTATGTTAGAAGGAAGGCAGACAGCATTCTCTGAGCCCTGGGTATTTTTCCTCCTTTCGAGTGGAGTTAAGAGAAGCATGGATGATGTTCCTCGCGGAAACCCAGAGAGCGGAAGCAAGCACGCATACCCTCTCACTCCTCCTGAGCCCCACTGCCCTGGAAGAAGATTCTAGCTCAGAAAGGAAAGCCTGGAGGAAGATGACCTTCATCAGTCTCCTCCCATCCAAGAGAGTGAGGTCTACTGAGAAAAGGAGAGACTGGCAGGGGGAGGGAGGGGTGAGCCCCGCCCATGCTACAATTAACACTTGACAGACGCTGTGAGCCTGCACTTGGCCCCAGTGCCTCACCCTGGCCTCCGCTGCCATCTGCATTTATGAATGAATGGTCCCTATGTCTCAAGGAGCAGGACACCGTCATTATCCGTGAGCCACGCAGAAGCACAAGACGCTCTGCCCGGCGCACGGCATTTCCAAAGCCGGGTCTGGAGCCGGTGTCGGCCTCCACCCGGCTCAACATTGGACAGGGCCGTTTATACCCACGCCGGGGGGTAAGGACAGCAGGTGACAGTATGAAGCTAACCCAGTCAGCCTGATTCCCCAAGCTGCAAGTTTATAAATCACTCCTCACCCACAGCTGGCCATGACTTGTGACTTGTCATGAAAAAAAACTAAATGAAGCTGCCACCCTTCCTTGTTCACAATGCCACTGTTTCACTTGCTTGGTGAGGCCGGGCGTCGAAGACTGGAACTTGACGTAATTAGAAGCTCGCTCCGGGTCACACTGGTACGAGAGAGCACAGCACTGTGGTTCCATCACACACAGCGCTCTACGCGCACACAAACACACACGTACGTAACGCACTTGCACACCACACATGGCGATCAGGGACCGATGGAGCGGGCACATACGGTCAAGCGGCCGATCCTTTTCTAGGAAGCAGAGGACACGGCAGTTCTGGAAAAGCGGCCTAGGGACACACAGAGAGAGACGCTCTGATGCCAGAGCTGAACTGGATTTGGTGAAACGGGTAGGCTTTGGTAAGATGAGCCAAGCAATCACTGGGGAGTTTAGGTTTGTGTTAGAAAAGTCAAAGGTAGCAAAAGCAGAGGAAACAGGTCTCGCAGATTGTAAGAACATGCCATGTTGAAGAACATTCTGCGTACTCTTCCTGGTGTTTCTTGGATCGTTAGCCTCAAACGTCTGAAACCTAAATGTACTTCTCACCGTCCTCATTTTAAACTACATAATTCTGTTGAATACAACTAAAGCCGCAGATATTAATATATCCCCGCCTTCTTTGCTGTTTTCGATGAGGGTTCGGGGGATGTTATTTCAGAAGGATCCATGGACCATTTAAGCAAGGGCAAGTCTTTTGAAGGCCTGTATTTCTAAAGCCTATTGAGTCCGCGGGTAACTGGAGTGATAATGGGAAGACCACACAATGGAGCCTAGTCTTTACCATAATACTGAGCTGCTTGTGTGCTCGCTATACAAAAGTTTCCCCAGTGGTAGATTTTCACTCGGTAATCGGGCAGCAGAACAAATATAGCGAATCAATTATTTCCATTTGAAACACACACTTAAATGTCCCGGGGCCGACCTAACAGTAAACACCAATTACTTGCATATCCTGCTCAGAAAACAAACCCAAACACATAATCTAACTTTTCCACAGAAAGAGAACAAATATCTACACTCGAGATTAGGAATTCACCTACTTCTCCTTTCCTTATTTAGTTTGGCCATCCTCCTAGGACTGACTCTGGACTAAAAGATACTACAAACCCACAGAGTTCAAGCCGCATCGCAGATTTCATTCGGAGGGTACTACCTGTGGACCACTCACTCAAGCCTCCTGGTCCCCGGCAAACTACATTTAAAAAAAATTTTTTTTTAATGTTTATTTTATTTTTGAGAGAGACAGAGACAGAACATGAGTGGGTTAGGGGCAGAGAGAGAGAGAGACACACAGAATCCGAAGCAGGCTCCAGGCTCTGAGCTGTCAGCACAGATCCTGATGCGGGGCTCGAACTTATGAACTGCAAGATCATGACCTGAGCCGAAGTCGGACGCTTAACTAACCGACTGAGCCACCCAGGCACCCTGCGGGCGAACTACGTTTTAATAACTTGTCAGGATATATTAGAATAATTGTTGCATGGGGTTTGGTTTAATTAATCTCAGCAGGGTTCAAGGAAGGCCCATGAAGTCAACATGAAAAATGTCCTTCAGATGTTCTATTATTGAAAGTTGAGGAACTATGTCACCAAAAAAGACAGTGACAGGGAAGGCTGCAGATATAAATCAAAACCCAAATACTTTACACGTGCTGATAGAGAGAGATGTTTGTCCCACCACGGTAGGAGAAGAAGGGATAGACAGACTTGCTAGGTTGGGGGGTGTGGTGCAAAGCAGATGTTCATCAATAGCTGTAGAATTACTAAAACAACCAATGAAGGTTGAATGAACATGCGTGACGAGACAGGGAATGCGAAAGACTCTACATCCTTTCAAGCGATGGTTAGAAATACATAATTTATAACATAATGGCATTTAGACCCTACAAAACAGATCGGCTACCAAAAAGAGACCAAGTCTGAAGATTTATTCCAGGTCTGAAAACTGGCATTTAGGTATAAATGATATATTAGAGTGGATACAGAATAAACTGGATTCAGATCCCAACCCAGCGGCTTGCCACCTGCATTAACCTCGGGAAGGCATTACCCTGTGTGTTTCAGCTGCCATATCTGAAACACGTAGACAGTAATGGTACCCAACTCTCAAGTCATTCCCGTCCATGTTGCAAAGCATTGCTACTTCATGACCGTAGAGTCTGGATAGATTCCAAAAATTCACGGTTTTCCAGACAGAGATGGGAAAACAGTGCCAGGTGCTGGGAAGGCTGGGGTGGGGAGGGCATGCTGTGTTTACAGCGCAACCCTTATATCCTTACAAAGAGGGGGCTTAGAGAATCAGATGTGGAGATCCACAGCATTGGGCTATATGGCGCCTCTCAACTCTGAGAACAAAAGACAGGACGGCCAGGAGATCTCCCAACCAATATGCATTCAACAATCAACGAGTGTTCGTCATCAAACAACTGAAATGACTGCCTTTCTCCTCCTGCCATAAAACCATCAGTGCCCGTGCCAGCAGATGTATACCAAGCACTTACCACACGCCAGGCCCTCTGCTAAGCAAGAATGGACTCATTTTACCCTCACAACAGCCAGTCACAGTGGTTCCCACACTTCGCTGGGCATGGGAAGCTTCTAAGAATTCCAATACCTAGGTCACACCCAAAACCAATCACGATATTTGGGAGTGGGAGTAGGCATCAGCTTTTTTAAAAGACCCCTGGGTAATTCCAACGTGCAGCAAAGTTTGAAATGCCTACCTAAGGGCTGGGTACTGCTATTGCCTACATTTTTCAGATAAGGCAACTGAGGCACAGACAGGTGTTACAGAAATAATACGAATTACTGGCATGCAATGCAATGACGCGGGGAGGGGGCCGAAGAAATTGTGACGATGTACATACGCTGGGCGAAGAAATGCAGGACGTGACGGCGGCTGTCGACCCGACAAAAATCCTACGCAATCCAACCAGGCAGACACAGAGCTACCTTTTGTTGAAACAATTATCACGGAACCATGAAGGCTAACTGTTCAGGACCGTCTCGAAAGCACGTGTTCTAGAATAATCGTTCTCAAACTCTGGCCTTCTGAAACTCTCAGCACGTCTGACTGAGAGCCCTAGAATTTGCTCTTGTAACAGATCCCCGAGTGAGGGAGAACCCCTGTTTTAGACACACCGTAACAGGCAGAAATGAGACGCTGGGAGCCACAACTAAGCAGAAGTGTTTGAGAGTTCCTAGGGGGCACCGAGCTGCAGTCTGTTTCCCCGCCTCTGCGTATTCAATCTGGCCGAGTCTGTCTTTATGCCTCCCTCTGCCAGCTCCTTCCCTAAGCTGTTCACCCCATTCAGCCCAGGCTGTAGTTAACTCTTAAAACAGAGGCTTCCTCCAGGAAGCCTTCCTGGATCCTAGACCTCTCATGTGCTCCCCAAAAACCCTGCCCCTAAACTGATCGCTACACCTGCTATACGTTTCAAGACTTTCCTTTCACACATCTACCCTCTCCCGCTGGACAGGAAGGTGAGCTTCCTCGAGGACAGGAACTGTTTCCGAGGACTCTTGCCACCTGCGGCATCCAGCACGAGGCCCGGCACATAAAAGGTGCCAAGTGTGCGCCTGCGGGCCCGCCATCCCGCCAGGAAGGCTGGAAACGGAGCAAAGCTGTGCAGTAGAAGCTGGTTTTCTCATAGCTACAGACGGTCCCAGCGTATACACTGGATATGTTTCAAAGTCCACGTGTAAGTTGTCTTGAGGACTCGGGGCTCATTCACTTCTGCAGCATATGCAGTGGCTAAGCACTAGAGCCTGACCTCAGAAATCCGTTTAACGTGACCGAACCGTAAGTCTGACACTCAAGTACGAGACTGCCCACTGTTTACATTGTACAGAATGATAATCTCTATGAAGGACTGTGATCAAAGCTCCGGTACCAGGAGCACATCTCATTCCTGGCCTCCTGCCCCTCTGTTTTAAGACAGTAACATCTTGGACTCCCTCCCCTTGCACCTGTCCTATGGGATAAGGAAAGTTCCCAGTTTCCCGCTTGCCTGCAGGCTGCCTCCCTCCTCCAACAGTTTCCAGTCTGATCATTTCAGCCCTATATTCTCCTCTTCTCCAAGGACAGCTTGCCAACCTTAGAAGCAAACTCCGCCATGATGGGATGTTAACGGGGGCTGGGGGGAAAGGCTGGCCGCCCCCTTCTTCCAGATTAGCCATGCAGAGTCCTCTCGGGACTCCCCAGTCTGGCTGATTCCAGACAGCGAGGACAGGAGGCAGGGGAACGTTCCAGTCCAGAGCTGGCAGGCAAGCGTGGAAGATATTTTCAGTCAGGCACATGGTCCCTGAAATTACAAGGCTGAGTTCTCATTTCTTCCACAATGACACAGAGTGGTCCTACTGCAGGGAAACGGTGGAGGCTGTATCTGACCAAGAAATCAGGTCCTTTGAGGTCCTGATTAGATGAGGTAACAGTCCTACGTCTGGGCCATTTGAACACGAAGACCACAGGATGGGGCATCGCCTGTGTCCACAACTGTGGACGTCCGACCACGGCAAACTGCCACCGCCCTGTATTAGAAACGTACACGACGGGGCGCCTGGGTGGCGCAGTCGGTTAAGCGTCCGACTTCAGCCAGGTCACGATCTCACGCTCCGTGAGTTCGAGCCCCGCGTCAGGCTCTGGGCTGATGGCTCAGAGCCTGGAGCCTGTTTCCGATTCTGTGTCTCCCTCTCTCTCTGCCCCTCCCCCGTTCATGCTCTGTCTCTCTCTGTCCCAAAAATAAATAAACGTTGAAAAAAAAAAAAAAAAAAAATTAAAAAAAAAAAAAAAAAAAAGAAACGTACACGATTGTCTTTTCATTCTGGACACGGCCACAGCACCGCTCAGGTGCTCTCTCTCTCAGGCGGCGAGAGAGCAGCACGTGCTTCACCCGACGTGAAGCAGAGAAGTTCCGGAAGGCCCTGGAACTTCTGTGAGCCCCGGCCCCCCACCCTCGAGCCGCACCTGCAGCTCGGCAAGCAGGAACCATCACTTTGTAGAAGCCTCTGCGAAACAGTGCTGCCTGAGGGAGTCACAAGCCACAGGGCAGACACACAAAGGGAAGCGGACGCCCAGATTTCCTGGGCCAGGCAGCCCTGTGCTCCGGTCTCACTCTGGTCACTTACTAGGGGGCTCTGGCCAAGACAACGTCCCTGATCTCCATCCTCTCAACTGTGAAAGGGGACCAGGAAAACCTCACTTGCTGTTCAGCTGTGACGATCCTCACCTGAACCACAGAACACAGACAACAATTTGAGTGACCATTCCCTGGATTCTCCCAAGGAGGGACCTAACCACCCTTCTCATTCTAGAAGCCTCAGAGGGAAGTTAATTACATACAACGTATACCTTAGGGCATTAGGGTTTAATTCTGTCAAGAGGGACGGATACAGAATGAGCTGAGTTGAGCATTATGGGTAAAGAATACCCTCCAGGTTTCCTGAGGGTTCCTGGGGGAAGGGATTAAAGGGACAGGAAGGACCCAGGAATCAGGAGGGCATGGGTGTAAGTCCCGGTCCAAGAGAAGGGGGTGGGGGGGGTGGGCTTGTCAGAGGCAATACAAAAACAGAAACTAACCCGACAGGCTCTCCCCCTTCGCTTCTGTTTCATTTGAGATGCAGGATGGAGGAAATCATGTGAGCACTTTGTGCCTAATGCATTTCTCTCTGCAAATGGAAAATACAATTAAACATTACAGTTACTGATCTTTAAACTGCCGTGTATAATATGACTCACCTCTAGGAAGCAGTGTACGTTTGGTGTTCGCTCTTGGTGTTTTGAAAATAACAAAATTACTTCTTTCTAAGACATCTGAATTGATAACTTCCGTTGATTTTATGATCCCACGTATGCCATCACATATCTCAAAAGCAAACATTTTTAAGGGTTTAGCTTTCAGACAAAACACACACACACAGAAAACCCCTGACAATTTCCATTCTAAATGAATCTTTCCAAAGCCTCTTAGCTCAGGAAAGGAAGAGGAAAGATGGTTCATTGTTTTCAGCAGCAAGCAGAGAGGTCAACCCACCAAGCCGCAGGGCCAGGCATGGAGAGCCTTGGACCCGAAGTCAACTGATCTGGGACCTAAAGCCAGCTCTACTGTCTTGCTGCTTTCCCTTGGACACGTCACTTTCTCTCTGGGCCCCAGTTTCCTCCCCTGTGGAATGTCAGATCCGTTCCTGCCATCACAGGATAAAACTTTACCTACCACTCTGCTTCAGTATCACCAAAAAAATATTTACCTCCAACTTTCAGGAAGGTGAAGACCAACAAGACAGTATCTGAACAAGGCTTTAAGGTTATATAATGAACTAGAAATAAACAAGACTCATAAAATCATGGGGTTTTCAGGGACTCTAGAGGTCTGGCCAGCTAGCTGAAAGTGGAATTAAACTCTCAATGCACAGGAGACAGTTGGCAATGGTCTTTTCTTTCTCCTCGAGTTCCTGTAGCTAAGGGGGCCAGGGTGTTCTCTTAAGGAAGCAGGCTGAAAGTGAGCTTGAAATGACAGTCAGCCTGGTCAGTGTCTCCAGTCTTGCTGAAGGGCATTAGGCATCAGGTTTTCCCCATATACTGTTCTACAGGTAGAGATAGTTTGCCCTCAAGTGTTATCAATTGCAGACTAAATAAAGCACGCAAATGATGACCTGGTTTCCAAAGCCAAATTCCAGCCCATGTCTGAGTTCAAAAGTTCCTACCGCACGGAAGCTCAGCACCTGGTGAGGAGGGGTCCACCACTACGTAGCCATGAGAAACTGGGCCTGTTCCTTCTCTCAGCCTCTCTGGTCTCATCTGTAAAATGGGGACAGTAATAATATCTATATTCCAAGGAGGAGAGGAGGATTTGTGAGTTATTATTGCATGTAAATCCCTCAAAAGGGTGCCTGGCCCACGTTAAGTGTTTTGGTAAGTGCTACCTAACGTTCGTATTGATATCAATGGTAACATAATTCCAGAACCATGTATATGATACTAGAGCAGACAGGAAGATCCTGAAATCCAGAGCACTCCTGGGGAGATACAGCTGTCCCCCACCTCCACCTCCTGACCCCTTCAGGGGTCTGAAATAAAGAAGCCTGCAAGGTAACGGACGACTGATTGGAAAAGAGGAAAAGGAACCTACGGATGGTGATGGCATAGAAGAATCACAACCAAAGACAGTGAAACGAGGGGTGCTGTGAGGGCAACAGCAGGCTGTGCTGGCAAAAAGCACCTGTCAAGGCGAAAGAAGTAGGTAAAAAGCAAGAGGGCACCACGTGGGAGAAACTCACGATACAGAATCAGGATGCCCACGCCTGCGTAGCACAAATGGAAAAAGTGGATAATCAAACTGGGTGGACAGACGATGGCAAATGTGGGGGCCGAAGGAGGTAGATGAAAATTACAATATGTATAAGAAACAGTCACATAAAACTCTAAAGGATGTGGGGGCAGAGAACAAGGTTCAGCAGCGGGAGGAGTGCATAATTAACAGACACCAGGAGAACAATGGAGTGAGCAGGTTTGCAAATTGGGGGACGTGAAGAAAAAAGGTGCATTTGTTAAGAAAGGTGGAAATACAAAACGGGAGTGAGATTTCTGTGCCTGTTGGCAAAGGAGAGCAAAGAACTGGGACTCTTGGAGGGGGGTTATGGGGAAGAAAACAGGCAACACAGAAAACGAGGTGCGGTGCAGAGAAAACGGGGGGAGGGGGGGAGGGGTTGATTTTGATTTTGGATAGCCCTGGTCATAAATGCTAAGTAAATTCAAATCACTGTTCTAACATTATCATCCAACGCTGGGAAGCAACTAACCCGGAGAGTTCTTGTTTGCTTTGGTTTGGTTTGCTTTTTCGCACTTGGAGGGAGGGGAGATTTGCTCAGGCTCTGTAACTTTGCACAGTCAGATGGGTGGCCCGCCAGCACAGGTCACCTGAGTTCCCCCTGACGCGGGCAGCAGTGGCGGCTCCTACCTTCCCGGGGCTGGTATGCAAATTCCCTCACCACGTCAACCACGAACGGAACCAAACCGACGCCAGCAACTCCCTCCGATCCACAGACGACAGACGCCGGGTCCCACCGCTCTTTCTCGTGAAATGAGCCCCAGCTGGGAACCAGGGAGAAACTCGCTTTCAAAACCAAGTTCTCCGACCGCATCCCTTCCAGGGCCGCCGGCCGCAGCAGCCCCGGGCGGGCGCTCGCCGCACCGGTCACGCTGCCGGAGGGAGCCGAGCCGGGGAGGGAACACCGGCCGCACCAGGCTCCCCGAACCTTTGTCCGCGCGCCCCGCGCAACCTCGCAGGCCAGGCCCAGCGAGTCGGGAGCGCGAGGTAAAGTTTCAGGGTAATCCCCGAAAGGGTCGTGCAGGAGCCGGCCTCTTCCACGAGCACCGCCTGCACGCGCTTCCCCCGGGCCACGCCGCTGGCGAGCCCGGGGAGCGCCGAGCAACCGCCGCAGGGCACCAACAGGTGGGCAGCGCGGGCGGCCCGACGAGCGGCCAGGAGGACTGAGCGGGGCGTCCCCGGACTACGAAAGCCATCGCCTGGGGCTAATTCCTCTCCCGGGGCTCCCAGCTAACAGCCCTGGACGCCGGCCCCGCGCCCACCCCGCAGAGCCGCACGCCCGGGTGCAGCCTCACCTCGCGTGGGCCCCGCTCGGCGGAGCCTCCAAAGCCAGCGGATCCAACACGTCCCTGCGAACACGGGGCCGGTCCCGGTCCCGCCGAGCTCCGCGCACGCCGGGTTCCCCGGGAGCCTCTGCACCCGTGCGCTGACTCCGGGCTGGCGGCGGGCGGGGCTGCCCCGGGAGAAAGCGCGCTGCTGAATCCCGCCGGCGCCGCAGCCTCCGGGCTCCCCGGGCCACGCCCCCAGCCCGCCCGGCCACGCCCCCAGCCCAGCTCTCCCTCGACGCCCGCGGACGGGCCAGCCTCCAACCCAAGCCACGCCCCCGGCCGGCCCTGACCACGCCCCCAGCGCGGGTCTCTGTCCACTCAGGCCACGCCCCCGACCAGGCTCTCCCTCCGCCACCCTCTCAGGCCGCGCCCCCCGCCCAGCGACCCCCAGCTAAGGCTGCCGTCGCCTACAGCCCGGCTGTCCCCACCATCCTCCCGGCCATTCCCAACCCCCCAACAGCAT
The DNA here is from genome assembly GCF_018350155.1 of Leopardus geoffroyi. NCBI lineage: Eukaryota > Metazoa > Chordata > Mammalia > Carnivora > Felidae > Leopardus > Leopardus geoffroyi. The sequence goes on from NC_059326.1 coordinate 4,605,098, forward strand.
CCCCCATCCCCCATCCGGATCACCCACCCGGCCCTCCTACACTTCTCCCCCACCCCAGCTTTTCTTCCTCTCAGCTACACCCCCAGCCCGGCTCCTTTCCTACCACCCCCAGCGACGCCCCCATATCACTACCCCAGCCCCCCCAGCCTCGCCCAGGGCGGGAGGAGCCGCCGCGTCGCCGGGGCAACCGCCCCCCACCTCCCGTCCACTCGCCCCACCTCTGCCTGGGCGTGGAGCGAAGGCACCGTGGCTGCGCGCATTTCCGAGCAAGGGAAACACTAGGTGAGGATTTTTAAACCTACCCTTTTCCCCAGGAACTACGACAAGTCTTATGTGTGACGTTCAGTGAACCCACTCAAAGCACTACCACCTTTTTCTGTGTGGCTCACGGGCTAATCATTAATTCGCATGAAAACCACAGAGGCGAAGCAAACCCTCCTGTGCTAGGATGAGGACCCCAAATAGTCTGTGAATGTTTACATGCAACTGATGAAACTTATAAAGTAAACATACCCTTTCGAAAGCTGCCAGTTTTTAGGTGATTCATTTGAATGGTTACTATGCGCCAGCACTACTGTAAACATGGATTACTTCTGTCATCAAGGAACAATAACAACTATTTTTAAACTAAGGAACATAAAATGGGGGCACCCGGGTGGCTCATTCCGACTTCGGCTCAGGTCATGATCTCAGAGCTCCTGAGTTCGAGCCCCGCCTAGGGCTCTGTGCTGATGGCTCGGAGCCCGGAGCCTGCTTCGGATTCTGTGTCTCCCTCTCTCTCTGCCCCTAACCCGCTCACATTCTGTCTCTCTCAAGGATAAATAAACATTAATTAAAAAAAAAAAAAAGAACATAAAATGATGAAATTACCGAATGAAGAGTCAAAATTAACTTTATACTCTTTTAAATAGTGAAAAAAATTGTAATATCAAATGGTGGATACATATCACATACATTTGTCAAAACCCACACCAAGAGTGACTCAAATGTAAACTCGTTCATCATAATGTATAAATATTGGCTCATCAGTTGTAAGAGATGTACCACACTGATGTAAGATGTCAATGGTAGGAGAAGTTGGGGGGGAGTATATGGGAACTTTCACTCAAACTGCTCTAAAAAAGTCTATTAATTAAAGCACACACACCAAAATATTAATGGCAATTAACTCTGAGTGGTGGAAATGTGGACAAATTTTAAATTTTTTGTTTGAACCTTTATTGAAATCCCCAAATTTTCAGCAATGAGCACATATTTTTAAAGCAGAAAAAAAAATTCATAAATAAACTGGAAAATTTTAGAGACAGCATGAGAGGCTAATATCAAATATCCCACTTATTTCTATTTTGCATAACTTTAAAAAATCTGCCTGAAGCCCTTACGAGTGTTAAAAATTAAATCTATTTTAGTATTGTTAAAAAAAAAAAATCTCAAGGGCGAACTTTTTTTAATGATCTCTTTAGAATTAGCACAAACCTGGGGAGAACATTTTTATTTTTCTTTATAAAAAATCTGGGTCTCAATCACTTCTGCCTGCTTGGAAATCACTATTAATATTTACACGCGACACTTTTTCTAGTGGAGAAAAACATTATACTCAAAACCACCTTCTTGGGGGAAATAGTCCCTGGCCCCCGGATACTTGGATCTCTGCAGAGTTCGAGGTATCTGCTGTCCTGATACCTGGGATCATAGGCAAGCCTTTTGCCTGAGTTTCAGTTTCCTTCTCAGGGAAAAGGGAAAAAAGCTCACTCTCTGGATTGGTTGGAAAATACCCAACTTTAGCCCATAGAAGAATCCTGGTATCTTAGCACGTACAGGTGCTTGATATTTATGAGTTCCTGTCCTTTAAAAAATACACTTTTTAGTGTTTTAATGAGAGTCTTGAGCTCCTGATGTAAAAGATACTAACCTATTGGAGCAAGGCAGGATGTTTCAAGAGAAACCTCATCCATGTGACATGGAGTGGGGATTGGGCCCTTGACCATCACTAGCTAGAAGCATTAAGTGGATAAATCACCAAACTTCTCTGCATCTCATTTTTCTAATTGGTTAAATGAGAGATTTGGACCAGCTTCCTTCAGCTTCCATCACTGCATGGGGAATGTCAGTGTGGCTTCTGAGTAAAAAGGTTTAAATCTCCTCCAGTGACCTTTCTCTCGGCCTGCAGGACCAGCCATCACTCACCACCCTGCAAACAAAGCTGACATCTGCCCTCTACCCTCCCCACAAAAGACCGAGTCCCAAGGTTTCTTTGAATTGTTTTCCTCTCTGTGATCTCCTTGGACCAGACTAGCCGCTTAAATTCTAACAGTAGCCAATCCATAGCTTTGACCAAAGATTCATGGTAACATCACTGGTGCTTTCTGCAGGATAATGTCCAGGGACAGAAAGTACCATTTTCCACCAAGTTTAAGGTGCACTTCCCCCCCCCCCCACATAATTACGTCTCCAAAAGTATAATGTGTGTTTCTGTTAATATTTATTGAGCGCTTAATATGCTGTGTCATTTACATTCAATACCTCCTTAAAGCCTCAAAACAGCCCCCAAGGTGCTATTATCATTCTTGTTTTATAGATGGGAAAACAAAGTTGAGAGAAGGGGAATGCATTGCTTATGGTAGGTCCCCCAGCCAGTAAAAAATGATGGGGCCAGGTTTGATTTCATGCTGCTGCTTTTAAACTCTGTGAAGGCGGCTGTATTGAGGCTTCGTCCAGGGTTCTGAAGAATTACTGTCTTCGGTCCCCCGACAGTCCCCACTCCTCAGGGGCTTTTCAGGAGAAGGGATAAGGGAGGAAAGTGTTCCAGACTGAATGTTTATCCCCTGTCCATCTCCCCCACGCCTCCCCCTGTAGTCTCGTATGTTGGAGCCCCCATTCCCAGTAAGATGGGTTTAGGAGGTAGGACCTTTGGCAGGAGAGAGGATTTAGATGAAGTTATGTAGGAGGGGCCCCATGATGGGGTTAGTGCCTTAATAAGAAGAGAATTCTGGGTCTTACCTTCTCCTTCTGCCTCTCCCTTGGGAGGACACAGCAAGAAGGTGGCCAGCTGCAAGCCAGGAAGTGGGGGCTCAGCAGACACCAAATCTGGTGGCTTATCTTGGACCTCCCAGCCTCCAGAAATATAAAACATAAATTCCTATTGTTTAAGCCGCCCAGTGTGGTCTTTTGTCATGGCGGCCAAGCTGACTGATACAGAAAGGAAACTCCTTTGTCCTTGTTTTAGATACTTTGTCTTTAAGGATCTTCCAAAAAGTAACCCTTCTGGCCTCGGGCCCCACCCTCTACTGCCCAAGAAGTGGGAGAAATCCACTGGTCCACCTAATTTATTAATAATTTATTAAAAGCACAGGATTCACTCTTTTCGAACCTCTCCACCCAGACTACTCCAGAGCCAGACTGTCACCTGGACAGGATACCTGATGGCTGTCATCTGACTTCAAGGCGGCGGGGGTGGGGGGGGGAGGTGCAGGAAGAACATGCAGATAATATGAGTAAGAACTCTTCGCACAGACCCAAAGTCACAGTCTCTACCAGACTTTATCAGGAACATCCCTGACATTTTTGTCCTCATCTGTCAGTCTCCTGCATCTTGTTTCTTAATTGGTTGTGAAGGCAGAAAGGGAAGGAAAGAGGGCTCGGCTGGCCCACAGGTGTCCCTGGGGTGGATAAAGCCTGAAAGAGCATTGGCCTCTTCTACCCCAGCGCTGCAGCTTTGAGAAAATTGTCTAACCTCTCTGTGACCTTCTCCTTCTCTGTGACACACTCTGGTAAAGATCAAGTGTGATAATATATGTAAAGTCCTAGCTTACTTTCTGGCACATGGTAAAATGCAAATAAAATGGTGGCTGTCATCACTGATCAGAATGGATAAGAAAGATTTGCTGTTGTTAATTTTACAGTTTATCAGAGCAGACGTCTCTCTAAGCTTTCTAGGATGACAGAATAATCTTTGGTAGGGGCGCCTGGGTGGCTTAGTTAAGCGTCTGACTTTGGCTCGGGTCATGATCTCGTGGTTCGTGAGTTCGAGCCCCACGTCGGGCTCTGTGCTGACAGCTCAGAGCCTGGAACCTGCTTTGGATTCTGTGTCTCCCTCTCTCTCTGCCCCTTCTCCACTCATGCTCTGTCTCTCTCTCTTTCTCTCTCTCTCTCTCAAAAATAAATAAACCTTAATAAAAAATTAAAGAAAAAAAGAATGATGTTTGGTATTTGTCACATTATTTGGGCACATAAGTACCTATTTGGGGGAGGGTAAGGAGTGCCCAACTGACTCGGACAGAGAAAGAAAGGCATTTTCCCTATTCTTTGCCCAGGGGCCGGCTCCAGCATCGGTCTAGGGTGCCCTCCCTGTGTGCTCAGCCAAAAGGATGCTGGAGGAAATCCGAAGGATCTGGAGAAAATATGATGGGCCAGGTGGCCATAAGGAAGAGAGGAGAATGGGCAGTAAAACCATGTCCCCAGCTTCCTTACTGGCCAACCAGAATCTGCACAAAGCCATTAGCGTGAGGGGTGAGTGGCTGTCTGCAACAGCCCGATTCCCACGTGGTTCTGAAAGCTCTTCAAGACCCCTCTGCCCCTCTCCCAACCGTGAATCTGGGTTTCCGGGGTGTATGTCGACTCGACTGAGGAGGACAGTTTCCAAGAGCAGTTCTCCACAAACACAGTCTCTCTCTCCGCCTCAGTCAAGCAACTCCTGAAATCCCGTCTTACTACACTGCCATGACTGAGCCCCTCCTCTGTCAACGTTTGCTTCATCGCTCTGGCCCCTTCATTGTGTCACAGCGCGCCCCTGATCCTCCACGCGACGCGATCTCTACCTTGGTGATGGGGCCCTGGCTGCGGAGGCAGGCAGCTGCCATTGCGCCCCCTTTCACCTCTCACTAGCTGGGTGGCCTTGGGTAAGCTCTCCTGAACCTCAGTTTCTTCATCCGTAGTGTAGAAATAATGATGCGTGCCCTGTCGTGGTAGGGATCGCATGAGACGATCTCTGCGAAGGCTTTAGAACCGCCAGGCCTACAGAGAGTATGTAACATGAACGGCTGCTGAGAGTACACACACAGGCAAACCCAGACCTGCCTGGTGACCTCCAGAGTCTTGCTCAAGGCTCACCTCAAGTTCACGTCTTTGAAGTCTTCCCTGACTTCCCTAGGTGGGGTTTGTTACTTTCCATTCTGTGGGACCCTAAGACCTTAGACACACTTCTGTTTTAGGGCTAACCAAAGACATTATGAGCGCCCTGAGGCAGTGTGTGTGTGTGTGTGTGTGTGTGTGTGTATTTATATATATAATTTTTTAATTAACAGTCTTTTTTAGAGCAGGTTTTGGTGTATAGAAAAATTAAACAAAGTTCAGAGAGTCCCCACATACCTCCTTATTCTTACCGGAAACGGTTTCTCTCCTTGTTAATAAACATGTGGTATCAGTGTGCTACGTTTCTTACAATTGATGAGCCCATATTGACACATCGTTATTAACTGAAGTCCACAGTTAATGGCGGGGTTCACTCTTCGTATTCAACACTTCTGTGGGTTTTAATAAGGCAGAATGTCATGTCTCTACCACCACAGTTTCACCCAGAATAGCTTCACAGCCCTAAACATCTCCTGTGTTCCACGTGTCCATTCCTCCCTTCTAACTGCTCTCTCTACCGTCTCCACAGTTTCGCCTCTTCTAAAATGTCATATAGTTGGAGTCATACAGTATTTAGCCTCGGCGAACATTAATTACCCTAAGACTTCAGACACAAATGTGTTTCAGCACTGATCAAAGACATTATGACCTCCTTAAGGGCAGACATTTTTTTCTTTTACTTTATTTATTTCCTTTGAGATCTCCCACATTACTAGGTACATACTAAGTACTCGGTCTTCAACAGTATAATAATAATAATAATAATAATAATAATAATACACTTTAGATGTTAGTATATGCTTTAAAGCATATTAGAAACATAAAGAATGAAAATTTTTTTAAAAAACCAGTTTCTAAATTCAGGGTTCTGACAGTCTAGGCAGGCATCCAATTCTTTTTGGCTCATTTTTATAAGTCCTATTAAAACAATAATTCTTTTCAACTCCAAAATTCTAAGCAAACTCCTAATAACCACCATAGCCCACAACTATAATTTTGAGATGAATCATGTGACCAGTTTTGAATTTCAGCTCTGACCAAACACTTCCAGCTTAAAACCCAAGTTAATTCTTTTTTCTTCCCCCCACCAACTTCAAAAGTAAAGAACAAATGAGAGAGAACAAGATGATTCACTGTTCACTTAGAAGTAGACTTTGAATAATGAGGAGCAAGTTAAGGAGACAGTTATAGTAAATGTTAACAGAGGGCTACTTTCCAGACCAGAATATTAACTGAGGAATATTCACAGTAAGTCTCTAGATCTGGGTAGCGAGGGAAAATGAATAAATGAATGTGCCAGGGAAAGGAACTAGGATAAGAGAATCATACTCCTAGAGTTTAAGAAAACGGCAGTAAAGGCATCCACTGACCAAAGTCAATTAGACTCCAGGGTTCTGGCACCTGCCAGACTTACTGCATTGCTGGAGACATACAAACTGCCCCCTGAACACTTTGCAGAATTAAACTGGAAATGTTTACAAGTAATAAAATGGAAATGTCTCACCATCACTGTGAGAGCCGCCGGTCCCTGCATCAGAGTAGACTTCAATCTCTCCCTACATCTTTTCATTCAGTCTTCAGGGTGAGAGCACAGGTTTGGTAGAAGACAACTGAATTTGGACCCCACTCCTGCCACTTAGTAACTAAGTGACTTAGAGCAAGTTACTTTATATCTCTTAGCCTTAAATATTTAAAAACTTGAGGTATAACTTAGATATGGTACAGTACATAAATCTTACATGTATAGCTGGGTGAGTGTGTGTGTGTGTGTGTGTGTGTGTGTGTGTGTGTGTTGGACAGACCCCAAGATGACCCACCATGATGCCTGCCTCTTGATGTTTCTGTCTTTATGTAAGTCACTCTCCCGCTACAGACAGAATCTGCGATTTCCACCCAACCAATGGAATATGGCACGAGTGATAGGATATTTTATTATATAAAGACCCCATTCTAACAGACACTCATTGTTGGCTTGGTGAAGCAAAGTGGCCCCGTTGGAGAGGCCCATGTGGCAAGGAACTGTGAGCAACCTCTAGGACCTGGGTGGGGGCAGGCATTCTCCAGCCGATCGCCATACAGAAGGGGGGCTGTCCGTCATACTGTTGCACGGAAGTAAGTTCTGCCAACAACTTGAACGAGCTTGGGAGCAAGTTCTTCCCCACTCAAGCTTCTAGATCACAACACAGCCCAGCCACACCTTGATTGCAACTCAGAGCCAAGGACCCATCTGAGCTGTGCCCAGACTTTTGATCCATGGAAACTGAGAGAAAATACCTATGTGTTGTTTTAACCCACTTAAGTTGGTGGTGATTTGTTTTCATATCACAGAAAACGATTGCAGTATCAGTGTAACCACAAGGCTGATCAAAAGATAGTATATCTCTAGCACCTCATGTGCCCTCCCCGTTAGCAATGCCCACTACCCCAAGGACAGAGATGATTCTAACCACCATCACCATAAGTTACTTCTGTTTGTTTTTGAACGTCATATAAATGGGATCATGCAGTATGTATTCTTTTGTGTCTGATTTCTTTTCTTAACACTGTGCCTGTGAGCTTCATCCACAGTCCATGTAACTAACAGTAGTTCATTCTTTTCTATTGCTGTGTAGTATCCCACTGTTTGAACATACGAAGTCCTGTTCATGGTGAACAATTAGGTTGTTGCTATTGTTGGTTAGTACGCTTCCAGGAACATTGTTGAATGTGCCTGTACTAGAAAAAAAAATTATACCCAGGAGTGGAATTGCTAGGTCACAGAGTTTGCATATGTTTACCTTGTTTCATACTGCCAAATATTTTTAAAGGTTTACGTATTTATTTTCTTTAATGTTTTTATTTTATTTTTGAGAGAGACAGAGCACGAGTGGGGAAGGTGCAGAGAGAGAGAGGGAGACACAAAATGGGAAGTAGGCTCCAGGCTCCGAGCTGTCAGTACAGAGCCCGACACGGGGCTCGAACTCACAGACAGTGAGATCATGACCTCAGCTGAAGTCAGACACTCAACCGACTGGGCCACCCACGCACCCCTACATATTTATTTATTTATTTATTGAAAAAAATTTTTTGACATTTATTTATTTTTGAGAGAGACAGAGACAGAGACACAGACAATCTGCAGCAGGCTCCAGGCTCTGAGCTGTCAGCACAGAGCCTGATGCGGGGCTCGAACCCACAAGCCGCAAGTTCATGGTCTGAGCTGAAGTCGGACCCCCAACCGACGGAGCCACCCAGGTGCCCCAGGTTTATTTACTTTTGAGAGAGCATAAACAGGGGAGGGACAGAGAGAGAGGGGGGGAGAATATCCAAGATTGGCTCCATGCTGGCAGCAGTGAGCTCAATGTGGGGGTGGAACTCATGAACGTGAGATCGTAACCTGAGCTGAAGCGGGACGCTCAACTGACCGAACCACCCAGGTGCCCCCAAACATTTTTTCAAAGTGGTTGTATCAGTTTACATTCCCACGAGTGACATAACAGACTTCTGGGTGCTCTGCCGCCCTCATTAATACTTGGTATCGTGTTAGCCTCAGAAGAATAGGGATAACAAGAGGATCCACCACCTAGCGTTGTGAACATCAAGTGAGAACATATGCAAATGTCCTCATAAAATTGAACTTGCTTGATTAATAGCAGACATTTATTTCCTTATTGGCTTCCAGATCACACAGGTAGAAGTGGCTGGGCCGGGATTCAAACCCCAAGGGAGAAATTCCAAACGCCACCCTCTTTCCACCACACCTTCTTCCACTAGGCCACTTCCCAGGCATTTTTAGTGGGCATCAATCCCCACAAATAGTTCAAAATGATCTCCTTTTCTTAGACCCCATTCTCCTGCACAGATCCCCAGGAAGTATGTGTTCTTTCTACGTGACATAAAACATGAATAGAATTGCAGGCCCACAATGTGGAGGGTGTCTGCGATTTCTTTTAGAGAAAATGCCCACGCTCTTTATTGCCATTTTCTGTGGCGCGTTCCCTCCACCAAATACCTTCTGTTGAAAGTGGTCTTGGCTGCCTTTGTGGATTTCTTCGTCTAAAGAGCTTACTTTAGGTTGGTCCTAAATTGACAGCTTCTTCACGTTCCTGCCCCACACTAACAGACTTGCTCTATTATTTCCTCCTTGCCTACACGACAAGAACAAGTTGCATCCATAAATGAAGGCAATGAAGTGGAAGGTAAGGATTGTGCGGGTGGCAGCGAGGGAGAAGCTGGTGAGGTGGGCCATGCAGCCCAAAGACAGGACAGTAGGTGGACGGTGTGGCTCCCACATCAGAGGCTCCAGGACAACACAAGAGCCTGTCTGGAAATCCACACGGCTGGTCTAGCATCCAGGCTCATTTGCCAAAGGGCTGACGTGTTTGTAACGCACTGGAATGTTTCTTCTGATGTTGATTTCATGTTTGTGGAGGAAAAACTGCAGATGGAATAAAATCAGATTGAGGACAATGTCCAGGGAGGATGCCCCAGTCTCAACTCAGAGAACATGATTAGACATGAGAACAGATGTAATACAGATTTTTCTTCTCACACACATATTCAGGATGGTTCTTTGATTTGCACATCGCCTTTATCACATTCAACTACACCGTGTGTGGAAATTCGGAAAAGTTAGCAATGAAAAGAGTATTACAATTTAAGGTGCAAAAATGAGAAGGAACGCAGAGAACCGACACTAGGCCCCGAACCCAGGGGAAGAGACAAAACTGTTTCAAGACCTGTAACTTTCTCCAGGACAGGGGCAGGGAGAGGCTCAGAGGCAGCGGAGTCCTAACCACATCCTCCGCAGAGTCCCGCAGCGTCACCTGCGCCTTCGGATGGCAGGCTCTGCTCTCCGCCTGTGCTGGCTGTTTCTGACAGGTTCACCGACCTTTCAAAACTAGGTCTTCCCCGAGAGCTGAATCATGACTCTCCAGCAACACACCCTTCTCTTCTCTCTGCTGCCCTCACGCCGGGCCACGTATAGCAACTGAGTTAGTCAAGCATTGCATATGTAATGCTTAGTACTATTAAAAACTCTAAGGGTAGAAAAAACAGTGACGTCTGGTAATGTCCATTTAATACTTACTATGTGCCAGGTTCTGTTTTACGCATTTTACATGTTTTTACTCCTTTGATTCTCGGCATAAACCCTATGGGGTGGGAACTGCTGATGTTCCCACTTTACAGATGAGGAAACCAAGGCCTCAATAGGGAGGTTGGAGACTTACCCAGGAAGACACATAGCTGGAATGTGAAATCAGACAGTTGACCTCCAGACCCCACCCTCTTACAACAATGTGCCTCAGTAATGGACATTAACTTCTAGGAAGTTAGAACAAAACACCACAGAATCAGAGACTAAATATGAAAAATCCGTCAAAGGAAATTAGATGTTCAGCAGACTACCAGAACACAAAGGTTTGGTGCTCACTAAGGAAGCACCTACTAAAGAATAAATAAGTAGAGGGGCACCTGGGTGGCTCAGTCGGTTAAGTGTCAACTCTTGATTTCAGCCCAGGTCATGATCTCCTGGTTGTGGGATCGAGTCTGCCTCGGGCTCACTGCTGGCAACACGGAGCCTGCTTAGGATTCTCTTTCTCCCTCTCTTTCTGCCCCTCCCCTGCTAGTGTCCACGCACGCGCGTGCTCTCTCTCAAAAAAAAATAATAATAAAATAAACAACTAGAAACGTACGTGGAATAAGTGAAGGCATATTAGGAATGGTAAGATAAATAATAAACAGACACCTGACGTCATTCATTAAAATTATGGGATAATCCAGGATTCACTGTATATGCATGCACAATTTGAAACATTTTTTATGCAAAGGAAAAGATAAAACAAGCTTTGTTTATACATAACATGATCTCTTATTTAGAGAATCTGGTGTATTCTACAAAACTAAAGACTACTAGAACGAATCAGTAAGTTTAGGAAGGTTGAGTACCCTGGATCAATATACAATTAACAGTTTCATTTCCATACACTATCAACAAATCAGATTAAAATTAAAATTTAAAACATCTATATGATTTCTTTTTTTTTTTTTTTTTTTTAATTCCAGGGTAGTTAACACACAGTGTTATATTAGTTCCAGGGGTACAATACACAGATTCAACAATTCTATACATTACTCAGTGCTCATCATAAGTGTGCTCTTATCATGTATTTCCCATGAATACATGCCCATCACGTATTTCACCCCCCTCCCCCCGCACCTCCCCTCTGGCAACCATTAGTTTGTTCTCTATAGTTAAAAGTCTGTTTTTTGGTTTCTCTTTTTTCTCCCTCTTGTTCATTTGTTTTGCTTCGTAAATTCCACATGCATGAAATCAAGTGATATTTGTCTTTCTCTAACTTGTTTCGCTCAGCACTCTGCTCTAGATCCATCCATGTTGTTGCAAATGGCAAGGTTTCATTCTTTTTTATGGCTAAGTAATATTCCTTTTATATACATCACATCTTCTTTATCCATTCATCTATCAATGGGCACTTGGGCTGCTTCCAAAATTTGGCTATTGTAAATAATGCTGCAATAAGCATAGGGGTGTATATATCCTCCCAAATTAATGTTTTTGTATTCCATGGGTAAATATCCAGTAGTGTGATTACTGGATCATATGGGAGTTCTATTTTCAATTTTTTGAGGAAACTCGTAGTGTTTTCCACAGTGGCTGCACCAGTTTGCATTCCCACCAACAATGCACAAGCATTCCTTTTCCTCCACATCCTCACAAATACTTGTTTCTTATGTTTTTTATTTTAGCCATTCTGACAGGTGTGAGGTGATATCTCATTGTGGTTTCGATTTGCATTTCTCTGATGATGAGTCATAATGAGTGTCTTTTCATGTATCTGTTGGCCATCTGTCTGTCTTCTTTGGAGAAATGTCTGTTCCTGTTCTCTCCCCATTTCTTTTTCTTTCTTTCTTTCTTTCTTTTTTTCTTTCTTTCTTTCTTTCTTTCTTTCTTTCTTTCTTTCTTTCTTTCTTTCTTTCTTTCTTTCTTCTTTTATTAAGGGAGCCTGTTTTATTGTTTCATAAACTGATGTGTGACAAAATTCTTTGGTCATTAATTTATTCAGCAATTGTTAAGTGAGCATTTACTCTGTAGTAAGTACTGAAATCTACTCTCTAATTTGATTATGATTTTTTTCCCACATAAATTTATTTTATTTTTTGTGTGTTTTACTTATTTTTTTATTTTTTAAAATGTACATCCAACTTAGTTAGCATATAGTGCAACAATGATTTCAGGAGTAGATTCCTTAGTGCCCCTTACCCATTTAGCCCACCCCCCCCCCACACACACAACCCCTCTAGTAACCCTCAGTTTGTTCTCCAGATTTATGAGTCTCTTCTGTTTTGTCCCCCTCCCTGTTTTTATATTATTTTTGTTTCCCTTCCATTATGTTCATCTGTTTTGTCTCTTAAAGTGCTCATATGAGTGAAGTCATATGATTTTTGTCTTTCTCTAATTTCACTTAGCATAGTACCCTCCAGTTCCATCCACGTAGTTGCAAATGGCAAAATTTCATTCTTCTTGATTGCCGAGTAAAATTCCATTGTATACATATATACCACATTTTCTTTATCCATTCATCCATCAGTGGACATTTGGGCTCTTTCCATACTCTGGCTATTGTTGATAGTGCTGCTATAAACATAGGGGTGCAAGTGTCCCTTCAAAACAGCACACCTGTATCCCTTGGATAAATGCCTAGTAGTGCAATCGCTGGGTCGTAGGGTAGTTCTATTTTTGAGGAATCTCCATACTGTTTTCCAGAGTGGCTGCACCAGCTTGCATTCCCATTCCCATTTCTAATCGGATTGAGGTTTTTATGGTGTTGAAATGTATGAGTTCTTTATATATTTCGGATACTAATACTTTATTAGATATGTCATCTTCTGTTGTTCAGTAGGTTATCTTTTACTTTTGTTGATAGTTTCCTTTGTTGTGCAGAAGCTTTTTATTTTGATGTAGTCCCAATAATTTATTTTTGACTTTGTTTCCCTTCCCTCAGGAGACATATTTAAAAAGATGTCATTATGGCTGATATCAGAGAAATTACTGCCTGTGTTCTCTTCTAGGATTTTTATGGTTTCAGTTCTCCCATTTAGATCCTTAATCCATTTTGAGCTTATTCTTGTGTGTTTCTTAAAGAAAGCCGTCCGGTTTCATTCTTTTGCATGTAGTGGTCCAGTTTTCCCAACACCATTTATTGTTGAAGAGATGGTCTTTTCCCATTCCATATTCTTGCTTCCCTTGTGGAAGATTAATTGACCACATAATTGTGAGTTTATTTCTGGACATTTTATGCTGCTCCATTGATTTATGTGTTTATTTTTTGTGCCAGTACCATTCTATTTTGATTACTACATTTTGTAATATAACTTGAAATCTAGAATTGTGATACCTCCGACTTTTCTGTTTCAAAATTGTTTTGGCTATTCAGGGTCTTTTGTGGTTCCATACAAATTTTAGGATTGTTTGTTCTAGTTCTGTGACAAATGCTATTTGTATTTTGATAGGGATTGCATTAAATGTATACATTGCTTTGGGTAGTATGGACATTTTTTACAATATCCATTCTCCCCATCCATGAGCATGGAATATCTTTCCATTTGTTCATGTCATCTTGAATTTCTTTCACCCGCATTTTATAGTTTTCAGAGTACAGGTCTTTCATCTCCTTGGTTAAGTTTATTCCTGGGTATTTTATTCTTTTTTGGTGCAATTGTAAATGGGATTGTTTTAATTTCTCTTTCTGCTGCTTAAAATTATTAGTGTATAGGAATGAAGTGGACTTCTGTACAGTGATTTTTGTATCCTGCAACCTTACTAAATTCATTTATCAGTTCTAGTAGTTTCTTGGTGGAGTCTAGAGTTTTCTATATATAGTATCATGTCACCTGCAAACAGTGAAGGTTTTACTTCTTCCTTACCAGCTTGAATGCCTTTTGTTCATTTTCCTTTTCTGATTGCTGTGGCTGGGACTTCTTGTATGATATTAAATAAAAGTAGTGACAGTGGACATCCTTGTCTTCTTCCTTACCTTAAGGGAAAAGCTCTCGGTTTTTCACCACTATGATGTTAGCTGTAGATTTTTCATATATGGCCTTTATTATGTTGAGAAATGTTCCCTCTAAACCTACTTTGTTGAAGGTTTTTTACCACGCATGCATGTTGTACTTTGTCAAATACTTTTTTCTAAATCTATTGAAATGGTCATCTATTTTTTATCCTCTTACTGATGTGATGTATCACGTTGAGTGATTTGCAAATACTGAACCATCCTTGCATAAATCCCACTTGATCATGGTGAATGATTTTTTTAATGTATTGTTAGATTTGATTTGGTAATATTAGGTTGAAGATTTATGAATCTATGTTCATCAGAGATACTGGCCTGTAGTTTTCTTTTTTTTGTAGCGTCTTTATCTGGTTTCGGTATCAGGATAATGCAGGCCTCATAGAATAAATTTGGAAACTTACCATCCTCTTCTTTTTCTTGGAATAGTTTGAGAAGAATAGGTATTAACTCCTCTTTAAATGGGAGAATTCAACCATCTGGTCCTAGAGTTTTGTTTGTCGGGAATTTTTTTTTATTACTGAGTCAATTTCATTGCTGGTAATTGGTTTGTTTCTCCATCCCCTCGCTTTCAACCTGCACGTGTCTTTAAGTCTGAAATGAGTCTCTGGTATGCAGCATGTAGATGGGTCTTGGGTTTTTTTATCCATTTCCATCACCCTATGTGTTTTCATTGGAGAGTTTAGTCCATTTACATTCAATGCAATTATCAATAGGTATGTATTTGTTACTACAGTTACTTGTTTTATGGTGGTTTTTGTAGTTCTTCTCTATTCTTTTCTTTCTTTGAGCTCTTCTCACAATACATTGGCTTTCCTTAATGACATATTTTGATTCCTTTCTCTTTATTTTTTGCAGATCTATTACTGGTTTTTGATTTGTTATCATTAGGTTTATGTGTAATACTTTCTGCTTATAGTAGTCTATATTAAGTTGATAGTGGCTTACGTTTGAACCCGTTCTTTATTCCTCTCCCCACCATGATTTAGGTATATGGTATCATACTGCATGTCCTTTTATCTTGTGAGTCTCTTGATTGATTTCTACAGATATGTATATTTTTACAGGTTTTATGCTTCTTACTTTTCTTACTCTTACTTAGGTCCTTCCTTTCCACTCAGAGAGTCCCCTTTAACATTTCTCGTAGGGCTGGTTTCGTGGCCATCAATTCTTTTTTTGTTTGTTTGTTTGTCTGAGAAGCTCTTTCTCTCTCTTTCAATTCTGAATAGTGCCCTTGCTGGATAGAGTATTCTTGGCTGCAGATTTTTTCCTTTCATCATTTTGAATATATCATGCTACTCCCTCTGTCCTGCAAAGTTTCGCTGAAAAATCAGCTAATAGCCTTATGGGGTTTCCCTTGTATGTAACTGTTTTCTTTCTCTTGCTTTTAAAATTCTTTATCACTACTTTTTGCCATTTTAATTACTATGTGTCTTGGTATGGACCTCCGTGGGTTAATTTTGTTGGGGGATCTCTGTGCCTCCTAGATAGACCTGAATTTGTTTCCTTCCCCAGATTCAGGAAATTTTCAGCCATTATTTCTTCAGATGAAGTTTTGCCCCCTGTTCTCTCTCTTCTCTTTTTGGGATCCCTATAATGGGAATGTAATTATGCTTGATGGTGTTGCTGAGTTGCCTAAGTCTATTCTCATTTTGCATAATGTTTTTCTCTCTCAGCTGCTCAGCTTGATTACTTTCCACTACTCTGTCCACCAGGTTGCTTCCTCTAGTCTATTTGTTCTTCTGCTTCCTCTAGCCTGCTACTTATTCCATCAAGTGTATTTTCAATTTCATTTAATGTGTTTTTTTGTCTACTTATTAAGGGTCTCCCTGATGTTCTCCACTCTTTTCTCAAGTCCAGTGAGTATCCTTCTGATCATTACTTTAAATTCTCCATCAGGCATATTACTTATCTCTGTTTTGCTTAGGTCTCTTGCTATGATTTTGTCCCATTCTTTTATTTGGGACATATCCCTCTGTCTCCTCGTTTTGTCTAACTCTCTGTGTCTGTCTCTGTGCATTAGGAAAGTCAGCTACATCTTCTGCTCTGGAAAGTAATGGCCTTATGAAGAAGAGGTCCTGTAGTGCCCTGCATGCAGTATCCCCCGTTTACCAGACCTGGCACTTCAGCGATGTCTCCTATGCATGTTGCTTCTGTGCACTCTGGTACTGTGGCTGCTTTTTCCTTTAGTCCAGCATCTGAAGTTGCTTTCTTTCCCTGTTCTGGACAGTGTTTGGTCCCTGTGGTGCAGTGGACCAGTCTGGGGTCATCTTGAGCTTGAGTTAAGTCAAACCAGGCATTTGTCAGAGACGCAGTAGCACCAAACTGTAGGGCGCTTTCCCTCTGTTGGTGGGTGGGTCTGGTAATCAGACCTACCCCCAGCCCACTGCTGAGCCTCCATCTGACTCTGGTGTCTGGTAATCTTCTCCTCTCCCTGAGGCAGGAGTCACTTTGGAGTGGTCCTGGCCCGTATCAGGGCTGCTTGCAAACTGCCAGGCTTGTGGCCCTGGTTTCGATGGGCTCCAGCCAAGAGCATATTGGAGGCAGCAGATTCACAACATGTGCAGGGGCAGGACAAGCAGTTTTAGCAGGACAGGGACTGAGGCCAGCCTGGCTGGAGGGAGCAAATCCAGGAGGTGCAGTGTTGGTTTCAGCAGGTGACTATAGTGTGTTTTGCTGGACAGATGGGGAGGGAAATGGTGCCTGCCAGCTTTTTTGCTCCTGGAGAAGTCCCTGAGCTACTCTGAGATTAGTAAATAACTCTTCCTCCTGTGTTTTTCTAACTGCTGCTTCTACGCTGTATCTCTGGGGGCTGTTTCTTGTGCAGTCTCTGTAATGGTGGGAACTCAGTTTCCTCTTGCCCTCCCAGGTCTCCCAGAGCCTGGCCCTGTGAGTTTTAAAATTCCGAGTTTTAAGTCCCATTCGTTCTAAGAACTCACAAAATTTGGCCCGCCTGGTTTTCAAAGCCAAATGCTAAGGGAATTCGTCTTCCCTCTGCAGGCTGCACAGTATGAGGGTCTATTTATTTTCCCTCTCTGTGCCCACTGCTCCATCCCTCCTATGGATGGTCCAGCAAGTCTGTTTTGTGCCCACTGTGTCTCTGCCCTTCCTACCCTCTTCGATGTGACCTTTTCTTTACCTTTAGTTATGGAGCCTGTTCCGCCAGGCTTCAGGTCCTTTCTGGGTTATTTACATCTGTGTGCGTGTCTAGTTTATATGTGAGCTCACCGTCTTCCTTTTCCACCAGCCTCCCACAACTCAAAATGTTTTTTATGAAACCCTGGCAGAGACAGAACTTTCAGGTATACAAATGAATATTTACATTCTCTCCAAATATATTGGCTGTGAATGATTAAATGTTCTTGTTATTCCTGCCATTATTATTGTCTGCTGTCTGATCACTTCACGCCAGGCACTGTGTTGTGTATGTCATCATTAAAACCACACTAGGTAAACTTTACTATTATCTTCATTTTATGAATGGGGAAACTAAGGCACAGAGAGGACCCCCCCACACACCCCCCAGGTCCTCAGCTGCATGTGTTTGGCAGAGCGAGGGTTCAAGGTGTTTCACTTTCAGAGCCCCAGCATACCCAGTATGAACATCCTGCAGCTCCCCTCTGCTGAAGGACCCCTCACCACATCCACAGCATAGACACTGCCTACCGCAGCAGGAGGCACCAGAATCTGGGGGCCATGACCCGGCTTCCGTTTCCAGAACTTTGGGACTTGAGGTGAGTCTCTTAACCTGTGTGAACTGCAATGTCAACATCTGTGAAACAGTGAGAATTCTCTCTCTTCCCAGGATTACTGACAGAATAGATTAAAATATGTGAAAGCCCAGACAAGAGCTTGTCAGTTCTTTAGTGTGTACATGGGAGTGGGGAGGGGGTGAGGTCAAGATGGTTAATTTCCTGTGTCAGTTTGGCTGGGCCATGGTGTCCAGCTATTTGGTTAGACACCAGTCTCCATATGGCCTTGATGGTCTTTTTAAGATTAAATCAGGAGACTTTGAATAAAGCAGATTATTCTCCATAATGTGGGTGGGCCTCATCCAATCAAAAGTATTAAGAGCAAAGATTGAAGTTTCTGGAGGAAGAAGGAATTGGGTCTCAAGACTGCAACAGAGAAGCCTTGCCTTAGTTCCCAGCCTGCCGGCCTGCCCCACACACTTTGAACCAGCCAGTCCCCATTACCACATGAGTGGTTCCTTCTCTCTGTCTCTGTCTGCCTGTCTCTATTTCTATTTCTATATCTATATCTTATTCTGTTTCTCTGGAGAATCCCAATGAATACAGGGGTGGAAGGCAAGTCTGGAAAAGTCTTCAAAAAGGAAATCCTGCCCGAACCGAGTCCCATGGAAGAGTAAAAATGTACCAGTCAGAGACACCGGATAGGATCTGAATGCTCCGGATGCTAAATGAAGACAGCTAAAATGTAACCAAGGCAATAATCTGCACTCTAGCTGACGGGCAGGAAGTGAGTTCTGTAGCATACCAACCAAGGGATGTGCGGGAGCCAGGGGGTGTGCCTGGGGCTGGAGAGGGGAGGGAATGTGGGCTGTTCAGGGAGGCTGAAGCTGTGGTAGAAGAGAGAGGAGGAGATGGAAAGCCTTGTAGAGCTGAGGCAGCTCAGCAAAGGAAGGGCCTGGAACTTCTCAAAGCCTATGCTTCTATTCACTGGCCATTTTCTGACATGACCTCCTGACCATTCGTCTAACCTGAAATCTCAGCCTTACCTGGGGCCATACTCCTCTTCGGGAGTGCTCCCCATGCCTGTGACCTACTTCTGGGGGTCCCTCTGCCTGGAAAGCCAGCTCTGCAGTTCTCCACGCGGCAATTTAAAGCTAGTCTTTCTTCATGGCTCAGTTCACACGCTACATCCCACCCTTCCACATACTTAATTCCTACAGGACTAAGTATCCCCTCATCTCTCTCCCACGGTTATTTTATTTTTTATTTTTTAAAGTTTTTATTTATTTAGTTTGAGAGAGAAAGGGAGAGAGAACACGTGCAAGTGCATGTGCATGAGTGGGGGAGAGAGAGGAGAGGGAGAATCCCAAGCAGGCTCCACGACCAGCAAGGAGCCCGACCTGGGGCTTGATCCCATGACCGTAAGATGGCAAAACCAAGTGTCGGAGGCTTAACCAACTGAGCCACCCAGGCGCCCCTCCATAGTTCTTTTAGGATTATGTGTTTATCTTCATCATCAGCCTGCAAGCTTCTTCAGTTCCTGGTGCCTAGTATCATGGTCTGTATTCAGTAGGTATTCAGTAAGCATTCATTGAATTAAAGATTGCCTTGGATTGGGGAGATTTTGAAGCAACAATATCCATCTTCACATGGCTGATAAATGGCTGAATTGAGATTCAAATCCAAGTTTTTAGCTTTATTTCAGGAGGCTTCCTTATACCACAGCTGACAGACGTACCAGCAGTGTGGGGCACCCACGGAACTATCCCCGATCCCCGTGTAGTGACAGCAGAACATTCACAACCATCTGAGACAAACAGGGACCATCTATTTCAAGTGCAACAGTAGCCAAATTTAGACCCCAAACTTTCACTGACCGAGAAAGAAGGTCCAGGAGCAGAAGACAGGCAAAATGTCAGAATGTTTCTCGAACTCCTCCCACAACCCAGAGAAAAGTACTTTACATTATAATCCAGTAAACACCTTCAGGAACACAGACACCCCGAGAAGACATTTACAAACAATGCTGACCCTTAGCTCGAGCAACGCACTCTGATATTCTTTATTCTGTCTGCTGTTGTCTTCTTGGGTTCTGGCAGACTCGCTAAGGGGTGACTCCTCTAGTCGGATACACTCGAGCGATCTGATCCGATCCGATCTGTAATGTGAAAACCACAACAGGGCAAGGATGTGACATCCCGTCCCTCTGGTGCTTTTCTTCCTTCTCCCTTTTCAGCCCACTCTCTTCCTCCTCGGTGCAGAGACGGTCGGTTTCGGCTAGCGGTCCTCTTCGTCTGCCTTCCTAACAATTAGGTATTGTTCCCCTTTCTCTGGCAAGTTCTACTTGTGACTTTAAGTTACAGGACATATTATTTATATGATAACACTGACATTAAATGTTCTATGTCATATAATTAAAAAACCAAAAAGGGGGCTCTTTTTCTCTTCTGTTTTAATATTTCCATAAAGCAGAAAGCCCAAGAACTCAATTTTGGTGATTGTTCAGGCCTAACTGTGCAGAGGACTGGACTGATAGCTTTCTTGGGCCCTCGGGATTGTGAGCTTTAACCGAAATCCTGGACTCCTTTGTGGGTCTCTGAGCCCCTTACTTCCTGAGTCACAAACGATTTTACCAAGTGGTCAAATACGGCATTCAAGCGTTCATCCTCCTTCGTCTTTGTAGACGGAGTTTACATTCCCGCAAGACTAGTCAGCACCACTGAATCACACAGTCCTCTGCGGAGCAGCGAGAGCCTTTCTTTATGGCAGAGACACTCCTGGAAACCATGAATACTAAACCAGCAGCTCTACCCAAATTGACAGCAAGTGCTGTGACCCTCCTTCCTGCCATCCACCCCTCCCTGGCCTCCACGAACTTTCCAGATCTCTCCATATGCACACTCACGTTAGAACAGAGCATCACGTTCTCGTTTTTTACTTATCTAATTTGTTCGGTCGGTCAAGCCCTCGTACGAAGTAGACAGGTGTGGGCACAGGAGAAGGGCTGAGCCAACCGCCTACAGAGCTCAACTCTGCAACCGCGTTCCCTCTCTGGTTTGCAGCCTCTGCTGGGTCCTGTGACAGATGATGGCGTTTTGAACCCCTGTGAGGTAAGGACCAGGTGCTTGGATTCGGTGGCTCATGTCAGCGACTCCTCCAGGAGCCTTGGCGGCCGGCGTTATGGAGGAGAAAGCTGGGCTTGGTTACATTTCTAAGGTTGCCAGGTAGTTAATAAGTGGCATAGCACACAGCTGCACCCCAGCTTATTTCCTTTCGCCTCTATAAGCCTTTCGGCTCTGGCGTGACACAGACGTGCATTTCTGAACGAACACCTCCCTTGCTCTCTTCAACTGTGCACAAAAGATGGCAGGGTTCGAAGGAGAAGCGGGGCTGAGGCAGACCACTCAGACCCTTGCAACTTTCTCACCAGAGCCCTAAGGAAATAGTAACGACCCCAGTAAAAGGACTGATACAGTGAAAACGGCAAGGTAGGTTCCTAGTAAAGAAAACAGAGGACTTCATCTTTACACATGGGGGAGAATGAAAACATATCTTACCCCCAGGTTCATAGCAGCGTCATTCACAGTAGCCAAGAGGTGGAGGCAACCCAAGTGTCCCCTGTGATATATTCATACAATGGAGTATCCTTCAGCCTTAAAATTTAAGAACATGCTGACACGGGCTACGACACGGAGGGGCGTTGAGGACATCTTGCTAAGTGAAATAGATGGTCACAGAAGGTCAAATACTGTACTATTCCCACTTACATGAGCTACAGTAGTCAAAATCATTTTTTTCTTATTAAAAAAATTTGTTTATGTTTATTTATTTTTGAGAGAGAGAGAGACAGAGTGAGAGCGCGGGGGGGGGGGTTGCGGAGAGAGAGGGAGACACAGAATCCGAAGCAGGCTCCAGGCTCTGAGCTGCCAGCAAAGAGCCCGACGCGGGGCTTGAACCCACAAACCACAAGATCATGACCTAAGCCGAAGTCAGACGCTCAACCGATTGAGCCCCCCAGGCGCCCCCTACAGTAGTCAAAACCATAGAGACACAAACGAGAATGGTATTTTCCAGGGACTGGACACAGGAGCAAAGGGGAATTATTGTCTAATGAATATGGGGTTTCGGTTTTGCAGGATGAAAGGGGTCTGGTGAGGTGGGTGGGGGTGAGGGCTGGACAACAATGTGAATGTACTTGAAGCCACTGAACTGGTCGCTTGAAAATGATCAAGATGGTAAACTTTATCTTCCGGGTATTTCACTCCGATTTAAAGAAATGGGTAGCTCCACGGAAGGGGCAGAAGGGTCGACACCGATGAGTTACGGGGACAAGGGCAAAAGGCACACAGATTGAAAGAACCGAGCACAGAAGAAGTCGACGAAGGAGGCTGTGGAGCAGGCATGTGGCCCTCGCGGGGCTGCTGCTCTCGGAGGCACCAGACCCTAGCCTTCTGGAATCTCCATGAACTGGGACAACTTCTGCGTCATATTAACATTCTTTCCCTGTTTGCCGGTCGCACTGAGCGACACCACTTTACAGAAACACAGCATCTTCCAGAGCAGACCATACTACGCCGTCATGACCAAGTTGCTCAATCAAGCCATGGTTCCACCTCCGTCGGGCTGCCTCGGGATCAGTCTAAATTACTAGAAATGCCACACATCAAGGCATCGACCCCCATGCCCATTAAGCAGACTAGTCTTCCTGAAGCACACTTTTTACTTTACATGGGAAAACATTACACTCTTCGTGGTAAAAACATCATCTTACGCATCAGGAACCACCAACCCCCAAAATGTGTGGTATTACAGCCTCTAGAAAATAACACACTCACCCAGAGGCCTCTAGGGAAAAGAGTCTATTGAGAGCGATCAAGAACCACCAGTTTCCCTCCCTTTATTTCCATGTGGAACACATAGTTTTTCTAGGAAGAAACCATTTTATGTCCAAACAAGGTCTCTTAAAGGAGGAACTAGCACAGGGGCGCCTGGGTGGCTCAGTCGGTTGAGCATCCGACTTCAGCTCAGGTCATGATCTCGTGGTTCGTGAGTTCGAGCCCTGCGACGGGCTCTGTGCTGACAGTTCAGAGCCTGGAACCTGCTTCAGATTCTGTGTCTCCCTCTCTCTCTGCCCCTCCCCCACTCGTGCTGGGTCTCTGTCTCTCAAAAATAAATAAATGTAAAAAAAAATAATAATAATAATAAAGCGAGGAAATAGCACAGTCAAAATTAGCGGGAACGTTAAACAAATACCAGCCCATTGGTGGGATGGCTACACTACGGTGTTGTAGAGGGCACGGGGACCGTTAGCACATTGCCAACCACAGTGGAAAGGGCTCTAGATACAAGGGGATATGCTAACTGAATGTATAACATAACCACGGCATTTTAAAAATGCCCAGGGGCATTTAAAGAAAATTACTGGCAACTGAAAGAAAATTCTTGGCAATTTAAAAAATTTCTGTACTTTCTATAATGACATCTAAGAGAACATTTTTTATAGCCTACATTCCTCTATGTCCACTCACACCAGTTTACGTGTTATTTCTTCTCTTATTAAGGCTATAGAGATAAAACTACGGACTACTTGGTTACGTATCTCCTTAGCAATTTTAGTTATCAGTGCTCATCTTTAAATTAAAAGCGACACTAACGAGCACAGGGATGCGTGGTTGGCATGAAGACAAGGGGCGTTGGTGGAATCGGATGATTCACTGTGTCGGGTTTAAAGGACCTGATGCTTCTGCCCACAATAGGAACGGCCTTGCTGCTGGGGCTGGAATGCTCATACTTAACTGGCTGGAATCCCTAGCCGTCATTGCTGCATTAGGACAGGCTTTGTCAGTGGGATCCGGGTAACCGAAGTCTGCTGCCTGAGGTTCCCCCTATCCTGAACCTCGTGTGGCTAGTCACTGCCTAAAATACCATTAACCCACGTGCTGCTCTCCTGCCCAATCTGCCAAGACTTCCAAATCCACTTTTCCCCCCTCGCCTCCAAGGCTCTCCAGAAAGCGACCCCTCGCACCCGTTCAGTCTCCTTCCTCCCATCCGCAATATCCTCTTCCTCAGCTCCGCCAGCATAAAACCTTCTCTTCTCCAGGACCACGTAGCGTTCTCTCTCTTCCGTGAGGCCTTGGCCAATGCCGTCCACGAGGATTTTCCCTTCTTAGTCCCCCTCACACCTTCCTGGCCAGCGCCACCAAGTTGACATCTAGTGGCTCTCTAGTTTTTGTTCACGCACGTTTTTCTCCACCTGTGAGTGGAGCATCTTCCAGAAATATGGGTTGAGTCATCTTAGATACATTAAGTATCTACTCTCACTGCGTTATGCATTTTCCTTTTTGTATTCTTGACTACGTCACATAACAGGCAAAGCCACATTCTATTGGTCTTTAAAAGCACACAGTACTCTGGGGTTCCTGGGGTGACTCAGTCAGTTAGGCATCCGACTTCAGCTCAGCTCATGATCTCAGTTTGTGAGTTTGAGCCCCACATCAGGCTCTGTGCTGACAGCTCAGAGCCTGGAGCCTGCTTCAGATTCTGTGTCTTCTCTCTCTGCCCCTCCCCTACTTGTGGTCTGTCTCTGTCTCTCAAAAGTAAATGTTAAAAAAAAAAAAAAAAAATTAAAGCACACAGTACTTTAACACCCTTTTCTTCAGCATGCACTGGCTTTCTTTTCACTTTCACTAGGCAACTCCTCCCCAGAGTGTAACAAATCCCATCGAGGCTATTAATACCTTTCTTCTCCGACCTGTAAATTAAGGATTATAGGAAGTATCTATCTCCCAGTCTTTCTCTGTTCCTAGCACAAATCTAGCTATACAAATGCTGTTTTTCAGGTGCTGGCCTCTACCCTCTGACTCTTCTTCCTGGGCCCTGGCATTGCTTTCTCTACATTTCTTAACATTTTACTGGTCTTATGTCCTCTGTGTACTCAAATTAACCAAGAACACCGTAAGAGGAATGCTATAGTCAGCTTCTTGGGACTATGTTAGTCTTTGCCTCTGAAGGGACATGCTTTAAACATTGTCCAAAGACTGCAAAGTCCGTGTTGGGCTGGAATCCTCAAGCTATTTTACAATGCCATGGCTGTTACAGAGACAGCCCTACCTAATACCATTAAGAGAAGAAAAGAAACCTGATCACCACCTATTGTCCAGTTAGTCGGGATTTTGTGGCCATTGTAACAGATCAAATTCCTCCAAGGCAGTAGGATTTATACATTTTAACCAAGTAACCTATCCATGCCTTTCTACACTCTCTCTTCACGGGCATCACCAATACCCAAACTGGAGTCATGTCAGCATTGCCACGAGCTGAGAAGAAGGTGACTGGCACAGGTCTCCTTTGACTTGCCTGGTTTTGAATAGTGGCCCATTGTGGCGAATGGCCGCACGCTTAACGCTGCCTATGTTTACACTGCCCCTTTCCTCTCCACTTTCTGCCACCTCATCCCAACCCAAAGGACACCCATCTCCTCATCTCCTGTGAGGTCACAGCTCTGTTAAAATGTCAGTCTAAAAGTGGGCAGGAATGAAGGCTCTCAGGAGAGGGGTCAGCACCTTAAGTCTGAAAGGCAGCTCCGGCCAGGAACTGGGAGACAAGGGCAGGGAGGCCAAGAGCCAGAAATCAGCTTGTCATCCATAAGACGTCCAAACACTGCCACCAAAGGAGCCTGGAAGCACGGTCTCTGTGCCTACACCCAGGGCCAGCCTGGGAACGGGGACCAGGATCTCAGCGGCAGCTGCAGCCGACTGGCGAGCCACATGCAGGTGCCAATGAGGGGCAGGCCCACAGCCACCTGCAGGGACCGGGGGGACCTCCACCAGCGACTCAGCCATGCTGGAACGAAGCCTTCCTGGGCTGGCCCGGCACAGCTGGTGCCGTAAAGCAGCCGAACAGGATGGTCATCCTGCTGTGCCCAACCCTTGTCAAACAAGATGCCTTCCGTGCAGCATCCAGCAGCGTACCTGGGGCTCGGTGCTGAGTCACATGGTTCATGTTCTGTGCCCTTGTCCTTTTGGCTTAGGAGGTAGAGCTTACAGGCATTCTTTATTTGTCCATCTCGATGCGGGAAGAGGTTGGAGGAAGGTGGGTATCTGCTCTCTTCACCTTGGTATGATGTTCCCAAAGGATGGGAAACACGTGGCAAAATGGATCACGGAATCAGACCGATGTGGGTTCAGATCCTAACTCGCCCACGGACAGTCATATGACCAGAAGCAGGAGGCTCAATGTCTCTGGGAACCGAGTTTCTACTCTGCAAAGTAAGGATAATAATAATGGCCTCACAAGGTTAGGATTAGGGTCTCCTGGGAGAGAGCACTCACGGCTCATGGATGACACAAGTCTGAGATTCAGTGAGAAGCTGCCTCCCCACCCCCACCCACCGTGGCTAAGAGCCTTTTCTGGCCGAGCCTGGACCAGACATGACCTTATCTAATTTCAGGGCCACCACACGAAATAGGTATGATTGGGATGCCTGGTGGCTCAGTCGGTTGAGCATCCAACTCTTGATCTCAGGTTCATGAGATTGAGCCCCACATCAGGCTCTGTGCAGAGCCTGCTTGGGTTCTCTCTCCCTCTCTCTCTGCCCCTCCCCGCCTCAATAAATTAATAAACGTTAAAAAAAAAAAAAAGAAAAGAAATAGGTATGATTATTCCCATCTTACGGGTGAGGAAATCAGATAAACAACTTACTTCAAGACATCTGGCCAGAGAGCAAAGCATTGAAGCTCCATGTTTCCGACCCCCATTTTAAGCCCTTCCTCCACTTTTGGGGGCCACTTCAGAACTTCTGGGACTGTCCCACTGCGAGATGTGGCATCAAGTTGCCAGAACATTTCTGAAAAGAGTAACCCCCCCGTGTTGGGTGTTCTATGCTTTCATCTGGTGGGGTGTTTTGAGCAAAGTGTGGGTGCCACTGGGACATCCCCACACTCAGGCAACACATCTCTCTTTATAATTGGCCTCACTATTCGAAAGCCTGGGAAGAAAGACCACAACTTGGAAAACAACAGCTTTTTAAGTTTAGAAAACACGTTTTTTGTTTTTTTCCTGCCTTGGGTCATTCATCTTTTAAAAATAGAACCCAGCACCAACTGATTCATAAGTTTAAGAGTATATTAATGATAGATAGCACTGCCGGGTGCTGAGGATTGTTACGTACACAACACTTCCGTTCTGATGCCCTCCCCTCCTCTCCTCATTCCATCTACCACGTATTTGTTTTTTTGTCTTATTTTGCTTTTTAAATACTAGAGAACACGCGGAGAGGAAAAAGAGCAACAGAAAGGGCACCATAGTATCCCTCCCAGATCTTTAGACACTTGCAACTGCCTTAAACATGAAGGACTTTCTAGACATTCTACTGCAGGTCCCAGTGACTCTCTACCTGGAGGTGTTCTCGGGTTTGGCATGGGCCAGAACACCAGAAAAAAAGTGCCCTGGGAGCAGCCCTTGTGCGATGACAGCTAGGGGCTGCAGATTAAACGCCCCAGTCTTCTTCCCTCTCTTGCTGCCCTGCCACCAGATAAGTGACCTAGACTCAAACCGTGGTCTCAGCGGCTTCTGGATGAGCCCAACCGAAGAAGCAGTTTGTAATCAGTCGAAGCCTGGGAACGGACTGCCAGCTGTCTCAGCAGCAAAAGGCCCCTGACTGACGATGAATCTACTAACAGGGTAAAGAGAAAGCATGTCTGCTCCATCTTCTCCCCAGTGTCCCCAGAGGCAGGGAAACGCACGGTCTTCGAAGGGGATCTTTCCATAGATCATGATTCCAAACTAAGTCGTTAAGGGATATATATGCCAAATCCCTAAGAAATACAGAGGGGGGGAAAATATATATACATATATATATATATATATATATATATATATATATATATATATATATATATACATACATATACATATACACATATATGTATATATATACATTTAGGGAGTAATTATCTTTTAAGGAGCAAACTCCCACACTCACACAAAACGTGAATGTGAAATTTTTTTTACAGATACTGAGAAGGGTGCAGTACCTTCTGTGGCATTTCTGCCCAAAATGCACACCCTCCGCCTAACGTGAGGAAACATCAGAGAAATCCAAATTGAGGGGATAACTGGCTGGTACCCTTTGAACGTGTCAAGGTCATGAAAGACACAGAAAGACTGAAGAAGGGGAATGGTTTGGAGCAAACACTTTAGTTTGACAACTGAATGTAATGCGGGGTGTTGGATTGGATCCTCAACCAGAAAGAGGACATGAGTGGGAAAAATGGTAAACTCTGAATAAAGCCTGCAGGTTAGTAAAAACAGTGTTGAATCAATGTCAATATCCCGGTTTGGGTCATCGTGCTGTGGTTGTGTTAGACGTTAACGTTAGGGAAGCTGTTGAAGGATACACAGGAACTCTGTGCTATTTTTACCACGTCTTTGTCAGTGTAAAATTAGTTTAACATAAAGGTTAAAAAAAGCATCCCCTACAAATGATTAACACTGTCAAAATTGCTCTAAGACCAGGACTGTGAATCATAACTGGAAAAAACTTGCTGGATCTTTTTTGGTAAAAAGTGAAAAAAAAGGGGGGGGGATTGTGAAACACTGCCTGGTCTACCTTTTATAATCACACACAAACTGGAACATCCAGAGGAGAATTTCTAAGTCATAGTTAGCTCACTGTTGGAAACACTGTTTTTAAGGGGTTGTTTCTACCAAGTTCATCTGAGATGCTTGAGCCAGTTGGGTAAGTAGCTACGTGAAGACCTAACACCCCATGTGCCAGCCCAAGTTAGAGGGCAGTTTTGAAGACAAGGAAAATACCAGACTTCCCCAAAGTGGTGGTTAGTTGGGTCTGACACAACACATTATTGTCCCTGAAGTGACACAGGAATTAGAAAAAAAAAAAAAAAAAAAAATCGACGGTGTTCACTTTTTTCTTCTCCAACTGAGGCTCCACAGTTGGTCAGAAAAAACTTTTATAGGCTGCCCTATCTGTAACCTGCTTAACGAACATCCATTAAATACCACCTGTACACAAGGCACTAAGGCTGCAAAAATAAAAAGAACTCAAACCATTTCCTCATGAAGTATTCATTTTTTTTTTTAAGCAATCTCTATACCCAACATGGGGCTCAAACTCACAACCCCAAGATCGAGAGTCACAGGCTCTACCGACTGAGCCGGCCAGGCACCTCTGAAGTATTCATGTTCTAACAGAGGCTACCTTCATTATGTTATATTAACTCTTTAATAGCTTATCAGTAAAAAACTTAGAAAATTACCCCGGATTTTGTGGGCCCACTGCCTCATTATATCATCATTTTTGGCTTTTTCACTTCACTGAACTGCAGAGATCCACAAACAATACCTAGCTTAATTTTAGTCCTGAATGTTTAATAAACCGTAGATAGCCATTTCACAAGGACCTACACACAAACAGAAATACACATAAAACCAAACTTTTCAACAAGCACATCTGACCTCAGCAGAGAGAGGCTGACTCTGGATCTTTCTACATCTGACCCTATTTGTATTGGGTTCCGGAATCTCTCACCCCAGGTCCCACCAACTCTCTTGTTTAGAAAGTGCTTTGAAGATGAAAATTCTATAGTTGAATCACTAGTTTCACTTCCAACATCAATGAGTCCTTTATATTTGGAAAATATCCTCTCTTCCTGTGGAAAGAACAAAGTGTGGATTGATTATCTGAGCATCTCAGCATCTGACAGAGTTCTAGACCTTCCCCAAATCCAACACAGTATTCAAGGATAACAATGCTTTAAATATGAACTAACTTTAACCTAAACTATCAGGCTTGTGTTTAGTAACCATAAAGCTGGAGAGCCATTTACCCCTACAAACATAGACGTGAAAACAGAAGCAAATGGATTTGACTTATTACGGCCTTTGCAATCGTAGGTTATTAGTCTCAGATTAGAATTAAAAGCCCTAGGGGCACCCGGGTGGCTCGGTCGGTTAAGTGTCTGACTTCATCTCAGGTTACGATCTCACAGTTTCTGAGTTTGAGCCCTTTATCAGGCTCGATGTTACCGACTTCGGAACAAGAATAGATGATGTCAATTCAGCAAGTGATTCCAAGTCACACAGCTAAGCAGCCCAGAACCAGGAAGCCACCCAAGTGCTTGACTCTATGTAGCTATGTGCTTTCTACTTTA
The DNA here is from genome assembly GCF_018350155.1 of Leopardus geoffroyi. Taxonomy (NCBI): domain Eukaryota; kingdom Metazoa; phylum Chordata; class Mammalia; order Carnivora; family Felidae; genus Leopardus; species Leopardus geoffroyi. Next base: position 4,635,161 of record NC_059326.1, read on the forward strand.
CTAGACTGGCAGAGTTGATGTTTATAATTCCAGTGGTTAGTAAGCACTGAAATCTTGAGACCTACTTATATGTTTTTCAAATTCAAATAGTTTAAAATTTCAAACACATAACTTTCTCTGTTACCTTGAAGTAACAGATGGTAATAAACCTACACAGATTGTCCTCAGATTCTGTCACTCACCTGCCAGTTTTCTGCTCTTTCCCCATCAGAAGAGGCTTCCGCCCATATTTTCTTTTCCAGTATTGTTGTGAGCTGAAAGGTACCACCCCTCAAAAGAAAATAGGTTTAAGTCCTAATAATGCCTTAAACCTTATTTAAAAATAGGGTCCTGGGGCGCCTGGGTGGCTCAGTCGGTTGAGCGTCCGACTTCAGCTCAGGTCATGATCTCGCAGCTCGTGAGTTCGAGCCCCGCGTCGGGCTCTGTGCTGACAGCCCAGAGCCTGGAGCCTGTTTCAGATTCTGTGTCTCCCTCTCTCTCTGTCCCAACCCACTCGCATTCTGTCTCTGTCTCTCTCAAAAATAAATAAACATTAAAAAAAAAAAAAATAGGGTCCTTACACTATTATGCTGAGTGAAATAAGTCAGTCACAGAAAGACAAATAACACGTGATTTCACTCATGTGTGGAATTTGAGAATCTCAACAGATGAACACAGGGGAAGGGAAGCAAAAAGAGGATGAAAACAGAGAAGGAGGCAAACCATAAGAGACTCTTAAATAAGAACAAACTGAGGGTTGCTGGAGGGGTGGTGGGTGGGGGGAGGGGCTGAATGGATGACAGGCATGGAGGAGGGCACTTTTTTGGCATGAGCACTGGGTGTCATGTAAGAGATGAGTCACTGGATTCTCCTGCTGAAGCCAAGACTACACTGTATGTTAACTAACTTGAATTTAAATAAAAAAAAAAAATAGGAAGGAAAATAGGGTCCTTACAAATGTAGTAAAATTAAGATGAGGTCATACTGGATTAGGGTGGGTCCTAACATGGCCGGTGTCCTTCTAAGAAGAGAGGGATTTGTACACAGACACCAGGGAGAAGGCTGTGTCAAGATGGAAGCAGGGGTGGGAGCGATGTGTCTACAAGTCAAGGGGCAGCAAAGATTGCTAGCAACAAGCAGAAGCTGGAAGAGGCAGGCTAGGAAAGTCCACCAGGGCCCTCACAGACAGCGTGGCTCTGCCGATACCTTAATTCAGCCTTGCAGCCTCTGGAACTGGGAGAGAACAAATTGGTGTTGCGTTCAGGCACCCAGTTCATGGCAATTTATTACGACACCCCTAGGAAAGTAATCCAAGCATGTTATTAAATAAGATGCTGAAAGCCATTAACACCCTACTAGATAGAGAATATAAAAAGATATTTTAGGACCAAAACAAACAACTGGTAAGCAACCATTGAAAAAAATATATTCAATGTATTGAAGCAAATGCCCATTAAAAGACCAGTACGGTAGCTCTTTTATTCAAGTAGCAAAATTCAGCCTAATGCCAATAGTCAATGCCGGTCCAGTTGTGGGGAAATTAACAAGCAACAACCGTCTTAGTTGTAGTTAGGAAGTGTACTTCCTAACTACAACTTAGGAAGTGTACAACTTAGGAAGTCCTAACTACACTTAGGAAGTGTAGAATTGGTACAACCCTCCCGAGAAACAGTTTGTTTCAGGGATACTGTCACTAGCACCTCTGGGCATCTGATGATCACGTCCAAAAGGAAGAGAGTAAAATTTCAAGAACACACAGTAACAAGAGGTGGTTGGACACATCACCAAGTGTCAGACTTCATAAAATAGAATAGTTCAGCTGCCTGCCTCCAAGCCCTTTCTGGGTCTGACGACCCACTCTGTGATGAGGCACATAAGATGCTCAAATGAAAGTCTGAGAGTACAGGCACTTCTTGGTAGTGCGTAATATGGCCTCTTGAGAATATTATTCTCACTTACTATCCCTTCCTGATGACACTTAAGCTGAATTTTGGGGCACCTGGGTGGCTCAGTCGGTTGAGCATCCGACTTCGGCTCAGGTCATGATCTCATGGTTCGTGGGTTCGAGCCCCGCGTCCAGCTCTGTGCTGACGGCTCGGAGCCTGGAGCCTGCTTCGGATTCTGTGTCTCCCTCTCTCTCTGCCCCTCCCCACTCGTGCTCTGTCTCTCTCTCTCTCTCTCTCTCTCAAAAATAAGTAAATATTCCGAAAAAAAAAAAAAATTACCTAAGCTGAATTTAAGGAGGCCTTATTCCAAAATCCCACTCGAGTCTTAAAACTGGTAACACAGATACCATTCTACAAGCCTTCAGAGTAAAAGATATTTCCTCTGTTACAGATGTAATTTCTCACAGAAGTCCTCCCCACTTTACCGAAGAGGAAACTGAGGCACCAAAACATTTTGCAGATTGAAGGGGGCCCCTGGGCTCCCTCACTGGTGGCAAAGCCGGGACTAGAACCCATGCCTTGTCATTTCAGTCTGTAGTGGTCTGTGCTCCACCGTGACACGAGGGAAGTCTTTGCCATGACCTTTTCAAGGTTCAAAGAGACTTAGAAGCTAAGTTACTCTGAGGAAACTGAAGCCCACGGAAGCTACATAACTTTGCCAGGTTCACACGCCAATGCCAAGGTGTTCCATCTTACATCTGTGCTGCGTGACCGTATCTCTCAAAGGTAACGGAACGTACTTCATCCAATTTCCACCAGCTCACATGGCACCTAAATCCATCCAGCGTTTCTGGACCTACCGGGTGCCAGCCTTGCGCTGGAGGCTACTGTCTAAGCCCAGTGGGCCCAGAGGTCAACAACACTGGGGGACACTGTGGTCCCCAAAGCCGCACCCGTCAATTTCGCTTTGGGAGGTCTAGAATTAGAATTTATCTAGTGAATTTTCTGAATATTCTAGTTATTTCTGCCCATGATGATCATTTAAAAATAAGGAATTTTTGTGGCCTGGCGGTCAAAGACCATTTGGAACCTCAGACAAATAATTTCCTGTTAATAATCTGCTTAGGAAAACTTCTCTCCCACACATGGGCCCAGCTGAGCTTAACGCTCCCTGAACAGCTTCTGAGGCCCACTGCTGTTTAAAGGCAACCAAGAACTTCTTAATTTGGCTCAGGAAAGTGAACACATTGTTTTCCGGAGATCAAAAGATTGATCTAAAAAGAAGTATCCCTGTCCCCATTGTCTTTCAGATTGTGCTAGGTTTGCAAACTTTTGTGAGAGAAATAGGCTTGTCTCCATCAGGCAAATGAATCATGCCAGAGGCTCCTAAGCTAGCCAGTGTTTACCCTCAGTAAATACCATTAGCATTTCATTATGTTCCCCTTTATCCGGCAGTAATTCTCAGGATCAAGCAAAAATCTCCCGGGTGGGGAAAATGAGTTCTAACTTTACTGGGAAGGTGGGAAGTGAAGCATCTTGAGTGATGGTCTTTTGTAAAAGGAACTAACTCCTAACTGAGGAGATGATTTTAACCTTAGACAAATACGATTTCATAGGACACAAGGAATTTCAACCTCCAGTAAAAATACATATTTGTCTAAGTTTGATGTGCTGCTTCCTGGCCGGTTGTTGCAAATCTGAGGGAAAGAAAGGAGAGAAAGGAAAGGAGCTGGTTTTGGTTTTCATTTTGGGGTTGGTTTTTTTTGTTATTTTTTGGGGCGTTTTTTTTGGTAGTAGTTTGCTAAGGCTGCCATAACAAAGCACCACAAACGGAGTGGCCAAAATTTTGAGCAGAATTTTGTTTTCTCACCGTCTGGAGGCCAGAAGTCTAAGATCAGGGTGTTGGCAGGGTCCCTTCTGTGGGCCACGAGTGGAGCATCTGTGCCCTGCCTCTGTCCTCGGCTCACAGATGGCCATCTTCTCCTTGTGTCTGTGTGCATCATCTTCCCTCTATATGTGTCTGTCTCTTTGTCCGGATTTTCCCTTTCTATAAGGACAACAGTCATACTGGACCTAGGCCCACCCTACTGACCTCATCTAAACTAACTATATCTGCAAGGACCCTATTTCCAAATAAGGTCACATTTTGAGGTACTGGAGGTTTTAGAGGACACAATTCAATCCAGAACAATGAGTGAAGCAATCCTGAGGCTCATAAACCCAGTGAACCGAGGCTTTGTATTTTATAGGCCCAGGAGGCAAGGCTGGTGCTACAAATGGCTAGGACAGTGAGTTTCAATTAGGAAACTGCAGGTTTTTCCTCCAGGCTCTCGGAGAAACAAGGGAGGTCTGAGGGCAACACTGCTGGGCTCAGAAGGGCCAAGTCTTGTCCTTGTGGGCCGCAAGCTGGCAGGTGACTTGGTGACGTAATTTACATTTCCCACGGAACATCATCTTTTGCCAAGAGTTCCGCTGTCGTCTGTATCACCTCAGTGAAACCTTACCAGGACCCCGTACATCAGAGAGCAGCCCCCTCTCGTGGATGAGAAAGTTGAGACCCAGAGAGGTGGAGTGACCAGCTCAGGTCTTAGTTGAACAAGTACCAGGGCCGAGACTATGACCCACAGCTTCAGACGCCCAAGGCCACGTCCAGGGTTTACTTCTCCAGATCAAAGACCCAAGTTTCCCACAGATGGCAAAGGTCGCTTTCAGCTCTAAAGATAATGTCACATCTAACCTCTCCTGAATCTCGAGTGAAATTTTGAGCTACTTTGCTGCCCCTTCTTATTCTATCTGCAATGGCTGAAAACTTGGACTCAGTAGCTGTCTTGCTGAAGAACAATGTCTCTTGGGGAGGGAAGATCCTTCAAAGAATGTTCCCGACCCCACTGAAATTCACGCATATGAGCAAGTGTGCTTGCTTTTCTGGGAAAAGGTCTTTAGTGTTTCATCAGTTTCTAGAGGTCAGTGGTCCTTAAACCAGTAAGAACCTCGGTCTACCACAGTGACACACCCGGGGTCTCCACTGGTGTTCCCTGCTCTTCTCCCCCTAGCAACTGTCTTCTCTCCTCGCTCCTGGAAGCACGTCCCAAGGGGATCCCTTTGCAGATCTACGCCTGGCCTAAACCGCCACTCTGGCAATTGGTTCAACCTCCAATTAGCAGGCGTTTCCCCACCCACCCCTTTGATAAACCACAGGCAGAAGTTAGTCCCAGGGCTTCTCTGTCCCTGAGCTGCACACCAGATCCCCCGGGATCCCAGGGCAAGACTACTCACGGGGAAGACGGCTGGGCACTTGGGTATTGACGACTTGGACAGGCCCCTGAGACCAACAGAACAACTCCAGCAGGTATCACTCCTTGGAAAAAGGCCCAGACATCCCAAGGTGTGTGGGGGGAACTCAGCGGGCCTGAAGCCACAACCAATCACACGGCTTCCGAAGTTCCCTTCGCTTAGTTTGCCAGGCAGGGTCTCACGCAGGCACCACTCTACCTCTGTCTTCACTTTGGACCATTTGATACCTGTCCCTACCCACTCTCGACTTTCTGCCAGCAACCACAAATCCCACATGGCCCTGGAAAGTCTGTGCCGTCAGCCTTACACCAGGATCTGGAGCCAGCTGTCTCCCGGACCAGGAAAACTAAGAAGCTCTAGTGAAACTCCCAGGCGATGTGCTGTCTGTCTGGTCCAACCCTGGGTTGTAACCTCTTCTGGAAGCCACATCCGCACCCGATGTAGTTCCAGTGCTTATGTCCCTGGCTTCATAACTTGTCCTGTTCCCTTGCCCCTTCGGACCAAAGCTCTGCTTTCGTTTGCCATCTTCCTTTGTGTGGCCCTGAACTATTGCCTGCCCTCGGCCCCGGTTCTGTGGGTGGGGCCAGTGCCCCAGTCCCCACCATCTGCTACAGTCTCCGGAGCTCTCTGCTCAGCCTCTCCACCTGCCCACCTGTTAGGGAACCCTAGGACACCTTTTGGTCCACCCACCACCTGTTGCTTATCCCTGGCTTAGCCCCTGCTTATCCCATGACCTGCTTTTCTTCCCTGACCATCAGGTGTATCTAGCACCTGCCCCCCCTCAGTAGGAGGTTCCATTTCTGACTGTCAGTCTTCCCGGTGCCCACTGAAATGAGCCCTTCTGAAGCTGTGGGTGCTGGTGTTGAAATTTACATACAGTGTTGCAGACATACAGAAATGTAACTTTGTTTCCTAAAATTGATCTCAAATGTCCTGAGAGCACAATCTCCACTGAGGGAAAAAAAGTGTAGCACAGTTATTGTGGCTGTAATTGGCTCTACCACATTGACTCGGTCTCTCTGGGGTGAATCCTCAGTGTTTCAAGTTTCTCTTTCCCATTCACTGTGCACCATCTGGGCATAGGGCAGGTTTCGGGGGGCAGGAGGGGAGAGTGGCTGACCTCTGTGTTACCACCTGGTCCACACAGGCCTCACAGTCTCATCCCCTTGGTCTCTGGGCACCCGTGTCTCTTGGCTACACCTGCTGCTGGACCACCCATCCACTGGGATGTGGGGGAGTCCATCAAGGATGTTGGCTTCCCCCCCTCCCCTCAGCGGTAACACCCATGTGTGCTGTGTCCTCTTGTCAAACACCAAGTCTTTCATGGGCCCACCAGCTCTCTTTGCTTATCTACACACCGTGATGTAGCAACTTCTGGATCCCCCACCCCCACCTCCATTTACAAGCCATGGGAACCTAGATTGGCAAGAGGGAAGCCATCACCTACCATCTCTGCCCTAAGACAGCCATACAAATGAGAACTGGGACCAGAGCCCTCTCTGCGTTTTAGATGCCCTTCCAACCTCCTTGGAGCTTCTAAATATCTGCTCCTCACACTGAGGGTGAAATAGTCACCCTAACAGTGCTTGGGCAGATGGACAACACACACAGACCCTGCGATGGGGCCTCTGGAGCTGAAAGCATTCTCAGATTCAGACGGGCAGCCAGGCAGTGAACCTCAGGGAACTTGGCTGGGCTAGCAGGGCACCTACCACCAGACTGGGGATCAGAGGCAAGGTTTCTGACTCCAGCGTTTGACGAATTAGCAAACGAGAGACCCAGGCACAGGGATTGTTTGAGAAAACTGGGGTCTCTAGTGGAAATCCTACACCTCGAGATGAAGACAGAGACCTGCTCCTAGAACTGAGGCCCAAGAATAGGGCCAGAAGAGGGGCGCCTGGGCAGCTCGGTCGGTTGAGCGTCCCACTTTAGCTCAGGTCATGATCTCAGGGTTTGTGAGTTCGAGCCCCGCGTCGGGCTCTGTGCTGACAGCTCGGAGCCTGGAGCCTGCTTCCCATTCTGTGTCTCCCTCTCTTTCCGCCCCCGCCCCCCACTCATGCTGTCTTTCTCTCTCTCTCAAAAATGAACAAACATTAAAAAAAAAAAAAAAAAAAAAAAAAAAAGAATAGGGCCAGAAGAACACAGAGCACGATGTGGGTCCATCCATGATTTTTCTCTAGCTCTCAGCATCAAAACCAAGCTACCATATGTCCAACCATAAGCTTTTTTTTTTTTTTTTCCGTGTACTAGTTTCCCGTTCATCTAACACAGTTTTGCAAGCTCTGAATCCACAGGCAAATGCTAACTCCATTGTTCACCTTCTGTCTTCTCCCCCTTTCTCTGCTGTCTCTAGGAACCAGTTACCCTTTGCCAGATCGCAGTGCTAGGACATCGTTTCCTTTACGTCCCTTTTCCCGCTCAAGAACCTGCGGGGGTTCGGGTTCGGTCCTCAGTCCGCACCCCTCGGCCTGCGAGGGGAGGAGGCTTTTAGCAACTTCTTCCGCTGCCTCCCGCCTCCCTGCCTTCCCTTCCCTTCCCGGGACTTCCTGCCCCGCAGCTTCAGTTCCCTCGGGCGCGTCCTCGGTCTGTCCTGCTTTCCACAGTGGCAAGTACCGACTTCCGCCTCGCTTTCAGATGAAACAGAATTATCAGGGCCTGCTTTGTGAGGCTGGCACACAGTCACCACAGAGGGAATGAAAATGAAAGAATCTGGCCCCGACTTCTAAGAAGTTTCCCTTTATGGGAATCCCTTGAAGTCGCCTTTCCTAGACCTCGAATTCCAAGTACCGCATCTTCCTAATGTTTTCCCCTAAGCCCGTTCCCGTCATATTAACCCCTTTTCGTGCCTTAGTAGGAAAGGGGTTGGTAATACTTTATATACAACACTACGCTTCTGAAATGTGTTCAACTAACTTTCGGACTTTTTTTTTTTTTTTTTAATTTTTTTTTTTCAACGTTTATTTATTTTTGGGACAGAGAGAGACAGAGCATGAACGGGGGAGGGGCAGAGAGAGAGGGAGACACAGAATCAGAAACAGGCTCCAGGCTCTGAGCCATCAGCCCAGAGCCCGATGCGGGGCTCGAACTCACGGACCGCGAGATCGTGACCTGGCTGAAGTCGGACGCTCAACCGACTGGGCCACCCAGGCGCCCCTAACTTTCGGACTTTAAGACGGCCCGTGGGGGTGTCAGGACGGCGATTTCTCCCCCCCAGTTCCGCATTCGGGTACACGACGGACCGAGGTCGCACACTCACAGAAAGGTCCGGAAGCAGGGCTGGGACTCGGGCTCTGGGTCCTTTCTGTCCAGCCCCGCGCACGTCAGGACTGCGTTCGGCCAGCCCTGCGGACCCGAAGCCTGCGTAGGGTGGCTGAGCCCAACAGCGGTCCATTCCTCTCCCGTTACATCCAGGGCCGACATGGCAGCTCCATGCCGTCCCCGGGTTCCAGGCTCTTTCTGTGTTTCTGCTCAGTCACACTTCGCACGTTGTCTTCCTCCTTGCGGTGGCAAAATGACTGCCACGGCCGAGGTACTAGCTCCGTGTTCCACGAAGGAGGGCAGGCAGCGAAAGCCAACATGGCGGCTATCAGTTACTTCTCCTTTCCGAAGCGTTCCTGGAAGCCCCGCCCAGTGACCCCTCTCGCACCTCATTGGCTGAAGCGTGTCAGCTGGTCAAGCCTAACCGCGAGGGCGTCTGGGAGGCTGGAGGTACTAGGCTGGGCACGTGGGCACCCAGCCGCAAACCTGAGCTGTCGTGAACGGGGGATGGTCGGCCGTGTTTGCTGCGACGGCTTTCCTCCCTCCTCCACCTTCGCTTCTTGTGGGTGGCCGCGTCGTCGCCCGGCCTCCTCATCTCCTTGTCCTCTCTCACCCCGGTTGCCCACCCCCAAAAGTGTCACAATATCCCGGGAGAGCCAGGTTCTCTGATTGTTGCCCGTTTCTCAGCAAAACTATTTCAAGGAAGTGTTAGAGGGCCGACACTCCACGAAAGTAATTAATACGACTCCGTGAAAGCTGTATCCACCCTGGATTTTGTTATAGTTCCCGTTTCAAGTAGGTGGTCCTCCGTAAACCAAAATACACGTTCTCACGAACAATTGGAATGGCCTGTAAAAACCCCAACCTTTGTGCCTCCAGACGTTACCTCCTGGGTACCCGGAAGTAGCACAAAAGGCCTTTGTCGGACATGCCTTGATCTTGGGGTCTTTCCGGGAAACGGGGATGCCGAGGTGAATGAGACAAGACCCCATGGCTTCCAAATGCTCTCTGTCTCGGTGGGGAGACAGTCCAGTGTCCTGGTCGGGTAAATTGGGATGGTTCTGTGGATTGAGTCCATGCCTCATGGGGCCCAGAGAGGAGGGGCACTGGTGTGTGCACGAAGGAACAAGCACGAGGACTATTTGATGGGACACGGGCAAGGTTTGCCCAGAGCATGGTATGAATTCTCCTCTTTTTTGCTGTAAACAAATGCACGAAAACTTAAAAGCTCAAGCAAACGTTGGTTTTTTCAAAGCGGCCACTAAGTGGACGTTACTAACGCAGCCTTTGTTCCAAGCGTTCCTTTCCAAACGCAGTATGTTCAAGTGCAGTTCCTTTCCTGGATTACTTCCAAGTGTATAGGAAAATCTTTTGAATTTGCTCACTGAAAAATCCTTGTCCTTGGGGGCACCTGGGCGGGTCAGTCGATTAAGCATCTGACTTTTGATTTCAGATCAGGTCATGATCCCAGGGTCATGGGATTGAGCCCCTCATCAGGCTCTCCACGGGGCATGAAGCCTGCTTAAGAGTCTCCCTCTCTCCCTCTGCCCCTCCCTCACTCACACACGCATTGGCTCGCTCTCTTTCTAAGGAAAAAAAAAAAAAAAAAAAAAAATCATTGTCCTTTAGGATTTCTTTGTGAGCATACAGGGACATCAATGAAGATAAACAGGTGAATCAGGATGAAGCAGGATTGCTGCAGAGCTCCCCACAGCTTTCTTTCCAGCAAGTTCACCTGCTGAGAGTCCCAGCTCCTTAATTACATAAGTGAAGCCTATAGAGAAAAAAGTAAAGAATTTTAAAAGCCGTCAACATTTGAACAGACCTTTATTTATGTCCAGGACAACAGTGTGTTTACAGATTCTGTTGGTTTCTGTCCCCTCAGTTACGCGATAAGTGGTCACTTCTTCACATGTGGTCGGTTTTATCCTGAAAAACAGTTAAGCCTTCAGCGTGCTATCAGCACTAAGAACTATCTACTTATCTGCTTAGGGAATGAGGATTTGGGACGATTAATCCTACAAAGCTGGCCACCTTTAAGCGTCTCGTCTGAGAAACACCTTGCTCTCATGACACTCAAAGATGAGTTGAAATGTAGCCAGTAAATCAGAAAAGTTACTCTTCCTTCCATGTGCTTCTAGAATTCTCAGCTTTGCTTTTGCCTTATTTCTGACCTTTTCTCATTTTCTCTCTTCTCTGTTCATGCTTTCTCTCCTCCCGGCTGGACCCTGGGACAGTGGCTCGACTCATGTTTACTAAGCAGTCTCTTTTTCAATCCAGTTATAGGTCGGTGTCCATATTGGCTCATACTGAGTACTGGCAGGATTTTTCCTTCTGACCGCGAAGGTCTGGGCTCTGTTCACTTAGTCACCAGAACCATTAGCCTCTTTGTGCAAAGCCACTCTCTATTGCATCAGCCGGTGGCTCTCCGGTGTGGACTCCTGGGCACTTATGGGCACTTATTTCCCTGGCACGATTCGCTCACACAAGCCGCTGGGCACATATAGAGCTCGGTGCAAACATGCCTCCAGCAATGACAGGCCCTAAAACTGGGGATGAGGTCAGCCTGAGGGTTCACTGCCAGCACTGGGCAGAAAGAAAACATCCTGAAGGAAAGGGTGGGGTGGGGCAGCCTCCAGGCCACCTCACCCACCTCTTTGAACTTTCCCCAAATGCTGGGGAGCGGGAGGTGATTTTCTGCTTCAGGAAAAGACAACAGATCATCAGGAAGCAGCACAGGGCTAGGACTCTAGGGCCCTCTCGGGTCCTGACCTTTTGGCCAGATTCACGGGATTTTTAATCCACCACTTTGGTCCCAGAGCCATTGATGGGCTTTGGTCCCCAGGACGGGGGAATGATCGGTATCACTCCCCAGACAGGAGCTGGGTGCGACTGGCTCAATTCTTAGGAGGAAGCATGCCTGACAAAAATTTGCCGTAAGTCCTGAATGATAAATAAATGATACATAAATTGGGCACACTGAGTATATAGGCAGAAATAGCCAGAAATCCTTGCAGGGATCAGAAGCTACTGGCTCTTCCTTCTGCCCCAGACACAGAGCACCATCCATCTCATCCAGCGTCAGCGTCAGCAGGTACCATCAGGGGAATCAGACAGGTGACTGTTTAGCAGAACAAACCAACACTTTCTAATTAAAGTTTCTAATTTGCTTAGGCCTCCAGCGAGTGTCTGGTCTTTAGTGCTAGCTCTGAGGGCTGCAAAGAACCTTGGGCTCTTCTGACAGCCTTAAACATCTCTCCAGACATTCTGACACAGCCTTAACATCTCTCCAGACAGGCCCCAATTTGTGTGTGTGTGTGTGTGTGTGTGTGTGTGTGTGTGTGTGTGTGTATTTTAACTTTAAATCCTGAAACACAAAAGTTAACTTTAAAAGGATAGACCGTGGGAATTTAAGGATTAAAGTCAGGCTGGATTCTTGCTCCCTCCCTCCCACGCAGGACAGATTTCCCACTAAATTCTTTGATCACTGGATGTTCTTCTGACCCTCAATATTTTAGCGTGGGCTGTGCAAAGTGGACAATGCCACCAAAGTTCAGATGGTCTCTCTTTTCAGTGGATACCACCAGGACTTTGGATGTAAGGCCTGCCTTGCAGAAGTCACCTTTTAAAGTAACATAAATGGTCATTAGAGGGTCTCAGTAGATTGATGGCCGGGAGCCTCAGGGTGACACAAAGGAGGGTTGCTCCCCTGGTGTTGAGTTAGCCCAGCGTCTGCTGTGGTCACATTAGATCGTTGTTCTCCTGAAACTTTAGTGTAATCATTTATTTATCATCCTAAATAAAGAACATAATTTAATTTTGAATGGCAGAAAAAATAAAAAGGTTTTTAGATCACTTGTTTTCTTACCGGGTTTAAAGATCCACGTGTAGTAAAAATGTCATTGTATTGGAAAGGTAAGCACAAAATTAATCATTCCAGAAATAAGATACACTAAAGGCTGACCTTTACTTCATATTTTTAGTGGAAAGTAAGCACTTTCTTATAAGGTAGGACATTTTGATGCTAAAATCCTCCTTGAATATATTTTTTGCTTCTCTCACTCCAAGGAATCCGGTTTCCAACAAACAAGGCTGTATGTCCATATCAATGGGGAGCTTTAAAAATGCAGATTCCTGGGCCTGGGACCAGCTAGGTTGTAAAACTGTAATTTAGGGCAAGGAAGGACAGGCTAATTGCTAGTAAGCTACATAAGGCCTGGGCAGCATCCAACGGACCCTCCTGCTTGCTCTGCCCTGCTACTCAGTTACCTCTCAGCTTTATCCCGCTCTTCAAACAGCTAACCAGAAGCCAGAAAAATCTGACCGAGCATTGGGCTTGGAATAAATTTAAGTTGGTGCTTTAAAAGGTTTTGAAATCTTTACAGAGCAGGTTAGGTAAGTTCCCAACAGAACCGGCAGAGGCAGAGGTCAGAGCAGGCCCCGGATGTCATTTCCTCTCCAGGGCTTGACAAGTGCACATATGCAGACGGCCCCACAGAGCATGGGAAGATGCCTGATTGGCCATCGAGGAGTACAGGTTATGGGCAAGGGTACCGGTCTGGACTGCTGGAATGGACCCCTACCGTGTTGCCTGTTGGAGGGTGCTTTATTCTCCTGACACCGCAGGACCCTAGGGTTTACAACTGATATGTTTGAGGTTCCTTCCATCCAGAGTCTCCCCCTCCAACTTCAGAGGGACTCGCAGACACCAGAGACAGTGTGCGGCAGGGGTTGGCCCTCTGATTACGAAGCAATTTACAGTCATTTATCTGTGAGTGCTGTTAGTTAATTACACTGTCATTTTGCCAACAGAGGAAGAAATGCTTGGATGCAAACTCAACTCGGCGAAAAGTAAGGAATGAATAAAGCCATAACAGACTTGATGCTTTTTTTTCCCATCTGTGATGTGCAATTTAAATGTATATCATCACACTTTAACGTTACATTCAATGCAAATGTTATGCTCACTCACAAGTCAATATTTTATGCCCTTTCCGGAACCTCATTACTGTTCAGCAAACACTGGCACATCCTATATGCGTGGGGATGGACTAACGCTTTGTGGGAAAACAGGTTTAGAGGGATCTAAACTGAACTTGAAGTGACTTGTCACAATGTTCATTTCTTGAACGCTTCCTGTGCTGGATATCTTCTGTTTCCTTCCTAGGGTTACCCTTCTCCAGCCTGCTGTGTCCCCAGTGGCTGCCTTTGTGCCCTCAGGCTTCTGGTTGGGTTTGCACGATGGGGAGCACAGCCCAGCCTGGAAGGAGGGAGGGAGGGAGGAAGGGAGGGAGGGATGAGGTCAGGCTGGAGGCACTGTGGGCTGGCTGTCCTTGACTAAAGGTCACGGCACCTACAAGGCAGCTGTCTCTGCCTCTGGGTTTCTGGCAATGACCTCTCAGGTTCCTCCTCTAGCCTGGAGGTGGTGTCCCTACACCTTTGTAAATAATTCCTTTATGAAACATTCTTCAAGTGTCCCCTTTTCCTGCCATGACTGACGGGCATTTCTGCTGCCACTTTTGGTGTTATTTAATTAAATCCTCAAACAACACGATGAGGTGAACATTAGTAACTTTACAGACCCTGGAACTGAGTCTCAGGTGAGTTGGGGATTTCCCCAAGGCCACAGGTAAGATCATGGAAGTGCTGGCATTCCAACCCATTTCTGTTTGGCTTCATAACCTCTGGTCCTCCTATTACAATCGAGAGAGAGAGAGAGAGAGACAGAGAGAGAGAGAGAGAGAGAGAGAGAGAGAAAGAGAGGGAGAGAAAGAGAGGGAGGGAGGGGGAGGGAGAGAGAAGCTTCGTGGTACAGATTAGCAAAGAGCTGCCAAGTTAATAATGAAAGTAATGTGCCTATTTTTGCCCTCTTTCCCCTGTTCCTGTCTAGGGAAACTCCAGAAGGAACACTGACTGTCACCAGCTTTAGAAAATGACTCAAGTCCAACATTTACCGAGGAGTCATCTGTTAGCTACTCCAGCTGGTGAGAGCATGGCGGTAATGAGACCAAGATCTGACCTCAGGCCCCTCTGTTCCTAGTTAATTGGATGCCGTGACAAAGTGTTCCAGAGGCCCCGGGCCACATCCACCTCCAGATGCCTCTCCCAGACTCACATCACAGCAGAGAAGGCTCCAGACAGCCCTGCCTCCACCCCTCAAGGCCGCCTCTGCAGCGCAAGAGGGCTGAGAAGGGAACAGAATTGCAGCAGAATCTTACAACAGACGTGGAGGTGGGGGGAGGAAGCCTCCAGTCATGCTACGCTGGGTCAGCGGGGAGGGTGCAAGACGCCCACCTGCCTCCCCTGCTCTATCCCCATCCCTCCAGGAACCACAGGGGGGGCCTGAAGGCGAACCAGACACTTGCTCCCAGCTGCAGGGACAGTCGTCTCTGGGAAAAGGGAGGATCTGAAATCCACATTCCAGAGTGGGCTCCCTTTCACCTCTTTTCATCCTTTATTGACTTGCCAACTAATTGACCAGATGTTTATGGAGCATCTATTATTTTTCGAGAAGAGTGCTGGGCTTCCTGTGTCCTCTTCTCCTGCCTTCTGGCACCTTTCCCTTGGGTAGCCCAAAGCACTTCTGCCTTCTTCCTTGCTCCTCACCTCCAAAATGACCTCTCTCCTCCTTCCTACTCCCAGCAAGAGAAACTTCCATCCCTTGAATCATGAAGATCCTCGCCACGTATGAAGAAGAAATTCCCTGGCTATTAATTCAGCTGGGAGGACTGACAACTCTCCCTAACCCTCCCTGGGTCCTTAAACCTACTGGATCTCTAACTGGTAACTATTACAGAGTGTGGAGGAAAGCCAGCTGCTCCATGGACTGCTCCATGGGCTCCCCGCAAGGGGTCATTTGCATTTTCTATCTGTGCTGAAGGAGAAACTCAAAGTACACCCCCTCTCCCCCTTTCCTAACCTGATCACTCACCAGCTTCTGTTAAAGAGGCAAACACTCTTCCTCTCACCCGTGTCTCCCCTCTGCCCCTTCCCCGCACCCTCGGGCTCCAAACGTCCCTTCCAATTTTCTTTTCCCAGTGCAATTAGGAGACTCCCGTTAGGAACGAGAGGATGCTTCAAGGGTCCTCTCCCCCCACTTCTGTTAGAAGCAGCGGCTCCCTCATGGGGAGCCCACAGACTGCATTCTTGAAGAATGCCGAAGAGGTGCGTTCTGACCATCACACGCCAGCCCCAGAGTCAGTGTGGCCACCTCTGCGTGCTGTGCAGGCTTAAGTTATGGGGGAGCAGGAAATGGGAGCCTTACAGCGGAGGCTGGAAGGGAGGAGGGGGGAGGAGACAATGGAGCCACTTGGGGGCAGAGGAGAGAGATTGCCGCTGCCTTCTCTACCACCTCTCCCTTTGCCTCTGCCCTTTATTCCCCTGTGAATTTCACCCCTTTTTGGATCCTTGACCCCAATGAGGGACTTGCTCTTACAAATTTGGCTCGGGTGAGAAAGGAAAAAGAAAACAAAGCTGGTAACATTCTAGTAACATCTGGTCCCCCTGCAGACATTTGGACAAGTCTGTACAGAACATTAGAAATTAGCAAAATGGACCAACCAGTGATTATATAAAGATGCATATAAAGAAGGCAAACATTGGAGTACAGCTCTCTTGTTTGTTTCAGGGGACAAAAGTAGGATCTATACAATATAAAACATGCAAATGAAACGGGCAAAGTTTAGTCAGATGGCTCATTTAGCTTTTCAGGAGGTTGAGTGCCCGAAACTCAGACTTGTTTGATGACCTTTGAATAAATCCACTCCCAGGATTGCCATTTTCACCAACGTCTATAAAAGAGCACAGCCGTCTGAGCCGATACCTTTGCTTGAGAAGATGGGATATTCCGCTGCACTGGAAAAGCAAGACCAACATCCCCCACCCACCGCATCTCTTTGCTATTTCAGAACTAAATAGGGGCTGCGGGTCCAGACTGGGTCTACCCTCAGAGGGCTCTCCACAGCCTCCCTCCTGGTCATCTGTAACAGGGAAAAAAAGGGGTCGGTCATGGTTCTTCTAAGCTTCTAGATAGAGGATGAGATTGTGCCATAGTGTAGATAAAATACCCAAAACAAATAAAACAAAAACTTAACCTCCCCCGCCAATTTCTTAAAAACCAAAGACCAGTTTATCATTGACTATTTCCTAAGAACCGAGATAACTGCTTTCTTTGGTGAATTTACATGTGACGTGATGCTTAGAAGACTCTGCCTCAACCGGGTGTGCTTGGCAAAGGAGGCGGGTCGCGGTGGGTTATAATCTGGACCAATGCCAGGGCTCCGTGCTGGCACACTGGTGTGGCCCCGCCCGCCCGCCCAGAGCCCCGGCAGGCCGCGGGGGGAAGGAGCTCAGCCGGACAGGCCTTTGAGCCTTCCTTTCCCATAACCAGTTTGCCCCGGTGATCTCAAAAACCTGAAACAGGACGTCTGTTGAGGAATTCACAACGGCCATCCGTGGGTGGGGGGCTCTTAAGTGACTAATCTTCTGTTTTAAACAGTCCCCAGGGGGCTCTCACTGCTTTCGTGATTTTTTAAAAATAAAAAACAAAACAAATTTAAAAAGCAGAGCAGTGGGGGACAACTCCCACTTCCTCTTCTTCGTTTGTTATCTTGCAGTTTTCTGCCCTGGGAAGGTTCCCACAGTCAGTGTCATTTCCTTCACGGCCGTGCAGTACCTAATTCCCACCCATAAGTGGAACTCAGTGAACTCTTCTCTCAGTCCACGTTTGGTCCTGTCTCTCCTGTTCGTTCGTTCATTCATTCATTCGTTCATTCATTCATTCATTCAGAGAGTGCAAGTGGGGGAGGAGCAGAGAGAGAGAGGAAGACAGAATCCCAAGAGAATCCCAACCAGGCTCTGCATTGCCAGCACGGAGCCCGACATGGGGCTCAAACCCAAGAAACCGTGAGATCAGGACCTGAGCCAAAACCAAGAATCAGATGCTTACCCGACTGCGCCCCCAAGGACTCCCCACCCCCCCACCCCCTGCCCGCCCCGTCTCTCCTATTAACCTCCAAGTGCCTGATGGGCAAGGATTCCAAAACACTGGGCAGTCCCTTCAGCTCCTAAACACACATACAATTTTTCTTTCTGGCTGATCCTTTGACTTTGCTTTTAAGCACTTATCGTAATAATGACAACAAGCCCTTATGGAGTATTTATGCCAGAATCTAAGCACTTCACAAGCATTAACACTTAATTCTCATGAAGCCCTAGGAACTGGGTACTACCACCATACTCACTTTACAGGTGAGAAAACCGAGGCAGAGGACGATATAGTAACCAATGAGTGGCAGAGCCAGAGTTTGAATCCAACCTGACTGTGCTCTGCTTGTACAAAACGCACATAAACTTCATTTACTTTCCTTGAGGCTCCCATTGCTACTATGCATGGTAGGGACAAAGGCAAGGGAAGACCACTTACACCATAAATCTTCCTAGAGTCTAACAACAGGACCAAAGGGAGTAACCTAGGCGACTCACCCAGAGAGTCTCACTTGCAAAGGCAAAAAAAAGCCTTTTGCATTCTGCAGCATTTCCTTGCAGTCACACGCCAGCTTCTTGACAATCATTAACTAGGAAATTAAACAGTGGAAGCAGAATCCTGACTTTTACAAAGGAGGAACAGACAGAATCCCAGGAGTTTGCGGGCTGGGAGGAACAGACGGAGGCTGGCATCTAGGATTGCCTCAGTGCCAGATACAGATCACAGCAGGGTGGGATCTGATCGGTTTCCCACTAAAGACAGCTGGAATAAACAAATCAACAGAACAAGGACCATTTGGTGATTGTTTCTCCTTGCTGTTTGGGGGAGGGAGGGGGAGGGGAGTAAGTAAGAGACTACAAGCTGTTTGAAGAGAACTTCGGCATTTGATTGTCACTGTAATGCTAATGGCCACCCTGTCTAAAACACCACGGTATTTCCCAGCAGGACATCTTCTCAAACCATTCTTCTGGTGACACAGGGAGGGCATTTATCTGCCCGGCAAGCCTCTCCAGTTGTCTTGTTCTTCTAAGGTCGCCATCCCCAGCTTTGACCAGTTGGTCGCTGGTTCAGCTCTCAGGAGGACTGTTTATAATGAAGACAGGAGATAAGACCCCGCACAGCGACAAGTTCAGACTTCTGGCCGATTTAGAAGGCACAGACTGGGAAAACCTTGCAAAGGGGTTCTGTTTTTCTGAGTGACTCATCGGCCGCTTTTGAGGACCTTTTTTCTAGTGACAGCTGCTCACACCAAGCAAAGGTTATCATGATGTTCACCTCAGTTGGAGCAAAAGGAGTCTTTACAAGAGGTTCTGATAAATGCCCCACGTCTGATTTCCTAGACGTCTGGGTCCATGGGAAAATGTCTAGCAACTGCAAAGAAAAAAAAAGTAGTATTTGCAAAGGCAAGTTTGGTCAATATTTTTTTTTCTCTCTCAATATCGGGTTCAAAGTTTTTCTGTTGAATTTGTGTAGAATTTTCTCCCTTTAAAATAGTTCTGGGTTTATCCTTGGCAAGGATTGGGTAAGAACTTGAAAATGATCACACACAAAAAAAGAGCACGTTGTCCAAGGATCTTAGTGTTTCAGTTCAACCCCCAAAACATCTTTCCTGGCCCCACTGCATACTGGCCATGTGACTGCGGGTTAGTTAGCCTCTCCAAGGCTCCATAGTTCTCTGTGTAAAATGGGGACATAGGTTGGTATCTCCCCGATAGAGATGTGAGAATTAGAGGAGAATCTCCGTAATGTTCTTAACACGGGGACTAGCACACAGTAAGTCCCAAATAAGTTCTTTGTACTCTTGCTCTCGTCAGCTATTGAGAGGTAAGTATGTGCTGGGCACTGGGGGGGGGGGGGGGGGGGTGAGGGGTGGCAGGGGGTGGTGGCCAGAGATGGTTCTTCCTCTCAAGAGACAGACAGATGCACTGCTTCTCAAGGTCTGGTCCTCGAGGCAGCTGCAGCATCCACAGAGACTTGCTGAAAATGCAAATCCCCACCCCAGACCCACTGACTTTGAACCCCTGGGGGGCCGGGCCCAGCAATCTGCCATTTATAAGTCCCCAGGTGACCCTGGTGCCCGCTGAAGGCTGAGAGGCACGGCAGAACCAATGGAACACATCTGATGCATCTTTGGTGATGATTCTAAATTTCAGGGAATTTAGTCTGCTGTCCCCACTGCCATGATCGCTACTATGAGAGGTACTGGAGAGACCCAACTAATATTTGAAATCAAGCTGGTTGCTCCAGGGAACTCTCCTAATGAGGAAAATGCCCAAGTGTCTTTTAAAAATGTATTTGTTGATGTTGACCATATCAAAAGTGCAAACCAGGAGAACCTTTCGTGATCCTTTCCTTTCCGTGGCTCCGCATGGCACAATTCCTTATCTTCTCTGCTGATGGACGGTCTCTGGAAACTTCTCAGTCGGTCTCCAGGACCCAGTCTGGGCTGGGTTCAAAAGCAAACCAAGAAAGTTGGACTGATCTTGAGCTGCTTCCCCAAAAGCAAAAATGGGAGAAACTGTGTGAATCTGAGAAATAAAAATGCGACTGATGGAGAGGTGTTCTTGAAGGGATGTCGCAGGAAGTCCAGAGCCTGCTGAACCAGGAGGGGCACTGGAGGGAGGCCCCGGCCCCCAGTGTGCGCTGTTCTTTCTTTTCTGTTCACTAAATGGTCCCCCGAGGTAAAAGCACTCTCTTCTTTGCTTGAGGTAAAGCACCGACTTCCTACACGCGCGCGCGTGCACACACACACACACACACACACACACACACACACACTCTGAATTGCCTTCCATATCCTCAAGTATTGGTTTCTAGTCAATTCCAACACTCAGGGAGCAACGAGGAAAATCCACAAGCAGATGTGACAGACCAGCAGAGAGAGGAACAACAATCGTCCTTTTGTAGTCTTTCAAGAAACTGACTAGCAAGCAGTTCAAAAGCTATTCCAGGCCCAAAGCTATTTCTGGAGAGCCATGGTGAGTCCTACAGCACATCCGAATCCGGAAACCTAACCAAAGCCTACATTTGCTGCATACGAACCGTGCACTTCTCAAGGAAGCACTACAAGAAGTTAAGTTATTCTTCCACATTCAGACTCTTGTAGAAAACATTTTCATGACTCAAGCAACCTGCATGCGAGTCAAACCCATAACCGCAGAGGGTGCTTTGCAAACTTAACAACACGTTCTCCATCCTTGAGCTGGTGTTTATACAACTCGCTTCATTTTCTGGTTTTATTGAAAAAGATAACAGAGCCACTTTACAGAAGTAACTTATTAGACACCCATTCAAAAAAAAAAAAAAAAGAGAGTTGACGTCACCATTAACAATGGTTTGAACCAAAATAACTTGCTTAAGATATTAAATAACTGAGGGAAAATGTTTCAGTGTATGCACACATAGGCTTGCAGAACTAACACTTCAGATGGCTGTTGTCCAGATGACCTCCGCAGTAGCGTTCCAGGAACACGTTAGGGAAGAGAAGCAGGAAGGACCTCAGCAACCGCATCTGTCCTGCTTCCTGGGGGATGCTGTCCTGGGCACCCAGGCCTCCAGGAAGTCAGACTTCCTTGTCCATATGTCATCACAGTAGGTAGCCCATCCTGTTAAGTGGCGTCTCTCAGAATGAACTCTACAAGAGCAGAAGTCTAGAAAGCATCCAAGAATATAGCGACAGAGCAACCCAACCAGGAACAGCATAAGAGAGTAAATGCATGGGTGAGAAGCTTCAGCAAGAGCAGGGAAGATGAAATACTGCAGCCAGACACTAAAGAACTTGGGGAGAGAGACTGAGCCCCCAGCCCAGTGAGACAGGAAACAGGGAGAGACTGCAGATCAAGAGTGAGAAAACAGAGGGGCGCCTGGGTGGCTCAGTTAGGTTAAGCATCTGACTGCAGCTCAGGTCATGATCTCACGATCAAGTACGCAAGCCCCGCGTCAGGCTCTGTGCTGACAGCTCACAGCCTGGAGCCTGCTTCGAGTTCTGTGTCTCCGTCTCTCTCTGCCCCTCCCCTGCTCATGCTCTGTCTCTCTCTCTCTCTCTCTCTCTCTCTCTCTGTCTGTCTCTCTCTCACCCTCAAAAATGAGCAAAACATTAAAAAAAAAAAACAGTGGGAAAATAGAGTGTAGGACTGAGATTATAATAAAGCCACAGTGATTAAAACAGTATGGGAACAAAAATAGAGACAATCAGACCAACGGGATAAATAAGGAAACCAAAGTGGACCCTTGTTTATGTGATAAACTAGGACATGGCAAGGTGCAGTGTTAGCAACTGGTAGGACAAGGGGCGCCTGGGTGGCGCAGTCGGTTGAGCGTCCGACTTCAGCCAGGTCACGATCTCGCGGTCCATGAGTTCGAGCCCCGCGTCGGGCTCTGGGCTGATGGCTCAGAGCCTGGAGCCTGTTTCCGATTCTGTGTCTCCCTCTCTCTCTGCCCCTCCCCCGTTCATGCTCTGTCTCTCTCTGTCCCAAAAATAAATAAACGTTGAAAAAAAAAATTTAAAAAAAGAAACTGGTAGGACAACAGACCACATGTTGGATCTGTAATGAGCTGTGTGTGTTTAACTGATCAGAACATTTAGTTCATTTATTCAACACACATTGGTTGGCTTTTATTTTTGGTGCCTGGCACTACACCGGGTGTGGAGATTGCAAAGGTGGATAAGGCACCAGAGGAGAGGCCGGCCTGTCCTCACTGGTGTCCCGCCATGGAGGTGGCCACAGGTCTACAGGAAAGCACAGTGGGAGGGAATGCAGAAAGGTAGGCGTGCTGCTGTCTTAAATGAGAGCGTCCTGGAGGCCAAGGAGAGAAGTATAACCCACCATATGAACTGCTGCTTCCAAGGAATGTTAGAGGAGACCCAAGAACTACCACTTACCAAGCCTTCAAGGACCAGAAATAATTCGAAATGATCTAGAGAATGGAAAAAGTGACAATGCTCCTTGACTAACTGGATATAAATCTCGTAAAACCTTAATAACAATTTCAAACAAGGACAGCATAAATGATAAAATCATGAGTCAGTCTGGATTAGGAACATGGAGGCAACATAGCTGAAATAAGATATTAGCAAATAAATCTCAAAAATGTATTTTGAAAGCTATCATTATTGTGATAATGTTGTATGGCGACAGATGGGAACTACGTTTGTGGTGAAGGCGGCTTAACGCATAAGCTCGTAGAACCATGATGCTGTGCATGTGAAATTAACATAACTGTGTGTCAACAGTAGTTTGGTAAAAAAAAAAATAATGATAATAACAATCTATGACCAAGTAGGAGTTGTAATAATAGCTGCAAATTATAAAATGTAAATGCAATTCACCTCATTAAAAGATAAAGGGCAGGGGCGCCTGGGTGGCTCAGTCGGTTGAGCGTCCGACTTGGGCTCAGGTCATGATCTCGTGGTTTGTGAGCTCAAGCCCCGCATTGGGCTCTGTGCTGACAGCTTGGAGCCTGGAGTCTGCTTTGGATTCTGGGTCTCCCTCTCTCTCTCTGCCCCTCCCCACTCATGCTCCGTATCTCTCTCCTTCAGATATAAATAAACATGAAAAACATTAAAAAAAAAAAAGATAAAGGGGGAAAAAACGTTTCGTTCATTAAATGCAGCCAAAGTTTTGGAACATTGATTTCACCGTAAAAACTGTTAGCAAACTAGGAACACAAACACTGTTTAATATATATACACATATATTAAATATTAATATATTTACATATTATGTTAATATATATTAATATATTTTTTAAAGATAAAATATTAGGGAATGCCTGGGTGACTCAGCTGGTTGAGCATCCAGCTCTTGATTTTGGCTCAGGTCATGATCTCACAGATCATGAGATCGAGCCCTGCCTCAGGGTCCATGCTGGGTATGGAGCCTGCCTGGGATTTTCTCTCTCTCCCTCTGTTCCTCCCCTGCTCACTCTTGCCCTCTTTCTCCCTCAAAAATTAAATTAAATTAAATTAAATTAAATTAAATTAAATTAAATTAAATTAAATGATAAAATTCTAGGGATTTTCCCTTTAAAGAAAATAGAGAACAAAGATACCTTATTGCCACTTGTTTTCAAAATTATACAAGTAATCTAGCCAGCAGAATAAGACAAGAAGAGGAAAAAAGAGACAATAAAAATTGAAAAGGAAGAGAAAGCTGCCATTACAGAAAATGATCGTCTAAACCAAAAATACCAATAAAACAGTGAGATTTACAATGTTCCTGGATAGCAAGACTTGATATCACACAGAGGGCAATTTTCTCCCAAATAATCTAAAATTCAGCACCATTTCAATCAAAAGGCCAACAGGACATTTTGAGGAAGTTTCTAGGCTCTGAAAATGTATGTAGAAAGTAAAGGACAGAAGACAATTTTGAAAAACCGGTGAGTATGACTTGGCTTATTTGAAATGAAGGCTTAGAATAAAGCCATGGTAATAAAACAGCATGGAATCGACACAGAGACAACTAGACTGATGGAATACATAGACAATCCAAACGGACCCATGCTTATTAAATTAGTACCCGGCAAGGTGGCAATAGGACTTTGTAGAAATGATGGACCATCCAATAGCCAATGCTGAGACACTTAGCTGTCATACGGGGCAAACGGTATCCCTATTTCATACCATAAACAAAAACGATTCTAGCCAAATGACACGACTAAATGTTCAAAGCTGAAACTTCTGCATTTTGAATAAGACAAAGAAAGAAAGCACAAACAATAAAGGAAAAAAATGATAAATTTGAGCACATAAAAAATAAAGCGGCAATAAAGTCCCCAGGTAAGGACGGATTCCCGGGGTCAAGATCCACGTTGGAGAGAGAAAATAATGAGTACCTGAATTAAGACACTAGCAATCGAGGTGGAAAGGATAAAAGATATTATAGTTGATTTTGTTAGAATTAGAAACGTTTTTTTTCCCTTGTCTCTTTTCCGATTTTTAATCATAAATAAGGAGTCGAGAATGTGTTGGGGCACCTCAGTGGCTCAGTTGGTTAAGCGTCCTAAACTTGATCTCGGCTCAGGTCATGGTCTCTGGGTTTGTGAGACCGAGCCTCGTGTCAGGCTCTTCGCTGACAGCATGGAGCCAGCTTGGGATTCTCTCCCTCCTCTCTCTCTGCCCCCCACCCCACTCATGCACACACTCTCTCTCAAAATAAATAAATAAACTAAAAAAAAAAAAAAAAAAGAATAGGCTACAATCACAGATAATACAAACGTATTCCAGTCTTTAGCAGAGGTCCAAAAGTCTTGATGTTAACCTTACTCGCTTCTTCATACCCTTATCTGAAGTTGCTTATTGACTGGAAAGATCTGCCTTCCTTTGTGTCATCTGCTTTATGGGCTATACATTATCACTGATTTATCATACATTAAATATTTATTCCTCAAATAGCATTTAAGCTCTTCACCAGCAAGGACATCTTTATTTCATTTCTATGTCCTCAGGATCTAGCAAAGTGCTTGGCACAGGGTAGGAGCTCAGTAAAGCCTTGATAAGTGAATAATAAACAGTCACTTATCCCCAAGCCCTACTTCTCCCCCACCATCCTCTAGGTCTAAGCAAAGGTTAGGCCCAGATCAGGGGGTACCAAATCCTCAGGGCTGATGCATTTCAAGAGAAGCAATTAGTCTCTACAGAAGCTCAGGAAAGTCAAGGAGTGTGGAGCTGACCCACAGACTTATTTCAATGTTAAGTGAATTTGGATCTAGTTCCATCAATCCTGGTCCTGACATGCAGTTCACTCCTCGGGTTTGGTCTCACTTTTCCCTTATTCCTCTTTTTTTTTTTTTTTTTTTTTTTTTTTTAACGTTTATTTATTTTTGAGGCAGAGAGAGACAGAGCATGAACGGGGGAGGGTCAGAGAGAGGGAGACACAGAATCCGAAGCAGTCTCCAGGCTCTGAGCCGTCAGCCCAGAGCCTGACACGGGGCTCGAACCCACGGACCGCGAGATCATGACCCGAGCTGAAGTCGGCCGCTTAACCGACTGAGCCACCCAGGCGCCCCTCCCTTATTCCTATAGATACCACGGGATAAAGGGGAATGAAGTCTGACCTAGAACCAGCTTCCTCCTTTCCTTTCCCTCTCCTTGATCAATGCTCTCCAGCCTGGCCCAACTGAGAAGGTTCTGGGAGAGGTAGGCTTAGCCAGCAGAAGAACATGGCTGTGTTGATTCTACACGCTCCCTACCTTTGACCACTCCCTACTTCCGCTGTGGGAACCCAGGACAGGCCAAGAAACCAGTGCCATTGTTCTCCTATAGCTGGAATGACAGAGCTGACAATAAAGTCAGCAAACGATTAAAATAAGAAGGCATCTTTGCCTATCAAATTAGCAAGTTTAAAAGTACAATAACATCCAGAGTTGGAAGAAAATTACAACTAGCATCAAATGGGAGTGATATTTGATCCACATTTTCTGTAAAGCAATTCGGCAAGGTGTAGCAAAAGCCTTACAAATGTGCAACCCTTGGACTCGGTGATTTCACTTCCAGACGTGCATTTCCAAGGAAATGGCCAGTGATGTTCACAAATGATTCTAACAAAGACATTCACTGCAGATTAATTTACTGGAATGAAATTTACAAACAACATGAATGCCCAGTGATGGGGTGCTGATTAAGTAAATTACAGTCTATCCATATAATGGAATACTATGCAGACATTTAAAAACACAATAACGATGTAGGAAGGACTTCAAAACACGCGGGGAAGTGGGGGGAAAGAGGCTCTAAAAGGGCAAGGATAGTGTGAGCTCTCATTTTGTAAGTTTCCATAGCTCCCAGCTCCGATCCAGTATGGCTGACTGAGGACAGTACCTCAAGTACGCGAACGAAAGTGGGGGCTCTCATCGGCGGGAGAGGGATTTTAAACATTTCTGGAAAGCAAAGCAAATGCAAGCATGTTGCTGGTTAAAACTGAGTGGAGTCCACTGCAGCTCGGAATACTCACAGGAGGGAGCGAGGGAGTGGAGGAGGAGCCATTCTTTCTGGCAAAAGCCCAGGGCAGCTCTGGGCCTGGGGCCAATAGACTTACAGAGTAAGGACAAGGAAAGGTGCTGAAAACCAGGCACAGACCGGAAGTCGGCCTGCAGAGCCACAGCATGTCTCCCCCAGCCCTGAGTGCTACTGGAAAGTAGCCAGTATTTACTCCCCGGCTCCAACAGGAGGGTTCTTCTAAAGAGAAATTAGTGAACCATCGAGGGAGACTTCCTGCTCTAAGGGTGCGTGTCTGCACAAACCCACCAGAAAGCGAGTCCCTAGATTCACCAGGCCTGACCCCAAAGGCAGGCTCCCTGTTGAGGGCTGTGCCTAACAGAGAGGCAGCGCCCCACACCCCAAGCATCCAGAATGATTAACTGAGGCCTTCAGGCTACATCTTACTGAAGGGTCAAGTCCAATGTCGAAGGAACAAGAAATAGAGGCTTCGGTCGGGGGACAAAGGTGTGAAGGTAACCAACGGAAGGACCGAACACAGAAATGGTTAAAATTGTGAGAAGAGCTAAGGAGAATGCAAATGAATGTCTTTCATACCAAAACTCAAAATATATCACTTGAATCGATATATTAATGGATCAGGAAATGAAAGACAGCAAGCAGCATCTTGTGTAGAGTTATGAGGGTTATCCCCGAAAGTGCTAACGCAGAAATGATTACAAGAGTTTCCTCTTCTTTACTCATGGATATATCTTTTTTTTTTTTTTTTTTTTACCATGGACATATACAGCTTCAATAAAATTTTTTAAATAAATGGAAGAAAGCGTATATAGAGATTATCACTGTGCTTTTGTATTTCTCATGTGAAATTCAGAGACTGGTTAATCTAAAAATGTCAGAGTCCACATCGAGGTACCTTGGGTGAGAGGGTGATTTCTCTCTATGAATTTCCACAAAGACAGCATTGACACCACTTGTTTTTAGTATTTTCCGAGAAAGCCGGCTTATTTAAATCAAAGGCTAGGGGCCCCTGGGTGGCTCAGCCAGTTAAGCATCCGACTTCGGCTCAGGTCATGATCTCACAGTTTGTGAGTTCGAGCCCTGAGCCGGCTCTGTGCTGACGGCTCGGAGCCTGGAGCCTGCTTCAGACTCTGTGTCTCCCTTTCTCTGCCCCTCTTCCGCTCACACCCTGTCTCTCTCTCAAAAATAAATAAAAAATTTTAAAAAATCAAAAGCTAGTGCATTCACCTTTGCTTTGTTTCCTTACTAGGGCCTTAGGTTAGTTGGCTAGTTTTTTTCACTTTGGTAAACCACTTTCTTGGGACTACACAGTCACGGTTGTGACGGTGAACGTTCCTCTCTCTGCCTACAGCTTTCACTGTCGCTACGCATATAGGACACTTTCACCGGCATTACCCAGGTAAGTGGGACTGAACAGAGAGCCAGGGCCTTACAATGTTTCGTTGTGAAAGGGACACTTCAAAGGAGCATCTGAGCGCCAGGTCATTTTGTAATCTCGTATTTCATTCTCCTCCCTTACTTAATATATCTGCTTTAATTTCTAGTATTTCCTTCCCCTGATATAGTTGTAAAAGCTTTACTTATTCTCCCCACCACTCTGGCAAGTGTAAATTTCCCTCCTTCCCCCCCTTTTTTCTGCTTTTATCTTCCCTTCGCGTTTGTGCCTAATCTGAAGGTTCCCAGAAATATAGTTTTCAGAGAGGAAGTGCAACTAAAATCCTATCAGTCAACTCCTCAAGTGTTCGGGAGGGTCCACGGACATTAGCACGTGGTTACCTTTTGAATTCATGATCCGCTTTATCTGGCATCTGTAATGAATTTAGGAACAAGATTTTTCTTTCGTTGTCTCTTTCTCGACAAGATTACCTATCGTCCCCATTTCTTTTAGCAGGTTTTGGGTTTGATACCTGCAATGTGGTAGTTCTGTAAGGTGGACGTGGCCCTCACCTTGAACTTGTTTTCTTTTTTTTTTTTTTTTTTTTTTTTTAATTTTTTTTTTCAACGTTTATTTATTTTTGGGACAGAGAGAGACAGAGCATGAACGGGGGAGGGGCAGAGAGAGAGGGAGACACAGAATCAGAAACAGGCTCCAGGCTCTGAGCCATCAGCCCAGAGCCTGACGCGGGGCTCGAACTCACGGACCGCGAGATCATGACCTGGCTGAAGTCGGACGCTTAACCGACTGCGCCACCCAGGCGCCCCACCTTGAACTTGTTTTCTAAGTCTGCTCTGGAGTGACAGCCAACTCTGTGGGCCCCAGCACCAGGGGACTCCATGTTGGAAACAAACAATTATTGAATTGTTGGTACTTAGACCCGGTGAAACACAATGCGGGTGTTGTTCTGTGAATGCCACTGGCCAACCGGCTGCGAAATGATCCCCGAATAGGGCTAGCCTCTGCCGTACGAGTGCTCGACTGAAGTGAGAGAAAGCACAGGAAACCAAAAAAGTCAGTCACAATTCCCACCAACTTCAATGGTGCGACAGCCCACGTTTTCATATACAAAGAAAAGTTGAGTGTCAGGAAAAAATAACTCTTGGTTTCTAGCAGATGAAAGACACAAGGCAGGAAAGATTTCTATTAGTTGGTATTGACCACAGCCTGGGTGGCTTAAACAACAGAAATCTATTTTCTCACAGTTCTGGAGGCTAGAAGTTCACGATCGAGGGGTCAGCAGGGTTGGTTTCTCCTGAGGTCTCTGTCCTTGGGCCACCTTCTCTTTATGCCTGAAGATCACGTGCCTTCCTTCCGTGTGTGCCTGTGTCCTGATCTCCTCTTATAAGGACACCAGCCATATTGGATTAGGGCCCATCCTAATGACCTCACCTTAATTTAATTACCTCTTTACAGACCTTATTCCAAATGCGGTCACATTCTGAGGTACTGGGGATTAGGACTTCAACATATGAATTGGGGGGGGGGGGAGGGCCTAATCCAGCCTGTAACAGAGAGCTTTCACGTTCTTTCCATTTCTACCTTTCCATTTCTACTCTCCTAAAACACATTCTCTATCGGCTTATTTTCAGCTCTTATTTCATATGCCACCTGTTGCTTTTTCCATTCCTCAACATATAGAGTTTCTACCACGTTCCTTTACCCGGTGCTTGGGGCTGGAGATCCTGCCACTGGGAGAAACCTGACATGTAAAAAAATTGTAACAGGCCAATAAATACCATCATGGAGGTTTAAATGACATCTTGTGGGGGCGCCTGGGTGGCGCAGTCGGTTAAGCCTCTGACTCTTGATTTTGGCTCAGGTCATGATCTCACGGTTTGTGAGTTCAAGGCCCGCATCCAGCTGAGGGTGCAGCGCCTGCTTGGGATTCTGTCTCTCCTTCTCTCTGCCCCTCCCCTGGTTGTACGTTCGGTCCCGCGCTCTCTCTCAAAATAAGTAAATATTTTTAAAAATTAAAAAAAAATAAATAAATGACATCTTGTGGGTGTTCAGACCAGTGGTTTCCACCTGGGGGCAAACAAGTTTGAGCAGAGAAGAAGACAATTAAGAAGCTCTTAAAATAATGAATACGAGTTCATCGGGAAGAAAAAATGGAGATAACATTGTTCTAGAAGAGAGGACCAGAGAGTACAGAGTATAGAGCATGGGAAGTATGGCACAATCTCTGGTCGTGAGCTGGGGGGTTGAGGATAGGGGGTAAAAAGAAATGAAGCCGGAGAGCCAGGCTAAGAAATGAGGACTTCAGGCAAAGAAAACCAACTAATATCTTAAAACATTAATTAATAAATTAATATTAAAATACAGGTTTCTGAACACCCATGTGCAAAGGACTGTTTTTATGTTACCTAGACATATGCTCAACTGGTGTTGCCCTGCCAGCTGGACTTTGAGCTCATCAACGACAGGACCCTTACCTAAGACTTTGTCCGTATTCCATATGCCCCTATCATCATCACTATGAGTGAATGAATGAGTGAAACAAAAAAAGGAATCCTTTCCCTTCTCAGAAACCATTGTCTCTATGCCCAATATCTGTCCGTAAAGATCAAGATACTTGCATATGTATGCATCCATGAAACACTTTCCCTTGCCTGTATATTTGAGGAAGAGTTTTGTAAGGACAGGTAGATTTATGCCTGCTTTAAGAATTTTCATCAAAACCTATTTAAAAATCGGGTAGACTAAATCACGTCTTCATCGTACAGACGGAGGGAATGAGGATCTCTTGAAATTAACAGCAAGTGAAATCAACTGCTCATTTTTGCCTCACGTGAAACACTCTCCCTACAAAGGTTCCATTTGGTCTTTACATCACACAACAAAACAAAGCCATCCACCCTCCAGGGGCCTTACCCTCCTGGAATTTTCTCAGCATTTACAGGGACCGTGGACACTCTCTAACAGTTTCACATAAGTAATTTCCTTTACGAAATCATTAAAAGTACATGTGTATCCCCCCTTGTCACCCACAGGGCCTGGCATACAGAAAATAATGATGGAACACACAGTATATATGGTGTCAAATATTTTATGTATAATTGACTCTTTTAATTCTTACAATAACCTGTGAGGTATGTACCATTATTATCTTTTTTTTAAAGATCTAAAAACTGAGGGGCACCTGGGTGGCTCAGCTGGTTAAGCATCTGGCTCTTGATCTCAGCTCAGGTCGTGATCTCACGGGTTTGTGAGTTCGAGCCCCACATCAGGCTACGTACTGCCAGTGCAGAGCCGGCTTGGGATGCTCTCTCTCCCTCTCTCTTTGTCCCTCCTCTGCTCATGCTCTCTCTCTCTCTCTTTCCCAGAATAAATAAACCTTTAAAAAAAAAAAAAAGATGTAAAAACTAAGGCACAAAAACGTCAAGGAACTTGCCCCGAGAGCTATGATGCGTAGGAGGCAGGTGGAATTTGAGCTGGGTCTGTCTGCGGAGTCTGAGTCTTGGTTACTGTTATACTAGTCAAGAAGCTCTCATAAAATTGGTTTATTAATCAATACGTCATCTGAGCTCCTGGATTATTGATTGGACTGATTCCTCACTCAACTTATTCGGCTGCTGGGTAAGAAGGCAGCAAAGTGCAGGCCTCGTAAGACAGTGCCTGCCAATGCATTCCACTGCCTTGCGCCCCAGGGCTCTGTCTCTCCGGCCCAGCTGGACAAGGTCAATAGACCTGTGTGTGTCGCTTGGGGACGGAAGGGAAGAGACAATGTCCTGCTTTCTTCTCCTTACGCAGCAGCAGACACATCGCCAAAAAGCTTTTGTTTTTATAAACATGGCTCAAAGAGAATATAAATTGAGCATGGTGGTTATGATCATGTTTTAATTTTTTTCTAAAACTGTGAAGGATCGATACAGTTCATAATAATAGCTGCCATTAAATGAAACCCTAAGGCAGGTACTGGGCCAAGTGCTATGTTGCATGGTCTCATTTTTTTTATATGTTTATTTATTTATTTTGGAAGAGAGAGAGCGCGCCCGTGTGCGGCGCATGGGGGAGGGGGAGAGAGAGAGGGAGAGTCACAAGCAGGGTCCTGCTCAGCACGGAGCCCCCACATGGGGCTTGATCCCACTACCAGGAGATCACGACCTGAGCCAATATCAAGAGTCAGATGCTCAACTCACTGAACCACCAAGGTGCCCCTGCGTGTTCTCAGTCTCCCAGGCAACCCTAAGCAGTCAGAACTCATCTCCCACTTAGACAGGAAAGCAAGACTCAGAGGCCAAGGCCGACCAGCTGCAGAGTTCTCCTCTTCCCCATCCTCCTCTTCCTCTTCCCTCCCATTCCCTTTCTGTCCCCTCCTCTCCCACCCTCTTACTTCAGCCCATTTATCTGGTTTTCTCTCTTTCCTTATAAATTGAAGTATAAGTGACACAGAGTAAAGACATTTTTTTCCATTCTTAATTTTTTTCTAAAATAAAAATTGTCTTATAAATCTCTGTTTCTTAGAGCTGGACAATAAACTGTTCACCGTGAAATAAAAAGATGGCAGCCTTAAAATACTCCAGCAAAAATAAATTAAAAATTTTAAGTGAGAGTACAGATAAAACAAAACCAAACAAAAAAGGGACACACTTTTATAGTTCATCTCTGTGCCCAGATCTAGATGGGGACACTTCCAGCACCTAAAGGAGTCCAGCTCTTTGTGTCTACATTTACTGTCTAATGGAAAGGCCATTAAAGTCTTGGCGACATTCACATCAAAGCAAGGGCTTCTCGGGGTAAAGATTCTTCTGGAGCATGATTAGATTTTATCAGCAACGCTTTCTGTGACCGAGATGCAACTGAAATCAGAAAAGTGGTTGACCCAGCCAGGTCGTATTTAATTTGGACCTCAGCAGCTAATTTAAATTTAAATTCAATTCACCAAAAGTGATTTGCATGAAATCCTTCATAGGAGAACATGGGTTCATAAAGGAAGTTGCCAGTGAAGGCCCACTCAATCTGTGCTTGATGGGACCTGTGACACAAGACAGGAGCCCTTTCTCCAGTCCCTGCCTATGCCTATGTGTGGAGGTGACCTAGGGAGGTCACATGGATGGTGACAGTCACATGGTCACTACTGTCAGTGGTGCCCTTTATGTGCTGTAACCACAAAGTCATACCCAAAACCTGGGGTGATCTTTGCAGTCCTTTTAATGTCCTAAAGCTTCCTGAAGGTGCTAGGTAGAACATTAGATCTGCTTAAACCTGTATGGATGCCCTTTTTGGGGGGTGGGGTGGGGATTGAACGTTTAAATTCCATCCGAGTCGTTAAATTAATTGAATTTGATTCTATCACCTCTTGTACTCTCAAATAAAGGTTTTTTTTAAGTGATTGGCTGGGATGTAGGTAAGGAAGGTGGCATGTTGATGTTGCAGAATAAAAATGTCAGTGGCAAGCGGTGGACATGCTGATGCAGAATTTAGCTGAGAAGGAGTTTCGTTTCCAGTGTGTTCTTTTTTAATATAGCAGGATTACTTAAGGTCACTAAGATTAGAAAGGCTGCAAGAAACAGACCGAGTAATCACTGAAAAGTGCTGAAAACAGCCCTACTGAGAGTAACTCCTACTCACTTAATAATCAGAAGTGACAAAACAGACATGCCAAAGAAGGGTATAACCTTTGTTATTTTTTCTCTACAAAAAGAATGAAATGGCACTTCTGGATGTTACAACTATGAACAAGGATGAAAATTCTCCATAATGGAATAGATATGCTTAAGTGTGGGCTCTTCTACGGGGAGATCTTGTCTCATTCCTCCTCTTTTCCTTCCTCCCTTCCCCCTACACACAACACTCAAATCTCATCGGAGAACAGATGAACCCATTTCTCTGAGATGGTCACTACAGAGTGTCTCTGCAGAATACATGATCTCATATATAGAAAGCCCTAAAGACTCCACCAAAAGACTGTTAGAACTGATACACAAATTCAGTAAAGTAGCAGGGTACAAAATCAACATATACAAATTGTGTTTTTATATACTAACAACAAACTATCTAAAAATAAAGAGAATAATCCCCATTCACAATAGCATCGAAAACAATAAAACAGATAGGAATCCATTTAACCAAAGAGGTGAAAGACGTG
Source organism: Leopardus geoffroyi (assembly GCF_018350155.1). Lineage (NCBI taxonomy): Eukaryota > Metazoa > Chordata > Mammalia > Carnivora > Felidae > Leopardus > Leopardus geoffroyi. Next base: position 4,669,049 of record NC_059326.1, read on the forward strand.
TGGCCTGAAAACTGTAAAACATTGATAAAAGAAATTGAAGATGACACAAATGAATGGAAAGATACCCCATGTTTGTGGATCATTAGAATTAATATTGTTAAAACGTCCACAGTACCCAAGCCAATTCAATGCAATCCCTATCAAATTCTGACATATTTTACAGAAACAGAAAAAACAATCCTAAAATTAGTGTGGAGCCACACAAGATGCATCCTGATTTCCAACAAATTTATGATAATCAAAACAGAATGGTACTGGCATAAAAACACACCAGTAGAACAGAATCAAGAGCCCAGAAATAAACCCATGCGTATACAGTCAATGTTCGACAAGGGAGCCAAGAATACTCCATGGGGAAGAGGTAATCTTCGACAAATACTGTCGGGAACACTGGATATCCATGGGCAAAAGAGAATGAAACTGGACCCCTATCGTATCCCACTCACAGCAACTACATTGTAATTGGTGAAAGACTCAACTGTAAGATCTGAGCCATAAAATTGCTAGAAGACAACAGAGGGAAAAAGCTCCTTGACATTGGTCTTCGCGAGGATTTTCCAGATGGAACAGCTGTGGTGCAAGCAAGAAAAGCAAAAATCCACAGGCGGTACTCGATCAAACTCAAAGGCCTCTGCACAGTGTCAGGAATAGTCAACAAGACCGAGAGGCTGCCTGTGGGATGGGGAAAATATTTGCAAACCCTGTATCTGATAAGGGGTTAATATCCAAATCATATAACAGAGAAAACCGCAAATAATCTGATAACAAAATGAGCAAGGGGCAACAATAGACGTTTTCCCAAAGATATATGCATGGCCAACAGTTTCATGAAAAGGGGCCCAACAGCCCTTTTGGAAACCACAAGGAGATACCATCTCACACCTATTTGGATGGCTATTACAAAAAACATGAGAGATTACAAACGCTGGTGAGGATGTGGAGAAAACGAAAGCCTTGTGCGCTGTAAATGACAACGTGAACTGGTGCAGCCACTATGGAAAACAGTACAGACATCCTTCAAAAAATGAGAAATAGAACCACCGTATGACCTTCTAATACCACTTGGGTATATCTCCGAAGGAAAAGAAGTCACTGTTTCAGGGAGAGATCTGCAGCCCCAGGTTCACAGCAGCATTATTTACAATAGCCAAGGCAGAGAAATAACCTGTGTCCATTAACAGATAAACAGATAAACGGACACAGAAACTGTGAGATTATTCATTTTTTTTTTTGATCGTGGCCATACTAACAGGTGTGAGGTGATACCTCACTGTGGTTTTGATTTGCATTTCCCTGATGATTAGTGATGATGAACCAAAGAAAAAGAAGCCACAAAAAGAAGAAAAACCTGCCATTTGTGACAACACAGGTGGACCTTGAGGAGATCACGTGAAGTGAAAGAAATCAGAGAAAGACAAATACTGTATGCTCTCACTTACAGGTGGATAAAAACAACTCATGGAAACAGAGAACAGATTGGTGGTTGCCAGTGGCAGAGAAGGGGGTGGGGGAATGGATAAAAATGTCAGAGTGCAAACTCCTAGTTATAAGCTGAATAAGGTCTCAAGGTCAGAAGTATAGCATGGTGACCCTAGGCAATAATTCTGTATTGTATACTTGAAGATTACTATGACAGCAGATTTTAAAAGTTCTCAGCACGCAAAAATGGTAACTATGTGGTGAGGAATATGTCAACTAACCTTACTGCAGTAAGTGTTTTGCAATACATACCTATATCAAGCCACCACACTGTGCATCGTAAACTTGCACAAAATTATGTCAATTATATCTCAGTAAAGCTGGTGGGGAGGAAATTTCTGTGCAGCAACGGAAACAATAGAGAGAGAGAAAAAGGGTAAATGTCCAGAATATATATGGGACTCCTACAACTCAATGCTAAAAACCAAATAGCCCAACTAAAATATGGGCAGAGGACTTGAATAGATCTTTCTCTGAAGAAGACCAACGAATGGCCAACAAACATACGAAAAGATGTTCAACATCACTAATCATCAGGGAAATGCAAATCAAAACCACAGTGAGATAGCACCTCACACCTGTTAGTATGGCCACTATAGTAAAAAATAATAATAAAACTCTGAAAATAACAAGTGCTAGGAAGTTGTGAAGAACCCGGAACTCTTGTATGCTCCCGGTGGGAATGCAAAATGGCACAGCCACCATGGAAAGCAGGGATTCCTCAACATATTCAAAATAGAATGGCCATATGATGTAGAATTCCCATTTCTGGGTATATATCTGAAGAGCCAAACAGGATCTCCACTCAAGTGTGCACTGTGGCATTATTCACAACAGCCAAGATGTGGAAGCAGCCTGAATGCCCATCAACAGATGACCGGATCGATAAAATGTGTGCACACATACAACGGAATACGGGCCAGCCGTAAAAAAAAAAAAAAAAAAAAAAAAAAAACGCAGGAAATCCTGTTTGTGCTACAACATGAATATTATCTTGGGGACATTACACTAAATAGAATAAGTTAGTTGCAAAAAGACAAATAGAGTATGAGTCCACTTCACTGAGTTATCTAAAGTAGTCAGTTACAGAAACAAAATGGATGGAATGTGGTTACCAGGAGCTAAGGGTACAATGAAGGGAAATGAGGGTTGTTCAATGGATATAGTGTTTCAGTTTTACGAGACCAAAAAAATCCGAGGGGCGCCCGGGGTGGCTCAGTCAGTTAAGCGACCGACTTCGGCTCAGGTCCTGATCTCATGGTTCGTAGGTTTCAGCTCCACATCGGGCTCTGTGCTGACAGCTTGGAGCCTGGAGCCTGCTTCGGATTCTGCGTCTCCCTCTCTCTCTGCCCCTCTCCCACGTGCACCCTGTCTCTCTCTGGCTCTCAAAAATGAATAATTGTTAAAAAAAATTTTTTTTAAAGCAAGACAAAAAATTCTAGAGATCTGTTGCAAGGCACTGTGGATATAGCTAGCACTACTGTGCTGTGCACTTGAAAATGGTTAAGATGGTAAATTTCATATTGCATGTCAAATAGATTACCTGAACACATAGCAGTAGTAAACAAGATTAAACAAATAAACAAAAACCCAAGTTTAGCAAACCCCGGGTTAGCATTAAAACATGAAAAAATCAAGTATAGCAATGGTCACAGTACTCTCAAATTGAGAATAAACTACCTATCCAAGGGTACAGAATGTTCCAGGCACATCTGTATTACGAAATGATATGTGTAAGGAAGACCCCAATTCCTTCCCTACACTCTACTACTATCATACATATGATACATACAAAGGCCAAAAGCCCTTTGGCCACCAGATGCCAGGGCTTTTTCCTCCACACTGACCAATTCTCCAACACCAGCGGGGTGTCTAATGATTCGGTTCTATCCCGAAGACTATCTATCTGGAGTTAGCACAGACCCTACAGATTAAGGGCTCTGTGCTAAGACTGACTACCACAAGACTGCCCACCCCCACCCTGACTTCAAATGCCATGGCCAGGCCAGGCTGTCACCTGCACTTCTGACCAGCTATGTAGAAATGGGAGGTTCCTACAGCTTCTTTCTCAGGTTTGATAATCTGCCAGAATGACTCACAGAACTCAGGAAAGGTTCATTTACGGCACAACCAGTTTGTTTATTTAAAAAAAAACAAAACAAAAAAGAACTCAGAAAAGAGCCAAATGGAAGAGTGGGGAAGGAGCAGAGTTTCCAAGGCTTCTCTGGGTGTGCCACCCTCCAGCACCCCCACCAGCTTGGATGTTCTCCAACCCCCATGCTCTCAGAGATTTTTTTATGGAGGCTTTATTATTCAGGCATGGTTGATACAATCAACAGCCATTGGTGATGAGCTCAATCTCTATTCCTTCTCTCCTCCCAGTTGTGGGGCTGAAAGCTCCAACCGTCTCATCACAGGGTTGATTCCCCTGGCTACCAGCCTCTATCTCAAGGTGAGGTCGTTGACGAGACCAGTCTCCAGTCATATCTCATTAGCATGCAAAAAGACAGTTAACCTTTGGGAGATTTCAAGGGTTTTAGGAGCTGTGTAATGGGAAAGGAGGGTGGGTCGAGACTAAACACATATTTATCATGTCAGAGTATTAAACTCAAGAGCATTTTTGAAAATTATATTTGAGTGTGTGTGTGTGTGTGTGTGTGTGTGTGTGTGTGTGTGTGGAGAGAGACAGAGGAGGGGAGAAAAGGGGAATAGGTGACAAAAGGAAAAAGGAGAGTGGAGTCAAGACTGGAAGGAAAGCAATGGTAAGCATCAATAAGCAAAATCGTGTTGGATATTAATCGTGGGTCTTAACATTTTTCAAGACTTTATAATAGGGAAGTAATTTGACAGCCAAAAAAAACCAAGGCATTTTAAATTAAGAATTACACCAGATTAAACCTTCAGGGAATAGAAGGAAGCACTGGGAGGGGAAGTCCCTGTCACTGTCAGGCACTGGCCCATGGGCACAGCAACTGCACAGTGTGGGCACAGGAGCTCAGGACCCCAACCTGAGGGAGAGGAGCCAAAGGGGCCAAGGCCACCGAAAGGACTGGAGGTGCCAAAAGTTACACTTAACCTGTCGCACAGTTTCACCTGGATCCCCATATCTATGTGAATTTCCCTTTAAGAGTATTCAGCAAGTTTTTACTGCACATGCCTTCTCATGATGGTCACATTTCCCATTAATGATGCTGTAATACTGTCGGTCACATAACTAGCCGTCTTCTCCTTCTCAACGCTGTAAAATCCAATGAAAATTGATGTCAAAAGAATGCATGAATGCATCACTGAAATTACTATCAAAACACCTGCTCAAGGGGCGCCTGGGTGGCTCAGTCGGTTAAGCGGCCAACTTCAGCCCAGGTCATGATCTTGCGGTCCCTGAGTTTGAGCCCCGCATCGGGCTCTGTGCTGACAGCTCGGAGCCTGGAGCCTGTTTCAGATTCTGTGTCTCCCTCTCTCTGACCCTCCCCTGTTCATGCTCTGTCTCTCCCTGTCTCAAAAATAAATAAACGTTAAAAAAAAAATTAAAAAAAAAAAAAAAAAAAAAAACACTTGCTCAAAGAGGGAGGGAGGCTGGGATAAAAGCGTGCGGTAGACGTGAATCTTAACAACGAAGCTGGAAATTTTGGGCAGCCCGGTAGGGAGGACCTCAGGTGAAAAGAAAATCTGCCCTAATCTTGATACAGGTCTTTTTTTTTTTTTTTGAAGAGAAACAGAACTGGGGGACTAGAAAAATCAAAGATCTGGCCCCAACCTTGCTCCACATTAGTTCTGCGACTTTTGGCAAATAGTTTCGTCCCAGTTCTCAAAAGTGAGTATTAAGGAGGGTTGACTGGGATCAGTCATCTTAATGCGTCTTCAGCAGAACATTCTATCATTACGAGACGGAGAAATGTACAAAGTGACATGCTCCCTTGGAAATAGTCGGGAGAGAGGGTTGAGAACAAGGTCTCGGCGAGCACATTTCAAGACGCGTGAGCTATACAGAAGTAAATTAGTCTGAAAACTAAATGCACAAGTTGACAGCAGGAGAAAATGGAAAGTAATTTTTTTTTTCTCCTTTCTAGAGCTCCTTGGTACCTTGGAGCGAACATAGAGTAATCTTCTTAACTGTTAATGCAGTGGGGAATACGGGTGTCACTTAGTGAAGAGGTTCAGTAAGGAAATTTAAAGATCATAAATCATAAGGAATTATCTTGTCAGAGGCATAGTGCTCTGATCAGACACTCCTAGCTTCCTTTTTTAAAGAAAACTTTTAAATTCTAAAATAAAACAGTGATAGAGAAAAGCATTCCAAAATATGGCTTTATGAAGTGTTATAAGGCGAACACTTGTGATCAGCACCCAGCTCAACAAACAGAACTTTGCTGGCCTGCTGGCCACACCAGAAACCCCTCACTGGGTCCTGTGCCCGTCACCCTCGGTTACCCTGATCTTTACAGGAATCATTTATTTGCATTTCTTTGTGACTTTTTCTTCCACGTGTCCACTCACAGACACGATACTTTCATTTGACAATTAAAAAATTTTGGAATCTGCAGGTTACTCCCCACCCCATTCTTTTCTTCTAATTTATTTGTTAAAAAACTTGAGTCACTTGAGGGGCGCCTGGGTGGTTCAGTCGGTTAAGCACGTGACTTCGGGTCAGGTCATGATCTCACAGTTCATGGGTTCAAGCCCCGCACGGGGTTCTGTGCTGACAGCTCAGAGTCTGGAGCCTGCTTCGGATTCTGTGTCCCCTCTTTCTCTGCCCCTCCCCTGCTCACGCTCTGTCTCTCTCTCTGTCTCTCAAAAATAATAAACGTTAAAAAAAAAAAAAAAACTCGGGTCATTTGACCTATAGAAATCCCCCGAATCTGGATTTTTCTGATTGCATATTCATGATGCTGGCAGCATATTACTCCATACTTTTTTTTTTTAAACTTAAAATGTTATTTAATGTAACACAACTTAATTGAGTGTGGGAGACAAATGCACAGCAGGCCACATAAGGTATATCCGAGAGGCAGCCTTTAAAATGCCACGCGGTAGAAAAGGTAAGGAAGGTGACAATACAGCATGTTTAATCAAAAGGCTTTTATGACATTTCATTCTAAACCATATGTGACTCGTCATCTCTGGAGGATCTGGCAAAGATTTAGTTCTTTCCATCGCCAGTCATTTAAAGTAGACACGGGTTTGCTTAGAATGAAACTGATTCTAAGAGCACACCAAAACTGAACACAAGGAGTAAGACTAAAGTCAGCAATCTAGAGTCATCAAAGAGTGAGCTACGTAGCAGGTGCCCTGGACAGAAGACTGACTGTCCCAAGTGGTTACTAACAGAGATGAAAGTCGCCATCCTTGCAAAAGCAAGCCGTTTAGTGTCCGAACGGTAGAGTAGAGCCTATTTTCACTCCTTGGACTCTGCTGCGTAACAAAGAACAACTAGCAGACTTAAATGTAGAATTTAGCAGACAGCCTGCAACCACTTAAAAACACTTGCCTAGGGGCACCTGGGTGGCTCCACTGGCTGGGCAACCGACTTCGGGTCATGATCTCACTGTTTGTGAGTTCAAGCCCCACATCGGGGTCCCTTGCTGTCAGCACACAGCCCACTTGGGATCCTCTGTCTCCCTATCTCTCTGCCCCTGCCCCCACTTGTGTGGTCTCTCTCTCTCTCTCTCTTTTTCTCTCAAAAATAAGTAAACATTTAAATAAATATACATTAAAAAATAAAAAAGTAGTATTGCCTATAATAGTGTGAATATAGGGTCACAATATTTATTTGGGATAAACCTCTTATGTAAGTCATTTTAATAAACATTATTCATTCTTTTGAAATAGAAAGTATTTTAACTGAATAACTGGTTACAGGTAATTTCTGTGAAGACACTATATACATCATTTCTAGTATGTTAAAAAATTAATTTTTTAATGTTTTTTCTCCCAAGAGAGTGTGAGTGTGGGAGGGACGGGGGGGGGGGTGGACAGAGGATCCGAAGCGGACCCCACACTAAAAGCACGCCTGATGTGGGGCTGCAACTCAGGACCTGTGAGAACATGACCCGAGCCCAAGTCCCACGCTCGACCGACTGCGCCACCGAGGCGCCCCTCTAGTATGTTGAAATTACTTCAACCTCCTGGTTTAATTGTTTTAAACTCCTGGTCTCTCAGGAGGCTGTGATGTCTGCTTCCCACTCGGACGCTAGCCGAGGTTGACGCTGAATGTCTACAGTGCTATCTAACAAAACTTACAATGAAGGAAATGTTCACAGTGATCCACTGTCCACAACGGAAGCCAGGAGCACCTGTGGCTGTTGAACACTTGAAACGTGGCTAGGGTGACCGAGGAGCTAAAATTTTAATTTTACTTAATTTTACTTAATTAAAATTTAGATTTAAATAGCCACAGGTGGTTAGTAACTACCCTATTGGACTGCGCAGGATACTGAAATTTCACTGAAATTTGTACAACGGTGATTGGCTTATCTTCATTTATTACATAGTGGTACATAGTGGTACAGTGTGTAGAGATCAAAGCAAGATAAATGCTTGTTTTTCTCCACTCTTCACAGATTTTTCAGGAAAATGAATTGGTTCCCCATTCTCCTCTATCGGTGACCATTTAGTTTTTTTTTTAAGTATCATTGTGAGCTCATGGATTTAAATACGAGTTTCAACCAACTGCAATTAACATTCATTGTAAAATTCAAAATTGTCCCATCTTTGTTCAGTGGGAACGTCCTCAAACTGGCTCCAGAGTCCTTTTGACGTTGCCCTGGTAATCTGGGACAGCTTCGGGGCCACCCGAAATGAGAAGCTGTTCAGGGTCATCTTTTTACATTTCTTAACTCACACCTGGAGCAACCGTTCTTCCCAGAAGCTCCGATTTCTTTAAGAGGGAAAAGATATTTCAAGACCTCAGTGTGGATCCTAAGGATACTCTGTAATGGGCTTGGCTATTATTTCTAGGCCACATCAGTGAACAGAATTAGGAACTGTTTTATCTTTAAAGATGAGGTATCGGGGCGTCTGGGTGGCTCAGTTGGTTAAGCGTCTGACTTCAACTTAGGTCACGATCTCACGGTTCGTGGGTTTGAGCCCGGCGTCGGGCTCTGTGCTGACCGCTCGGAGCCTGGAGCCTGCTTCGGATTCTGTGTCTCCCTCTCTCTCTGTCCCTCCCCTGCTCATGCTCTGTCTCGCTCTGTCTCAAAAATAAATAAAACATTAAAAAAAAATTTTTTTTTAAAGATGAGGTATCTCCTGAGTTTGTACGAGTATTTCCAATTCAAATTTAAGACCACATGGTTTTTGTTTTGTTTTTCAAACGAATACTCATAGTCTCATAGATTTATGGTCAGTTAATTTTCAACAACGATGACAAGTCTATCTAATCAGGAAAGAATAGTCTTTTCAACAGATGGTGCTGGGAAAACTGGATAACCACATGCAAAGGAATGAAGTTGGATACCTATCTCATACTATCTACAAAAATTATCTCAAATCGTAGACCTAAACATACAAGCCTAAGCTATAAAACTCCTAGAAGAAAACGTAGGTGTAAATCTTTGTAACCTTGGATTAATTAGGCAATGGTTTCTTAGATATGGCACCTAAAGTACAATCAATAAAAGACAAACATAGATAAATTGGACTTCATCAAAATTAAAAACTCTTGTGCTTCAAATAACACATCAAGAAAGTAAAAACAGAGCCCATGGAATGGGAGAAAATACTTGCAAATTATATGTATTGGATAAGGGACTAGTAATCAGAATACACAAAGAAGATCTACAACTCAATCATAAAAAGACAAATAACCCAGTTAAAAAATCGGCAAAGTTTTTGAATAGGTATTTGTCCAAAGAAGATATACAAATGGCCGATAAGCCTGTGAAAAGTCACTCAGTGGCATTACTCACTAGGGAACTGCAAATCAAGACCACAGCCAGATGTCACTTCACACCTGCTAGTGTGACTATAATCAAAACGATGACAGAGCAAGTGTCTGCAAGGATGCTAAGAAGTTGGAATCTTCATACATTGCCAGTAGGAATGGAAAAGGGTACAACTGACTTGGGAAACAGTTTGCCAGCTCCTCAAAAAGTTACACAGGGAGTTAACATACCATCCAGCAATTCCACTCCTAGGTATATACCCGATAGAACTGAAAATATATGCCTACCGAAAACTTGCAAACAAATGTTCATAGCATCATTACTAATAATTGCCCCAAAGTAGAAATAACCCAGATATCCACTAACAGATGCATGGATAAGCACAGTGTGATATACAATAATATTATTTGGCCATAAAAAGGAATAAAGTGATATGGGTGAACCCTGAAAATATTATTCTAAGTGAAAGACTCTAGTCACAAAAGGCCACATGTTGTAGGAGTCCATCTATATAAAATGCCCAGGATAGGCAAATCCAGAGAGACAAAACATATTAATGATTGCCAGGGCCTGGGCTGAGAAGGAGTGTGGAGTTACCGATGACAGGTTTGGGTTTCCATTTGGGGTGATGAAATGTCATGGGGTCGGACCTTGTGAATCTGCTAACACCACTGAATTGTACACTTAAAAAAGGATAGGATGGGAAGTAACCCAAACAGCTTCTCAGGCATAGTTATCACGTTATATTTCTTCTGGAATAAAGAGCTCTGGCTTGAGCCCTGATATCGAGGCTCTTGTCTCGAGAGCATGGTTGATAAAGAGGGTCTGGAGACATACAGTGTTGTGGGTCTGGTACCACCAGACAAGACCCATTTCAAAGATAGGAATGAGAACTTCGACACTGAACTGATCAAAAGCACTTCTCTAGGAAGGGAAGACTCATTTGGGAATGAGAACATATGGGAACATAACCGGGAATGTTAAGCTTGGGAGCCAAATTTTTATGTAGAGAAAGGAGGATATGTTCCCAGTCCATTGTTTTGAGCTATGTATCCCCAGAGGAGAAGAGTTTGTGGATTCATCCAATACCCGGGATAATTTTGTTGATTATCTAAGGTGGGCTTAAAATTTTGTTTAATGATTAATTGCGATGAAATACACATAACGTTTACCATCTTAAACACGTTTAAGCACACAGCTCTCAGTTGTGATATGTACATTCACATTGTCGTGCAAGCAATCTCCAGAACTCCTTTCATCTTGCAAAAATGAAGCTCACTAAGCAATAATTCCCCACTCGCCCTCATCCCAGGCCTTGGCAACCGCCATGCTACCTTCCGTCCTAGGAGTTCGATTACTGTAGCTACTTTATACGTCAGTGGAATCACGCAGTATCTCTTCCTTTGTGACTGGCTTAGTTCTCGTTTCTTCCTATTGTAGCACGTGACAGGACTTCTTTCTCCTTTGGGCTGAAGAATATTCCGCTGTGTGTTTGGTCCGTTCATCCACTGACGGACACTTGGCTTGCTTCCATAGTTCAGCTATGGTGAATAATGCTACTATTAGCATGAGTGTATAGATATTTTTCCAAGACCCCGCTTTCAAATTCTTTTGGGTAAATACCCAGAAGTACAATCACTGGATCGTATGGTAATCCTGTTTCTAAGTTTTGGAGGAACCTCCATACTGGTTTCCATAGCAACCGCGCCATCTTACTTTCCCACCGGCAGTGCACAAGGGCTCCGATTTCTCCACATCTTCGCTGACCCTTGTCATTTTCCGTTTTTTGGTAATTCGAACGTACACGGGGTGGTAAGGTGGCTGCATGATGAGTTTGAAAAGGCTCTCCCAAATGCGAGCCTTACTTACTTCTTCTGGATGTTCGAAGCATACTGAAAGAACAGGGACCGTCGTAGCAAACGTCTGTGCGCCCTCCTTGTAACTTTGTCACATCACATGACTTTGCCGTATCCTATTCCACCCTTCCCCACCCCCACCCCCACCCCCGTGTTGAGATATCGCGTGCTGGGAGAGTTTTCAAGTTACCCAGTTCTCTCCAAAAATGCTCATGTGCTTTTCACTATTTGAGCAAGCAGAACTACACAGGCAGAATCATGAAATGTACCCAAACCTGCATTTTCTGTGCTAACCTCAGGTTCCCACTACTAGACGCCACGCACTCGCAGAGTCCTCATGATCACGCTACCTAGATATACACAGACGTTTCTACGGCTGAAGTCACAGAACACAATAGATACAATGCAACAGTGTTTGTGTTATTCTCCGAAATCCTATGTCCTAGGTCTGTTCCAGAATGTTCCTGGAACCTAGGAGTCTGGCCTATGCTGACATCCACTATTCGATTGGCACCTCTGAAGAGTGAATCTGTACCACTATAGCAACATCCGGGATGCAGACAGGCCATCTGAGTGCGACTGGGGCCATATGTCTCCCCTAAGGCCTGCGTATATACCTCATCAAGAGTGGGGCCCCCAAATGCCGGGAATGCCAGACAGACACGCACACTCCAGAAGGCAGCATCCCTGGGCCCAGGAGAGCATGGTGTGGAAGAGGTCTAATACCTCCAGAGGATGTCAGATCCTCTCAGGGACCCCAGATGTATGAGTGAGCGATTGGCTAAGAGAAGAAAACAACACAGCTCCTCATATTTCATCTTTCAAGAAAATAGCTACAACTACTTGTTTTTTATATTTCTATTAAAATCTCGGGGCGCCTGGGTGGCTCAGTCGGTTAAGCATCCAACTTCGGCTCAGGTCACGATCTCGCGGTCCGTGAGTTCGAGCCCTGCGTCAGGCTCTGTGCTGACTGCTCAGAGCCTGGAGCCTGTTTCAGATTCTGTGTCTCTCTCTCTCTCTCTCTCTCTCTCTCTCTGACACTCCCCCATTCATGCTCTGTCTCTGTCTCAAAAATAAGTAAACATTAAAAAAAAATTTTAAATCTCAATGCAGACAAGAAATCTTCCCAATTTTTTTTTTTTTTTTTTTTGGCATTTTACTTAAAGCCAATGTTTCTTCAGCCTTCACTGATTGACAAAAAATGCTTTTGCAATATCAATGATTATGCATTCTGGCCCGTTTCTTACAACCATTAGAAACATTTACTGAGAAGCCATATGCTTGAATTCAGAGTTGTTAATAATATCTTTAAGTTTTACATCTAGAACTATAAAATGCCAAAGTGCGCCTGAGGGTATCACGGATGTGAGTGTGTCTGGGGGTGGGGAATGGAAGACTGTAAGGGGTAGAGGGGAGAACTACTTGTGTCAAAAATCCCCCTCAAAAAAAGAGTAAGCACACATTTTTATTAAGGTCCCAATAAGTTCATATTGTCAAGTACATCTTTCTTTGTCACACATACAAATCAACATTATACAAGCTTCACTGATTGCCACTTAAACTCACTCGAACTGTGATTCTCAAGTCAGATTTGTCCTGAGAGGTTCACGCGTTGTGATTCACGGGGGCCTGAGCGTGCCTCACAGGCCTGTTCTCAGATGGCTGTTAGGTCTATGAAGTAGGTTCTCTTTACTCCACTGCAATTTTCCCCAGTGCGAAATTTGGTAGGAACTGCAAAGCTACCCTTGAATATAGGAGTTAAATTTCTCTATGAAAGTTTGCCCAAAGGTTGGCTCTAGGTTCTAGAGTCACCTAGGGTGGGAAGTGTGCTTGAAAAAGACAGATACCTGGCTCCCATTCCACATTCAGCAATCAGAAGCTGGGCGGTTGGAGCCCAGGAATGTCTCTTTTGATCCTATGCCTGTGGATGTTTGCGATCGAGTGACCCGTGCTCTACTCTTCACTCAACATGGTTGCCACGAGGGGCAAGATGTCGCAGTTTAGATGCAGTGACTCAGCTCAGCTCCTATGTGGGTAATTGAGAGACGCGGGGACCCGTACTTAGTCACTTGTCCTTTTAATATTAGCATAGACAGAAATGTTCCCAGCTCTAGTTCTAGGTGATTCTAGAACTGCCCTTAACTTTTGCCACACGGCAAGCACAGCATGAATAGCAAGGTTGGTTTTTTTGAGTTTGAGAAGAAAAATGAACAGGAAGAAAGTGCGAAAAAATTATGGAGACGTGAACATCTTTACAGAGAAGACCAACCAAGTTAGGAAGATAGTTTAGAAGAGCCTAAGTGAGAGCTGCATAAAGAAAAAAATCCAGGTTATAATAGTTAAGAAAGGAGAGACGTACTTAGTATTTAGTTTGTGCTAGAAGCTGGCTTTATTTTATTTTTATTTTTAAAGTTTATATATTTATTTTGAGACAGAGAGAGAGAGAGAGAGAGAGAGAGAGAGAGAGAAGGGGAGAGAGAATCCCAAGCAGGTTCTGCACTGTCAGTGTCTGACGTGGGGCTCAAACTCACAAGCCAGGAGATCATGACCTGAGCCAAAAATCAAGATGCTTACCTGACTGAGCCACCCAGGCTCCCTAAGCTAGTTTTATTTTTAACTCTTGGGTTAACTGGAATATTAAAGTGCTTATAAGCAGAAAATAGGACTTCTTCGTGGTTCTCAAACTTTAGACTGTATAAAATTCCGACTTAAAATTCAAATCCCGAGTCCTAGAGTTCCCTAAAATTTATGAGGGCAGGAAAAGACCCAGGAAGCTGTGTTTTTAACAAGCATCCTGGCTGATTCATACAGTTCTGTGAGAAAGTGTTCAAAGTATGATTAGCGCAGCCTGGCTTTTTCCTTATGTATTTGTCCTTCATTTTAATGTTAGAATCTTGATTCTCTGCTCTGAAAGCAGCCAGGCTTTTCTTAAAATTGTAACATTACAAAACATTCAAAGTGCTTAAAACAAACCTGCTTAGCAGTTTTCTCAAAGCCAAAGATTTCACTTCTTCTGTGTGGTTCTGTCTTTTCCCACAACCGCTCCGTTTAGCAGAAAAGAGACAAGTCAGTGAGACGTCAGAGGAGCATCTGGGCCAGACCTTCTGGCTGTTCTTTGGGATATATCTGAAATGTGCCTGAACTTTGCATTTTTGTCGGAGCCACTTAGTAGACTGTTGTATCCTAGGGTCCGTCTCAACTTTCAGGTGGTCATTTACCTCCAGAAAATCTGGATCACGAACTATGGGGTCTCTTCTAAAAGCTGGCAAATTGCTGAAGAGTATTGGCATTCCTAATGGCACAGAACAGTGAGACGCTGGTGAGTGGAAAGTGAATTTCCTCATTTCCTGACTTTTTATTCAATTCAGGAAGAATGACCAGCTTGAGTGAACCCAAAGATGGTTATTTTCACCCTTTATATAATAGATTTGAAAAAAATCAGGCTCAGTCACAAAGAGAAACAGCAGATTCCATTGGTGTTTCTCAGTGAGGCTGACCTTTTAACCCCATGAAATACAGGGGGTTTTTTTGCTGGTTTTGGGTTTTTAGGATCTGGTGGGAAGATGGATGGATTGTTTATTGCTTTGGAGAGTAATGCAAGTAAAATGTGACCTTGCTAAAAAAATGTGATCACTTACTGTTTTAGCAGGATGCTCTAGAAAAATAAGATAAATTACCCGAATCTGCTATTGTGCTCTCAGAGTCTATCTGAAAGGAAATGGTCATCTTTATGGTTAGTGAGCCAATACCACACACTTAAAAATTCAACTTAATGTCAGCACTCCAAGCTTACTCAAGCAATCTTTTCGTTCTTTTTTAAATTTTATTTTATTTTTTTAATATTTACTAATTTTTGAGAGAGAGACAGAGCACGAGCAGAGGAGGGACAGAGAGGGAGATACAGAATCTGAAGCAGGCTCCAGGCGCTGAGCTGTCAGCACAGAGCCCGATGTGGGGCTCGAACCCACAAACCGGGAGATCATGACCTGAGCCGAAGTCAGATGCTCAACCGACTGAGCCACCCAGGCGCCCCTGAAGCAATCATTTTGTTCTTACTAGCTCTTTCAGTAAGCCCACATAGGAGAGTCTATGGAGTATAAAAACTCCACATAAAAACACCTCAATATGGGGCGCCTGGGTGGCGCAGTCGGTTAAGCGTCCGACTTCAGCCGGGTCACGATCTCGCGGTCCGTGAGTTCGAGTCCCGCGTCGGGCTCTGGGCTGATGGCTCAGAGCCTGGAGCCTGTTTCCGATTCTGTGTCTCCCTCTCTCTCTGCCCCTCCCCCGTTCATGCTCTGTCTCTCTCTGTCCCAAAAATAAATAAACGTTGAAAAAAAAAAAAAAAAAAACACCTCAATATGGTTACTAAAAATGGCTGCTTCTTTATAAACTACAACTAAAACATGTAGACCCATTAGGCTTCCAAACATGTGGCATTTCGAAGGGGAATAACTAGTATATTAATAGAACAATACGTATTCAGGAGTCAGAGGTCAACAGAGAACATTCTCTGGTGTAGAGTTTTTCCACATTTTGCTCTATTAGCCTATTTCTAACAGATTCTATGGTTGGGCTCTGTAATTAATTACCTTTGAATAATCTTAATACTTAAATTATTCTTGGGGATGCCTGGGTGGCTCAGTCGGTTAGGCGTCCAACTCTTGGTTTCGGCTCAGGTCACGATCTCATGGTGCGTAGGTTCAAGCCCCACGGTGGGCTCTGCACCAGCAGTGTTGAGCCTTCTGGGGAGTCTCCGTCTCTTCCTCTCTCTCTCTGCCCCTTCCCCACTTGCGTGTTCTCTCTCTCTCTCTCTCAAAAATAAACATTTTTTAAAAATAAAAATAAAAAATAAGTTACTCTCATAAATTCTACCACTCTTAATAGCTTCCCGTTGTAGTCCATTATCACGACTGTTTTCAAAACTCTGCCTCTTACTGACACCTATTTGGAAATGTAAACCATCATCTTTTCTTATTATTCAGGTAATACCAATTATAACCGTTTAGTGACTATACACAGCAGCAAGGAAGTAATAAAAGCCTACTGGCGGTGTGAAAAATAAGTATAATAAATATCTAATGCTTTTTTCTTTAATGTTATTGCTTCATTTTGTTTTGAATGCTATTATTTATTTATTTAAGTAAGCTCTACACCCAGCGTGGGGCTTTTGAACTCATGACCCGGGGATCAAGAGTCACCTGCTCTACCAACTGAGCCAGGCAGGCACCCAAGTCTCTAATGCTTTTAACTGATCCCAGAAGCACTAAGCATCCCCTTCCTAAAATTGCTGTCCTCAGACAACTGTCAGGATGCCTGAAAATATCATATGGCTATGATTCCTTCTGGGAGTGAAGGTACGATCTCTAAAAAGCCCCTTAAAAAGGTCAGTATTGGATGGGGCTCCTCGGTGGCTCAGTCGGTTGAGTGTCCGACTTCGGCTCAGGTCATGATTTTGCAGTCCGTGAGTTCAAGCCCCGCAGCGGGCTCTGTGCTGACAGCTCAGGGTCTGGAGCCTGCTTCGGACTCTGTGTCTCCCTCTCTCTCTGTCCCTCCCCTGCTTGCGCTCTGTCCCTCTCTCTCAAAAATAAATAAACATTAAAAAAAAAAAGAAGATATTGAAAAGAGTAAGGGTGGGGGGCGCCTGGGTGGCTCAGTCAGTTAAGTCACTGACTTCAGCTCAAGTCATGATCTCACTGTTTGTGGGTTTGAGCCCCATGTTGGGCTCTGTGCTGACAGCTCGGAGCCTGGAATCTGCTTTGGATTCTGTGTCTCCCTCTCTCTCTGCCCCTCCCCTCTTGTGCTTGCTCATTTGCTCTGTCTCTCAAAAATAAAGAATAAAAGAAAAAGAAAGAAAGAAAGAAAGAAAGAAAGAAAGAAAGAAAGAAAGAAAGAAAGAAAAAGAAAGAAAGAAAGAAAGAAAGAAAAAGAAAGAAAGAAAGAGAGGTCAGTATTGGAGAAGCACTTCCAGAATGGTGGAGTAAGGCCTTCCAAAAACCTCCACAAAGAAAATGAGAAATTGGCAAAATTTGTGAAAAACAAGTTTTTCAGAACTCTATAAACTAATCAAAGCATTGCAATGGTTCGTGCAGTATTTCCTCAAGGACTATGACTGAGTCTCAGTAAGAACAGTGAGCTTTGTGACATTTCAACTTGCTCTGTTCCTATTCACTGCTCTTCCCAGCGCCACAGTGGCCTTGGAAAACAACAGCTTTATACATTGATACATGTGAAAAACAGCAACCTAGCAGCCACAAGAAGGGGCAGAATGAGTCTGAAGCCCCCCTGAAGCCACCCTCAAGACAACTGTCATTTTTAAGGCTGTCTGGAATCTCTCAGAAAACCTGCATTCTCAAGATCTGTCTCTATTCGACCTGATTTAGAGTAAGTTCTGTGCAAAGAGCTGTATCCCTAGGGCATCTGTAAACACAGCCAGTGGCAACTGTTTGCCATCACAGCTGCGTGTGGTAGTGATACCAGTTAAGACTAACAAGATGCTGAACAAGAAACATAAAAGGAGATGCTGGGGAATGAGATGTCTTCAGGGGCCTTTGTAAAGCTGTGACCTCTTACTGAGAATCCAGAAGGCCACATGCACGTGCAGGGTGGTGGGTACGTCTAGGCAAGAGCTTAGAAGGCTTCATCGCTCACCTCTGGCTGACACTGAGGCGACATACGAGCAGGGAGCGAAAGCGAAGGCAGAGATGGAAACGGAATACGGCAGGTGTGGCTCAACACACACGTTGGGCCTTACGAAAGCCTGGGGGACCTATTATTTCACTGCGTTTGAGGACACATCTCTCCAACCATTTGGCAACTGCTAGCTAACTGAGCAGAGACTTCCGTAGATGCAAGGGACAGAGAATGCATAGCTTGTGGAATTAATTCGGCAAAGTCACTAAACAAGCACACAGCAAGAACAGCAACAATAACGAATCCCAAGGAGAAGAAAATCTGGATACTTCGTATTTAGTTATTTATTTATCTTTCTGGATACTTAATATTTAAAACATCTAGTTTCCATAAAAAATTTGTGAGACAATTATATGGAATAATATATATATGTATATGGAATGGAATAAATGTATGGAATAATATATATGGAATATATATATATAATAAATGGAATAAATATATATATATGGAATAAATATATTCCATATATAGAATGGAATAAATATATATATATTTATTCCATGCACGGGAAAAAAGTAACACAGAACCATCCTAAAGGAAGTCCAGATGTTGGATTTACTAAACAAGGACCTTAAATCATCTTTTAAAAATATGTTCAAATCACTAAAGGAAACCATACCTAAAGAATTAAAACAAAGTGGGGTGCCTGAGTGTCTCAGATCATTAAATGTCCGACTCTTCAGCTCAGGTCGTGATATCACACTTGTGAGACTAAGCCCCACATCAGGCTCAGGACGGGCACTGAGTGCAGAGCCTGCTTGAGATTCCCAATCTCTCTCTCTCTCTCTCTCTGCCCTTCCCCCACTCATGTTCTCTCTCTCTCTCTCTCTCTCTCTCTCTCTCTCTCTCTCTCTCCCTCCCTCAAATAAATAAACTTAAAAATTTCTAAAAGAAAGTAAGAAAATGATGTCTCATCAGGTACAGAATATCAATAATGAGACAGAAACTATTAAAAAGAACCAAATATAAATTTGGGTTGAAAAGTGTATACTGAAATGAAAAATTCACTAGAGGGGCTCAATAGCAGATATGAACTGGCAGAAGAAAGAGGGAATTTGTATACCGGTCAATCAATTGGGATTATCCAGCCTGGTGAACAGAAAGAGAACAGCATGAAGAGAAATAAACAAAGCTTTAGAAACCTGTGTGACACCATTAGGGGTAGCAACATACACATCATGGTAGTCCCAGAAGGAAGGCAGAGTCAGTGAAAGGGCCAGGAAGAATATTTGAAGAAATAATGACCAAAAACTTCCCAAACTTTTGAAAACAGTATTTTACATATACATGCTCAATGAACTCTCAGGATAAACTCAAAGATATCTATCTATATGTATATGTATATGTATATGTATATCTCTATCTCTATCTCTATCTCTATCTCTCTATATCTATATCTCGACAAATCAGTGGATGACATATTCAGGCTGTTGAAAGAAAAAGATTACCAATCAAGAACTTCACAGCCACTGCCACTGTCTTTAAAAACAAAAACAAGGGGAGCCTGGGTGGCGCAGTCGGTTAAGCGTCCGACTTCAGCCAGGTCACAATCTCGCGGTCCGTGAGTTCGAGCCCCTCGTCGGGCTCTGGGCTGATGGCTCAGAGCCTGGAGCCTGTTTCCAATTCTGTGTCTCCCTCTCTCTCTGCCCCTCCCCCGTTCATGCTCTGTCTC
Source organism: Leopardus geoffroyi (assembly GCF_018350155.1). Taxonomy (NCBI): domain Eukaryota; kingdom Metazoa; phylum Chordata; class Mammalia; order Carnivora; family Felidae; genus Leopardus; species Leopardus geoffroyi. The sequence continues at coordinate 4,688,632 of NC_059326.1, forward strand.
TCTCTGTCCCAAAAATAAATAAACGTTGAAAAAAAAATTAAAAAAAAAAAAAAACAAAAACAAAAAACAAAGACAAACTGAAGATAATCACAGATAAACAAAAAAAATGAAAGAACTCATCGCTAGCATACCTACCCTACCAGAAAAACTAAACGCAGTCACTCAGATTAAACTGAGAGGAAAGTAGACAGTAACTTAGTTCCATCAGAGAAATAAAGAGTAAAAGATAACTATGGAGGTAAATGTGAAAGGTACTATGAATATATTTTTGCTCGTAACTATTTTATTTTGCTATCTGATTTAAAAGACAACTGCATAAGGCAAGAATTATAAAACTATGTTGATGAGTTCAGAATATCTAAAGATGTAAGTTGTATGACATTAATAGAAGGAGGGAGGTGAACAGAGCTAAAATGGAGCAAAGTTTTTGTATACTATTATAATTAAGGTCATATTAATTCGTCAGATTGTGTTAAGATGTTAATTATAATTAGTAGGGAAAATACCATGAAAATAACTTTTTTAAAAGTACAGTAAAATAAATAACAAGGGAATTTAAGTGGTATTAGAGAATCTCTCTTTGACACACACACAAAAGGTAGTAATGAAGAAACAGAAGAATAAATAAGACATAAGACACATAGAAAAGAAATGTCAAAGTGGCAGATGTAAATCCTACCTAAATAGTGATTACATTAACTATAAATGCACTTCAGTCAAAAGGTAGAGATTGGCAATATGGATTTCCAAAAAAGGAAACACATGATGCATAATGCCATCTCCAAGAGACGCGTTTTAGATTCAAAGATCCAAAATAAATTGAAAATTGAAGGACGGAAAGAGATACCCTCTGCAAAGAGTATCCAAAAGAGAACTGGAGGAGGGAACGTAATATTAGATGAAATAATCTTGAAGATAAAAATTGTTACTAGAAATTAAAAATTTTAAAGGGTAGCACCATCAGAGAACATAATAATTATAAATATATGCACCTAATGATAAACTCTTAAATTCCATGAAGGGAAAACTCAGAGAAGTGAAGGGAGAAGTAGACAATGAAACTCTAACAGTTAGAAACTTCATTATGCTGTTATCCATAATGGATAGAATAACTAGACAGAAGATCCACAAGGAAATGGAAGATTTAAACGACGTTATAAGCCAATCAGACCTAACAGACACCCATAAAACACTCAACAGTAGCAGGATGTACATTTTTCTCAATGTCCATGAAAGATTCTTCAGGATAGACCATATGCCAGGCCACAAAACAATCAAAAAGTTAAAAAGGAGTACAATCATACAAAATGACTGACTACAGTGAAATGAAATTAGAAATCAGTAGCAAAAAAAAAATTGGGGAAATTTACAAAGATGTGGAAATTTTAATAATACATTCCTGAATAACCAATGATCAAAGAAGAAACCACAAGAAAAAATAGAAAACACTTTGAGATAAACCAAATGAAGACAAAAAAGATTAAAAAGACTAAAAACGATGCAAGTCCATATAGGGATATAGAAATATATACAACTGGGTGGGGATCTGACTGATGTCCTAAGAATTAGAGTGGCCAGGTTTAGGAAAAAAATAAAGGATATCAAGTTAAATTTGAGATAAAAAACAAATACTTTTGGGGGCCCCAGGTGGTTCAGTTGGTTAAGCGTCCAACTCTTGATTTCGGCTCAGGTCACGATCTCATGGTAGTGAGAGCCCTGTGTCGAACTCTGTCCTGAGCACTGGGTGTGGAGCCTGCTTGACATTCTCTTGCTCTCCGTCTTCCCAACTTGAGCTCTGTTGCTCTCCACACACACACACACACACACTTTTTAAAGTATTAAGCAGGTCTCAAATATTGCATCAGCCCTAATTACACTAAAAATTATTTGGATCTCTGATGATTTGTGGTTATTTCATGAAAGGTACATTCATGTGATACAAATTAGACAAGACTAAAATTATCACCCTAGCCATAAGGGCTTTTATAATGATGGTTATTTTGTGGAAAGCCCACCAGACTTTGAACCTGGAGACCTGTCTTTGAGTATGAACTCTTTGACTTACTAAATATATGACAATAAGAAACTCCTTTGCGTCTCTAGCCCTTCATGTCCACAACAATGAAAATGGAAATACCTCCACCCGCTTTTCTTATCACACCAAGCTGCCGTGAGAATCAAGTCTACGTAAAATATGCAGACATCCTATGCAAATGTGAAAACCATCTAAGCAAATAGGAATGATTGTTTCCACCCATTTAATGAGCTGTTACTGTAAAAACAGCAAATGGTTTTGGGGAAGTCAGTGTCATTTAATAGATATTGAGCCAGGATATCCAAAAGTAACAAGAAATATAAGTGAGAGAAAGGTGATAGGTGTTAGAACCCCCTTAGACGTGTACTTTAGTTATCTTTCCTTGCAAGGTGTTTACAAGTTAGTTAAAAGGTTGTGCCCCTTTGGGGCGCCTGGGTGGCTCAGTAGGTTAAGCGTCCGACTTCAGCTCAGGTCATGATCTCGTGGTTCATGAGTTCAAGACCTGAGTCAGGCTCTGTGCTGACAGCTCAGGGCCTGGAACCTGCTGTGGATTCTGTGTCTCCTTCTCTCTCTGCCCCTCCCCCACTCTCACTCTGTCTCTCTCTCTCTCTCTCTCTCTCTCTCTCTCCCCCCAAAATAAATAAACATTAAAAAAAAAAAGGTGGTGTCCCTTTGACTCACGGTTGGCCTCACCCATAAAAAGGATCAGCTGTCTTGAGACGGCTTCCAAAATGCTCCGTATTTCCCACTCTCATCAGTATTTGTTTAGGTTTCTACTTGTCAAAAACCCAGCAAGTGGTCCATGACCACATCTTGTCTTAGGATATGTACTCTTCATCCTTTTTCACTCATCTTTGTAGACATCGAGGAACTCAGAACAACTGCTACTATCTTGCCTGTTGCCACCTTCCTCATATGCTCCTTGGCCGGCACAGCAAGAAGCCCGGGGAGAACTGCAGAGAGACGGGGGCGGGGGGGCGGGGGGACCCGGAAACACAGCACTAAGTGAGAAGCAGACCACACAGGCCATTCCATCTGTAGAACAGATCATCCGGAAGTAAGAGACGTAAAGCTTTGATTTTTCATTCCATTTTGGAAAGGAAAAAAATGACATTAAAAAAGAAGATTTATTATATTATTTTAGAAATACAACTTACTGCAGGCAAAAATTCACAGAGATACAATGTAGAGTGGCGGTTTCCAGAGGCTGGGGCTGGGGTGGCGGAAAGTGCAGGTTGTTTAATGGGGACAGAGTTTCAGTTTCCTAAGATGAAGAGTTCTGGAGACTGCACAACCATGTGAATATGCTTCACACTCCTGAACACTTAAATGGTTAAGATGGTACAGCTTAGGTCAATATGCCACAATTAAAAAATAAATTTTAAAAAACTCAACAATAAGAAAATGAACTTGATTAAAAAATGGGGAAAATATCTGCACAAACCCCTTACCAAAGCCGAGGTACAGATGGCAAATCAGCATATGAAGAGACGCTCAACATCACGTGTCATTGAGGAAGTGCAAATTAAAACAAGATACCACTACGCACCTGTTGGAAGGGCCCAAATCTAAGACACTGACAACACGAAATGCTGGGTGAGGGTGGGGAGTAACAGGAACTCTCGTTCATCGCTGGTGGGAATGAACAATGGGGCAGCCACTTTGGAAGACAGTTCAGCAGTTTCTTACAAAACTAAACATATGATCCAGCCAGTACAATCCTTGGTATTTACCCAAAGGAGCTGAAAACATGTGCACACAAAAACCTACCCATGGGAGGGGCGCCTGGGTGGCGCAGTCGGTTAAGCGTCCGACTTCAGCCAGGTCACGATCTCGCAGCCCGTGAGTTCGAGCCCCGCGTCGGGCTCTGGGCTGATGGCTCAGAGCCTGGAGCCTGTTTCCGATTCTGTGTCTCCCTCTCTCTCTGCCCCTCCCCCGTTCATGCTCTGTCTCTCTCTGTCCCAAAAATAAATAAACGTTGAAAAAAAAAAAAAAAAAAAAAGAAAAAAAAAAAACAAAAAAAAACCTACCCATGGAAACTTATAGCGGCTTTATTCATAATGGTCGAAGCTTGGAGGCCACCAAGATGTCCTTCACTAGGTGATGGATAAACTGTGGTCCCTCCAGACAATGGAATATTATTCGGTGCCAAAAAGGAATGAGATATCAGGCCATGAAAAGACATGCAGGAACCCCAACTGCTTATTAATAAGTGAAAGAAGCCAATCGGAAAAGGCTACATACTGTATGAGTCCAACTATGTGACATTGTAGAAAAGGCAAAACTATGGAGACGGTAAAACGATCTGTGGTTGCCAAGGGTTAGGGGGAGACAGGGATGAATAGGCAGGTCACAGAAGAATCTCAGGGCAGTGAAACTACAAATGACCCTCAAGCAACAGAGTTCCAACTGGACGGGGGGCCCATTTATATGTGAATTTTTCCCAGTAAGTACGGTACAGTAAAGTAAATGCATTTCCTCCTTCTTATGATTTTCTTAAAAACATTTTCTTTTCTGTAGCTTACTTTATTGTAGGAATACAGCATATAACACAGATAATGTACAAAATATGGGTTAATTGACTATGTTATTGGTAAGACTTCTCGTCAATGGTAGGTTATTAGTAGTTAAGTTTTTGTGGAGTCAAGAGTTGTATGCTGATCTTCCACTGCACGGGGGGTTGGCACCCCTAACCCCCACCTTGTTCAAGTATCAACTGTACTCTTAGGACACCACAATGATGGATACATGTCACACGTTTTCCCAAACCCATCGAATATACACCACTAAGAGTGAGCCCTAATGCAAACCATGGACCCTGGATGATTATAATGTGTACACGTGTACCAGTCTGATGGGGGACGTTGGTAATGGGGGAGGCTACGCATGTGTGGGGGCAGGGGAGTATGTGGGAAATCTCTTTACTTCCCGTTCAATTTTTCTGTGGACCGAGGACTGCTCTAAAAATTAAAGCCTATTAAAAAAATAAGTAAGTGCAGTTGCTATCTGCTAAGAAGGTAGTAAAATTTTGTCTTCCGGGCTGTTGATCGAGCAACTGGTATTTGTTACCAAATGTATCAGACAGAAGAGGAAACAGTAAACCCAAAGAGCTGCATGCTCGTTTCATATACATTTTTATCCCCAGGGGAAGAAGAACGAGACCGGAGCTCCACGCAGCAGCACAGAGTATAAACAGAGTTCGGAATCCCAAGTCAGCTGGCTTTAGGCTCTTATCCCAATTTCGACACTTAGTAGTTACGTGGCCTTGGGTACATTCGGGAGGCTCTGAGCCTCAGGTCTGTAAAATGAAAACAAAACCTACCTAAAAAATTGTTTGGGAGCCTAGTGTCACCCCAAGCAGCTCTCAGCACACGCTAATTCTCGGTCTCCTGGGACCATGGCTCGGCATAAGCCTTCAGGCGACAATCTGCCCTCGCCCAGACAGTTAAAATCGCAAAACCAGAAACGTGCGATCCCAGGTCGCTTCATTCACAAATTAGAGGGTGAAACCCAGCTCTGGGGACGTTAGAGAGTTACTACTAAATGCGGTTCAGTAAAGGGGACCCAGGCGGCCTCCCGGAGTGCCAGGCTCAGTGACAGGTCCAGCAAGGGGATCAGAGCGGTTTCCAGGGTGACCTAGAGCAGCGTGTGGGGGAGGGTGGAAGGTGACGGGCAGGGGTATTTCAACCAGGCCTCGCCTCACGCGAGACTGCCTCACTGTGCCCTGCCTGCTGCGCGTGGACGTTCGCTTAAAATATTTAGCATTCAGTCGGAATGTCTAAAACGCAAAAGATTTTCACCTGAACAGGAGCCAGAAACCTTTAGAATCTCATTAAGATGCCAACAAATTGACCTACTCTCAGTCCCCGGATGTCGTCCGCGGCTAAGGGTCACGGTCACGTTGCTCCCGGTGTCCCTGACCGAGGACAACCAGAGCGTGTGATTCGTCGAGTGTGCGTCCAAGTCCTGTCCCTTGGGGTGGGGCGGGGGCGCAACGAGCTGGTCACCACTTGGCTGTGACTGAGACACGTGGCAGAGGTGCTGGGGGCAGGACGCCGGCCACTGAGCCAGCCGCTCTGGTGCAGGATTCGTGCCAGGCCTGCGAGGACCCCAGGCCCCTGCACCTCAGGCCTCCCAGCCGCACCCCTTCACTCCAGATCCGGGCTGACACGTGTGGGAGCCGGTGGTATTGTCAGGTTTTGTCTGTGATCCTTGGAGCATCGGCATGATGCTCGGAGGGAAGTCTTCCTGGGCCTTTGGAGATTTGAGAGCACATCCCTCAACTGTGTTCATAGGAGGGGGCCTGTTGCAGCAACTATGGCTCTTTCTCTGTGTTTGCTCTCCGCCTTCGTTGAAAACGAAAGCAAATGAAAAAACGGATTAAGCCACAGGGAAATGGAACTCACATGGCGGCCCAGAGTAGAGACGCGACTAGATCAGGCAGTGGACTTTGCTTTCTTCGCCCCACCCCCCACCCCAGGCCACTACTCCCCTCCCTTTTCTCCCTCCCGTGAAGGGCTCGTCTGCCGTTTCACCTGCTTCGGCTGCTGCCACTATCCAGAGACTTGCAAAAAAACAGGTCCTACCCACTCTCCCGTCCGGAATTCGCTTGTGCGTCTCCGGCTTCCTGAGGCTTCCGTTCGGTGCCTACCATGAGAAGCTCTCCGGGAGGACTCAGAATTCCGCCTTCTTTCCTCTATGTCGTTCTTTCTCTGAACTGTTTCTTCCGTGATTCATCCCAGCCGGTCCTCAACCTCGAACCCACCCTTGTCACCTCCACCCTCCCCTGCCTCCTTCCCTGAACTGCGTCCGGCCAGCCACCAAGTCCTACCGACCGCGCCATGCAGTGACCTCCTGAATCCACCCTTCGCTTTCATATAGTGAACCCGGGACACTTTCAAGCATTTTCCAAGTAATGGCCTGTGCTGCTGTGATTTACATTCACGTGCACTGTCGTGCGTATTTTTAGCTTCGTCCATGGCCGTGGTTCCGCACGCACACACATAGCACACGTCTCCGAAAACTCTGTAATCTCCTAAGCGATAAGAGGGATGGGAGAATTTTTGTTTCCGGATCTGGTCTTTTGTCCCGAGCTCCTTAAAGAACTCCTGAGCAAGGAGGTGAAAGGAGTGTCTTGTTGTTCATAAGGAGCCCTTCCGATCTGAGTTTCTGTTAATCAGGCGGTTCTTGGAAAGCCTCTAGATAACCACCCAGCCCTTCGCCCATACCTTGTCCCGGGCGTCCCTGCCATCTGGCTCTTTCTGAGTTGTATCCTTTTATCACAAACTGGTACTCTAGTAAGCAAGCTATTTTCCTGAGTTCTGAAAACTGTTGTAGCAAATTGATGAACTGAGGCGGGGGCGGGGGGGTTGTAGGAACTTCGGATTTGTGGCTGGTAGCTCAGATACACGGGTAACCCGGACTTGAGAGTGACATCTGGGGGGGAGGGGCAGTCTCGTGGCATCTGAACCCTCAACCTGTGGGAGCTGATGCTGTCCAGGTGGATAACGTCAGAACTGAGTTGAATTACAGGACGCTCATCTGGTGTCGCACAATTGCTTGGTGTGGGAAACTGCCCCCAACATCTGGTATCAGACGAGAAGTACTGAGGGGAGCCCGGGTGGCTCAGTCGGCTGAGCGTCTCACTCTTGATTTCGGCTCAGGTCATGATCTCATGGTCCATGGATTTGAGCCCCGTATCAGGCTCTGTGCTGACAGGGTGGGGCCTGCTTGGGACTCTCTTCCTCTCTCTGCCCCTCCCCTACTCGCACGCGCATGCTCTCTCTCTCTCTCTCTCTCTCCCTCAAAGGAAATCAATAAAAAACTTTAAAAAAGAAAGGGGAGCGAAGCATTGAGCGTAGAGGAGGAGTCTGGTTTTTCCCTTCCCTAACCCCGATTCTGTGTCTTCCTCCTCTAATTCAGCTGCTAAACAGCAACCAGACGACTCCTTCCAAACTTGACACAGAGGACTCCCTTGTTATAAAACGTCAGTGACTTCCCCTTGCGTGAGTTGCCAGATAAAAGTAAGGGGTGCCCAGTTCAGTCTGAATTTCAAAGAAACAACAAATACGTTTTGTGAATATGATTATACCCCATGGGATATTTAGGACATAATTACACCGAAAGTTGTTATTTACCTGAAATTCAAATATAACCGGGCATCGTATTTTATTTGCCAAATCTGACAACCCTCCCACTTGCCTACAAGACAGAAGCCAAACCGTGCACGTGGCATTTAAGGCTTTCTGCCATTTGAACTTTCCCCATGGGTCTTCCCCCACTGACCCTTATAGTCAGACTTGTCCACTCCCCACTTGGCAATAATATTTCTCCAGCCCAGGGCTTCCCCCTCCTTCTCTTTGCTTGTTTAAATCTGACCCTCTTTTTTTGTTTTTTTTTTTTTAATTTTTTAAGGTTTATTTATTTTGAGAGAGTGAGTGGGGGAGGGGCAGAGAGAGAGGGAGAGAGAGAGAGAATGCCAAGCAGGCCCTGCACTGAAAATGCATCTCGATGTGTGGCTCGAGCCCACAAACCATGAGATCACGACCTGAGCGGAAACCAAGAGTCCAATGCTTAACTGACTGAGCCACCCAGGTGCCCCAAATGTGAGCCTCTTTTTAAGTCCCTTTCTTCTGTGAAACCTTCCCTGGGTTCTGAGAACTGGCACTCTGAGCCTGTAGACTTTATTGACTATATGGCTCTGATCTGGTTAAGATGCCTTGGAATATTGGATCGCCTGGGTGGCTCAGTCGGCTAAGCGTCTGACTCTCGGATTCTGCTCAGGTCATGATCTCGTGGTTCATGGATTCAAGCCCCATATCAGGCTCTGCCCTGACAGTGCAGAGCCTGCTTGGGATTCTCTCTCTCTCTCTCTCTCTCTCTCTCTCTCTCTCTCTGTGTCTCTCTCTCTCTGCCCCTCCCTCATTTGGGCTGTCTCTTTATCTTTCAAAATAAATGAATAAACTTAAAAAAAAAGAAAAGATGCTTTGGCATATTGACAGTGCCCTGGGACTCGGTAACACCAGAGCTAGCCAACGCAATGGGCATTTTGCTCGTCGCCTGGGCAGAAGCAAGAAGGCTCCAACCCCACAGACAGGCCAGCTCCAGCCGTGCCAAGCAGCTCACTGGTAACTGCCTGGCACAGACCTGCAGGGTGTAGGAGGAAAGCTCTCCCTGCAAAGAAAGCTGGTCCACGCAGAAGTGAAGGAATAGCCAGGTAGGGGCAAATTCAACATCTACCAAAGGCACCTTGCTACGGACGAGGGAACCTCCCTCTCGGATCTAGGGTCCCTCGGGCTTCCTGTTTGGGACCAAACACCCCCAATTCCTCCAGCCCACGTAACAGGGCTTCCCACACCCAGCACTCTTTCCTTGGACATTCTCAAGTCAATGTTGCTCGTTGAAAAGCAGACCCAGAGCCGGATCGCACACTCTGCATTTGAGGCTCCATGACCAACAGTAACAAGAAAAAACACAACAGTCTCCCGTCGACCCCTTGCTTCTGAGCAGACACATGATGTCGAGCTAGGTGTTTATCACCCCTGTCGCTCTCAGGTTTTACGCCTCGTTCCTAAGTCGGCAATATGGCCAAATCCTGTTCTCATACGCTATGATCGAGCTAGGCTTCCTCTGACCTACACTTGAATTTTCGGATGAATTGCTCAGTGCACTGGAACCACTTGTTCCCCGGCCCACGACCGCACACCGTTAGAAGGAAACAGCGAGGACGCAGATGTCCTTCCCTGGGCATTGTACCAATCTTCAAGTAGCAATGCGAGCAACTTCTCTGCCTCTCGTGGGCTCAGCTCCTCCTCCCTCCCCTGTTCCTCTATAAAGAAGCTGAACTGAACGTTCACACCCTTTCCCCACCTAGCAAATGCCGCCTCATACTGTACCCGGAGCCCCAGGGTGCCCGATTTCCCTACTTACACCCACATCTTACCAATGAATTTAAATCACTCCGCTCCTTTCTGCGCTCACCCAGGGTGTTGCTAAGTTACGGAAGATAATTAGGAACAGGTTTAAGAGCTCATTATAATTCCAGTCACGGTGCTCTCTCTCTCCCTCTCTCTCTCTCTCTCTCTCTCTCTGCCCCCCCTCCCCCTTTTGAAGGAGCAGGAGGCACGGGAGGAAAATGCTCGTTAAGCCCACATCAAGAAAAACCTTCATTTTTAGAGCGGGTAGCACCGGGCTCTTGCAAACTGCACAAATGAGTCCTCGTGGCGGAAATCCATGAAACACTTATTCGGACCCCCACCTGCTTCAAGGAAAACGTCAGGAAAGCACCTGGCCTCTAGTTGGGGATTGTTCGCGCCCGCTGACGATGGATGGGGCCGCCAGGCAACGAGCAGTTAAAACTTTATAAATTCTCAAGTAGCAGGTGGAATCAGTCTAATCGCCATCTGGCCGAACGTGGTGTTTCAGGCCATAAGTGCCGCCTCCGTGTCTGAAAAGTGACTCCCTTTGATTCCCCAAGCGACCCTCGCAGGAGAGGTCCGAAGAGAATGGAGTTGTTTTTTTTTTTTTTTTTTTTTTTTTTTTAATGTTTGTTTATTTTTGAGACAGGGAGAGACAGCATGAACGGGGGAGGGGCAGAGAGAGAGGGAGACACAGAATCCGAAGCGGGCTCCAGGCTCTGAGCCGTCAGCACAGAGGCCGACGCGGGGCTCGAACTCACGGACCGCGAGATCGTGACCTGAGCCGAAGTCGGACGCTTAACCGACTGAGCCACCCAGGCGCCCCGAGAGCGGAGTTTTAACCCACTGTGATTCATGTTACAAAATGAGTTCGCCTGGAAATATTGTTCCGTGTGCCAATGGCGGGGGAGGGCAGGTCAGAAATTTGGGGAACCTTCAAAACTCCAACCACCTGCAAGCAGAGAGATATCACCGTTCTCTCTCCGAGGCTGGAGTCCCTGGTCACTCCCCGATGACCTGGCGCCCTCTGGCCCAAGCCAGCCCCATCCTCCTTTGACCCCACCGGCTTGTTCGCAATCTGTGGTCCTCGTGTTCTCACACTCCCTGAGAAGGCAGAGCTGAAGCTGACACGGGGGCAAGGCACCGTCTGTTAGATGGCAGGAGCCAAACCCCCCTGCACCTGTCTCTATTCCATTTTCCTGGGAGACCTCCATTTGCCGGTGGAGAACCCATGTGGCCCCCAAATTATTCTCTGATGCTTTTCTCTCCTTAGGTTGTAAGCACCTGGAGGTCGGAGAGTGCCTCACTCCTCTCTGCACCCAGAAAAGCTTTTTATTAAACAAATGAGTTTTCCTTACGTGGAAGCTTTCTAGTCTGCCTTGGAAAGCTTCGGCTATTCCCAGGGTGCCTGGGGGGCTCAGTCAGTTAGGCGTCCAACGTCAGCTCAGGTCACGATCTCACGGTTTGTGGGTTCGAGCCCCGCGTCGAGCTCTGTGCTCACAGCTCAGAGCCTGGAGCCTGCTTCAGAATCTGTGTCCCCCTCTCTATCTGCCCCTCTGCCCATCGTGGTCTGTCTGTCTCTCTTTCTCAAAAATAAATAAATATTTAAAAAAAATTTTTTTTTTAAATGCTTGGGCTATTCCAACCATTAACCATTTAGATGTATGCCTGAAGCACGGAGAAAAAACTGTACAAAAATACTCTTCTAATACATTAAGAGGTCTCCAGAAGAGAGAGCCCTTCCATACTTACACTACTCAGCCGTTTTCGTTTTTGTTGTCATCGTACTGATGTGGGAATAGTGTGAGGACCTCGTTTTTATTTCAGCTCTGGTCGCAGACAAGAATTTCTGTGGCTCTCTGAGCACTGCACTCTGAAGGGGAAAACACTGCACAGGGCCACACCCCCAACCCCAGGTGAGCTCCCGACCAACGTCACCCTCCCCCGTCGCAGCTAGTTACGTGATTTTAATCCAACGAACCAAGCACGTTTGCGGGCATGTATTTTTCAAGGCATACCAGTGACTGACGTCGGCTCAAACCCTGCCTCCGTCCCAGGAGAGCTGTGTGCCCCTGGGTGAGGAACTTACTTTCCTCAACCTCGGGACCCTCACCTGTCAACAAGATACTGACAGACACCTCGCAAGGACGTAAGCGTTTCGCACTCTGCACATGAGGCAACTAGCATGGCACTCGGCAGGTGGCAGATATTTAATAAATGGCAGCAGACCTTATCATCGTTATTCTTCTAGGTACCAAGCTGGTAAGATGAGGAGAGTGAGTGGCCATGGGTGACCTGTACGTCCCGCTTTTAGGAGATTCCCAGGGAGCACAGCACCGGGGAACAGGTGCGGGTGGCGGACTGCAGTATTCTCTGAAAGTGGGGGGCAGCCTGGGGCCAACCTGTGTGCAAATGGATAAGAAACACAGCGGCTACCCCTGATAGAATACTGTGAAGCAGACAGAGGCATAAGCCAGAGGTACCGTCAGAAACATCCATTGGTTTTTACGTATTTGTTTCAGAAAGGTTTCTATTTTCTTAAGTGATCTCCACACCCAACATGGGGCTCAAACACACAACCCCAAGGTCAACAGTAGCACGCTCCCGTGACTGAGCCAGCCAGGCACCCCCACCCCCTGGTGTTTAAAACATAGTCTGCCATTGGTTAAACATTAGGAAACGTGCGTCCTAAAGCACAATACCATTCTGTAAATTTAAAAAACTTAACATTCGAGGGCATCAAGTGGCTCAGTCGGCTGAGCGCCCAACTTCAGCTCAGGTCATGATCTCGTGGTTTGTGAGTTCGAGCCCTGCGTCGGGCTCTGTGCCGACAGCTCGGAGCCTGGAGCCTGCTTCGGATTCTGCATCTCCCTCTCTCTCTGTCCCTCCCCTGCTCGCTCTCTGTTCTTCTCTCAGAAATAAACACTAAAATAATTATAAAATAAAGTGCTTATATTCACATAACCACGCTCTGTACTGTTCAGAGATCTGTACAGATCCAGGGACACACGCCAAACGTACCACAGCAGGCGCTTGTAGGCCCGGGGGAGAAGGGTTAATGAGAGTGGGGCGTGGGGATGAAGTGGGAAAAAAAAGAATAAAATAAAACGAGAGGGGCTCCTGGTGGCTCAGCCAGTTGGGCAACCAACTCTTGATTTTGCCTCCGGTCATGATCTCACGGTTCCTGGGTTCGAACCCCGCATCAGGCTCCATGCTGACAGTGTGGATGCTGCTTGGGATTCTCTCTCTGTCTGTGCCCCTCCCCTGCCTGCACTCTCTCTGTCTCTTTGAAAATAAACTAAAAGAAAAAAACAAAACAAAACGCGAACAACAACAAAACACCCACAAAAAAAACGAAAGAAGGCCTTTCCAGACTATCGGTGAATTTAAATGCTGAACACATCCCTTGGCTTTATGTTTAAAAAAAAAAAAAAAAAAAAAAAAAAGCATGTTGGTCTCTACTGTGTGACTTGGCTGGCTTTACTTGAAACGAAATGACAAGGACAAAATGGAGTCCTGGGGGACTCCTGTTTATATCCACAGTACTTAGCACAGCACCTAGAAGGTAACGGGCAGAAAACAAATGCTTGAATGAATGGACAAAACAACACATACTTACACTCACTTAGAACTCTGCCTCCTTAATGTCCGGAGGCTGACAGAACCCTTGGAAATGGCGGAAGCTATTCCTGAGAGCTCGCTGGAGGCGTGGATGCCTCTAAGAGATGAGGAGGAAGGAAAAGAGGCCCTTTGGAGCTGGTTTTCCAACCCTCAAGGAGGTGGGTTTAACCTCTGGAGGGAGATTAAGGAGGAAACAGGAACAGGAAGAATAACCCACCAGAGCACGCGGTGAAGGGCAAAATTAGCAAGCGTGTTGAACTCTACAGAACCCGAAGGAAGGTGACTCTGCTCTGTTATGGGGTACGGCACACAGGATACCAAGCAGTAGGACCGATTCTCCGTGACATCCGGGTGGAGGGTCGAATCCCAGACCTAACTGCAGATTCCAGGGGACGTTGCCTTCTGAACTGCCGTATGGCAAGCCAAGGCCAACGATCCCAGGGTCTGACAGGGCTCAAATTGCCACCTGCAAATACGCACAATGACTCCGATCTCCCCTCCCTACCCCATTCTGTATTTATGCGGGGGGAGAACGTGCCTTTTAAGCGTTTTATTCATCTTGAAGCGATGAGGCATGTGATGGTGCTAAGTGACCGGGATCAAGCAGCCTGTCCAATCCCTGGGTTTAATTTCTGACAGTCCTTGGTACCTAATTCATCTCTTCACAGCCCATTCATTCCATAGCAGGAGACCTGCCCGTTTGCTGCGTTGTCCCCAGTCGTCTGTTTACAGCAGTAACACTTCTGGGAAATGTTTTAAGAATCTTACTCCGGGCATCTCTATTCTGACAGGCAGAGAGCTGAAGGAGAAAACTGCCACAGGCGAAGACGAACGTTGGGGTTAGAAGGGTTCGAGATCTAGACTGGCCTGTGTTAGGGAAGGAACCCAAGAAGCCAGATTTTTCAGAATCCTCAGTGTTCTCCTTCGGTTTTAACGTGAAATTGCTTCTCATTTCTGGTGTCATTTCTTTTCTGAGACGTTGGTGTTTACGAGTCAAGCAAGAAACACGGTCAGACCTTAATCCGAAAGTCGTAGCATCTTTAGACAGGCGCCGGCCAGGGTTCCAGACTGACTTTGTGACTTGGTGAAGGAATACGCCCAAGAATCACCATCACCACCTGACAGCCAGAAGTAGGAACTAGGAAAGTATTGGGTACCACACCTAGTAGGAAGGGCCTTCCCCTCAAACCCTCAGGACTTGCCCAGGATCAGAATCATTAGACATCCGCACATTTTTGTTCAGGTCAGGATTCCCAGCTAAACCTTCTACAAAGACTCCCTGGGAGCAATGAGCAACCAGGTCAGCGAAGAAAGTTCAACCAGAGTCTTTCGAGTGGAAAAGTCCAGATCGGAACCCTCTACTCTCCTCCTTCTCTGGCTTCTCTCCAATTCGTTCTGCATCATGAAGCCAGAGCGATCTTTTCCAAGAGTATCTTGCCATCCCCGCCCCAACCTTAACTGTGTTTAAACAGTACCTCAGTATAAAGGGAAAACCCCACTGTGGCTTCCAAGGCCTTGGATGGTCTGGCCCCTATTTATATCTCCAGACTCACTTAATGTCGTACAATTTCTGCTGTGGCCACCCTGGCCTTCTACGCATTGTGCTCCCTTATACTGCAGGGCCTTTGCACGTGCTCTGCTCACTGACGGGGATATTCTGTCTCTCTCATCTTCCACCGCCTCCTACTCATTCTTCAGTTCTCAAGGCAATATCACTTCCTCCAAGAACCCCTCCCTGAGTCTCTGGTCAGACCCGACGCGATGACAGGCTCAGAGCACGCTACGCCCACCTCTTGCCAGTTGTAATGTTAGATTCATCGGGTGATGCTTTGACGGGTTTTCCCACTAAATCACAAATACCGAGAGGAGAGGACAAGAGGCCATGTCCCCTTTGCAAACTGTTGTGTTTACGGTATCCAGGCAGTACTTTCTTCAATAATCGCCTGAATGGGTAAAGCGATGGATGAAGCAACCAGGGCTGGAACCCACTCACACAGTTGGGACCGCAGACACGGGGCAGAGGCGGGAAGGCTGTGCGTACAGACCACAGGACTACGGAGTAAGCAACGTGACCTTAGATCGGGGCTACAAGTGTTTCCCGAGCGTGCCTGCTGGGACATGGAGACGTGGACGGGCAGGAACAGCGAGTGGCAGCGGCTGTGACCCCTGAGGCCCCTGCCTGCTGGACACTGGGCTGGGCTTCACGCGGGGCCGCTAGAGGCTGAGGGTGCAGGTCCGAAGTCAGGCTGGGGTACAGTCTTGGCTCCCTCCCTTACCAAAGAGTTTCTGTAGGCAAAGCACTCGAGTGCTGGGGGCCCCCCTCTCCTCGTTTGTAAAATGGGACAAGAAGAGCATTTGCTTCAGACCGTTATTGTGAGGCTTAAATGAACTAACACACGCAGGGCCCTTCCAGTAGTATTTGGCACACGGTAAACACCGCGGGGATCACAGGGGTTATCGCCATCCTCATTTCAGGCAGAAGGAAACTGGCACTCAGAAAGGTTTGATCAATTTGTTGAGAGACTCACAGCAAGGAAATGGCTAAGTTAGAACTCAGCTGGGGTGAGTCTGTCCTCAGGGTCTTTCCTCTCTTGACCCTGTTTGGATTAGGGGCGAGGTAGCACCGAGCCTCTAGGCCGAAGGTCTTTGGTGCCTGCAAATAAGCTAGACCAGGTCAGCTGTGGGGACAGAGCAGGCAACAAGCAGAGGAACAGGGGGGACAGGCAGCCAGCTGTACGGAGTCCTGGCCACAGGTGCCCAGACAGAGTCGAAGTTTCCGGGACTGGAGCAGAGCAAGGACCAAATGATGGGACCAGGAAGCTCCATCAAAATTCACAGTGGCTGGGACCAGTTTGCAAAGTCGGCGTGGGATGAGCGAGATAGTTGGTGATGCTAGGCCGGGCCTTGGAAGTCCATGAATCAAGATTGGAATTATTCCCAAAGCTTGGGAAGGCACTAGGCCTGCAGGAGGGAGGAATGAGGGACCAGCCGTGGGGACAGAGTTGAGGGGCCAGCCAGGCATCACAGCAGTGGTGGGGCCTCTTCCTGAGGCTTCAAGCCAGGGGTGCGGGGCGTGGGGGTTCAGACCACAGCAGGAGGCGTGTGAGCCTGATGCCCCACATTGAAGCCGGAAACGCATTTTCCCGTAGATGCATAGTTATGCGTGGTGTTGGGGTCGACAGGGGTCTGCTAAGGATAGCAGCATTTGAAGCACGACAGTGTAGGGCTCCCTGGATCTCCCAGTACAAACCCAATTTCCATACTCTGTCCTGTTCTTTTGTTGTGGTGAGAACATACGTACTTGCCAAATCATGGATCTCAATTTGGGGTTCAGAAAATATGGCCCCTATAACTATCCTTCAGCTCTATTGTGAATTAAACCAGCTCTTGTGGACTGGATCTGGGACTCTAATTCCTATTTCTATTTCCTGTGGGAAAATCCAGCCCAAGTTCCAAAGAACTTTTGGAACGGAACCCACTCATAGGTTGGGCACTGCCTACCCAGTGGAAAAATCCATTTGCTTATTATTAAGTTCAACGATAATGACATCGTGCTCCTCCCCGACGTTATTCCACATTCTCTTCATCCACAAGAGATGGTATTTTAACAAAAACCAGAAATACCGAAAACTGTGGCTTGACAAAGAACCCAGGGTCCCTTCAACAACATGTGAATTAAAGGGAGAGAGTTTGCCGTTTTCTGACTGAAAGCTAGCTGTTCTTGAAAACACAGCAAGGTTAATGGGGGTCATCCTCTGTAGGGATGTGTCAGCCCACCAGGCCACTTAATGCACGAGGACCAGAGGAATCTTGCCTGCACTTTGGGAGGACCTCACTTGAACTCGGCTTTCTCAGCCTGCCTTCTCTTCTGGGGGGGAAAGCAACTTCCTTTTGATTAAGCATGACACGCTGGACCTTTTCGTTTCCTGTGAACGAAATCCTTCCCTCTCTCTCCGTCTCCCCTTCCATCTCACCGTATTAACCAGGGCCTTAGTTCCTGCATCTACCAAAGCATGGATGACCGGAGCCACAAGAACCTATACGGCCTTGAGTTTGAATGTCCCAGATTCTGCTGGTTGGTTGACAGTCATTTTTCCCCATTAACAAAGAGCTCTGTTTCATTTTTTTTTGCACAAATGATATCAAAACAAGAATACAGAAACAAAACAACCACCACAACCATCCGTAAATCTTACCAGCCCTTGGAACATCTATTTCCTCAGTCCGTGCCCAATGGCAGGCCTGCTGACCCACTTAGTTTACCACTGTCCCACTTAGTTTCTCAACTGTCACTCAGTGATGGAGTCACCAGACACAAGGCACATGAAGATGTGTCAGGTTGATCCCATAAGGAAGTCAACCTGCAAAGTTTATCATCAGTCCGGACACTATTTCATTCAACTTTAACGAGGAAGATTGAATAGATTACTTCCCAATGGAACACACTTCTTGTCCATGAAGTAGGCAAGTAGATAGCAGTCGTATTCTGTGCCAGTTCCTGAAGGACACTGAAAAGAATATTTCAATTCTAGAAGGGATATAAAACAGATTTCTTTTTTTTTTTTTTAACGTTTATTTCTTTTGGGGAGAGGGCAAGTGGTGTAGGGGCAGAGGAAGGGGGGCAGAGGATCCAAAGTGGGCTCTGTGCTGATAGGCGGTCAGCGGTGAGCCCAATGGGGGGCTCAAACTCACAAACCGAGAGATCATGACCGGAGCCGAAGTCGGATGCTCAACCAACTGAGCCACCCCAGCTCCCGGACATAAAACAGATTTCAGCTAAATATCTCCCAACTGGATTCCCGGCCCTGAGTTACAAAAGTAAAATCCTCATTTCTAATATGATGGGACCCGACCTTTCCACCTTCCTGTATTAGTTGACATGCCAGAGTTTAGTCACAGTATAGACCACATAAAGAGCAGGTCTACAATGGCTAATACCCATAAAATGCTATGTTTCTGGGTTTTGTTTTTGCTTTTTTTTTACTTGAGGATTTCTGAGAACCTTCCAGTCAACAATGTACATCAATGGTGTTTATTACATTTTTCTTAAGTTTACTCTGAGGGAGAAAGAGAGAGAGCACAAGCAGGGGAGGGGCAGACAGAGAATACTAAGCAGGCTCCAAGCGGCCAGCACAGAGCCCGACTTGGGGCTCGAACTCACGAACTGTGAGATCGTGACCTGAGCCAAAGTCAATCACTCAACCGATTGAGCCACCCAGGCGCCCCAATGGTGTTTATTATCTTAATGAAATCCGAAGTAAACTCTTTATTTTACAGGTGGAAAAACATATTTATAGGAGAGAGAGAAAAAGATTGTCAGCTTAGTATGGGCAGCACATTCCAAAGATATTGATGGGAACAGAAGGCCTTATGGAAAACTGAACATTTTCTGCCACGTGATTTCTTTGTTTTAGGTATTTTTTTTTTCTCTTCTAGACTATTTTTGTTCCTAATTCTGCTATAGAAAATTTTCCTTCTATGGGCATTTCTCTTCCACAGGGAGAAAAATATCAATGAAGGGAGAGAAAGAAAAGAGGCAGATGATTCTTAGAACTTTGCTTTCCATCCAGAAGGGTCTCTGAGACATAGATGACCCTGTGACTAGCCTCAGAGTGACAAGGGCTTCCTGTCCAGGTATCTTTTGCTCTCTTGATTTGGAGGGTAAGATGAAAAACTTTCACTCACTTTAACTTCAGCTGAAATTACAGACAATCGTCAAGTTTCTTGGAACTAAATACTTAACCTTCACTAAGCTGGATAAGCAACTTTGTCATAACTTTTCCAATTCCGTAAAGTAGAAACAATGCCAGCATTATAGCTAATCTAATCAGCAAGCCCAGCTAGAAGGTATCAGAATAGCGTGTGGTCCTTCGAAATAAGAGAACATTTTAGCAATTCTGCTTAACTCTTGAGTTTATTTGAACCCTTGGCTCCATGGAGAGAATTTCCCTATATCGACCTCTGCTTTATTTTGAATTTTATTAATGTAAGGTTCTAAATTGGCCGGGCTTATTCCTTTACCCATTCATTTGCTGTTTCAGCCAACAACTATTGGTCGAGCACCTACAATTTGCTACTCGGGATATAACAGGGTAAAGTCAACTCAGGCCTGTGTTTTCACGGAGCTTACACTTTAGTGGGAGACTGGCAGTGAACAAAAAGTTAATGAATATTAAGATGTTAGAGAGTAATAAGGGCTTTGTACTGATTTGAAACAGGCACCGTCATGAAGACAAACTAAACTCGGTAGTCAAAAAAGATCTTTCTGGGGCATCCGGGTGGTTCAGTCGGCTAAGTATCCGACTTCGGCTCAGGCCATGATCTCATGGTCCGTGAGTTCGAGCCCCGTGTCAGGCTCGCTGCGGTCACCGAGGCAGCACAGTGGAACACCTACACTCGAGAGCTAGACTCGGGCATCTGAACACCAGTTCTACTGCCAGGATTCGAGCATCCAGGAGCAAGTTCCCTAACGCTTCTGAAGGTTTTGTAACCCTTTGTTTCCTTGTTGGTAAAATATGGATAATGATGGTTTCCCACTCACAGAGATGTTGCAAAGCTTAAAGGGATTCATGTATGTTAGAATAATGCCCAATACATAATAAGTGTGATAATAAGGGATGGTCACTATTATTAGTATCAAAAGTGCTAAGTATATACAATTACGTTCATACCTGCATTATTCCCAATAGCTAAAATGTGTAAGCAGACCAGATGTTTACTGATGGAAAAATAGATACACAAAATATGGTCTATACATACAATGGAATGTCACTCAACCTTAAAAAGGAAGGACATTCTGACACAAGCTACCACATGGATGAACCATGAGGACATTATGCTATATGAAGCAATCCAGTCACAAAAAGACAAATACTGTATGATTTCACCTAAGATGGGGTCATGAGATTCATAAATCCGGAAATTCTACAAAATAGGAAAGGTGAAAGGTCCAGGGCAGCCATAATCTTCATAAATGTCCACCACAGTCCACCCCTAGCCTTCCGGGATCAACATACACTCTTCCTCCACAGTGAAACTTAACAACCATACATGGCCTAGAAAACGGACCAAAAAGTTCCCATGATGGAAACACGTGATGTCATCAAAATATCAATGATCCTTAAATCAATCTGCAAAGTTAAGGGGATAAGAACCAATGGGGGTCAATGTTGGGCAGGTTCAGTTGGAAAAGCTAAAGTGAAGGTCAAATCTAGAATCCAGGAGATGGTCTGGCTTGGACACATGAAGGGAGGAATCATTTGTGCATTCGGCTTAGTGTTGGACACAATGGCCAAGGATGAAAGCTTGGGCAACACTTAATGGAGGTGGGAAAAGAAAAGCAGCCAACAGAAGATGCTGAGGAGGCAATCAGGAGAACAGCCAGGAGGGATGAGATGCTAACAGAGCCGCTAGGAGCAACCCAGGCACAGGGGGGTGCAGAGACTGGGAAAGAGAAGAATCTCTAGTCTTCAGACTAGCTTCCCAAACCATGAGTGCAAGCCAGAACTCGGTGGAATGAGTGGTGCGTGAGTAGGAGGCACCGAGGGGAGGCAACCAAGGCCACACAACCCTGTTATGAAGTTCGACTCCAAAGGGAAGGGGAGGGATGTGGCAGAAACCCTTACATAACAGAATGGCTATGTTCAGCCCCCACATGAGCACACACTGTGGAGATCAACCGTCTAGGGCTCAGCATGAACATTAATCATCTGCGGGCGCAGTTCGTACACATGCTTGGTTTTTCATTTATGTCTCTGCAAAGGCCCCATTAGTTTGTTCAGGCACAAAGATTCTAGAGACTTTCCATTTAGAATAGTTCTGCAAATGGGCACTTAAATAGAGACAATGGCTTTGGCAGTGATTTGGGGGCTTTAAAAAATAAATTTGCACCAGTAACTCTAGATGTTTTTATTTTGTTTTTCTAGGGTGAGTTACAAGCCATTTCTAAGAAAACATTTATCCTGTGACAGAGAATAACTTTTTTCCTCCCATACTTGTGTGTTCGATTTTGTAGTTTCGCCGGTTCGCTCTTACTTAATACCCTTGGTTGGATATGTACCCTTCTCTGTTTTCTATAAAAATTGGGCAAAGGACATATGGATTCAATTATTAATAGAGCAAGCACATGTCACGTAGTGATGCCAATAAAACCAGCAATGGCATGCGGTCACCAGCTGCAGAACCTGATTTCTTTAAGTCCCCCAGCTACCGGAGCATCCAGGGACAGCGGCCATAAAGCACACGTGGAGAGAAGCCCTTCACTCAAACACTCTTTAAAGTCTCGCAACATCAAAACTTTTGCCAACATAAAAACAGAGCTGGCGGGCTTCCAGAAAGACAGCGAAGTAGGTGACAATGCCAACAGCCTCCTCCGCACTGAATGCTATGACATATGGAACAACACAAAGTTTTAGCAGCAAAATGCCGGCAGCAAACGTTCAATCCGACTCGACCCAGGGCAGGGTAGGCGTGTTTCAATTCACAGCGCAGGGGCGCCTGGGTGGCTCAGTCAGAGCACCCCACTTTCGATTTGGGCTCAGGTCAGGATCCCAGGGTTGTGAGGTCAAGCCCCGTGTCGGGCTCCATGCTGAGCGTGGAGTCGGCTTGGCTCCCCCTCCGCCCCTCTCCCCTGCCCGCACGCTCTCTCTCTCTCTCTCTCTCAACTAAAATTTCAACATTTAAAATGCGTTAATGAATGAATGAATTCGCACTGCAGACTTGACAAGACCAAGGTCCAGATCACAGAGCGCTGAATCAATCCAAAGGCACATCTCTGAGGGCCTGTGTTCTCCTGTTCCGCCTCAGAGAAACAAGGGTAAGGTACTTAATTACCTCGCCTCTGCCTCCTCATCTGTAAATTACGGGCAATCAGACCCACTTCCCAGGTTTCTCATGAGGACTGAATATGTCAACGCAGACAGAGGCTCACTTATGTGCCTTGCACCAACAATGGCAATGGCATCATTATTATTTTTTCTTAATTTTTATTTTTGAGAGAGAGAGAGAGAGAGGGAGGGAGGGAGGGAGGGAGAGGGAGATCGCACACATGGGGAGGGGCCGAGATGGGGGACAGGACAGAGGATCTGAAGCGGGCCCTGTAGTGACAGCAGCCAGCCTGATGCGGGGCTCGAACTCACAAACCACTAGATCATGACCGGAGCCAAAGGGGGACGCTCAACCAACTGAGCCGCCCAGGCGCCCCGGCAGTGGCATCATCATTATTCCATGTTAGTTACATCCACTGAAGTTCACGGATGCAGGCTGAGCTCCAACTTGCTTCTGTGTCAGTTCTGACAATATCTGGCTTCCTGCCCTCTTGCTGCTCTCCATTCCAATGCGTCTAGAATCAGTTCTAGGCTCCTCTGAGTCTCCTGGGATGTAGATTTGCCTTCTATACGGGAATGACACTGCCATGTTCGATCAGTTTAGAACTGAGCTAAGGCATTCGTTTTCTGAGCACCTAGTTTCCCTGATTAACCTAAAGCCTTTCCCTGAGCCACAAGTGTATCGGTCAGGCCCCTCGGAGAAACAGGACCAACAGGCTGCATAGACAGATATAAATGTAAAGAAAATGTGTACAGGAAAGGGCACACGTGACTACAGAGGCTGGCAAATCCCAAGGTCTGCAGGGTGAGTCGGCAAGCTGGGGACCCAGGAGAGCCGACAGGCTAGTTCCAGTCCAAGTCCAAAGGTCTGAGAACCAGGAGAGGTAATGATGTAGTTCTAGTTTGAAGGCTGGTGAGTTTGAGACCCAGGAGGAGCCAAGGTTTCAGTGTGAGTTCAAAGACAGGAAAAAAAAAAGCTGGTGTCCCAATTCAAAGGCTGTTATGCAGGAGGAATTCTCTTACTCTGGGGAATGTCTGTCTTTTTATTCTGCTCAGGCCTTCACCTGGTTAGTTGAGGCCCACCCACCTGAGGAAAGACAATCTGCCTTGCTCTGTCTACCAACTGAAATATTCATCTCTTTCAGAAAAACTTTCACAGACACGCCCAGAATAACGTTTGAGCAAATATCTAAGCACCCTGTGGCCCAGTCAAATGGACATATAAAATTTACCATCACAATAAGTATATAGTCCCATAGCTCAGACTGAAACTAACCAGTAAGATTCCACTGGCTAAAGGTGGACACACAACAAACCTCTAGTGAAGCAGACCAGATAAGTCATACGCTATGGAGGAGCGCCTGGGTGGCTCAGTCTGTTAAGCATCTGACTTCAGCTCAGGTCATGATCTCATGGTCTGTGAGTTTGAGCCCCACGTTGGGCTCTGTGCTGACAGCTCAGAGCCAAGAGCCTCCTTCAGATTCTGTGTCTCCCTCTCTTTCTGACCCTACCCCACTCACTCTATCTCTCTCTGTCTCTCACAAATGAATAAATGTTGAAAAAAAAATTTTTTTAAAGAAGTCATATACTGTGGACTTCTAGGAAAGAATATCCTCTCTTCTCTTCCTTTCAATGGGATACCTAGAGCTGGTGTAGGAGTTCACCATCCTCAGGGAAGTCAATGTAAGGCGCACAGAGCAGACCAGGAGACTCCCAGAGGGATGCTGTGGCTCTGAGTAAGCCACATATAAAGTCTGATTATGTCGGGACATTTGCATTACCCAAGCAGATATATCCTCTATCACGTGACCCAATTTGGTTGGATTTCCTGGAACTTGCAACATGAAGTCTAAATGGTCTATTTACTCCAACACTAGGACCATTCTTGTCATCTCTCTGGCCCCCACTTCTGAGCTCTGTCCCTATATAAGCAGTCAGTATCTGGGACACTGTCCAAGCTAGATTAAAATATACTGGATCTGGAAAGTCTCCCTCAAACATCACCTCTGCCTAACAGAATGACCCCTCTACCCTTCCCCCCAAAATCTCAAGCAGATATGAATGTTGTCCCAGAGCAACCCCATTTGGAACATTTCTTTGACACCTGAGATTGAACTGTGGGTCACCTTTTGGGAGGCAGTCCCTCCACCCCACCCATACCCAACATTCTCCCTTTCACAACAGCCAGTGCCATCTGGTCATGGATCATGATCAAATGTCAGAAAGAATTACTGCATTAGCAATATGACAAGAAAAACAAAATAAGTGATTAAATAGAGAACATAGCTGTTGCTGGCAAGTATATTTGTTGAAGCAAAAGCAGTATTTGATCAAATCAGCAGCTTTTTCTATCCCCAAATTCTTTCCCTGAAAAAAGAAACAAGTGGTTGCCTTCCCTGACGCTAATTTCAAAAGAAAAATTAGCCTTAACCTCCCATACTAGTGAATTTTTAATATTACATTTATTACAGATGTTACCTGTGAATTTATTTATGTAACCTTCCCCAATCTACTTATATTTTTGACCTACACAAAGATTCAGGCTTAATGTTGGGTAGGTGTTTCTTTCTATCTTTTTTATCGAGCCACCTAGTTTTGATGCTCCTGAAGTTTGATGAATAAAGCCTTATTCACCCTAATCATAACCCCTCTCAATTTACAGACAGTATTTATAACTCAAAAACAATAAGCATGAAGCAGGACTGAGAGATCCAGGATCGGTGGGATTTCCAAGTGTTTGCTGCCTGGATTCTGGTGTTTACTCATGAATGTCATAATGGAGTTCTATTCCGACCAGAGATGAGAAAAGCATGAAGACTTAAGAGGTTTGGTCCGGGAAGGACAGCAGTGTCTGGGAGGGGCGAGGGGGGGAGTGGGGAGACAGAAGTACCACCAATCCCCTCTGCTTCCAATGTAGCCCTGGAAGGCTGGCATGGGAGAGACCCACTGAGCACCAGGTTTGGGAGGTTAATGGAGGCCGCTTTACCTAGGATCTCGAAAATGGCAACCCCAGGCCTCTTCCTGGTTTGGTATGTTCCTCCCCAGGCCACGGTTCCATGGCTGCTGACCACGTCTGGCCTGAGTTTCTGACTCTGGCTGCTGCGGAGGTAGGGTACAACGCTTCTTCCTGACCCTAGGGTACAGAGGATGTGGGGGGAGGAGGCACCCCTACTTGAGTGGGCTTCAGGGAAGCTGTGTTCTTGACTGACAGCCAGGGTTCCGCTCAGGCAAGGAGGCAGAGGAACACGTAGTGATGAGGTAGGGGAGCGTGTTTTCCCACAAGGAGATTTCCAGAGGGTAGGGCAGAAATGTTTGAGCTGTAGTCGGCTGAGGCCCTTGGCACAGGGGAGGGGAAGCCCAGATCAGCTTGGGGTTAAAAGGAGGGGCTGGCGGTTGGCCCGAGGGCCTCATAACGTGGGCATGGGTCAAGAATTACAATAACTCGCTCACCCATCCGATGTGTTTATTCAGCGTGCTCTCTGTGCCAGATGGTGGCTTGGCAATGACAATACAGACGTGAATGCCACAGAGTCCCTGCCGTGTGGAGCGCACCTTCAAGTGGCCTCGACATAGGGCTGTGGGGGCGTGCTGTGAGAAGACTCGGGCAGGTGAGGGAATTGAGAGGGGCAGGGGCCGCTCTCTTAGGTCAGGTGGTCAGGAGAGGCCGGTGTGAAGCATGGCACCGGGCAGACAGCTGAAGGGGGCAGGGGGTGCCAGGATGAGGAGGCTTCCTGCAGAGGCCATGACAGCCACATGGCGTGTGGAGGGAGGCCTCCAGGACAGAGGGGCCAGAGGACAGCGGGAGGGGAGGGAAGGCCAGCGCGGGCAGGCCCTGAGAGGTCCCGGCCTGGTCTTTGCACTTGATTCCGAGTGCAACACCAGGCCAGGGGCACCCTGAGTGTGCAGAAGTGCCACGCTCTGATGTGACACGACAGACCCGCGGTGTGATGTGCGTGGATGGCCACACGCTGCCTGGAACGTCAGTTCCATCAGCAGCCACGAAGACAAGTGTGGCCCCGACCTCTCGGCAGCAGCTGCATGCGGGACGGGGTTGTTGTTGGTTTTTTTTGCCTTAAAAGTGAATTGGCAGACGCCAAAGTCGGTCTTTGGATTCCGAGACTTACAAAATAGAAGACACAAAAGCCACTGCTGGTGAGGGGACTGCGGTCTCTGGAAACGGGCAGCTGGACAGGTCTGGCCCCTCTGGAAGAAGCACGCACAGCCTACTGAACTGCTCACAGTGGCTACAAAGACCTACTGGTTCAAGGCTGCTGGCGGGGAGCCCCCAGGTGGGGGCCGGAGGGGTCGCCTGGCCTGCGGGGCTCGGGGGGCGGAGCTAACGAAGCGGGAGGGCCCTGGGCCATCAGATGGCAGGGCCATGCCTGGGGTCGGAACGGCGTCAACACCTACGGCGCAGTGCGCAACAGCCTCCATTGTAACATGCATCCAGGATCAAAGCGTAGACGCTCTGATTCTGCCTTTACATCATCCTGACCAGGGACTCTGAGACGGACGGCGGGACAGCAACGACACGTGCAAACATGTGCACGCGCTCACGCGTGTACGCGCCCCCTCCCATACTGCGCACGTCCCGTCCCGGTTCCGCCCCGGATCCCCTTACTGCTCTGGGGCCTAACATCTAGAAGGAGGTGGAAACTTAAGAGTTGGAGATCTTTAGCCACCTGCCCCAATGCCCTCCGACTGGCAAATCAGAAAGGAGGCCTCCAGAAAGTGAGGTGACCTGACCAGGACGTGGGCCTCTGGGAGGGGAGGGTGGAGGCGGAGGGAAGGCAGGGCCCCTCTGCCCACCGCAGCCCCGCACCCCTACCCTTACTGTCCAGGTGAAGGTCAGCCCGTCAGAGGGAGAATTCCATCACGATCGCAGGCTCCAAGTGTCCCCACCCTCGCCCTGCCCTGCCCTTCAGCCTTCTCGCAGAAGATGGCAATCTCACCCAGACCCACAGCCACCGGGGTAGTGGTCAGGACCCAGAACTTTGGGGCCACAGGAAGTGGGCGTGGGGCTAGAAGTCCTGACAGCTGTTCCTAGAAGAACATCAGCACGAAGCAATCACTTGCCGAGAGTCACAAGAAACCGTCTGAGATGTAACCAGACCGGTTAGCGTCTACAAGGAAACGAGTGTGCTGTCCTTCCCGGCATTCCCGTTGCTTATGTGTCTCTTCACTGATGTCTCTACTGCTTATAACATCTCCCGACCTCCTCCTCAAGGCCGCAACGGCGGTGCAAAGTAGGCTTCTGAGTCAAAGCCACCCAAGTTAAATCTTGGTTCTAAAGCATAACCAGCTGAGCTGTGTGCCTTCGGGTGAGTTACTTCATCTCTCTGAACCTCAAGCTCCTCCAATTATAAAAGAGCCATAAAACGTCACAAAACTGATGAGAAGATTAAATGAGACGACAGAGAGGAACGTACCTGTGCTCCGCATGTAAGAGAGTCTCAGAAACAGTTTCTTTCTTCCTCCTGGGGAATTAACCCTCAGAGAGTGAAGCGTGAGTTTAAGTCACTTCGCAGCGCTAAATCCTTATCTTCTGAAGGTGAATTCTACCTTTGGAAAGGGCCAAAAGCTATTAGGATCCAAGTGTGATGAAGAAGGCCAGCAATCAAGCGGACAAGGCAAGGTGCAGCCGCTGTGTTCGTGAGAATGGTTTTCTGTACGGATCAAACACAGACTTCTCTTGACACCCATGTTCAGAGCGAGCGCGGTGCTGGGGGGTGTGGCTACAACAGCAAACAGATCGGAGTCCTTGTCCTGAAGAGCTCCCGGGTCTCTATGAGCTGCAGTAGCATCGCTAGTGGAGGTCTCGAAAATAATGTACAAGGGGTTGGAGATATCCTAGGCACTTTGTTTAAAAGGAAGCTTTGCTGCCTCATACCTTAACCAAAAACACCCATAAAGCCTCTACATAAATCATTAGAGAAGGAACAATTCGACCCTTTCCCCGAATAATTAGCTATTTTTCACTGATCTGGCTTCGTTTCATCAAACGAAAATAAGGAACAAATAAATTATTTGAGTTTCACAATTGGGTAGGCATTTTCCAGGCCTGGGGTTTCAAAGCAAGAAAGTTACTCGATAATTTTCTTTTCTAGAGTTTCTACTCAGGTCATTAATTATTACTTTAAACAACACGTAGCCCTTATGACACGGAGGCAGACCAGCAGCTTGTGAACTGGTTTTTCATACCGTATACAACAAAAGCCACCTAGGTGGGAAGTTCAACGCCCTTCTCTTGTGCCTTGTTTTCCTCAACCGCGACGTGGAGACGTTAGAATTGCCTACCCATTACACTGTGGGGAGGGTTAAATGGGCTCCTACGAATTAAAAGGCTTCAACAGTGCCAGGAGCCCAGTGAGTTTGCTATTACTGGCGTTATCTGATATTCAAACGATAATAGCAAGTAGTGGGCTATAGACCATTTTCTACACTTGGATTCCTGCCTTCCCCTTAAGATGAAAAGATATCATCCAAAGTGAGCTTTCTGGGTTTTGTTTCGTGGCCGGCAAAAACTCAACTTATGTGGCATCACGATTATGCAAAGAGAAACAAATACAAAGATTCAACCCTCTGATGTGGCATGGGGTGGGGAGGCCACTGAGTGTGGTGAAACGGGAGTGCGTCCAGGATCGGGCACAGGAGGCACTCACATTGCTATGTGGGTAGCAGCTCGCCAAGTTTGAATCTGACCTTGAACATTCCTTCCTGCATTCTACGGCCCTTGGCCACAGCACCCACAGAATGAAGATACGACAAGGTGGGGTTTGGCAGCCACCCCAGGGGCTGAGATCACAGGAAGACAGAGGAAGGCGATCTGGGGCAGCAAACCTCAGTCTGACTTCCTCTCAGTCCTCTCGGACCCCCAAGGCTGGGGATGCGGGGCGGGCTGTGAACCTTCTCTCCCACCCCAACTGCAGCCTCGGTTTAGGGTCACTGCATGGGGAGAAGGGAAAAGAAAGCAGTGACACGTGTGGCGTGGAGAATCCAAAAGGCTGCGACTGTCCAGCTCTGGGACTCTGCGTCTCTAGTGCCCCGAGGGGTGGAGGTTGGGGAGAAGGTGGTGGGGATGGGGTCGACCACGAGAACGAAGAAATAGAGTTTATGGATGGCCCATTATGGCCATTCCTTGCCCCGAAGCACAGTCAGACAGACCTGTGACCCGAGCGGGTTGGACATCGTGTCACAAACGCAGAGCAGCTTGCTCATTCACGTCTTCACTCCTCTCCCGAAGCAAAGCCCCCAGGGCACCCAGAACCTGGGACCGGGCTTCTGGGTAGGCACAGGGCAGAGACGAGGCTGCTGAAATTCACACGCTAGCCTTGCCGTTCCCTGGGGACACAAACACGGACGCGTATTCTCCTCTTGTGCGCTGGACACTGGGCTGGGCGCTGAGAGCACAGCAACGAGCCCTGGGACAGCACCTCGGCATCCACGGAGCGGAAATTCTGGAGGGAGACACCGCACCGAGCTGCGAGTTGAGGGTGCCATTTCGGCTGAAGAGTGTGGTGCCACGGGAGTGTGGAGGAGGGTTCCAGTCGCCCCGCGTCTTGTACGGAAAACGAATAACGGATCTAGGGTTATGTTTATTCTGCCACTACTCTGCAAGTCCAAACACGAGCCTACTGGGTTCACCAGATGCTTAAGCTTTGCCTGCCTGCCCCGCTCCGGAACTCCCAAAGCATCTCTCCATGGATCCTAGACACGGAATCGGAAGCAGGCTCCAGGCTCCGAGCCGTCAGCACAGAGCCCGACGCGGGGCTCGAACCCGTGAGGTCATGACCTGAGCCGAAGTCGGACGCTCAACCCACTGAGCCCCCCAGGCGCCCCTAGTCCTTCATCACCCTTAGGTTTCACTTGCTCTGTTTACTCGTTTGGTTAAAAAGTGACTGATTTCCTCTATTCGGCTGCTTCAGCATCCATGAAATGTTGAGGAGCTCTCCTTATCCCATCATCCCCTGCAAAGACTCGCTAAGGTGCCCGAGGGCGCTTCTCTTTGGCAACCACTGCTGGTTCCTCACACCAGTGCAACCTGTTGTTAATATGCTCCCTAAATTGTCCAAACCACAGATGTTAATGTGTGATATCTTTGTGTCTCCCTTCATTCCAAGCATCAAAATAACCCCACTTTCCATAATAAGATACGGTGCTGCCAAGGTCATTCCTCTCACACCTCGCAGTCGCTGTGTCCTGGATCCGTAGGTGCGGACAGACGAACCTCCTCCGCCAACTGAAATGAATTTCCACACGAGCCTACTTGGCTCAGTGTTAGAACATCCAAGAATATGCAGAGTTGGAAAGTAATTTTGAGACGACTGACTTTCTTACTTGACCAAAGAGAAATCCGAGGCCCCACGAGGTTGAGTGACTTAGCCAGAGCCCCCTGGCTAGTAAGGGTTAGTGGCACCTGAGGACAGGTGTGGGGGCCCTTGTTCTCAGGCATCCTTCCTATCACTACCACTGGCTCCCGGCTGCTCAGCACGGCGCCTGAGATATCACGCCATAAAGACACTTTGGACGGACAAACGGTGATTGCCGAAGGTGCAATTAGAACCCGTTAGTTCTAATTAGTTCATTAGTGCATTAGTTCATTTATTCCCCACAACAAGCCATCGAGGTGGGTACTATGAATGCCCTTGATATACCGAGGCATGCAGAAGTTAAGGAATCTGCCCAACGGGGGCGCCGGGGAGCTCAGTCAGTTAAGCGGCTGACTTTGGTGCAGGTCACGGTTTTGAGTTTGAGTCCCGCGTCGGGCTCTCTGCCGTCAGCACCGAGTCTGCTTCGGACCCTCTGTGTACCCCCTCTCTCTACCCCTCCCCTGCTGGTTCTTGCTTTCTCTCCAAATTGCCTACGATAATAGAAAAGGTCAGAGCCAGGTTTTGAACCCAGGCCCTCAGACTGAGTCTGTGGTCTTGAAGACGATGCTGTACCAACAGTGAAGGGAAGGCTACATCACAACACGTGTAACCCTGAAGGAGGAGGAGAGGGCTGGGGGGGGGGGGGCGCGAGTTTAAGAACCATGAAACCGAAATTGAGTATCATACAAATGTACAGAATTATCACGAATACATATGCTTCATACTATATACACATAAACCACAGTCTGATACCCTTTCAGACTGCTAGACACTGTGGGGTCGCTGATCTGAACCTCAAAGACTATGTAAAGTAAGACAGGGCACAATATTCACTTTCTCGCCATATAGATTTTGAATTACAGCAACTGGTGTTATGTTGTTCATAAAAGAAGATTGAATAATAAATGTAAAATGGTAGTCATAATAACCGCCTTCTTAAAGAAACCTAGCTAAACCCACTTTTTTTTTTTTTTTTTTTAATGCCAGAGAACAGGAGTGCCTGGGTGGCTCCGTTGGGTAGGCGTCTGACTCTTGATTTCAGCTCAGGTCGGGATCTCATGGTTTGTGAGTTCAAGGCCCATGTTGGGCTCTGCACTCACAGTGTGGAGCCTGCTTGGGATTCTCTCTCCCCCCTCCTCTTTCCCCCTCCCCTGCTCTCTCTCGCTGTCTCTCTCAAAACACATTTAAAAAATAAATAAAATAAAAAAATAAATGCCCGAGAACATATTCCCGCCAGAAGTTGATGCCATTATTGGGTGATTTATCAGTACTCAGATCCTCACATTATCATGCAGTTTCCCCCAACACTAAATTGGAACATGACATCTGGGTGTGCTGATCTTCCTAATGCCATACCATCGACATTTCCACTTGGCGGTTACTTCTTAGAACGCCCCCTACTTAAAAACGTGCTCAAACGGAGCTCATTTTGCCAAACTGGACATTGACCTATCCAAGATGACTGCAAAGGGATTTGAAGTTCTCTTGAAACTCCCCTGAATGATTTCCCTCCTTTCCTGGCTAAATGAACCAGTGGTCTACCCCACGGGCGCTGCTGTGACCAGCTGTGGTGGGGACCACGGACTTTCCCACACTGGAAGTGGTGTAGGAGGGACCTGCTGTGTTGTCCTTGAAGTCGTTATTCTTTGTGGGCGTCTTCACATCCTCCTCCACGTCCCCCCACCTTCCCCCTCCCCTTTGCAAGGTTGCCCACAAGCACAGGGCACCGGTTATCCAGAGTGACCCAGCACAGGCAAAGCTACACAGGAGCCTCAGGCAGCTGCTGGCCACAGAGGGTAAGCCTGTGACTGCTCTGCCATTTTCAAAGATGTCTACACCTCGAGCATATAAATAATCCAGAATAAGTCTTCCTCTGTTGATTCATTTATGTTTGGAAAATCCTTGTAAATTCCTATTCCATGGCACACACAATAATCCATTCCTGGAAGTGTTTCAGTTTCCAGTCAGGATTCAAACAGACATCAGGAAAACTCGGGGACTGTTCTGGTGTCTCTTAAAATCCTCATCTGAGTGTCAACGGCTGAGTCACCAGCCCCTAAATCTTACAAACATGAAACCAAAGCATCGCGGCGCTCCCATCAGCAGGATTCAGGAGCTCCGAGGGACACCCCAGGTCTCTCAGAAACATCGACATCTAGTGGCCGTAGACAGAAGTGCCATCCTGAACTTGCCACCCCCACTCCAGACAGGGCTAGAAGGGTGCTCAGGCTGCAAGCTAGTTCACCCTCCTAATTTCCAGGTAAGAAAGTTGAAGCCTGGGGTTAGAACGGCTCACCCATTTCACACCTCTGATCGGTGGTGTTAGTATTTATTTCCCACAGGTCATTGCTACCTGAATATTAATATGCAGGAAGGAACTCAGGGCAAATCACCCATGCAACGGTGAGTGGGTAAGAGGAGTTTCAGTGGTTTATGGTTCACTAGGTATCTGCATCTAAATGCGGTGATTTTCCAAATGCTATCATTCATCCTTTATCAATCACGGCACTGCTTTATGAAAGGGAAAAAGAAGTTAAAATTCACATCCCGGTCTAAATGAAAACCAGGTCAAAGCAAGCTCAGAGGAACATCAGGCAGCACTCTGGTTCTGAAACTCTACGCAAACTTAACTCACACAAGCCATTTTCTGCAGTTCATGATCATAAAATGCAAGCAAACAAAATACCCTTGCTTCTTGAACACTGGATACTTTACATCTAAAATTTTAAAAAATCACAGAGGTAAATAACTTGGCGCAGTAGGTACAGATAGGTCCTATAAACCTAAAACGGGATGCCAAAGGAGACTTCTTTTCATAGACTAATAAACAGCAGGGGAGAGAGAAAATTCGAGAGTTAGGAATCAGAGCTGTTACGCAAGGTAGAGGGGAAAAAAGAAAAAAACGAAGTCAAGGTTCTTAGTCCCAAAATATCCCTGCAGGAAGCTCAGAGGAACGATTTTCCATGGAAAACAGGAGACACGTGTCATCCATGACAGGCTGGGCAGGGCGGTGAGCAATACAGGAACCTATGGCGGAAGGAGGGCAAAGCTTACGGAACAGACACTGGCCGGCCCTCCCGAAGGAAGGCTGTGGGCTCCAAGGCCAGGACCCTGAAGGTTTATACTCTTCGTATAAAATGCATCTTTTATGGAGAAATTCCATCACACGCTACTGTGTCCAAGGAGCTCCTCAGAGCAAAATCCTTTTAACACTTCCCGTCTCCCCTTGTCATCAGGCCAGCGGACAGAGAAACTGGTCTTCATCTGGAGAGTCGGACAGAGATGCTGTCTGTGGTTGGAGGCTCCCAGTAATCTGCCTGGAACATTTATTTATTTCTCCTCTAACAGATTAAAAACAAAAGTAGGGGCGCCTGGGTGGCTCAGTCGGTTGAGCGTCTGACTCTGGCTCAGGTCATGATCTCACGGTTCGTGGGTTCGAGCCCCGTGTTGGGCTTTGCCCTGACAATGCAGAGCCTGCTTGGGATTTTCTCTCTCCCTCTCTCTCTGTCCCTCCCCCACTTTTTTCTTCCTCTCTTTCTCAAAAATAAACGTTAAAAAAATTTTTTTTAATAAAAGTAACAACAAAACCAAGACCCAAGACAACTGTGTGTGTGTGTGTGTGTGTGTGTGTATTATGTATATTATATGTCAAGTCTGTATGCCCGAATGTAGACAAACCCGAATGAACCTGGTCCGTTCTGAATTTAAATTTAAGATCAATTCTTCAGGACAATCAAGAAACAAACACTTTAAGATCAAACTAGGCCACTGAGACCCCCAGATCCTTTACTGCCAGGCTTTCCCGTCCCGTTCTTCCATGTGTAATTGCATGAGGAACAGAGACCCGAGGGGCCCTGAGGGCCCAGAATGAGAGACTCCTGTGAAAACGCCAAGCCGCACTTACTCCCCAGCAACGAGGAAGGTTTTAGTTCCTCCACGAGAAACGACACAACTGATGATGAGCAGGGATGGCATGAAAAAGCTGGAGACAGGCGACCTGGACACGGCAGAAGACCCACACGGGCGGCCGCTGCAGGGGTGGAGGGGAAGTGGCCCATGCAGGTGACTGCTGCAGGGGTGGACTAACTGGGGGGTGAGGGGCAGCGAGGGCGCCTGTACACAGAAGGTCAAGGGAACTCCTGGGGCCCCGTGCGTCCGCTGCCTGGACTGTCCACTGCAGCACTCCCCCCGTGCCCTTCCTTCTGGTCCTAGCCTACCCAACTATGGGCAGGCTCTTTCCCCCATGATCTTTTTTATTATTATTATTATTGTTTTAAGTTTATTTGTTTTGAGAGAGACAGAGAGAAAGAGCACAAGTAGGGGAGGGGCTGAGAGACGGGGGAGGACAGAGGATCGGAAGCAGGTTCCATGTGGACAGCAGAGAGCCCTATGTGGGGCTCGAACTCACGAACCCCAAGATCACGACCCGAGCCGGCACGGCCCGCTTCTCCTAGGATTCACCTCAGAATGTTTCCTCTACGGAGTCTCTTCCTTGCTTCCCTTGTCCCAGAAGCACCTCCAAAGGGGACCATTCTCTCCCTTGGGCTCCACTGGACTCAACCAATGGACACACAGCATTTATTCATCCGCTTCCCTCTACCGACCATCCCACTGGGGCTAACCTCCCCCCACCTTCCATGCTGCACACGTGTGTGCCCCCGATGCCTCCCCCAGAATCCCATGCCCGGCATCCCCCAAGAGCCCCTGGGCAGGAGGGGCGGGGCCCGCGAGCCTGAGGCACCACGACAGAGCCGGACGGAACCTGCACAGGAAGGTCGCCAGGGTGTGGCTGGAATGTGACAGGCCTGGAAACCCTGAGGGAGTCCGTACGGGGTGTCTCGTGTGGTCTGTGGGGTGGGGGAGGGGGGCCGCGACAGGTGTCAGCGAGGCCACTGGACAGAGCTAGGGCGGGGGTAGGGGACTCGGCGGGAACAGGAGGACAGAAAACATCAGGCTTCTGAGGAAGCTCCACCTCCGGCCCCAGGCGTAATGTCGTCCACCTAAAATGTCAAGACAAAGACGGGCGACTCAGATGACCACAGGCACAATCCGTCCACAGGGATTGGAAATCACTTGCTGCCGTCCACATCCTCATGGCAGATCACAAGGACCCTGAAACAAGGCACGTGCTGTGTGGAGAGACAGGACGGCGAGCTGAGGTCTCCGAGAATCTAAGGAAGTTAGCACCAGGAGGGCTCACTTAGAGGTCACATACTCTATCCCTTCCACGTATGTTCAGGGCACGAAGAGAAGAGAAGAGGAGAGGAGAGGAGAGGAGAGGAGAGGAGAGGAGAGGAGAGGAGAGAAGAGAAGAGAAGAGAAGAGAAGAGAAGAGAAGAGAAGAGAAGAGAAGAGAAGAGAAGAGAAGAGAAGAGGCCTCCCACAGCTTCCCACCTAACCAACGGCAGATCCGGGTCTAGAACACAGCTTAACTCACAGCACACATGCCCGCAAGAAGGTGACGGACAAAACCCTCAAGTAACACAACTTAGATGTTTGAGGACAACAGTATAAACGGCACGTTTCTGAGAAGTGGGTAGACCTCCCAGGACATCACGGCAGCACCAGTTCAGGCTTCCCCTTTGATTTCGTTTCTGAGTGTTGTGCAAACTAACACAGATGTGGGCAATACACGTGTCCGTCCATGTGTCCGTAGAACCCCGCTGTGCAGCCCGGTACTCTACAGACGGTGGTCGTCAACATCGCGAGGAGTCCTAACTTTGAAGCAGGAGGACAGAGGCGAGTTTCACGTAACATTAGAAAAACACATCACCGTCTCAGCCAGACTTCTGGCAGAGACACAGCACGAGAAACGATTTCACCTCGTGTGGACTATTGCTCGAGGCTGAGACCCAGCCTGGGGGCCCTTCTGTGGCCTGGGAGCTGCTCTGGCTGGACACCACCACCGGGTCCCCTTCCCCCTTGGCTGGCTGTCACCAGACTTGGGGACAGTGGCCCCTGAGCGACGGTATATGGTCTGAGCCAGCCTCAGATCCTGGGAAAAATAAGGCACATCAACTATTCTGTGTGTGTTTTGTTCTATGTATGTGTGTTGTTTGTTTGTTTGTTTGTTTGTTTGTTTGAACATTCTTTTCTTGGAACAAGGATGTTTGGTTTCCTGGGAGGACCAGTCGAGCAGGTTAATTTGGCTCCGGGAAACTGACCGGTCAGCGTTATCAGATTTCATGGAGCTAGCAGTACAGGGAAGATTGAAATCTTCTCCTACCCGCTAAGATCAACTTTCTACCTGTTTTCTAGTATCTTCTATACACAAGTAACGTTATAACAATTTCTCACAAACCCATGGTTAATATCAGTCTATGACGTATACAGGTGGCTCAAAGAATCTGAAACCGTCCGCCAATGAAAATAATCAGACTTGTCTTTTCTTGGCTTGCAGAGGGCTGTGGTGGCCCCACGGTAAAGGTACTTTAGGCACCTTCTTCAGAGTATTTAACACGTGGCACAAAGCCCTCCTTGGACTTCGGCTCTCCCTGCGACATCAGTTTTGAGTCTTTTGGTATACGGAAGTTAGCACCATACCAGATATGTGGAGGAAATCTATACTGCCTAAATCGCACCGTGACAATATGACACTTTTAATACCTACTATGACCATTTACGCTGCCTTAGGAATTATTATTATCACTGGTGCTATTGTTATGTTATAGTGAAGGAAACTAAGTAACCAGAGAAGTGATAGGTTTGTTTTTAGCCCGTCATCTGGTCCAGGTTAGAATTCAGACATTTCTGACCCCTAATACTGAATTCACGTAGCCAAAGATTTAATAGTCCTCGGGTCTACAAATTACTCTCAACTTATTATTATTATTATTATTATTATTATTATTATTATTATTATTATCTTGATTTCCTTTTGCTAGGTCCCTTGGGGATTTTTGGGTTATTTTTTCTTCCAGTTTCTTAAGATGAATTCTAACCTGTATGTTAAAAATTCCTTCTCTAGGGGCACCTGGGTGGCTCGGCCGGTTGAGCGTCTGACTTCGGCTCAGGTCATGATCTCATGGCTCACGAGTTCAAGCCCCGCATCGGGCTCACTGCTGTCAGCTCAGAGCCCGCTTCAGATCTTCTGTCCCCCTCTCTCTCTGCCCCTGCCCAGCTTGTGCTCTCTCTCTCTCAAAAACAAATAAACCTTAAAAAAAAATAAAAGTTAAAAAATTCCTTCTCTAGAGAAAAGGTATTAAAGACTATTTCCTCTATTTTTTTTTTTTTAATTTTTTTTTTTCAACGTTTATTTATTTTTGGGACAGAGAGAGACAGAGCATGAACGGGGGAGGGGCAGAGAGAGAGGGAGACACAGAATCAGAAACAGGCTCCAGGCTCCGAGCCATCAGCCCAGAGCCCGACGCGGGGCTCGAACTCACAGACCGCGAGATCGTGACCTGGCTGAAGTCGGACGCTTAACCGACTGCGCCACCCAGGCGCCCCAAAGACTATTTCCTCTAAATACAACAATTCCTGGACCTCACAGGCTTGGCATAAGGTCTCCTTTTTTTTTTTTTTTTTAAGTTTAAGTAGTCTCTACACCCAATGTGGGGCTCAAACTCACAACCCTGAGATCGAGAGCTGCATGTTCTTCCGACTGAACCAACCAGGCGCCCCTAAGACCTCCTGGTTTTAAACTTGCTAGATAACTTGAAATTGATGCTAAAATCTCTGCTTTCTTGAATCACTTGAAATGCCCTTCTTCATCAAGTACCAAACTGAATTTTGTAAGTGTTAAAGGACAAAGAGGAAGGAAAAACTGTATGTTCCCTACTTGTAGGATGCGAATTTCGTCATGGACAGGAGATTAAGAATGCATACAGATCCTACTTCTCCCTGGTTATTTCAAGTGTACTTGATTTGCTGAACTGTGAAATTAAAATATTTAAAATCAGAGGCCCCTGGGTGGCTCAGTGTGTTAAGCGTCCGGCCTTGGTTCAGTTCATAATCTCACGGTTGGTGAGTTTGAGCCCCAGGAAGAGCTCTTTGCTGTCAGGGGGAGCCCCACTTTGGATCCTCTTTCCCCCTCGCTCTGCCCCTCCCCTGCTCGCTGTCTCGCTCAAAAACAAACAAGCATTTGAAAAAATAGTTAAAAGCATTCATTATATTTGTACTTACCAAGTCGTTTATAGCGCTAATGGCTTTTGCTCTATGTTTCGATCCACCTTACTTCTCATATCAGTATCTTATCTCAAAAACAGAAGGTATTGTTAACAAGGCAACGGAAGCATGAGTCACCTGGGAACTACAAAGGCAGAGCAGAAGGAGCTATTACTACGCTGCCCATGTAGTGGGAGCACCAAAATGAAACAGACGGACACTGCCAAGTGTTGATCAGGATGAAGAGGAACTGGCAGGGGATATACATCAGCACCACCACTCTGGACATCTGATGGGACTCCTTGAAGCTGGTCAGTGTTCACAGCCTCCAATCGGAAGGGCATCCCCAGGTACACATCCCACAGAGGTATCTGCAAACCTCACTACTGTAAGACTATGCTCATGGCAGCTTCATCCGTAACGCCCTCAAACTGGAGGCCCCCAATTCCATCAACAGTCAAATTACTAAGTAAATTCTGGCATCACGTCATAGACTTCTATACAGCCACAAAAGTAAACAAACGATATAGCTTCACGCAGGTCATGGAGGAATCTTGCCAACGTTGTGCTGAATGAAAGAAGCCAGACAGAGAAGAGTCAACACTAGAGAACTCCATTTGTATAAAGCTCCAAAATAATCAACACACACCTACAGTATCAGAAGTATAGGCAGCGGAGGAATACCATCTTAGGGAAGAGCAGTGATAAGAGGGGATGGGAGGAGGGTATCTGGGGGCTGTTTCTTTTCTTTTTTTTTTTTTTTTAATTTTTTTTTTCAACGTTTATTTATTTTTGGGACAGAGAGAGACAGAGCATGAACGGGGGAGGGGCAGAGAGAGAGGGAGACACAGAATCGGAAACAGGCTCCAGGCTCCGAGCCATCAGCCCAGAGCCCGACGCGGGGCTCGAACTCACGGACCACGAGATCGTGACCTGGCTGAAGTCGGACGCTCAACCGACTGCGCCACCCAGGCGCCCCATGGGGGCTGTTTCTTAATCTAAGTGCTAGTACGTGAGTGTGTTTGCTTTGTGAAAATCCCAGCAGCTGCCTGTACCCTTAAGTGCCTGTGAACCTCTCTGTGGGATACACAAACATTTTTTGAAGGAATCTAATACAGGGCTCTACACAGGATTTATTATGAAAGCGTCACACTTTGCCTTTTTTTACAGGGTAAAATTCAAATTTCAAGGAGAAGCACTGTAGGAATTTCTTCTCGTGAGTCACTTTGCCAAATCGTCAGCACTGCCCAACGAGGTGGGTATTATGATATATTCTCATTTTGCAGATTAGCAAAGGGAGGCTCTGAGAAGGATCAGTTTGTCCCCAGCACCACACACCTGCTAAGCGGCTGATCTGCTCAGGTCCTCCGGGCTGTCGGATCCAGAGGGCAGCCCCCTGAAACTCATGGCCTGGAGCCAGCACAGAGCACGGAGCCCTGGGTGCAGATTTCTTTTCCTTCCTTCAAGATATTTCATATGGATTGCTTGGAGATAATTCAAGCTGAAATTAAACTTTAGCATTCCTCCATCTAACCTCTCGGCTTCCCTTGCACATTGGTTTTCTTTCAGTATCCTTTGTCACTTGCCGTGGTAGTGTTCATAGTGTCGTTTTGGACACTAAATGATTTCCACTGCAAGATCTGTTCTTAAAGGATTTGTCCTGATAAAAAAAAAATGTATTATATGACCCACCCA
This sequence comes from Leopardus geoffroyi, assembly GCF_018350155.1. Lineage (NCBI taxonomy): Eukaryota > Metazoa > Chordata > Mammalia > Carnivora > Felidae > Leopardus > Leopardus geoffroyi. The sequence goes on from NC_059326.1 coordinate 4,729,199, forward strand.
ATTCCATTTAATAGTATTGCAAGTTTATTCAGGGCATTCGATGTTGTTTACTTTATAGCAAGTTAAACTCAGATCAAAAAGTGTTTATTCAAAATGTATACACACACCCTGCCTATTTCCAAGAAGCTTTGGCTCATAATAAAAGGTGCATAGAAAATAAAGCTGAAATACACAGCTTACAACCTCAAAAAGGGGGAAGAAGCTAACTTAGGATAATACAAAGGCCATCACTGAACATTAAAATCAAATCACTGAACTCTAAGCGTTCTGGAAAACAAGTTCATAAATCTCCTGATCTGATCGATAGAAAGAAAGAAATCAGTTATACAAAGAAGACAATGTTCCAGATGCAGATTTCCAAGAGGCATGCCTAAGAAACTTACACAAAAGGTTTGATAATGAGTGATACAAATCATATGTAGAAATAAAGTGACATTAAGAAGTGTCATTTTAGGGGCACCTGGCTAGCTCAGTCAGTGGATCGTGAGGCTCTTAATCGCAGGGCTGTGAGTTTGAGTCCTGCATTGGGTGCACAGATTACTTAAAAATAAAATATATGTTTAAGTTTACTTATTCTGAGAGAGAGAGAGAGGAGAGTGTGAGCGGGGAAGGGGCAGAAAGAGAGATAGGGAGGGAGAATCCCAAACAGGGTCTGCCGTGCTGTCAGAACCAGGAGGCCAAGGCAGGGCTCGAATTCACGAACCGTGAGATCATGCCCTGAGCCAAAATCCAGAGCTGGACGCTTAACTGACTGAGCCACCCGGATGCCTCCAAAATAAAATCTTTTTTTAAAAAGAGTGTCATTTGAGGAGGGAAATTTTTACAAACAAAACAGCCCTGGATTTTATTTCTTGAGAACAAGTTCCAAGAAAAAAAAAAAAAACAAAACAAAAGAAAACAAAAAGAAAGAGAGATTCTGGGTTTTTTTTTTTTTTAAACTTTTATTTATTTTAGAGACAGCGGCAGAGTGCCAGTGGGGGAGGGGCAGAGAGAAGGAGACACAGAATCCGAAGCGGGCTCCAGGCTCCGAGCTGTCGGCACAGACCCCAATGTGGGGCTCGAACCCATGAACCGTGAGATCATGACCTGAGCCGAAGTCGGACGCTTAACCGACTGAGCCACCCAGGCGCCCCGAGATTTTGGCTTGTAAAAGGCAGCAGAGATCCGCTAGGCTGGCCAGGCGGTGCCTCTGGGACAGCGGGTCAGCCCAGGATCCCCCAACAGTCACAAGGCCAGGCCTGCCCTCCACTGTCAGTGCCTTAGTTTTGCTACAAGACAAAACATAGAAATAGCAATACTCACCCTGCCTACCTCACACCAAAGCACTCTGTGCAACGTAAAATGCTCTACCAGCGTAAACCTATATTCACCATCAAAATGGAGGGAAAAACAACCACGTTTCCAAGGTTGAGAAATTTGTCATTCTCATAACCTTTGTCTTGAGGGTGATTTCATCTGTTCCACTTACTGTCCTTTCCATTTTTGTCAGGAAGGGCATTTATTAGAAGATCTCAATGTGTGATGAATCAGCACAGAATTACAAAAATGTGACCTTTCGCTATGAGTTGTTCTTGCCCAGTGTTCTGTCCTTTCCCTCTGGCAGAAGTCTATAAACAAAAAAATTCCCCCACTTAAAGTTACAAGAGACATAATTCGCAGAGGGCTTTATCCTCCAGGGAAGCGGGCTCTTTTTCTCCAAGCTAACAACCATGGATTCCAGTCTGGAAATTGCCAGTGAACCCGACGCTCTTGTGTGCACACATGTGTGGTGTGAACTCAGGAAAACGTGTGTTCATGTAGATGATGTATTTGTGTAGCCATCGCACAACCAAGGCCCAGAATCTGGGAGCTGGAGCGTTCTTTTCTCCCTGAGTAGAGAAGTGATGGCCCAAATCTCTCAAACTTCAAGGGCCCCTCCTCCCGAAATGGGAGAAGTTGTCGTAGTGTTTGATTTCTTAAAAAAAAAAACATTATTTGACAGCTGCTAAGATAGTGGATCTTAAAAGTTCTGATCACAAGAAAAAAATTGTAATTAGGTGCTAACGGTAAGTTAATTCAACTGGTAGTCATTATTTCATAAGTTACCAAGTCATTATGTGGTCTGCCTGAAACATGCAAAATGTTCTACGTCAATTACATCTCGGGAAAACTGGAAGGGGGGAAAGGGTAAGGCGTCATCACGTAAGGACCCGCTCTCTTGTGCCCCACGCGTGTCATTGCCAAAGCAAATGTCCATGGTGAGGCAGCTCAGGTCGAGCAGAGGAATACCATGCCACTGGGCAAAAGGGCACGTGGAAAAAGTTCAGCTAGGCTCTTGGCATCTATCTATGAACGGAAAGCTGAGGAAGAGAAAGGACCTTGACAACCCCAAAAATAGGTCCAGGGGATCTAACGAGTTTGTTTGTTCCATTCAGCTGAACCATGATAGGCATGATTAACCCAGGCACACAACGCAAAAGGTCTTCACTACGAACTCACCCGAGTTGAAGACATATTTATGTGTATCTTTTAATACCACATTTGCATCACCCTACCCAACCGTCAAACTGTTGTTAAAGCTTTGAACTTGTGATCTAAACAAACAGTAGATGGGGCGCCTGGGTGGCTCAGTTCGGACAGCCTGCGACTCTTGACCTTGGGGTCATGAGTTCAAGCCCTACATTGGCTGTAGAGATTACTTAAATAAAAACTTGAAAAAATATTTTTTTATAAATGTTTATTTTTGAGCGAGAGAGAGAGACAGAGCATGAGCAGGGGAGGGGCAGAGAAAGAGGGAGACACAGAATCGGAAGCAGGCTCCAGGCTCACAGCACAGAGCCCGACGCACGGCTCAAACCGTGAGATCACGACCTGAGCAGGAATGGGACACTTAACCAACTGAGCCACCTAGGCGCCCCCAATGTATTTTTTTTTAAATAAACAAACAGTAGACCTCTGAAGAACTATTATTTTACCGTACATTCCCAGACTCTAAGTGGGGTTCTCCGAGCGCTTGGGTCAGAAGCGATGGGGAAGGCTTGGTAAAATGCAGATTCCTGGGCTCCACCGCTGGCTCATGGGGCAGCCGCTCTGGGGTTGATGCTGGAGAAGTCCCACGTCGGTCAAGCTGCCCGGATTACATCCAGGCACAAGACATCTTGAGAAGGTTCATCCTAGAGTGAATGCAGGAAGGCTGACCCCACGGCCAGCACACAAACGACGACTCACGAGCCGCTTCTGTGAAAGAACTTTGAGCAGGTGCGCGGATGTGCCCTCGCACCTCGCATCTACGTGACTCGCGGGGAGAGTGGCCAGTGGTCTCATGTGGCAGCCTCGCGTGCTCCGACAACCGAGGTGCTAGAAACATGCGGCATTTAAGAACATGCGGCCCCGCGCTTACTCATTACCCCGCCCCCCACGTGTGCTTTTCAGTTCTAGGTTATTTTCCGCTTCTTCTTCCGTTCAGTTAGAGTGTAACATTCCCACGGAGACCAGCGTTGCCGCTCCACGACCCTCAGGGTGAGTGACTGCGTCCCTACAACTAAGGAGTAACAAGAGAAGTCACAGAACCGCCTTCTCTCGCACCGTCTACACAAGCCACCTACAGCCTCGGCTCAGGCAGCCAACGTCCCTGAGGGAAGATTTGCACCATTCCCAAGGATGGGCCACAGACCTCAAACCGGAGACACAGGCTGGCTCCGCCGTGTCCCGCACCTGACCCCAGAGCAAGGAATTACCGCTACATTTCTAATAAAACAAAGAGGTGAAGGCTGTGTATCAACGTGTTAACGTTGACCTTGGCGACCCACTCCGATTCCAGCTAGGCTTTGCAGCACTGCCGTTGGTTGCCAAGTCCCCTCTGCCCTGTTCTCAGCGGACGGCGGCCTTCCTTTACCTACTTCCCTCTGTCCCTCCTTCCTTTTAGGCACAGGGTGTGTGTGACCACCTCTCAGATGCATGAGGCCAAGCCGGCACCCCGGATCCACCATCTATGCTAATGCCTGCCCTCCCCCAGGCCCCCCTGCACTTCGCAGTTTTCTACTGTCTGATAGGCATTTCCCCCCAAGTCTGGATGCGTGCAAATATGAGTCAGGTGCAAAAGACTAAAAAGAAAGCGTTTTCTTAACACCACCATGATCCCCTAACCCAACTCCAGGCTTGTGTGTGTGTCTATTATCTTTAAAGCTTCAACCTATGAGCTATTTGACAAAAATGATCCTGACTTTTTTGTCTGGTTTCACAGAACATATAACATCTTTTGTACCAGAGCTATTTACATGTGAGATTCTGATTCTGAGACATTTAACTTTGACATAAGCATCACGGACTATGCTAATCTGAACCTGGTCAAAAATTTCCAGTTAGGCAAATGAGTGTTGTTGTTGGTTTTTTTTTTTTTTTTTTTTTTTTTTTTTTTTTACTTTTTTAAATGTTTATTTATTCTTGAGAGACAGAGAAAGACAGAGCACAAGCAAGGGAGGGGTGGAGAGAGAGGGAGACACAGAATACGGAAGTAGGCTCCAGGCTCTGAGCTGTCAGCACAGAACCTGATGCAGGGCTGGAACCCAGGAACCTCAAGATCATGACCTGAGCCGAAGTCAGAAGTGGAACCGACTGAACCACCCAGGCGCCCCAGCAAATGAGGTATTTGGTTTTTGGTTTTTGTTTTTAATTAAGTCATTAATTTATTTTTTTTTAATTTACATCCAAGTTAGTTAGCATACAGTGCAACAATGATTTCAGGAGTAGATTCCTTAGTGCCCCTTACCCCCTTAGCCCACCCCCCCTCCCACAACCCCTCCAGCAACCCTCTGTTGGTTCTCCATATTTAAGAGTCTCTTCTGTTTTGTCCCCTCCCTGTTTTTATATTATTTTTGCTTCCCTTCCCTTATGCTTATCTGTTCTGTGTCTTAAAGTCCTCATACGAGTGAAGTCCTATGATATCTGTCTTTCTCTGACTAATTTCACTTAGCATAATACCCTCTAGTTTCATCCATGTAGTTGCAAATGGCAAGATGTCATTCTTTTTGATTGCTGAGTAATACTCCATTGTGTGTGTGTGTGTGTGTGTGTGTGTGTGTGTGTGTGTGTGTGTGTGTATACCACATCTTCTTTACCCATTCATCCATCGATGGACATTTGGGCTCTTTACACACTTTGGCTATCGTCGATAGTGCTGCTATAAACATTGGGGTGTATGTGCCCCTTCGAAAAAGTATACCTGTATCCCTCGGATAAATACCCAGTAGTGCAATTGCTGGGTCATAGGGTGGTTCTCTTTTTAATTTTTTGAGGACCCTCCATACTGTCTTCCAGAGTGGCTGCACCAGTTTGCATTCCCACCAGCAGCGCAAGAGAGAGCCTCTTTCTCCGCATCCTCGCCAACATCTGCTGTTGCCTGAGTTGTTAATGTTAGTCATTCTGACTGGTGTGAGGTGATATCTCATTGTGGTTTTGACTTGAATTTCCCTGATGATGAGTGATGTTGAGCATTTTTTTCATGTGTCTGTTAGCAATCTGGATGTCTTCTTTGGAGAAGTGTCTATTCCTGTCTTTTGCTCATTTCTTCACTGGATTATTTGGTTTTTGAGTGTTGAGTTTGATAAGTTCTTTATAGATTTTGGATACTAACCCTTTTTGGATATTAACCCTTTATCTGATATGTTACTTGCAAATATCTTCTGCCATTCCATCAGTTGCCTTTTAGTTCTTCTGACTGTTTCCTTTGCTGTGCAGAAGCTTTTTATCTTGATGAGGTCCCAATAGTTCAATTTTGCTTTTGTTTCCCTTGCCTCCGGAGACGTGTTGAGGAAGAAGGTTCTGTGGCCGAGGTCAAAGAGGTTTTTACCTGCTTTCTCCTCTAGGATTTTGTTGGCTTCCTGTCTTATGTTTAGGTCTTTCATCCATTTTGAGTTTATTTTTGTTTATGGTGTAAGAAAGTGGTTCAGGTTCATTCTTCTGCATGTCGCTGTCCAGTTTTCCCAGCACCACTTGCTGAAGAGCCTGTCTCTATTCCATTGGATATTCTTTCCTGCTTTGTCAAAGATTAGTTGGCCATACGTTTGTGGGTCCATTTCTGGGTTCTCTATTCTGTTCCACTGATCTGAGTGTCTGCTTTTGTGCCAATACCATACTTTCTTGATGATTACAGCTTTGTAATACAGCTTGAAGTCCAAGATTGTGATGCTTCCAGGTTTGGTTTCCTTTTCAAGATCGCTTTGGCTATTCAGGGTCTTTTCTAGTTCCATGCAAATTTTAGGATTGTTTGTTCTAGCTCTGTGAAGAATGCTGGTGTGATTTTCATAGGGATTGCATTGAATACATGGATTGCTTTGGGTAGTATCGACATTTTAACAATGTTCGTTCTTCCTATCCGGGAGCATGGAATCTTTTTCCATTTTTTTGTGTCTTCTTCAATTTCTTTCATAAGCTTTCTATAGTTTTCCGTGTATAGATTTTTCACCTCTTTGGTTATCTAGGTTTATTCCTAGATATTTTATGGATTTTGGTGCCGTTGTAAATGGGATCGATTCCTTGATTTCCCTTTCTGTTGCTTCACTGTTGGTGTATAGGAATGCAACCAATTTCTGTGCATTGATTTTATATCCTGCTACTTTGCTGAATTCATGGATCAGTTCTAGCAGTTTTTTGGTGGAATCTTTAGGGTTTTCCATATAGAGTATCATGTCATCTGCAAAGAGTGAAAGTTTGACCTCCTCCTGGACGATTTGGATGCTTTTTATTTCTTTGTGTTGTCTGACTGCAGAGGCTAAGACTTCCAATACTATGTTGAATAAGAGTGGCCAGAGTGGACATCCCTGTCTTGTTCCTGACCTTAGGGGGAAAGCTCTCAGTTTTTCCCCACTGAAGTGTGGGGAAGTATTAGTGTTGGTTCTTTCATAGATGGCTTTTATGATCTTGAGGTATGATCCTTCTAGCCCTACTTTCTTGAGGGTTTTTATCAAGAAAAGATGCTATATTTTGTCAAATGCTTTCTCTGCATCTATTGAGAGGATCATGTGGTTCTTGTCCTTTCTTTTATTGATGTGATGAATCACGTTAATTGTTTTGCGGATATTGAACCAGGCCTGCATCCCAGGTATAAATCCCACTTGGTCGTGGTGAATAATTTTTTAATATTGTTGGATCTAGTTGGCTAATATCTGGTTGGGGATTTTTGCATCCATGTTCATCAGGGAAATCAGTCTATAGTTCTCCTTTTTAGTTGGGTCTCTGCTTTTGGAATCAAGGTAATGCTGGCTTCATAGAATGAGTCTGGAAGTTTTCCTTCCATTTTTATTTTTTGGAACAGCTTCAAAAGAATAGGTGTTAACTCTTCTTTATATGTTTGGTAGAATTCCCCTGGAAAGCAATCTGACCCTGGACTCTTGTGTTTTGGGAGATTTTTTATTACTAATTTGATTTCTTCGCTGGTTATGGGTCTGTTCAAATTTTCTATTTCTTCCTGTTTCAGTTTTGGTAGTGTATATGTTTCTAGGAATGTGTTTATTTTTTCCAGATTGCCCAGTTTATTGGTGTATAATTACTCATAATATTCTCTTATTATTGTTTGTATTTCTGCTGTGTTGGTTGTGATCTCTCCTCTTTCATTCTTGATTTCATTTATTTGGGTCTTTTCTTCCTTTTTTTTTTTTTTTTTTTTTTTTATCAAACTGGCAAGGAGTTTATCAATTTTGTTAATTCTTTCAAAGAACCAGTTCCTAGTTTCATTGATCTGTTGTACTGGGTTTTTTTGTTTGTTTGTTTTGTTTTGCTTTTGGTTTCAATAGCATTGATTTCTGCTCTAGTCTTTATTATTCCCTGTCTTCTGCTGGTTTGGGGTGTTATTTGCTGTTCTTTTTCCAGCTCTTTAAGGTGTAAGGTTAGGTTGTGTATCTGAGATCTTTCTTCCTTCTTTAGGAAGGCCTGGATTGCTATATACTTCCCTCTTATGACCGCCTTTGCTACGTCCCAGAGGTTTTGGGCTGTGGTGTTATCATTTTCATTGGATTCAATGTACTTTTTAATTTCCTCTTTAACGTCTTGGTTAGCCCATTCATTCTTTAGTAGGATGTTCTTTAGTCTCCAAGTATTTGTTGTCCTTCTGTGGTTGATTTTGAGTTTCATAGCGTTGTGGTCTGAAAATATGCACGGTATGATCTCAATCTTTTTGTACTTGCTGAGGGCTGATTTGTGTCCCAGTATGTAATCTGTTCTGGAGAATGTTCCATGTGCAAATGAGGGTTTTTTTTAACGAGGGTTTAATTTATTTTGAGAGAGAGATAGAAAGTGAGCGGGGGGGGGGGAGAGAGAGAGAGAGAGAGAGAGAGAGAGAATCCCAAGTAGGCTCCACATTGTCAGCGCAGAGCCTGATGGAGGGCTTGAACTCACGAACCATGAGATCATGACCTAAGCTGAAACCAAGAGTCAGATGCTTAACAGACTGAGACACCTGGCAGCCCTAATTAGGCAAATGAGCCTTAAAAGAATATTTTCAGGGGCTCCTGGGTGGCTCAATTGGTGGAGCGTCTGACTCATTTCGGCTCAGGTCATGATCCCAGGGTCATGGCATTGAGCCTTGCATCGGGCTCTGTGCTGAGCCTGGAGCCTGCTTGGGATTCTCTCTCTCTCCCTCTGCTCTCCTCCCTTTCTCACTCTCTCTCTCTCTCCCCCTAAAATTAAAACCAATTTTTTGAAAGATTATTTTTATCAGAAAGAAAGGGGGGGGGGAGAGAGAGAGAGGAAGGAAGGAAGGAAAGGAAGAAACCAAAAAGCAAAAAAAACTTTATATCCAAAATTCAGGTTGAAAACCCACGATTTTAAAACTCCAAGTAACATATATAACACCGAAACTACCAGGTGATTCTACAAAGAGAAGATGTCACTTTTACTACAAGAAAACAAGCTTTCCAACATTTCCTGTGTGTTTTGAGCACACTGTCAGTTGAATCAAGCCAAGTGGCAGATGTGGACTATTTCAGCTTCATCCAAGCCCCACCCCACAGCGTTGCCATAGATAAAAGCATGAGTTGGTATTTATATTTTCTTCTATTTGCTGTTTCATAATAAAATTGCTTTCGCCGCTCACGTCTGAATGCGGCTTCAACTGTACGATGTACCAGCATGGACCCGAGCCCCCTGCTCTCTGCTCGCTCCCACCACGAGGCTGGGGTCCCCTGGTGGACCACAACTACAGTATTTTACTTCACATTGTGATCTGATCTGATCAGATCAGCGAAACTTGCCGCAAAAGTTATTGTATTGGCCAAGCACGGTCTCTGATCTCAGAAAACCGGGAAGAGCTTTATAAAAGGAAATATAATAAACAATTAGCGAGGGCCAGAGAGAAGAGATTCAAACTATTAAAGGGTTTCAAACTGAAGTGCCTTGAAGCCCTTGCCCCCCTTTCAGTTGGAAAAATTTGCAGCCATACTGGAGAAATCCTACTTGGAATTTCTGCTCATTAAAACTGAGTTTACACACTTGGTCTTTGTTTCGCCATCCCTGGGGCCCCATGGCTACAAGTGTCATGGTCCCCCAGTGTCAGTGTGCCATAGCCATCTCCCTCTCCAATCCATTTTACCTTAGAACTCACAAGTAGAGTCCGGCCTGGCTTCTCTTCTCGGGGGTTCTATCAGTTTCCGCCCCATTCTCTAATTACCATTTGGTAAAAAAACAAAAACACAAAACTATTTGTTGAAAAGAACATGGACAGACAGCCTCCGATAGACTTTGTTTCAAATCTTGGCTCAGTCACTTCCCACCTGCAAGGCCTTGAAATGTCACTGCTCAAAGGTCTGTGGTGCTTTCAGTAAGACGTGCCTTGTTCTCATCTGACACACGGTGAGCACCCAGTAAAGATTAGTTCCTTCCTCTCTGCTGGGCCCAGAGTCCCAGCTCACACCGTCCATCCAGCTTAGCTGGAGTAGTGGGCCCTTGCCATTTCGTTTGGCCACCCGGCATCTCGACCCCGTCTGTGTTTGGGGAATTTCTGCTGACTGGGTTTTGGTGGCAATTTCGGGGAGTTGCTACTGAGGGTGCTAATCTAATGAAAGGTGCTGGTGGGTGGCTGCACATCGTCTGGTCTTCAGTCTTCCTTGCTTCTGGGCAGTGGCATGCAGCCTGGGCTCCATGATCACAAAGGCTCTCACCGTACTATGACACAGGATGGCAACACAAAAGAGACGCGTCAGGGTTCCGCCTCTCCTGGGCGAGGACAGCACCACAGGAGGCTGGAAGGGGGCCCTCTTGGGGTAAATGTGGCATCGACGCTGACAGCATTAACAGTCGCCAGAAACCCACGTTCTGGTAGAAAAGACACAAGACCAGAGCCAGCCACAGAATTCCCGCACTCCCAATCCACGCGCGATCGGGAGCACGCATGGCGACGTACTAAAGACAAAAAAATAAATAAATGTATATCACTCATCGATCCCTCTCGCTGATAGAGCAGCAAAAGACCAAGGACTAAGAACCAAAGCAAAACCCTGATTGCCTTTGCGATCCAACGCTCCCTACTGAGAGTAAAAAAGAGCCCTTTTATGAAACCCGATAATAGAAAGGAATCTAAGTAAGTCTAAGCATTTGACAGGATTTTAGATTCTGATTTGCAAGTTGAACCGTTTAAACCTCTTCGGTGTTTTCAGATCAGCGAGCTTACAAGAAGCTGTGAATCAGCTTCCACTATTTGTGCTCTCTTAGGAATGACGCTATCGAGTTTCCGCCTACAATTTCGGTTCCCACCAGGCTCTCCTCCCGCCGGGCAAGGCTGTGATGGGGAAGCTGACAGAGCCAGTTGGGTAAATGAGCTGGTAGAGAAATGACTAGCAGCTGCAGCCACAGCCGGGTGCAAATGCACAACTTCACACGGAACAATCAAGAGATTGTTTTTAGAACTCGGCTGACATCATACACCGGGAGCCTTTTATTCATCATCTGCACGGAACAGAGAAAGAAAGGGGCACTAATTACAGAGAGGCTGCTCAGGGAGCAATCCGGATTTTATAGCAGGAGCCTGCCCTCTCCTTGTTTGTGATGGTGTGAACAATAACCTTGTTTCTCGTCTCTGATAAAGGGTGCATGAGAACTGGAATGGTGATGACAATATCACCCCTATTTCCTTACCTATGTCACCGGGCTGCCTGTCTGGACCATCACCTGGGATGCGCTCGTTCCTTTGGATTCGTATGCTCATTTTTAAGCCAAGATTAGAATTACACACTAGTGGTGAAACGGAGAGTTTTGAAAGGCGTGCCTAATTATTCAGTGTTGTGCCTTCTGGCACTAACTGGGATTTCCTAGGTCCCAGTGAGCCCTGGATTAGATCGAGGTTGGCAAACTCTGGCCCACGGGCCGAAAGTAGCCACTGCCTGATTTTGTAAATAGAGTTGTACTCAGACCCAGCCACGCCTATCGTTTGGCTACCTTCGTGACTATCTTCCATGGCTGTGTTCATGCAACGGGAGTAGAGCTGAGAAGTTGCAACAGAGACCATCTGACCTGCAAAGCCTAAAATATTTACTCTTTACCCTTGACTGAAAAAGCTTGCTGATCCCTGAGATAGATGTTTGTCTTGTTTCTCAGCACTACAGAGGTGATATGCTAACTACTGCAGTCATATGAACTGTTTCCTCAGTTCTAACCACATGTTTGCCTGGGACAAGACAGAATCAAGAGGGCAAATCAAAGGTTCTCCTCTAAACATGGACTTCCTTGGAATTTCAAATGTGACCGAATGATTGGAATTCTTTTTTTTTTTTTTAATTTGTAACATTTTTAAATTTATTTTTGAGAGACAGAGCATGAGCGGGGAAGGGGCAGAAAGACAGGGAGACACAGAATCCGAAGGAGGCTCCAGGCTCTGAGCTGTCCACACAGAGCCCAATGTAGGGCTCAAACCCACAAGCCGTGAGATCATGACCTGAGCTGAAGTCAGACGCTTCCCCAACTGAGCCACCCAGATGCCCCGATGATTGGAATTCTAATGTAAACACACAACAGAGAGAACTAAAATAAAAGCCCCCTGGCCTAATCCAGGAAGGATTTGCTTTTATAGTTGAGGGTCTGAAGGATGAGACTGTGTGACCTTTCCTGACCACATAATAGATCTTTGGTTTAAAATCCCCTAAAAAACCAAGGTGCCTGGCTGGCTCAGTCAGTAGAGCATGGGACTCTTGATCTCAGGGTTGTGAGTTCAAGCCACACATTGAGGGTAGAGTGTACTAGAAAGAAAGAAAGAAAGAAAGGAAGGAAGAAAGAAAGAAAATCCTCTAATGAACCAGTTAGAATATACCTGTTGAGAATCTAGCTTAGTTGTTATTAACCCTTTTGAAGGGTGGGGGCAGGGGGTTAATACTTCTGAAAAAATGACATATACACAGACATCCACAATTTCATTCATAATTTCTGTGGGTTCTTGGGCTCCCAAGAAGATGATCCATGAGCCCCAGATTAAGAAACTATGATCATTTTTTTTTTTTTTTGCTAGTTGTGGGAAAACAAATTTTACAAAGCACTAGTCAAAAGAACCTGTTTTCAACTAACTGAATTAGCAATTAGCAAGCACATACTTGGCAATTAATTTAAAATTAGCAGCATCTACCAAATGCCCAATAAGTGGGTACATACAGTAACACTGACATTGAAAGAAGAAAGAGATGATTGTTGTTTAATAAGGCGAGAGAAGGCTTCATGGAAGGAATGTGATTTACCTAAGCTCTGAAAGAATATCGAAGTGTGAGATGTGCACAAGGGAGCAGGAGGGGCTGGCCCAAAACTGTCTTCAAGGCTCAGAGAATTCTCAGTCTTGGGTTTCTTCCCTGTTGGCCCCAGGCAGAGGAGCATCTAAAACGTCCCTAAAGGAACCTCCAGATTCTGAGGCTTCAGAAGAAATCTCTACACTTTGTCTATTCGTGCCATTGTGACTTGCATTCGGGACAACAGTGGATCCCGGCCAACGTGGGTTTCGTGGGTGCTTGGCCTAACGCTCTCTTTTGCCTTCTTAAAATGTGTCATAATTTAACAAAGAGGCAGTGGTATTTTCATTTTGAACTGAGCCCCCCAAATTTCGTAGCCAGTCCTGATCCCGGGGGGAAGAATGGATCCAACAGTAATATGATCAAACATGGGTAAGAAGGCAGCGAACCGTGTGGCTTCGTCCCCCAAGCTGGGACACCAGTCTAAAGGGTGAGGGAGCTCCAGTTCTTATGTGCCATATGGAGGGCTTGTCACCAGTTCTTATGGGTCAATTTAAACTCCTTCGAATGATCAGATGAAGCTAATTATAATCTTCTAATTTCGCTCATAGCAAGGGATGCCCAATCTTGCACTTGGGCAATTAAAACTTGCTTTCCTACATTTTAGGTTTTCTATCACATTTTTTTTAAAGAAGAAAACCAATCCATAAATGCTATGACTAAATGAGGGGAGAAAGATTGTAAGATTTATTTATTTTTTTAAATATTTATTTTGGGGGGAGGGCATAAGCAGTGTAGCAGCAGAGAGAGGGGGACAGAGGATCCGAAGCAGGCTCTGCACTGACAGGACAGAGCCCGATGTGGCGCTCGAACTCTCGAATGGGAGATCATGACCTGAGCCCAAGTCACACGCTCGACTGAGTGAGCCATCCAGGGGCCCCAAGATTTATTTTCAATTTCATTATTTATGTCTCTTATTTTAAAGCTCACTCTGTATTCTCATTTCTCCAAGTTGCTGTAACAATTCAGGTTGGTCTCTTTTACCTACCCTGAGTCTTTGGTTCAGGAGGCTCCAATCCTCTGACCTGCAATGAAGGACCAGCCTTTCCCCCTCTTTAAGCTTTAAGATGTTCCTTGCACAGTTAATTCAAAGCCATTTCCCTCAGGACTTTGCTTGCCATTAGAGATTTTGCTTTTCTTCTGAGAATGGAGAACTCTACGTTTGAACAGAGTGAAAGAAAGCTTGCTACTTACTGCTGGAACAGCCAAGGTTCCAACTTGGTTTAGAGAACTCAGTACTGGGGCACCTGGCTGGCTGCTGGTAGAGCGTGTGACTCTTGATCTTGGGGCCATTGAGTTTGAGCCCATGTATGGCTTTTTACTTAAAAAAAGAATGCAGAACTTAGTATTTATCCGACAGATGACCACAGCAATTCTATTACTTTGAGAACAAATTTGAACTCTTCCTCGGGGCATAAATGCAAAATGTAACACAAATGAACACAAGGAAAATGACATTAATGGACCACATGCTTTAATAACGCTTCATTCAGGAGAGCCAACCATTTTCTATAAAAAGAATAATATCTGAACGTGATGATTAAGAAACCAGAGCTTGGCTAAGCTAAACACGGACAGGACGTTCTACAGTCAAATTCAGGGTGCTTTGATGGGAATGATCAGCCATGTAATTTAAGTCTTTTGTGACTCGACAGAAGAGGGAAGTTTGTGTGGTTCTAAAAGATCAAGGAGGGAGATGCCTTTAATCAGTGGTATTCAAGTGGGGTCTCGGTCCTAGAGGAGTCGCAGAGATCAAAATTATTTCTGTAATAAAATATGAAGGTGTCATTTGATTTTTACCGTGTTGACATTTGTACCAATGCTGCTAAAGCAACGGGAGGTAGAGGTACAGGGTCCTTGGCCTGAGTCAAGGCCCTCAACTATACTAGGGGTCCCATTAAATCTGTCACGGCCCTATGCTTGTAGTTACAAAAAAAACGAACAAACATGTCCGTTTCACTGAAGAACGCCCATGATGATGTAGTAAAACTTTCAATCTCAACCTTTTTAATAGTCTTAAAAAATGAAACTTTTAATGTCAACCCTTGTAACAGTCCGCATAACAAAATGGAAAGTACCCATCGAGCACTCCTGTTGCACATGAAAGTACAGTAAATGTCTCGAGAAGTCCTTAAGCAATAGTTTGAGCTGCAAGCCTTTGGTTGCCACGGTGCACTATTTGTACTTGAAAGAACGACTGACCGACTGTGGTCGCTCAGACTCGAGTTTGTTGGACACGTTTTCAAAAATCCTGTCACTGAAAGGAAAACAACAGAAGGTATTTGTTGCCAATAGTAAAGTTCGGGTTTCGAGCAGAAATGAGGTTATTGAAAACCTGTCAGTCACCATGGACTTGACAGCTTTCCAATATCCCAAGAATTTTCTGACAAGATTGGTGTTGATATGAACAGGAATGCTTTTTTGATACGTATAGCAACATTTGGAGGACCTGCAGAATTCAGACAACCAATATTTTTCAAGCGATCAATGCATGCCGTGACCAAACCACGCATGGGTAAAGCACCCACTGAGAGCGCGAACGAGAACAATAGAGTTTAACGTAACAGCGTGAATCTGAAACTACACTGTGACTCATCTTTAAGAAATGACGCTGGTTGAGAAACTCAAACCCACCATTATTTTTTTTTAATTTTTTTTTTTTTTTTAGATTTATTTTTGAGAAACAGAGTGAGACAAATTGTGAACAGGGGAGGGGCAGAGAGAGTAGGAGACACGGAATCTGAAGCAGGCTCCAGGCTCTGAGCAAGCGGTCAGCACAGAGCCTGATGCAGGGCTCGAACCCACGAACTGGGAGATCATGACCTGAGCTGAAGTCGGACGCTCAACTGACCGAGCCACCCAGGCGCCCCAAACCCACCATTATTTGAAAGGGCTGTTGAAATACTTCTTCTTGGGGCGCCTGGGTGGCGCAGTCGGTTGAGCGTCCGACTTCAGCCAGGTCACGATCTCGCGGTCCGTGAGTTCGAGCCCCACGTCAGGCTCTGGGCTGATGGCTCAGAGCCTGGAGCCTGTTTCCGATTCTGTGTCTCCCTCTCTCTCTGCCCCTCCCCCGTTCATGCTCTGTCTCTCTCTGTCCCAAAAATAAATAAACGTTGAAATACTTCTTCTTCCACAGAAATATCTCAGTGAGGCCGGATTTCCTTATACACTTTGACTAAGAAAACATACTGGGACAGATTCAAATGAAATGCCAAAGCAGAGAGAGGACTCCTGTCTTCTATTAAGCTAGACATTAAGGAGATTTGCAAAACTCCCAAACAGCACCACTCGTCTTACTCTTTTTTTTTTGGTTTGCTTTGGAAAATACTTACTTTCATAAGAAAGTGTTATTTACGTGATGGGGTTATTACTGTGCTTTTACATAAATCAGTAAGTATTTTTACAACTTCTCAATCTTATTTCTTAATATCAGTAATTTAGCCCGTTGTAAACAAAAGCTCTCAAGGCTCGTCAGCTTTTCTAACTAGGCTCCCAATGTGGGGCTTGAACTCATGACCTTGATATCGAGAGTCACGCGCTTCACCAACTGAGCCGGCCCGGCGTCCCAGGCTCTTCAATGTTTAAGAGCCTAAAGGGGTCCTGAGACCAACAAGTTTGAGAACCCTTGCCTTATATGAACTAAATACAATTGGAGGACACACAACCAACAATGAGTGCTACAGATTCTAAAGGAAGCCTCCAGCATGAGATGACTGAATCCAACCAGTTTCATGGCGAATTTGGCCTCTTGCCATTATATTTGATCCAGAACAGAAAGGATATTAACCTTTTATTTTTTTTTTTTTTCTCATTAAATTCCGCCACTTGGCAGTAACCATGTTAAGAGGAGCAGATTAGTAGATTATGTAAGGAAGGTTCCCCTGGGTTTGGATTTAGATTGTTATACTACTTGATTTTCCCACTCTTGAGTTCCCCTCTTGTCCAAGACCATAAATGCAGCAATTTCCCAGCATCATTCCAGGAGTCTAAACAGTCTTTGGAACAGCTGCAGAATGTTGATGGTCTCAGGATTCCTTAAAGGAATCTTTAAGGAATTTTTCTGTGGGTGGGGGAAGCCACCGCCCATGACTCTTCATTAAATGTTGAAAGCTCGCCCTCCCGCAACAATGAAAGAAACTGTGGATTCCTCAGAATCTCAGTGCAGATAAACTGTCCCCTCTATTTTTCCATAAATAAGGACTTGCTCCAGAGAACTCTCTATCGCCTTCTTCCTTTCTGTTTAGTGAAAAGGCTATGCTTGATAAATGGGAAAAGCAAACGGTGGCTTCTGTGACTGCATTCACTTTAACACGTTCCTCCTGGCACTGACTTCCTTCCTAAGGCTCACAGCTGGTTGAACTGTAGGGCCTACCTGCCATGGGAGGGACGGAAATGCAACCAGGGCCAAGGCGATTTTCTCCAGGGACACGCTGAGCAATATCCCAAACATAGATTCACTTTACTGGGGATGAGACCAGAGGGTACACACAGCACCCACAGCTCCTCAGCACTGCACTGGGTCCCGCTGCAGGAAGGGACAGGGACCCAGAGCATAACAGGCCCCATGAAACTGAAGCCGGAAACATCTGGCCGGTTGGTGGCCGGTTTCTCCTTAGTTCCTTCTTCTGTGTCAGGGTTCATTACAATTGTCAATTTACCATTCTGAGTTGAAACCAGTAAGTTAGCAGAACATTTTGGGATGGGGAAGATCCCAGAAAGATTTCTACACGCAGATCAAATGAGCATACTCACGAATGGTAATGAGTTTATACCTCTGATACTGGGAGGATCTGGACATCAGTAATGAAAGGGAAACCTCAGGCACCCTTCCGGCCCCGTCAAATCACAAAGCTGCTTCTTACATGCCTCTCAATTTGACTGTTTTTGACTTTCATTTTTATCAGATTTTTCAAGTTCTGTTTTCTTTTTAATTTTTTAAAAAATATTTATTTTTACAGAAAGAGAGAGAGAGAGAGACAGAGCATGAGTGGGGGAGGGGCAGAGAGAGAGGGAGACACAGAATCGGAAGCAGGCTCCAGGCTCCGAGCTGTCAGCACAGAGCCCGACCTGGGGCTTGAACTCACAGACCGCAAGATCATGACCTGAGCTGAAGTCGGACGCTCAACCGACTGAGCGCCCCAAGTTTTTAAAAAATGTTTATTTATTTTTGAGAGAGTGCAGGCAGGGGAGGCGTAGAGAGAGGGGGGGCACAGAGGATCCAAAGGGGGCTCTGTGTTGACAGCAGCCAATGGTGGGGCTTGAACCTATGAATCACGAGATCATGACCCAAACCGAAGTCAGATGCTCAACCAACTGAGCCACCCAGGTGCCCCTTGAAGTTCTATTTTCTGAGAAGTTTTGTAAAATTTGGTGGCTTCACACACTGTATGGATGTTAGGTGAGTGGTCTCAGTCGGGTCCTGCAGGCCCAGGGTAATTTCATCAGTCATGTAACACGAGACGCCTCGCTACAGGTCCCTAATAGTTAAATACCTTGAAAAAGTTACACTGATATTTATCTAGATAAAATGTGTATCTCTTCTTTCTCCCTATTAAGTCGATTGCATTAAGGTAACCTTTCCAATCTGCCCCAAACTGAATCAAACAAATAAATGAGTCAAACAACACTCTCCAGCCAAGACTGTATCAAAGGGCCCAGTATTTCCAGTGTTAGTGACTCAGGAAAGAAAGACTAAGTCTCAGACCTACTGACTCAACTAAATTGAATTATAAGGATGAAAACCAGACTCTGAACTGTGGCAACCCTCTAGGGCAAGGCCGTCCTGAGCCATGAAGGCATTTAGGTTCACTCCTTTTTAAAAGTGTGGTTACATCTTGGAGCAAACTTCACTCTCAGTGTAAAGTTAATTTCAAGTTCTTCTGCTCAGGAACTAGATTTTCCCATGTTCCCAAATCGGTAATGTCTTCTTTGCAACCCAAAGCCTCCATACTCTCTGTTACTACAGAAAAGAAATAAGCAGACAGCCTTTCCACACAGTCAGCCACCCCAGTGAACAAACACAAAGGAAACTCAAGATATTTGTAATCACTCCCTGTGAAATATCTCTAGCAGAAGCATAGGTGGGTTGATTCCAACGGCATTCGCTTCCTGCTCTTGCCATATGAGTAAATGTTGGGAAACAACAGTGCCCTGAGTACTCAGCCCACAGAGGACAACTGTGGGTGAAGAATTACCCAAAGATGGAGAAGAGGGACCCAGAGAAGCAACTTGCCTAAAGAGGTAATTTGTAAATACACTACCGAGGACACCTTGGAGACCCAGATCTCTAACGAGGTATCTGAAGTCCACTTCCTCAGGTCTGGAATGAACCGAAGAACATTGCATGCAGCTATAAAAAAGAGAATTCTCCGGTGTTGATCGAGCATTATTTAAGGGAGAGAGAAGATATGGGGCACCTGGCTGGTGCTCAGTTGGTACAGCATGGAACTCTTGATCTCGGAGTTGTGAGTCTGAGCCCCATGCTGGGTGTAGAGACTACTTAAAAATAAAATCTTTAAAAACAGAAAGGGAGAAGGAGAAGGATATGAGATTATAAGATCCTCAAGGGTAGGTTACTATCACTGATCTTTGCATCCACAGTGCCTGGCATGGTAACCAATATGTGATAAATACTCAGTACATGCTCATTGATCTGTTTTATGGTAGAAATCTTGGCTATTAGAAACATTTTACCAGACATCCTTGATAAGCCTGAGGCCATTTAATTTTCTTAGGTCATCTAATTTTCCGTTTCCTAATTCAAAGTTTGCCAAGCACACCGCTGGTCACAGATGTGTTTTCCCCACTGTCCTGCTATCCGGAACATCCCTGGAGAGTGGGTACAAGTATTCTGGTCGCTGAAAAGGACTTTCTCCCACTATAAATTGATAAATTGGAATCCTGGCCTATGAAATGTGAGCATGGGTCAGTATACTAGAGTCTGACTCTTTCCAGGTAAACTGATAATAACCGAGTTACCAAACCGGTAAAGCTCAGGACAAGACTTCCGCCTGGGCTAAGCCCTAAAGAGAGGGCCACAGATGAGAGGTCCTGCCTACGCTGTAGGCCACCAGTCCTGACACCAGTATGAAGCCTACCCACCACCGGCAGCAGTCTAATAGTGGCATAAATAAATGAGATGCAACTACGTAAATAAATAAAGATAAGCTGTAACACGTTTGCTGCTTTGAATGGTAAAAGGTAATGAGAAATGGAAGAGAATGGAGCAAACTAGGTGAACATACAGGTTTTGGAGGTTAGGAAAGCTAGGATTGCATTTGGTGGTTACTTTGTGAATTTAAGCAAATTATTTAACCTTCCTCAATCTCTCAATTTTCTTTGTGAAACTGAGACAATAATCGTATCCGTTGCATTAGGTTGGGAGGAAGGAGAGAATTTACATAAAGATTTAAAATTTTCCATTGCTAGCAAAATAGCGGACTAGAGAAAATCCTCCCACTACAGAATACTTAAGGATGCTGAGTTCAAAATTATTATTTTTTTAATCTTTAAAAATGTATGGACTAGGTCTCAAGAGAGTAAAGCATTCCTCTGAAATCAGGAATGAAGCTGTAGGATCAATCCAAGGAAACGAGAAATTATCGGACATTCAGCTAGCCTGGAGGCACCTTCCAGTCCCAGATGGCCCAAGCTTTCATCTTAATGGAAACATGGGTGGGCAAGGGATTAGGGGGAAGGAGAACCAAAGACCACTACAGAAAGACAAGGCACATAAAAGGCTATGCCTTTAGAGAAATGTTAAATAAGGGAAAAACATGAACACCCCACCCAAGCAGTAGACAAGGAAAGTCATCTGTCTCAGTCTTGACTTTTAGTGGAAGAAGAAAAAGTCTTCCCGAGTCAGGTTGTCAGATTTAGAAATAAAAATACAGAGTGCCAGGGTTTTCTAGAGCAGGGAAACTATTCTACACTTGTCAAAATCAATAGAATGTACACCACCAACAAACCCTAATGTAAACTATGGACTTTGGGTGTTAATACTGTGTCAACGTTGGTTCATTGATTGTAATAAACATACCATTCTGGTGGGAGATGATGGAAGGGAGGCTGTGTGGGTGTGGGGAGGAGGGGGATGTGAGAACCTAGAACTAAATGCTCAGTTTTGCTGTGAACCCAAAGCTACTCTAAAAAATAAAATCTATTTATTTTATATAAATAACATGCTTATACTAAAAACGTATTCATTGTCGATCTGAAATTCAAATTTAACAAGGCACCCCGTATTTTTTATGGCAACACTGCCCTTCATAATCCATGGCTGTTAGCCAGACCTAATATGGATTTGGGTCATGAATTCACATTACCTGTCTAAAAACTGTAAACTAAAATATTTATATTAAATAGATCAAAATTTGTATTATCCCTAGGTGCCTGGTAAAAGCAAACAAAAAACTTCTTCCTATAAAAAAATGCATCTTTACCCCAGGCCTCAAAATATTCCCACAGTAGGGGTGCCTGGGTGGCTTAGTCCGTTAAGCGCGATTCTGGCTCAAGTTGCGATCTCATTGATCTCACTGTGCTGATGGCATGCAGCCTGCTTGGGATTCTCTCTCTCCATCTCTCCCTGCCCCTCCCCTGCTCTCTCTCTTTCTCTCTCTCGAAATAAATCAATAAACATTAAAAAAAATTCCCACAAATAGATATCAAACAAATGTAACATGACAATAGAAAAATACAAGGAAACAAAAGGACCACAGGAAAAAATACATGGACCAGACTCACCAGGACATTAGATATTGGACTAATCAGATATAGAAAATAAACCATTTAGGGGCGCCTGGGTGGCGCAGTCGGTTAAGCGTCCGACTTCAGCCAGGTCACGATCTCGCGGTCCGTGAGTTCGAGCCCCGTGTCGGCTCTGGGCTGATGGCTCAGAGCCTGGAGCCTGTTTCTGATTCTGTGTCTCCCTCTCTCTCTGCCCCTCCCCCGTTCATGCTCTGTCTCTCTCTGTCCCAAAAATAAATAAAAGTTGAAAAAAAAAAATTAAGAAAATAAACCATTTAAATAAATAAATCAGAAATTGAAACCATAAGCAAGAAGAATTTTTATATGACCAGAAACATTAAAAAACTCATCTCTAAAATAGATAAATATAATTATTGAAATGAAAATCTCAAAGAAACCATTAAAGAGCAGATTATACATGACTGAATAAAAAATCAATGATCTAGAAGCCAGAATCCAGCACCAAGAAAAAGAAAGAAAAATATGAAGGGAAAGTAGAATACGAAAGCTTGAGTAAGAAGGACTAAAAAACATTCAATGAAATTCCAAAAGGAGAGGAAATTAGAATTTTCCAAAACCGATAGTAGTTTTAAGGACTGATAAACCCTCAGAATTAAGAAGCATAAAGAATACCAAGAAAGATCACTTTATTATTCATCAGTGGATGAATCGATACAGAATATGTGGTTTATACATACACAATGGAATACTACTCAGCCATTAAAAAAACCCACAAAATTTTGCCATTTGCAACAACATGGATGGATCTAGAAGGCAGAATGCTAAGTGAAACAATTCAGTCAGAGAAAGACAACTACCATCTGATCTCACTCATGTGGAATTTAAGAAACAAAACAAACACGAAAGAGACAAATGTAAAAACAGACTCAAATATAAAGAACAAATTGATGGTTATCAGAGGTGAGGTGAATGGGGAGATGAGTGAAACAGGTGAAGGAGATTAAGAGGACGCTTATCCCGGTAAGTGCAGAGTAATGTACAGAATTGTTGAATTGCTATGTTGTACATTATGTGCACAGTAATATAACACTGTACGTTAATTATGCTAGAATTAAAAAAAAATAAGAAATGAATAAAATTTTTAAAAAACCAAAATTCAGAATACTGACTACCTTTTGAGAGAAAACAGCGTGCACAATCGTGGACTAACATGCAGGGAACTCCAGATATTTATAATGTTCTATTTCTTTTCTTTTTTAATGTTTATTTTTGAGAGACAGAGAGACAGAGCATGAGTGAGGGAGGGGCAGAGAGAGAGGGAGACACAGAATCAAAAGCAGGCTCCAGGTTCCACACTGTCAGCGCAGAGCCCGACGTGGGGCTCGAACTCGCAAGCCATGAGATGATGGCCTGAGCCCAAGTTGGATGCTTAACCACTGAGTCCCCCAGGCGCCCCTATAATGTTCTATTTCTTAAGATGTATGGTGGGGGGGGGGGTCCAGATGTTCACTTTATTATTATGCATCCTAATACACATGCACATCAATATTCCTTTTCATTATCAAATATTTATAAAAACATGAAAAATGTTTAAAAAGACCTTATTGTGTAGTGCACATAGTCAGCATTCAGTATCTAATGATAACACAACAGCTGCTGTGCAGTCACCAGAAGATCTCTAGTGGCATGGGCCTCAGCGGCACTGGGTTGCTAATACTTTCCAGCTAGGACCCCCCATTCATGTATGTGGCTGGTCTTGTCACGGCGACAACTCAGGAGAATGAAGTGGTCCTTCTTCTTTAGCCAGCAGCCTGATTCATCTTTACCCCTTCATCCTCCTCATCCATCCATCCATCCATCCATCCATCCATCCATCTATCCAATAAATATTTAAGTACCTCCCAAGGTCTGGGAACCTCCAGACTTCAGCTTTCATCCAAAGTCCTATAGTTTGAAGAATCTTAGGGCAACAATCGGTTAGCAAGTTATAGATACATGACTGGAGTCTAGTCCAAGGTGTATCTGATCCCTCTCCCTTGACCACCCCTCTACCAGTGTGTTTTGAAATGGATTGTTGTGATTCATAAACTTGCATAATACACGATTCACAAGCTTCTCCCACACATTCGTGATTTTTCATCCCCTCAATTCTGGTAACTGAAGCTCCCAGCTCACATGCACCGACGTGAAATGCCTTCATGACAGGTAACCAGGAGATTTTATCATGAACTGACTGCGATATTAGAGAGGATCTGTGTGTAGGTTTCCTACTGCTGCTGTGCCAAACTATCACAAACTTGAAATAAGATTTGTCACCTACAGCTCTGTAGGTGGAACGCCCAACAGGGGTCTTACCGAGCTAAAATGAAGGGCTCAACAGGGCTGCGTTCTTTCCTGGAGAATCTTTTTCATTGCCTTTCGCAGCCCCTGGATGTAGCCCATGTTCCTGGGCCGCTGGCCCCTCCTCCGCCTTCAAAACCAGCAACGTCAGATCCAGTCCGCACACAGAACTCCCCACACCCGCTCTTCTGCTTCCCCTCTCCCCACTTTTAAGGACCCTTGTGATTTCACTGGGCCCACCAGATAATCCAAGATCATTCTCTAGTCTAGGCATCAGCCGATGAGCACCCCTAATGCCTCTTTGCCATATAAAGGAATATGTTTAGGTTCCGGGGATTAGGACGTGGACATCTTTGCAGGTAGGGGTGGAACTACTCCACCGATCGTACTATGAGACATCACTCATTATTCCCGAATTTTCTCTCTAAATTAGATGATCAAAAAGTAAGCCATCAGAATCATGGTATCTCTACCTTCCAGAGAAATGATTTACTTAAGCCATACCTTAATGTCTACCTTTATAGAAGATCCAAGTGTGACTGAACAACCTCTGTGTTTTTCAGAAACGATTGAAGTTACTGTTCAGCACGTTATTCAATGTTCTTTTAATGTAAGAGCCTACCTTATAATTTTTTGCTAGAGTTTAATACCAGGAAAACTTCTGATTCAGCGGATGGATTCGCCAAATGAAAACAACGTGGGCCACAGTCTTGTCTACCTTGCGCTGGCGGCCAGAAAATTTCAGAATGAAATTCACCCCACTTCCTGTATTTTCTGTTTTGTTTTAGCTCTAAAAAAATTTTCTCATTTTGGGTTTTTAAAGTCACTGCAAGTACTCTAAAAAGTAGTCACTTCAGGGATGCCTGGGTGGCTCAGTCAGTTGAGCGTCTGCCTCTTGATTTCGGCTCAGGTCACAATCCCAGGGTCATGGGATTGAGCCCCCACGTTGGGCTCCACACTAAGCGTGTAGCCTGCTTAAGATTCTCTCTCTCTCCCTCTACCCCTCTCCCCCACTCATGTTCTCTCTCTAAAATTAAAAAAAAAAAAAAAAAAAAATCTTCTAAAAAAAAGAAGTAGTCATTTCTGTCTTAATAAATATAATGAAGGGGCGCCTGGGTGGCTCAGTCGGTTACACGTCCGACTTCAGCTCAGGTCACGATCTCGCAGTCCGCGAGTTCGAGCCCCGCGTCGGGCTCTGGGCTGATGGCTCAGAGCCTGGAGCCTGCCTCCGATTCTGTGTCTCCCTCTCTCTCTGCCCCTCCCCCGTTCATGCTGTGTCTCTCTCTGTCTCAAAAATAAATAAACATTAAAAAAATTTAAAAATAAATAAATAAATAAATAAATAAATAAATAAATAAATATAATGAAAACATCTATTAACCTTTTTTAAAAAAAGAGATCACTTTCACCTACTTTTGAAAAACTTACAAATGCTTTAGTAGGTTCAGAATACTGTAATTAAGAAATATTAAGATTTTCTAAGAATTTATGCCTAATATGTACTCAAAAGATATTTGGTGAATAGTGCCTAATAACCAGTGAGCACTATAGCATTTTATTAAATCTAGCTCCACAGACCTAAACGCTGCTAGGATATTCTATGGTTTCAAGGCCCCGAACCACCACAGTTAATAGGGGAAAGCATAGATAGCAGGGGATATGCCTCCCACTCTCACTTCTAGAAGTGCCAGCTACAGGTTCCTTTGGCCACACTTTCACATGCAGAGCAATTAGGTACAAATAAGCCCCCAGCATTTATGTGGGACCACAGTGCAGCCTGACCTGCCTTTTCTGCTTGGTATTCCTTTAATCACCTTTATGCAACCTATGCCTCCAGCAATTGGGACCCTTCGGGCTTCCCCAAAATTCCTTAACTTATGCTGTGCTCTGTACTTAGCATATTGCCCCATCTTCTCACACTCCGGGAGTCCTCCCATGTGCATCCTTTTTAAAAATAATAATTTCCTAAGTTTATTCATTTACTATCGAGAGAGAGGGCAAGCTGGGGTGGGCAGGGAGAGAGAGGGAGACACAGAATCCGTAGCAGGCTCCAGGCTCTGAGCCGTCAGCACAGAGACCGTGAGATCATGACGTGAGCAGAAGTCAGATGCTCAACCCACTGGGCCACCCGGGCGCCCCTCCCCCATGTGCACCCTTAAAGGCCACCTTCATCCTGCCTCCTGCCATGCAGGCTCTCTCTTGTGAAACCCCACGGTACTTTGTTTCTTATGGTTCTTACATTTTATGTTCTTTGTAATGCAACTGTACGTGCGCAGATACACACACATGCTTACGAACCATTTGCATTACTTACCTTTATAATCCCTTTTAGAAGAAAGTGCCTTGTAAATGACATGCGCTCAAAAGTATCCATTGAATTTAACTGCATATAAATTCCCACATGTAATTTAATTATATGCATAACTTTTGTGCTAATAGGAATAAAAACCATGCTACCACTTATTACACTGCATTACATTTTGCGGACCAGTTTATCTGGATAGTTCGCCCAAAGGTTTGTTGAAATTCGAATATATTTAATTTAAGATTCAACAGCTCCCTCTCGTGGCCTCTGTGGGCAACTGAGCTTGCTGGACTCCAGAGTTAAAACAATTTCATTTTATTTTTGGTACTTAAATTTGAAGTGGTTCTCAATAATTTCAGTTTTAATGTTAAAAACTGATTGCCACTGAATGGTAAATTTCATTTGGCATAGAAGCGTCATTTTTATGCCAAGAATAAATATAGGCAGTTATTGGTCAATGGTTTCCATCTCAAATGACTATAAACCTGTTGTTAAAAATATGAATATATTTTAACTTAAATGTTAATAAATATTTGATTAAGGTTAAAAAGCAAGTTTTCAGAAGGTCACGTATACTGTACCAGTACATGAGAATGACTATATCTTGGAACTCAGTGACAATACACAACACTCTATTTTTGCTTTTTCCAAATTCTGGAACAGTATCAGTTACAAATAACTTAAAAGCTCAAGCATTTTAACTATACAATCAAATGTTCAAGTTGAAATGCAACAACACAAAACAAGGAACCAAGTAAAACTGCAAAACGTTAAACCCCAAAGTATAGCTCTTTTTTTTTTTTTTTTCCAACGTTTATTTATTTTTGGGACAGAGAGAGACAGAGCATGAACGGGGGAGGGGCAGAGAGAGAGGGAGACACAGAATCGGAAACAGGCTCCAGGCTCTGAGCCATCAGCCCAGAGCCCGACGCGGGGCTCAAACTCACGGACCGCGAGATCGTGACCTGGCTGAAGTCGGACTCTTAACCGACTGCACCACCCAGGCGCCCCCCCAGAGTATAGCTCTTAATGAGGCCCAAATCTCTTAAGACACCATGCCCATGGCCTGGGGATTTCGGCCGTGAAGGGAAAAGCTAAGGAGGTCAAGGTCTGGCTGTTGGTGGGTCTCCACACTCCGTGGTGGGCTTCCCAAGGAAGCAGCCCAAGCCAGAGCATCACACAGTGAGAGGCTAAGCTCCAATAAAGCTAACTGTCTGAATTCTGGAAGAGCACAAAATGCTGCAGCTGGCCAGAGGCTCTCCAAAGTACTCCAGGGAGAAAGTGATGGGGATCCCAACCTCCCCCGTCTTCACTGGCTCCAGAGAGGACGAGAAGAAACAGAAGGGCAACACTGAAATCTACAGCTATCATTGCTCATGTGACCTCCTTTGAGAAAATAAAACATCTATTTAATAGAAGCTTTTCTTGTATCCAGAATGTCTCTTTCCCTTTGGAGTCCCACTGTTGCCTAGGATTCCAACAATTATTTACAAGCATTATAATTTTTGTGAATACTTTGATAGTTTCCCCTCTGGAGTTGTGTTTTTATATAAAATCTGACTTCAGAGAAGCGTTTTCATTAGTGATATTTATTCTAATTGGGAAGGATGCACAAGAGGAAAAAAAAAGAGAATACACACACACACACTGTAAGTTAGATCATCGTTTAGTGTGTGACATAAAAAAAATGTTTTAAAATACACAAAAATTATTGCTGGCTATTTTTTTTCATCCTAAGTTTACCAAAAAGCAAAACAGAACAAACAACATATAGAAATTGGAACTAATTCTACTGCTATTAAATTGGTAGTTATTCTATAGTATGTTATAAAAATGCATAGTGTTTTTCGCTTTCATTGATAAAAATCATATAAACTTGGGGCTCCTTCTTCTTTAGAAACACATTCACTTTCCCTGAGCATCACCCAAATTATAATAATATGCCTACTGAAATCCACCCAGTCAGGGATGTTTCACTCCTCTCCTTCATACTAAATATTAAAAACAGGCTCAGTAAATTTTTAAGAGTTTATCATAATTTCTTTTCACCAAATGATTATGAAGATATAAAGGAATATGATAATCCACTTACACAACATACAAAAATTTGGAACCCAAACGCCGTCATGTAATTTGTCCACAAACAAATACAAATAGTTAAAAATTGAAAAAAAATGCATCAAAGAAGCAAAATATTTTTCACTTCAGGTCAACGGTAAATGGCAAATGAATGGCGACATCAGGTAAGGTTGATGGTACACGAAATCAGTGAACTTCAACAAGGCCATCCAATCACCTAGCTAAGAACCTGCACCTTCTTGTCATCAATGGCTTCTAATGAATAGACACCTCTGAGTTTCTGACATGTAATGTAATCTCAGATTGGATTTTCTAAATTTCTCATTGCTAACTCAGTCAAAGCTTCCCATATGCCGTTACCCACTTTAGTTGGAGAATAAGGAATACAAAGATATTTCATTCAATACTTAAATGGACTTCCTTAGACTCTTTACTTGTCTGTCTTTAGCCCCAATGTGGAAATCACGTCTATAAATAATGCTGAGACAAACATGATCTTTTGCAACACTTGTATCTGTCCATCAGAAAAGATACTTTGGCCTCACAACCATGAAGTGATTATCAATATAACTTAATTTATAAGAAGACATAAATACGTCATATACATGTATATATATACTAAAATGTGTTAAACCCTAAAGTTATATCCATCCAATAAAAAGCAAAAGGCCCCAGAACACTCCCAGGTTTTTATCACAACAAAATATCTTAAGAATGTAACAGCCTCATGTTTGATTTTCCATTGGGGTGAGGTGACTAATTCGCATTTGCTTACAAAATAAAATCATCCCCAAGTTCGCCCACCAGTGGATGGGCCAAAACAGCAGAATAGTTGGTGGCAGTACTGAACATTAATAAAGTTCATTTATGACCCAGAATTATAGTAAGAGGAGGCCTTAACTTCAAAAAGGAAGACATCACCCAAAGGGCCTGACGGGGGGTAGATGTTGAAAGTCAAGAAAAATGTGAAGCCGTCAGTCTGAGACTCCAGAAGAAACAGAAGAGACAGTGGGGTGGGGGAGGGGATGGGGGTCTGGAGGCCATTCTTACCAGGTTTGGAGCACTGGCGACTCTTAAGGACAAGTCCTGGAAAGGAAGGAAAAGATGTGCTGTTAGTGCGCAGATGTGTGAGAGATCATTGGAAGTTAAATTAGAATGTCAGCTCTCGATTTGATCTGAAAAAAATATATTGAGAAAAAATAAATTCTGTGTGCGCACACACACACACACGCGCGTGCATAAATGCATGCGTATACATTTACACACCCTTAATAGCAGATTTTAAGAGCACTGAGAAAATGATGCATTCTACCTAACATATCTGGATCACACCGCAACCCCACGGTTCTGGCTGTGTTATTCCCTAACGATGAGCCCTGGGCTTCAAATCCACTGATCTCTGGTTAAGTGCACAGGCTCTGAAGCCACACTGCCTAGGGTCAAATCCCAGACCGCGGTTTCTTGCTGCGTGACCCGGGGCAGTGATTTCATTTCTCTGCCAGGCTAACGGCAGAGAATGGAGTGAGGACTAAGTGAATTAATATCCACAAAGGGCTTGGAGCACTGCCTGGCACATTGTAAGCACATGCAAATGTATGTTGCCATCTTGGGGATTTGCTCTCTGTGGCGAAAAACTGGGCAGCTTCTCGGGGATCCTTGCTCCTTTGCAGACCTTTATTAGCTCCCTCCATTGGCCCCCCACTTGGTCCCCCACGTGTAGAGAACTTCTGCTCCCCAGTCCCTACAGCCTCATCCCATCCTTCCGGAGCCCTTGCCTTCCAGAAGCACCCTTCATGCAGCCTGCCCCTTCCTACTTAGGATCATGCTAATTTATGCTCATCATACCATCTGGATGGGCAGCTACCTATTCACTCTTTTATTCACCAACCCAACACGTGTTTATTGAATGCTGGCAGTGGGCCTGGGTGGGAACGACGGAGGCCCACCGTCTCTGCACCCATGTGATTTATCGTGTCTCTAATCCCATCCGGGGGGGGGGGGGGCAGGCCAGGCGAGGACAGAACTGTCACCCTATTGCTGGAACTGTGTGGCATACCACACATCCTGGAGTGTCCTGTGGGGCTTGTCTCTAAACAAGGACACAATAAAACTTCTGGGAGAGAAAACGCTAGAGACACAATAGCTCATGAGGGTAACGGCAAGGGAGGAGGGGATCGGATGCAGGGTGCTCAGGCTCTGGGGCTCTGCGCGGGTCCCTGGGGCGCGGAGCCCGCCTGGGTAGAGTCAGTAATGTCAAGTGCAGCCCAATGACCTTGCTTGGTTGTGGGCACAGAGAGGAAATTTTAAGCCAATGTTATGGGTGTAGTTTGTATCACTTTCCCACCCAGCTGCTGAGGAAGGATGCTCCAAGTCCTTTCAGCGAGACCTCAAGGAGGTTGGAAGTCAGCTAAATAACATTAGTGCAACGGCCAGGGTGCTGTCAGAAATGGGAAGAATTCCCCTTTGGACACCGCTGAGGGTATAACTCTGCTGGGAAATGGCCATCCCGGCTACAGGCGGGGCAGCCGCTGCCCATCGGAGTGACCACGTCATAGGAGGAGCGCCACCGTGTGACAGAACGGTCACGCTGGTCTCAGCCTGCCTGCCCAACCAGGAGGAATGGCCCAGAAGCAGAGCAGAAGGACAAAGCCACACACCAAGACCAAGGGCTGACGGACCGTAAGAACATCTGAGGAAAAGGCACAGAGCGTCCCGAATCCTGCCAGGGGACGGAGGGGCTTGGATGGGGGTTCCTGCCATTTTACTGCGGGGCTCGGAACCCGGACACTTGTCACCGTGGCTACCACCCCCCGACACACACTGCCCGTGCCGTCCACATCACAGTAGGGCTGGGGTGCAGGTCACAGCAGAAAACAGAGCAACATTCACTTCATGTCCACACAGGAAGCATGAGGCGAGCACTCAGGGGGGTTCGGGAACACAAAACTTGCTTCGGGGTTATGGTGAAGTCTCACTAAGTGAAGAAAGTATCCAGGTCATTTAGAAATGACAGGCCTTGGGGGCGCCTGGGTGGCTCAGTCAGTTAAGCGCCCAGCTTCGGCTCAGGTCATGATCTTACGGTCCACGAGTTCAAGCCACACAGAGGGCTCTGTGCTGACAGCTCGGAGCCTGGAGCCTGCTTCAGATTCTCTCTCTCTCTCTCTCTCTCTCTCTCTCTCTCTCTCTCTGCCCCTCCCCTGCTCATGCTCTGTCTTTCTCGCTCTCAAAAATAAAATAAACATTAAAAATATATATATTTAAAAAAAAAGGAAATGACAGGCCTTGCTCTGTTGAGAAATTACTGCTATTACCATAAAAATCTAGAAAGTGCCACAAAAGCAACCAGAAAGGGAGGATGTCATGAGGCTGACACAGTGTGTGTGGATTACAATGTCAGCAATTACGGCAATTCCTTTCCTCCGTCCCACGCTAAACCAAGCAATCTTTTTCTCTCTTTAATGTTTATTTATTTTTGAGAGAGACAGAGACAGACTGCGAGAGGGGGAGGGGCAGAGACCCGAAGCAGGTTCCAGGCTCCGAGCTGTCAGCGGGGCTCAAAGTCCCAAAGGCGATCATGAGGACGCGTCACCAAGGGAGCCCCCCGGGCGCCCCCAGCAATCTCTCCCTTCAAAGGAGCCCAGTAAGTAACAACGACCAACGTGGGCAGAAAACGTGCCCGGCTTTGTTACAAACTAAGAAACGGAGGAAACAGGTGAATCGACTGTTTAACACGGTTTGACTATAAAATAACTGAGAAGACATGGCAGCCAAAAGAACATCCGAGAGAACATTTTTTTTTATACTTTACATAATTGTATTTTTAAACTTTATTTTTTTAGTAAAAATTGTCAAGTAGCCTCAAAAACGGAGCTGAAAATACCTCTATGAATCCGTCGCCTAGATTCAACAGCCATCATTTCACTCCGCTCATGCCATGAATTTTCATTTTGCTGGGTGTTTAAACAGCAAATCCCAGTCTTCATGGTACTTCACCCCTCGGTCATTCAATATCCTCTTTAAAAGGGGACATTTTCTTACATAAGCATAATGCTTTCGTCACACTAAACAAAATTATCATTCCGTAGTTTAGTCAGCCCTCTAGTTCCATGGTCGTTTTGCTATAACCCCTGAGTTTACAAATAGGTGTTTTTCCAGAAGTCTGGCTCTAAGTCAGTTTCGATTTCAGAAAATGTTTCCCACAAGAGCATCTTTAACCCATATATCACCTGAAATAGAACAATTTTCCAGCTAAAAATGGTAGAAAGTCGTGTTTACCGTGTAAAAATGTTCTATTTCTACGGAATAACCTGGCATAAACATCTTCGTATACATTGTCTTTGTCCGTGTTTAAAATTATTTCTATCCTAAGTGAAATTCAAGAATTAGGATCATCCTAAGAATCCTGTTTCATGCTGCCACACTTCTTTCCAGAAAGTGCTATAGACAAGTGCTTCTCACACCTTAATGTGCATTGGAATCACCTGGGCATCTTGTTAAAATGTAAATTCTCCTTCCGGACATCTGGGGAGGGGCTCCCCGGTGACACCATGCTATCTGCTCATGGTTTGAATGGTATCCCTTGCCCTCAAATCCATACGTTGAAGTCCTCAGGACCTCAGAATGTGACTTTATTTGGAAAGAGGGTTGATACGGATATAATTAGCTTTAAAAAATCTTTTAATGTTTATTTATTTCTGAGAGAGAGAGAGAGAGTGGGGGAGGGGCAGAGAGAGAGAGAGAGGGAGATGCAAAATCCCAAGCAGGCTCCAGGCTCCGAGCTGTCAGCATGGAGCCCGACGCGGGGTTTGAACTCACAGACCGTAAGACCCGAGCCAAAGTCGGCGCTTAACCAACTGAGCCACCCAGACACCCCCAGATATAATTAGTTTAGACGAGGTCATCAGGGTGGGCCTTCACCCACTCTGACCAATGTCCTCATTAAAAGGGGAATCTGGACACAGACACGCACACACGGAAAATGCCACGTGAAGTCTGGAGCCATGACGCCGGAAGCCAGGAGAGAGAAGCCTGGAACAGATCTTCCCCTGGAGGCTTCAGAGGGAGCACAGCCCTCCCGACACCTCAGTTCAGACTCCCAGCCTCCAGACTGTGAAACGCTCAGTGTCTGTTGGTTAAGCCCTCAGTCTGGGGTCCTTTTTTCAACAGCCCTAGCAAACTAATGCGCAACCCTTTGCATAGCCCGGGTTGGGAGGATTCCTACTTGGACACACCCCGGCCCTGTGCTCGGGGTTAGGATAAGGACTACAAGCTTAGACTCTGCAGTCAGACGGGCCTGTGTTCCATAACCTGTCCTGGGTAACTCCGTAAATTACCGAATCAGGCTGAGCTTTGATTTCGTCACTTGTGACACGGCCATGCAGACCTGTCTTGTTAGGGTTTTGCAAGAGTTACATTACAAACACACGCGATATTCCAACTCTGCTGACCTTCAAGAGAGTACTTTTTAGGGCAAAAAAAAAAAAAAAGTGGAGAAAAACTCAGAAAAATTTGTAGGCAATCAGGGAACAGGTGGGTGGTAAGGAATGGAAGCACAGGTATGGATTACTCTTTCAAAGCTTTTTTTCTTTTCTTTTTTTTTTTTGAAAAAGGGAAGTTAAAGAGAAATGGGACTTTGAAGGACTCACAAGGTCAAGGAAAATGTAATTTTTAAGATGAGCAGGACTTAATATCTTTTTTTATTATTTTTAAGGAAGTTTTTAAATGTTCGTTTATTTTTTGAGAGAGAGAGAGAGACAGACAGATCATGAGTGGGGGAGAGGCAGGGAGAGGGAGACACAGAATCCGAAGCAGGCTCCGGGCTCCAAGCTGTCAGCACAGAGCCCGATGCGGGACTCGAACTCACGAACCGCAAGATCATGACCTGAGCCGAAGGTGAATGCTTAACCGACTGAGCCACCAGGGCGCCCCTAGATATCTTTTTTTTTTAATATTTTTGTGTTTCTTTTTTTTAAGTTTATTTATTTATTTTGAGAGAGTGAGCGAGCGTGTGAGCGGGGGAGGGGCAGAGAGAGAGAGGGAGAAAGAAAATCCCAAGTAGGCTCCGCACTGTCAGTGCAGAGTGAGACATGGGCTCGAACTCGTGAACCGTGAGATCATGACCCGAGCCAAAATCGAGAGTAGGACACTTAACCGACTGAGCCCCCCGGGCGCCCCCTTGATTGTAGATATCTTGTCCTCATCCTCGCCACAGGCAGAACCCAGGGCACTGTCCCCAAACCCTGCCCCAGGTGCTGGGGAAGGGGCAGGGGGCGGTGTGGCTGCCTGGGTCCTCCACAGCCTGGAGCTGAGAGGCCGAGAGGCAGCTGGAGGCGCGACTTGAGCAACGGTCGGCGTGAAGGGGTCAGAGGGGGAAGGCCGGGCAGAAGGAAGGGGATGCTATGAAACCCAGGGAACTCAAGGAAAAGCGAGAGTCCCACTCGAGGAGTGGGCAGTGGGGCGCTGAGGGGACAGCACGGGGCAGGTGCAGCGTGCACCCACCAGGCTCAGGCCACCGAGCAGGTCGATCGGGGGGAAGTTCCTCCGGGCGTGCCGACGTTTCCCACGTGACCTTGTGCCATCCTCCCACGCTGGCTCTGGGCTCAGACATGTGGGCGGTGCCCGGTGGGGCATTCACAAACGGGACACAGCAAAGGCTTGGGAAGCCCCATTTGGACCTGCTCGCGGTTCCCCTCTGCCACCACACGAAGAACGTGTCCGGGCGAGCCTGCCGCGTGACGAGAGACCCCCGGCTGAGTAGCTCCATCACCCCAGCTGAATGCCAGCTAGGTGAGGGGGCCCCCGTCAAGCCCAGGTACATCCCCAATCTGTAAACCCACGAACAGCACTAAGGCTCGGTGTCGTGAGCCACTAGGCTTTGGAGTGGCTCATTACGTGGCATAACGATGGGAACAGACGATGGGTACGGTGCCCGCGGTTGCTCAGCAGCCACGGCAATGACTCCACTGGAAGACGAGAGCCCCTACCACACACCCCAGTTGTGGGGCCAGTAATGAGAGACAGGTGGGGCACAGACGCCAGGAGCTCATCCTGGCAGAGAAAGAGGGACCACGGGAGCCAGTGAAATTGGAGGGTCATGACCTCGATCATCTCGGCCAACTTGAAGGGTCCTAACGTGAAGTCCAAGTGGGCAGCCTGTCAGTCAGCATTTCCCGTAAGGGTGTCTCTCTCGCCGCTCAGACCCAGTAGGTAAAATCTTTGTGCCATCCTGGTTACACCGGAAGGCGCCCTCAAGCTATTAGGTGGCCAGCGGCTTGGCCAGACACTGACCGGCAGGGGGCATCTGAGGCCGAAGGAGCAAGCTTGGGCAAGACGGATGAGAGTTTTGTCCACAAGCTGCCCTGCACCCCCCTCCCCAACCCCCGGAGTCTAAAAGTGTTTTGGTCTGAAAGTGCAGGAGAGTTGCCCGCTCTGGGGTGGTTCACAGAATCCCTGTGTCCGTGACACAGGGTCTGGCTGAGATGCAGGGTGGAGGCAGCAAGACCCCCGGGGCAGGTCTGAAACCTGCACTGACCTGGCATCATCGACCACTTACCCGCTTGGCTTCTTGGCAGTGGTTTTCCAGTGACCGAGTCCCTCGCATTCCTGCTGGGCCCCACGGTCAGAGGCAGGGGCCACAGGCAATCCCTGCAGGACACCCAACGCCTCTACCCTCTCAGTGAGTCCAGCACCGAGTTTGATTTATAGATACAACGGTAGGCAAGACTAGGTCCTGGCCCTGAGTCTCACAGTCCGAGGGGTAGGAGGAGGTGGACAGGACGGCCGCCATGACAAGTGTATGAAGAAAAGGCAGAGAAGCCCGGGGATGTGACCCGGTCTGTGAGTTCTGGGTCTGTTAGTTCAAGAGAACGTCAGGGCTTCACAAGCCCTGGCCAGTTCATCCCTCGTGACCTCTCCGGGGCCTGTCCAGACCTGCTTTTGCCGGAAGGGTCTGCAGGCGGCATCACTGGCCGCCTCTTGCCTCTAAGATCAGGACCACCACGTGCCCGGATGCACAGGTCTTGGCCAGAGGAGGCGGCCACGGTCTCAGTACGTTCTCTGCCAGGCGCAACGTCAGAGCCTGGGATTCCGCTCCCCCAGTAAAGTTAGAGCCCGGTGTTTTCAGCCACACGTGGAGAAGAAAACAAGCCAGGGTCAGTCCCTTGTTGGCCAGTCTAAGGGTCCTGGTGCCACTGGGTGTGCTGCCCAGCCTGAGCACCGAGAGCAGTGGTAGGGTTCCAGAACTCTCCTGTGGCTCAGGGCTCCATCCTCATCAGCAGCGACACTCTCAGGCTCTGACGGCCTGGTCACCGTGGTCCCCAGGGGTGGGGCTGGAAGGCCAAGTTGCCTCCCGGGACTGAACTGGGGCCCAGACCAACTGTGGAGTGTGGCGACTAAGCAGAATAGCCAAGGTGGCATTGCCTCGGGGATGGGGAGAAGGAAAATTCCTAGAACCAGGCGCTCAGGAGTCACGTCCACTTCTGGGTGCTGATTGAAGTGGGGGGCAGAAGCCCCAAAGTGCGGGCCCAGCCTCCAGCCTCAGGCGAAAGCTGGCCTCACCCGCCTGCGGAGCACAGCCTTGCAGGGAGGAAGCACAGCTGATGGGTCAGGTCCAGGGGAAGAAGCCAGAGTCAACGTGTCACGGCGGTCAGCCAGCTGGAGGGTCCAGACACATCACAGCAGGATGGAAACAGGGAAAAAGGCAAGAAGAGGTCAAGGTGGAGACTGCCTCCCAGGCTCAGGGAATTTCCATGGGAAAAGCCAGGGTGCTGTCCCTTGAGAAGGCAGGCAGGTGCAGGGCACAGCATCCAGGCGCCTGGCAGAGACATCAGCCACGGTGAGGAAGAGTGGGTCTGATTCAGGCTGGAAGTAGAACAGGCAGAGGCAGAGGACAGGGACCAGGGGCAGCGGGGAAGAAGGTGGCCCCACTGGGCCTGCGAGGGCGCGGAGAAGAAAGAGACCAGCAGGGAGCTCTTGCCTCCTTGTTGGTAGTGTCGTCATACACGGCACTGCATTTGTCAGCTCCTGACGGAAGCAGAAGCAGAGTCTGGGGGGTGGAGCAAGCGGACTCAGACGGGCCTCCCCCACCTCCTCCTCCGGCAGGGCCTGGAAGGGTCCAGGGACCTGCAGCAAAGACAAAGCCCCGGGCGCGTTCCCGCTCTGCGCGCTCACTTGGGCGCACGTCCTAGCTGCCTGTTATGGTCCCTGTGCTCCCAGACGTCATATGACCACTGCGTTCTGTTTCTTGAGTGCCTCCACCCCCTTGGGCCCATCACAGTATTTCTGCCACCTCGTGCCTCCTCAGCCAACTGGGTTCCTGGAGCCTCTAAGTCACTCTATCCGTTGGAGGCAGAAGTCTTCTTCACAGACAGGCTGATAAAACTAGTTCTCGGGGATGTGCAAGGAGAGGGAAGGGAGCACCGAGGGAAGGGGAGGAGGAAGTAACACAAGGAAGAGGGAGGGAGGGAGCATGAGGAAGGAATGGGGAGGGAGCACCCA
Organism: Leopardus geoffroyi; assembly: GCF_018350155.1. Taxonomy (NCBI): domain Eukaryota; kingdom Metazoa; phylum Chordata; class Mammalia; order Carnivora; family Felidae; genus Leopardus; species Leopardus geoffroyi. The sequence goes on from NC_059326.1 coordinate 4,766,858, forward strand.
GAGAGGGAGAGGGGAGGGGGCATGAGGAAGAGGTGAGGAGGGAGCTCTGGGGGGGTGGGTGGGGAAGAGGAGGGGCAGCCAGGGAAGGGGCGGGGAGGGGGAAGGTTGGGGAAGGGGTGGGGAGAGAGCACAGGGCCAAACTTTCTCGCATTCAGTGGACTGGGAAACTGAAAAGGAAAGAAGCCGGGAGCACTGGTCTCTCCTTGAACCTACCCATCTTAACCTTGATTTAAGAGTCGGGAACACACAGCCTGTACCGCAGCTCCCCGAGTGTGACCCCACCTGCAATCGCCCACCCTACTTTGCAGCACAGGCCCCCCCAGCAGCCCTTGTGCTGCCACCATTCTCCCCAGGACCTTCCCAGTTAAGCTTCATGGCCTAACGTACAAATAAAATGTGCACCTTCTGGGGTGGCTTGTGCACAGACAATAACGACAATAAATGAGGTTTATTACGTCTTACTGTGCGTCAAGCGCATATGAAGTTTCATTCGATCCTCATGATGACACTTGGGGTAATAGTACACTACTCCTACTTGAAAATGGGGACAGGGGCGCTGGGGGGGCTCAGTCGGTTGAGCGTCTGACTTCAGCTCAGGTCATGATCTCGCGGTCCGTGAGTTCGAGCCCCGCGGCGGCCTCTGTGCTGACAGCTCAGAGCCTGGAGCCTGTTTCAGATTCTGTGTCTCCCTCTCTCTCTGCCCCAACCCACTCGCGTTCTGTCTCTGTCTCTCTCAAAAATAAATAAACAATAAAAAAATTTTTTTAATAAAAAAAGATAATGGAGACAAACGCAAGCCTCCGTAACTTCCCCAGATTGCACAGCTAGTCATTGGAGGAGCAGGGTTTCGAACCCATGGCCCCAGCTACTGACCACAGATATGATGCCACACGCAGAGTGGGCTCCGTCCCGGCAGGCCAGCCCCACCTGCCCCCGGGCAGACCTGAGAGGGTCGCCTGGAGGGTCCTAACCCTTCCCAGAGGCTCCTCAACAGAATTCAGCTCAGCACTGCACAGGTACTGTGCTCAGAGCTTCGGGGGACACTTGGGTGGCCGGGCACCGGCCCTGAGATGCTTTCCAGTCGGGCCAGCTGCCGCCAGGACTGGAAGGTAGGAAGTGAGCCTCTTAGGGGGCACGGCTCGGGGCCAGGGCAGGACGGGTTCTCTGGGCCGAGGGGAGCCCGGAAGGCTCTGTGAAGGGGCTGGCATTTCCACAGGATCTGCGAGGCAGGGTGGGCTGGGGACAAGTAAGGGTACATAAGGACGGGGCCAGGGACGCAAGGAGAGGCTGGTCCAAAATGATGGAACAGTAAGAGCGGCGGTGACCCTGCGCATCATCCTCTTAACAGGCCGCTTTACGTGTGTCGCAGGCGAGCGCATCCTTTCCCGGCCACCATCCACATGGCTTCCCTCTGCGCTGTCGCTGGGAGCCTGTAACTCATGATGAGTAAGTGGGCGGGGCCGGGGGCACGTGTCTGGTGCTGTCCTGCCCCCACCTGTCTCAAGCCCACTGTCTGAGCTGCAGGCCTCCCTGACACTCAGTCCCGCAGCTCTAACCTGGGATCGTGACTGTCCATCATCACGGGATTATCGTCACGATCCAATACTGGTACACGTTGAGTGCTCAGATTGGCGCCACGCGTAGTAAGCGCTCAATAAAGCAGGGCTGCCCTGAGTACGAGCAGCAGGAGTAGCAGTTGTTACTCCACGGACCTGCCTGGCCCAGCTCTGCCAGTCCTTCTGCACCACGTTATGCCCCAACTCCCCTCCGTGGCTGGGCTCCACTCTGGCCTTCCTTCCGAAGGTTCCTTCGTGTATCACAGAACTCGCAACGAGAACACCACGGGAACGGTTTTCTCATGTATCTGTCTAAAACTGTTGCTCACTAATACTATTCACAGATTTTTTTTTTTCCGATCACATTCTCAATGCACGGAAGGCTGTTGTGTGCACTGCTCAAGGATGCTGTGCCGGCCTGTGTATTTACCTGCTAATGAATTAGTAGATCTCCTAGACTTGGGGTGACGGCCCATAGATACCCTCGGAGTAAGAAAATTTTTATACAAGGCAAAAACTCCTAATGGATGCTAATATTTAAACTTACCCTCTATGAATACTATGTCCATTATTAACCTCTCACTTAATCGTAAAATCGTGGATCGTCACAAGACGGCTGTATTTTCTCTGTGGTTCGCCCCAAATACCAAAGGAATGTGGCAGGAACCTATGGTTGCTTCCAGCTCAAGAGGTCTGAAGACCTTCTATCCAGAAGTGTGAGTGGAGTGGAACAGGTGATGATTATGCAAGAAATGGTGTACTGTATTTCAGAAGGTCAATTCTGAAGGGCAAGGGAGTAAAAGTCCTTAATAAGGAGGGGAAAAAATGTCAGTTATGCTGCTGTGCGCAAAGAAAGGAATCTACTCCTCCATTGACAAAAATGCCTCGGCTGCTTTCTTGCGCCTCATCTTCGGGTTTGTTGACAAATCTAAAAGAATGTGATGGGCATTCCTTGGGAAATGCCCTTTTATTTTTAAGTTTATTTATTTATTTTGAGAGAATAAAAGCAGGAGCAGTGGGGAGGAGCAGAGAGAGAATCCCAAGCAGGCTCCCTGCTCTCAGCCCTGCCAAGGGCTCAAACTCCTGAACCATGAGATCATGACCCAAGCAGAAATCAAGAGTCAAATGCTCAACCAACTGGGCCACCCAGGTGCCCTGAGAAACGCCCTTTTAAATTTTGTGTGTCCTCAGACCCTTTTACATGACATTTATCACATCTTCTTCATAGCGATTATTTGAAAGACAGTTTCATGAACTACAATCTTTCCCATTTTCCCCTCGTCCCTACACCAAGAGGGGTCAAAACACATGAATTCATTCCTTCACCAGACAAGAAAGCACCTTTTCACCCACGAGACCATATTCCCCAAGCATCCATAAAAATATTATTTTATATCTGCATATACAGTTGACCCTTGACCAACATAGGTTTGAACCACAGGGGTCCACTTACATGCAGATTTTTTCAATAAATGTATCGGAAAATTTTTTGCAGATCTGCGACAATCTGAAAAAACTCACAGACAAACTGTTCAGTCTAGAAATATTGAAAATTAAGAAGAGGTCAGGTAGGTCATGAATGCATAAACTATATGTAGATAGTCTATTTTATCATTTACTGCCATTAAATATGCATGAATCTATCACAAAGTTAAAATTTATCAAAACGTGCGCACACGCAGACTGCACGTGGTCCCGTTCCCAGCCAAGAAAAATATAAACAAATGCAAAGATGCAGTATTAGATCATAACTGCACACAATTAACTACAGTACATACTGTAGCCCCCTGCTGGAATTGCAGTGAGCTCAAAGTAGCTCACTTAAAACCCCTGTGATGCTAATCATTTTCCAGTGAGCAGTTCACGTCTCCAGTAAATTGTATTTTGCAATAAAAAGTGATCTCTGGCAGTTCTCACTATTAGTAGTTAAATTTGGGGGGCGTCAACATTTATACACAGATGTTAAAGCGTGTGTGGAGTTGGTACCCCTCACCCCCATGTTGTTCAAAGTTAACTGTACTTTGTATTTCATACTTAAATCTGAACTCCCGCCCCTGGACCTCCCCTGCTAAGCCCCCAGGTAGCACCCTATTTGTGAGTTAATTCCATGATCTAAGAGACGAGGCAATTCTCCAATCCATCCAAGGTGGTCTTTGATTACTGCCACTAAATACACACAGTATCTTTTAAGAACAGGGTTTCATATATCCACCCAGATTTATTCAACTTTGTCAAAATGTAAACATTTAAAACAATGTTAAAATATGAGCACTACACACAGGTTGTCAAAGAACAGGATTTCTTTACAATTAAATGCCAACGTCATCTAGCATTTAACTCCTCCCCTATGGAGGCAGAAAAAGCAGCGTTGTCTTTTGTTTGTTTGTTTGTTTGTTTTGAAAGAGGGTGGGGTAGGGGGGTGGAGAAAGAATGAGCAGGGGAGGGGCAGAGGGAGAGAAACAGCAGAGCTGTTTTAAAATCAGGACCCTCAATGTATTATTTACTTTGAGAAACTCAGACCTACTGAAGTGGAAAGCAAGTTGGCAAAGATAATTTATATGTTAGTAAAAGGTACTAATATAAAAGGGAATGCGGTGCATTTTCAAATGCCTATCAATTCCTTCCTTTGATTTATTCTCACCTAGGTTATAATATAGAGAAGCAAAGTCAGGAGAAGAGCTAAGCTTTTGCTGGGAATCTGATGGTGGGAAGGGATTTATAGTCTGATTTGGAGGACTCTAGGTGGGAACATTTTGTTTTCTGTGTGCTCATTTTCGTTTTACCATCGGCTTTAGCTCACTGTCGAAGCTCTGGTAATTTACGTTGGATAATGTGACTGAACATCACTTGGGATGATAAATCGTATGGAAAGTGAATTTTCAGCCTGTGTAAGGGAATAATCTTGGAACAGAATGAACTGATGCAGTGTTGGGACCCATTCCAGAGTCTTCCTGGGGAATGTCTGTCTACACTGCCTACAACCAGTTCCAGGAAGATGCCTGAAGAAACATATTCATGATGGGGAAAGTCCCTTCTTCACTGACTGTTCCTCTTCTTTCCCCAAAGGGGAGAATGGATAGCCAACGAGTTAAGAAAACCAAAACCTGGAGAACTAGATAGGCTGAAAGTAAATGATCCGTAGCACAGGCTTCCATATCGTGAATCTCAAATACACAAATATCAATCCAACCCAGATAAAATCAGTTCGGTAAGGAAGAAGTAAGCTTATGTGCCGCATTAAAAACTCTGAGCACCGATATAAATGGTATCCATTCAAAATGCACATAGAGCCTGTCAGGATCAGGAGTCACGATTTCGCTCCTAATTATGTAGTTGACAGCACAGGGATATTTTATGTTTTTTATTTCATTTTTATAATAGTTGTTCCTTCTTTTTGTAATTTACAAATGGTGGTTCGTGATACTTTGGAGATTTTAAAAAACAATCCTTTACCGGGGTGCCCGGCTGGCTCAGTTGGTAGAGCACACAACTCTTGATCTCAGGGTCATGATTCCAAGCCCCAAGCTTGGCACGGCGCGTGCTTAAAAAAACACAACAAAAACAAAAACAGAAAAAGTAAAAAGCAGCAATCCTTTACCAAAGACGGAGAGGCCATGCCCTGGAGGGGACAATGCCACAGTGCGCCTGGGAGGAACCTAGGTCCTTGAATGACCTTAAGAGGTAGACCAGTGGCTCAGTCGGTTAAGCGTCCGACTTCAGCTCAGGTCATGATCTCATGGTTCGTGAGTTCGAGCCCCGCGTCGGGCTCTGTGCTGACAGCTCAGAGCCTGGAGCCTGCTTCACATTCTGTGTCTCCCTCTCTCTCTCTGCCCCTTCCCTGCTCATGCTGTGTCTCTCTCTGTCTGAAAAATAAATAAACATTTAAAAAAAAATTTTTTTTTAAAAAAGAGGTAGACCAGAATTCCAGACTGCTCACCAGGAACTATGAAAGGGAACCAGAGTAAATTTCTATATTTAAAAAAAAACAACAGTAATACAGATTGTGTGTATACATATATATGTATGTATATATGCAGTAAATGTACAAAACACTTTCTGGAGAGAATGGCCAGACAGGAGAGTGTAAATGGAAGGGGTTTCTACTCTATCCATTCTTTTTATGGGTACTGTGTACACAGATTTGTACTGTGTTTTTATTCATATATTTTAAGATGTCTCTAACATTGCATTATAGTTATAAGTTAAAAATAGAACCAAAAATAAGCTATCTTAAGATATCATTGGGGCGCCTGGGTGGCGCAGTCGGTTAAGCGTCCGACTTCAGCCAGGTCACGATCTCGCGGTCTGTGAGTTCGAGCCCCGCGTCGGGCTCTGGGCTGATGGCTCAGAGCCTGGAGCCTGTTTCCGATTCTGTGTCTCCCTCTCTCTCTGCCCCTCCCCCGTTCATGCTCTGTCTCTCTGTGTCCCAAAAATAAATAAACGTTGAAAAAAAAATTAAAAAAAAAGATACCATTAATATAGTGAATAAAGGCTGATGTACAGTGGAAAATAAATTGTTTTGCAAATATTTTCCATTTGTAAAAAACAAACCCCACAGACGTTCTATGTCCTTATTATTAATAATTTATTTTTTGCTTTAATCCAAAGCTTTTTGAAATGCATTATATGCAATTAAATCTGTGTTAGGGTACTACCAATACAGCACATAAAGAAAGAGCTGATTATATAATGAAGATTCTAATCTTAACTCTATTATTTTTCTTAATTCTAGGTTTTCTCAAAAGCTACTTGTTATCATCAAAGTCCCTTCACGTCTCTCAAGACGACATTACTCGATATTTAGCACCGCAGCCTATTAATGCAGGTTTTTCAAAAGACACACACAACACTGTCTTTTCTGTGTGTGTCTCATTCATCATTTGAGCTGTCAATCTTTTTTAAAGTCTAATTTACCAAACCTTCTCCTGTAAACTTGCCATTATCTCAGGGCCCAGTAATGAAATTGTCACTGGTGTCCGAGAAGCGATGCTTAGTTTGAGATGTCTGTTACTGAAACACAAAAATGAATTCATCCAACCTTTTCCCTGAGTTATTTGATACAGGTATTCCCCCTCCTTATCTACATATGTACACCTACACACACACACACACACACACACACACACACACACACACACGGGGTGGGGGGCGGGGAGGGGGAATGGTATAAACAGAATGATGTAGAACCAGACAAACAGGATTTTGAGTTTCTGCAAATGCTGCACTTCTTAAGACTGAGTGACTGGCCTCAGGGAGCCAGACCTACCCACACACCCGGGCCTGAGTGCACAGGGGAATCAACAGAAGAAATGAAGAGATATTCTCTGTTCACCCCTCCCCTTCCCTCCCCCATGGTCTTAAGTTTCTCAAGATCCACGTATGAGTGAAAACATATGATATCTGTCTTGTTCTAACTGACTTATTTCACTCAACATAATACCCTCCAGTTCCATCCACATTGCTGCAAATGGCCAGATTTCATTCTTTCTCATTGCCAAGTAGTATTCCATTGTATATATATATACCACATCTTCTTTATCCATTCACCAGTTGATGGACATTTAGGCTCTTTCCATAATGTGGCTATTGGTGAGAGTGCTGCTACAAACATTGGGGCACATGCTCCCTTATGAATCAGCACTCCTGTATCCCTTGGGTAAATTCTCAGCAGCACTATTGCTGGGTCATAGGGTAGATCTATTTTTAATTTTTTGAAGAACCTCCACACTGTTTTCCAGGGCGGCTGCCCCAGTTTGCATTCCCACCGACAGTGCAAGAGGGTTCCCGTTTCTCCACATCCTCACCAGCATCTGTTGTTTCCTGAGTTGTTCATTTTAGCCACTCTGACTGACACGATCACCCGTCTTTGACAAGACTTCTCTTCCTTTGAATTCCGGGATGCCATGCTCTATTAGTTTTCCTCCCTGACAACGCCCCTCCCTCGCCTTTGCAGTTTCCTCTCCCCTACCTGGACATTACCTAATTGTGGTTCTTCAAGGCTTGGTCCTTGACCGTCTTCTGTTCTCACTTGACACCCTCTCCCTAGGTGAGTTCGCCCATGCTCACAGCTGCATTACTGTCTGCTGCAGGCTGAACTGCGTCCCCCACAAAAATGTGCAGTTCTAACCCCCAGCACCTGTGAACGTGGCCTTAGTTGGAAACAGAATCTTTCAGATGATGAAGGTAAAATGATGTCACTAGGCTGGGCCTTAATCCAGTACGTCTGTCTAAAAATTGGACAGAGAGACAGACACATACAAGAAGGGTGCCGGGGTGGCAAAGTCGGTTAAGCGTCTGACTGTTGATTTCGACTCATGGTTCGCGAGATCATGACATCGAGCCCCGTGTGGGGCTCTGCACTGAGAGCACGGAGCCTGCTTGGGATTCTCTCTCCCCTGCTCTCTGCCCCTCCCCCAACTTGCTCACTCTCCTCTCTCTCTCAAAATAGAGAACCATTGAAAAAGAAAAGGAAGATAGTATGAAGACACAGGCAGAAGACGGCCACTGACGAGCGAAGGCGACAGGCCTGGAACAGACCCCTCCCTCACATCCCCCAGGAGAACAGCCCCGCCAACACCTGGACCTCAGACGACCAGGCTCCGGGACAGTGAGATCGTGAGTTTCTGTCGTTTCCTAAAGCCACTCCGTCTTCGTGCTCGGTTACAGCGGCCACAGGAAGCTGACACACCATCTATTCCCACAGTCCTCTCTCCGATCTACACCTTTCTCGCAAGCTGGGTCCGTTATCTTCACTGGCTGCTTACTGACACCTTCGGGGGGGGATGTCCAAAAGACACTGCAACTCTAACATCTCCAAAACAGAACTCTGTTCTTTTACACCCCGTGCCACCAAATTTGACAAAACAAAACTTAAAAAGAAAGCAAGAAACCCAAGGTGCCCTATCTCAGTAGGTCTCGCCCCCGTGAAAGGCGGGGGTGATTCTCAAAACCTCTGACCCCGTTCCCCACCGCCTCACTTCCAACCAGGTCCGGGTGCTTGGGAATCCCTCTCGGGCATGCACGATACCCGATCTGTCCTGACCCCTCCGTGGCAAAAGAAGTCACCATTTCCTGGCTGGAAGAGAGGGCTCGAGATCACGCGGAGAAAACCACTCAGGGATCACTCTGCTTTGAGCCTGTCTCTCTCGCCTCATCCGGCTTCACTGTCCGTTGGCACCACTGTCCAAGGCTTTTGATTTCCTTAAACACAGCCAGATCTTTCTCCCGCCCAGGGACGTGTCTTACACTCGCCTAGAATCCTCCTCCGGGGCCCCTCCCCCGCTGCGGTCCCGTGGCTCCACGTGGCAGGTCCTCTGTATGATTTACCTCTCAGCTTAAATGGCCCGTTCCAGAAAGGCGCCCCCGGCCTGTGCTATCTGGAGTCGTTTCTCCTCAAGCAGCCCTCCATCTCAGCCCCATTTATTTCCTTCACAGATCTGATCACGTTGGCGGACTTCACACTTGGCTTGTGCTCCGTCTCCCCGCAAGAATTTGTTTCGAGAAGGCAGGGGTCATCCTCACACGCACGGGGTCTAGGGCTGTGCACACACACTCAAAGCCGACCTGGCTGTGCAGCCTCGTCACCCACCACATGGTCCCTCGTTGGGTTCCACACACCCAGCACGCTCTCCTCCGGTGCAAGGCTCCTGTTTTCCAACCGTATTTGTCCAGCTGAACTCCTACCCATACCTCAGATGCCCCAACACCGGCCACTTCCTCAGGGAAGGCTTCTCAACTCCCAGACAAGGTCAGACTCCCTGTTGTACCTTCTGGCACGTTGTCCTCCTCCTTCATGGCCCTACCAGGGCTGAAATTTTCTATTAGATCAGTGTCTAACTCTCCCATAAGACCATATGCCCATCGAGGCAAGAATCACAACCAGTTCTGGTCACCATTGTATTCTAGTACTCAGCACAACACTGGCACATAACTGCTTTAAAAAATTATCTGTTTGGGGCGCCCGGGTGGCTCAGTCGGTTGAGCGTCCGACTTCGGCTCGGGTCATGATCTCACGGTCTGTGGGTTCGAGCCCCGTGTCGGGCTCTGTGCTGACAGCTCAGGGCCTGGAGCCTGCTTCGGATTCTGTGTCTCCCTCTCTCTCTGCCCCTCCCCCGCTCATGCTCTGTCTCTCCTTCTCTCTCAAAAATAAATAAACATTAAAAATTTTTTTTAATTATTTGCTTGATAAACAAGAGAAGCAATTTACCCAGAGTTACATAGCTTATTAGAGACCAACCCGGGACTAGAACCCACATTTCCTAACTCACCGTCTTGTGGGTGTATGTATGCAAAATACACCGTATGTTAAAAATGTGTAAAATACATACGCAAAATTTAAAGAAAAAAGATAGACTGCTTATGTCTGCTCAGGTTCAACAATAAAATATCTCTGTGACCCTAGAAGCTTCTTGTATGCCTCTCCCCAGTAACATCCCCTTAGTATTCCCAGGGGTGAATGCCACCCAAAATATCATTAACTGTGCTCTTGCTTTCGTTATAAAGATGTGTCTCGAAATAATATATAAATTAAAAATATGTTAACATATAAATGTATATCAACATATAAATTATATTAGCATATAATTTATATACACATATAAATTATAAATAATATATTTAACAGAGCCCGTATACATCCTTCTGTGCATTTCATTTCCGAGATTCTTTCATATTAATGTGTGTAGTTGGAGGTTATTTTCACTGTTGCACACTTACTCCATTTCATGACTATACCACGATTTCTCTATTCTCTTGACTGTTTACTGACTTTCAGGGTGAGTCTGACTTGTGACCGTTATGAGCAATCCCCACGCTGTCGTGAACATCCCTGCACTTAGCTCGCGGGGCGCGCTGGTCCCTCTGGAATCGGTACCTAGGGCACCACTGCCTGTGGTAGGCGCGTGCCCCCCTGTGCTGGCGTGCCAGCCAGCAGATCTGTGGACACTTCGGATCCTCTCAGCCTCACCCGTCTCCAGGACCACACACTGTGCTCTGCCCGTCCCTGCAGCAACCAACTTGGCGAGTTTTGCTCAGCTACCAGCAGAGACAACTTTGTGCAGTTTCTGCCTCCACTGCTAGCATCTAACTTCCTCCCGGCCTCAGACTCAGACGAAGCGCCATGATGCTGGCCGTGGACTCTCCCTTTCCAGCTGTTGGCCGGGCCAGATGCAACCTGAAAATACAGGGGAGTCAGCTCCCACCAGGGAAGCTGGGATCCATGGAGGGCTGGAGGAGGGAACCAGCAGGGCAGTTCACTGCCCTACCCATTCTAGAACAACTCAGAGGCCATTCAGATGCAACTGCCTTCACTTCCCCTTCCTCCTCCTTCCTTTCTGCTCCTGGGACCGTGCTCCCCAGTAACATGTGAGCAGGGCTTTGCCCCACGCTCTCTTTCCTACAGAATCTAGACTAAGGCTCTACATACCGCGAAGTCCTTTCTCACTGGGTTGCACCCTTCTTCTTACTGCCGCCAGCAGTTGATGAAAGTTCAGTGTTCTGCTTCGTCTTCAACACTCGGTATTACCCAGCTTCCAAACTGTCTGCCAATCTGGGGAATGCGAAATGCCATCTCCCTGCGGGTTTAGTTTGCATTTTGGTACTTACCCATAAGGCCACGCATATTTTTTTATGTTTATAGACTGCTCGTTGTTGGATATATTCCACTACACTCTCTTTCGGGCTTGGCAAATGAACCACTTAGTATTGTTACAGGCCAACTATCCAGCCTAGGAAACTTCACAACAAGAGAGTGGCTTTGGATTCATTTTCCCTAAATATCTAAGCAGAAGAAAGTCTGATATGAAAAATTAAAAGATTTCTGATTCTGAAAAAAAAATGGAGTATTAAGAGCCAGATTTACCGTCTCACCTAAAACAACAAAAATCAAAAAACTTGGATATATAAAACAACAGTTTTCAAACATTAGAAGTCAGGCAACATGTGAGAGTGATCCCAGAGAGATAGGAAATGAATCAGGTGAACCCTTTGGGGCACCTGGCTAGCTCAGCATTCTACTCTTGATCTTGGGGTAAGTTCAAGCCCCACGCTGGGCATGGAGCTCACTTAAAAACAAAAATCAGGTGAGGGGCACCTGGGTGGTTCAGTCAGCTGAGCTCCTGACTCTTGGCTTTGGCTCAGGTCATGATCTCACGGTTTCATGAGTTCGAGCCCCACCACGGGCTCTGTGCTGTCAGCAAGGAGCCTGCTTGGGATCCTCTCTCTCTCCCTCTCTCTCTGTCCCTCACCCACTCACGCTATCTCTGTCTCTCTCAACATAAATAAGTAAACTTAAAAAAAAAAAAAAATCAGGTGAGCCTTTGATTGTCCCAATGCGTGACTGGAGAGAGCTCCTAAGCCATGAGACAAGGAGGAAGGATCCAGACTCAGTCTGGAGATCGCCCTGAATTAGGAAGGAGTTGTGCTTCGGGAAGAACATGGTCTGCATACTTAAAACCACAAAATGCTAAAAGAAAAATTTTGTTAAATAAAACTATAAAATGCTGCTGAGACAAAATGAGATTCAATACTGTTAGCATACCAGAGCTCCCCAAATTGATCCAAATATTCTCAACAATTCCAATCAAAACCCTGCCAGTCTTTTTTTTTTTTTTTAGAAATTGAGAAGCTGTTTCTAAATTACGTGGAAATACAAAGTAACCAGAATAGCCAAAACAACCTTGAAAGAACAAGATGGAGGGACCGCAGTACCTAAAAAATTGAAAGAGTACAGACTGACACATACCCGGCCAACTGATTTTTTTTATTATTATTTGTCAATATTTATGCCTTTTTGAGAAAGAGACAGAGCGTTAGTAGAGGAGGGGCAGAGAGAGAGACAGAATCCGAAGCAGGCTCCGGGCCCTAAGCTGTCAGCACAGAGCCTGACGCGGGGCTCGAACTCAAGGACCTCAAGATCATGATCTGAGCCAAGGTTGGATTCTTAACCAACTGAGCCACCCAGCCACCCACGGTCAACCAATTTTGACAAAAAATGCAGACAATTCAATAATATACCTGTATCGATATCGATATCGATATCGATATCGATATCGATAGATATCGATATAGATGTAGGTATCTCCCTTTCAACAAATGGTGCTGAAACAAATAGAAATACATGTGTTCAAAAAAACCCTGGATTCATATCTCACATCATATATAAAAATTAATTCAAATTGGATCATAGGCCTAAATGTAAAATCTAGATAGATAAAACTTCTGTAAGATCACATAGGAGAAATCATTGTGATCTCGAGTAGGCAAAGGTTTCATCATACAACACTGGAAAAGCACAAGCCAAAAAAGAAAAGAGTTGATAAACTGGGCTTCGTGAAAATTAAGAACTTCCGCTCTTTGAAAGACACTGTGGAGCTACAGGCTGGGCGATGACGTCTGCAAATCAGGTATCTGAGAAAGGACTTTTCCCCCAGAATATCTGAAGAATTCTCAAAGGCAGTAATTTGAAAACAATCCGATTTTTTTTTTAACGGGCAAAAGATTTGGAAAGACATTTCACGAAAGATCAATAGACGATAAGTTAGCACGTGAAGAAAAGCTCAGGGGCGCCTGGCTGGCTCAGTCGGTAGAGCACCCGACTCTTGATCTCAGGGTTGTGGGTTTGAGCCCCATGCTGGGAGTAGAGAGTAGTTAAAAAAATAAATAAAATTTTAAAAATGCTCAGCTCCATTAGTCACGAAGGAAACGCAAATGGAAACCTCTCTAGATACCAGGATGCACCGATTAGAATGCTGGAATTTACAGACTCATCATACCTAGCATTGTTAAGAATGTACAGTAACTGCAACTCTCATTCACTGCTGGTGGGAATGTAAAATGGTGCAATGACTTTAGAAAAGTTTGTCAGTTAGGGGCACCTGAGTGGCTCAGTCGGCTGAGCATCTGACTTCGGCTCAGGTCGCGGCTCAGGTCACGATCTCGCGGTTTGTGGGTTCGAGCCCCGCGTCGGGCTCTGTGCTGACAGCTCGGAGCCTGGAGCCTGCTTCGGATTCTCTGTCTCCCTGTCTCTCTGCCCCTCCCCTGCTCACTCTAGGTCTTTCCCTCTCTCTCAAAAATAAATAAACATTAAAAAAAAAATTTAGAAAAAGAAAAGTTTGTCAGTTTCTTAAAAATTTAAATATATCTTCTAGATGGCCCAGTCATTCCATTAGCAAGTATTCCACAGGACAGAAGAAAGCATCTGTCCACGCAAAGACTTGTATATGATGCTTATAGCAGCTTTACTGGTAATGACCAAAAACTAAAAACAACACAAATAAACAACACAAAACAACAACTAAAAACAACACTCATAGGTGACTAGATAAACAACAGAATACTACGAAGCAACATTTGATCTTCTAAAGGGGAAATTATTTTGGGGTCCCCGGCTGGCTCAGTCAGTGGAGCACGTGACTCTTGATCTCAGGGGTGTGGGTTCAAGCCCCACATTGGGTGTAGAGATTACATTAAAAAATAAAATCTTTGGGGCACCTGGGTGGCTCGGTCGGTTGAGCGGCCAACTTTGGCTCAGGTCATGATCTCATGGTCCGTGGGTTCGAGCCCCGCGTCGGGCTCTGTGCTGACAGCTCAGAGCCTGGAGCCTGTTTCGGATTCTGTGTCTCCCTCTCTCTGACCCTCCCCCGTTCATGCTCTGTCTCTCTCTGTCTCAAAAATAAATAAACGTTAAAAAAAAATTAAAATAAATAAATAAATAAATAAATAATAAAATCTTTAAAAAGGTGTGTGGGGGAGTGCCTAGGTGGGTCAGTCCAACCTCAGCTCAGGTCATGATCTCACAGTTCGTGAGTGTGAGCCCCACATCGGGCTCTCTGCTTGCTGTCAGCATAAAGCCTGCTTCAGATCCTCTGCCTCCCTCTTTCTCTGCCCCTCCCCCCTCAAAAATAAATAAACACTTACAAAAATAAATAAAATTTAAAAGGGGGAATCACTTTATAAACAATAAATCTGACTCTGATACACACACACACACACACACACACACACACACACAAAATACTACTAAACAATAAAAGGCATGACCAAGTGATATACTCCACATGGATGAATCTCAAAATAATGTTGAGTGAAAGGAGAAGGAGTCAGACAAAACAAAGAGTTCATGCTGTTTAATCCCTTATATATATAATTATAAAAAATAGAGACTAATCTATAGTGACAGGAAGCAGATCAATGTTTGTCTGGGAATGGGGGTATGGAGGTGGGATAGATTACCAAGGGGCACGAGGATACTTTTGGCAGTAATGGATATGGTCATTATTTTTATTGTGGCCATTTCATGGGTGTGCACGTAAGTCAAAACGTAGCAGACTGTACACTTTATATGTGTGCGACTCATGTCGTATGTCCATTATACCTCAATGTTAAAAAAAAAAAAGAAAAGCAGAGGTAAAAAAAAATGGCGACAATCTCCATTCACAATATTTCCAGCTTACACTTAATGGATGTTTAAATAGACAAAAAAGAATTATTTCTAAGAGGTCAGATTTTTCTCTTAATCACAAATGGTCTTTTTTTTTTTTTTTTTTTTTTAATGTTTATTTGTTTGTGAGACAGAGAGAGACAGAGCATGAAGGGGGGAGGGTCAGAGAGAGGGAGACACAGAATCTGAAACAGGCTCCGGGCTCTGCGTTATGAGCACAGAGCCCGACATGGGGCTCAAACTCACAGACCGTGAGATCACGACCTGAGCCGAAGTCGGACGCTTAACCGACTGAGCCACCCAGGCGCCCCACAAATGGTCTTTACAAGAGTAATTAGAAACCCAGAATTAATATGACTTACTCCATTGTTTACCGTCCTTAAAAGAAATAGCAAGGACTCCATGCTGCATTTTCCCACCCATAACATGGGAATAAGGACACCTACCTACGGGGTTATCTGGAGGGGCCCAATGTAACCACAAGGATCTGTATAAGGGAAAGAGAGGGGCAGGAGAGCCAGAGGAGACATGACTATAGAAGCAGAGGTTGCAGTGACGTGATCACTCCCTGTGGAGGAAGGGGTCATGAGCCAAAGCATGCAGACCGCCTCCAGAGTGTGGAAGAGGCAAGGATATGGATTCTCACCTAGGGCCTCCAGAAGGAAAGCAATTCTGCTGACACCTCGATTTTAGCTTGGTGAAATCTCCCCCCAGAACTGTAAGGTAATAAATCTGTGTTGTTTTAAGCCATTAAGTATGTGTTTTGTTACAGCAGCTAGAAGAAACTAATACATAACCTATCCATAAGCCTTCATTTCCTCAAAGACCACCATCAAGGGTCTGTTCCCTTCTAGAATGAAGATCTCAACTCCCATGCATCTCACAGGTACCACATCAACCTGTTCAGGTATCCTTGTAGCTCTGCACTTAACCTGCTCTCCAAACACTGCACATCCCTCTTTAAAAATGACGCTCGGATATGGACAGAACACATGCTATGCAGTACATCCCAATCAGTACTGGGAATAATGGGTCACCGATTCCCATCCAATTCAAGTCAGCCTCACTCTTCAGGAATTCTCATTGCCCGAGGGATGAACACGTCCATTCCTTCCCTCTTAGGAAGGCTGCCAATTTGAATTTGTGTCCTCTGTACCTTCCTGTATTCTTTCCAAAGACTTAACTCCTTTGTTCTCGGCTGCAAATTCACACACTAAGTAAGACCACCTTCTTCATTTCCCAGCCCTTCACCATTATGTTGCTTTTTCAGCAGACTTTGGTATGAAGAACCAGGACTATCTAGATCTCAGAATGTAGTTATTATAAATACGATATCAGATAAAGATGGACATAGCGTCACATACTTATTACAAAAGGAAGACCCCGGTCAGCCTCAGGACTGCATTTGTTTTGGACTGAAACTGTCATCTTCTTTTAAGGCCACCTGCCAAAGCTGAGTGATTTCTGTGGCTCTGCATCTGGGCATGATTCATTTCGAGTTATCAGTATAATCAATGTTCTAAAAATAAGGTATAAATAATAACAAGTCTAAAACCCAAGACCCAGTGGTGTTGATATTGATGTTAAACTGAGTTAAACAGAATTCATCAAAGGACAACACTGAACCCTCCTTGGATCTGATCAAAGCAAACTGGAAAAGCAAAATCATCTTTGACTTCTTTGTGTTCAAAGATCATATCTTTCTTTGTCTTTCTAGGGATCAGAAGATCGGTCATGCACGATAAACCATTTCAACACATGATTTTTTTGTAGTTTTCCAAAACTAATTCACTAAACTAATTCACCTGCATAGTAACGATTAAAGCAAATACTTTGTAGATTAAAGCAGATACTTTGTAACCTTCTCCCCATGCAAATTTAACTTTTAGTCTGCCTTACAGGCCTAACATGTAGGGCTTGGTTACAAGCTATTTTCTCCAGACAGGGGAGAAGCTATAGGAGAAAATCTATTGCCTATTGCCTAATACAAGTCTACTTTTCTGTCTCCAAACATTAGTACTATTTTCTTCCTTCACACTCAGAGACACCAGTTTTGCAAAGCCAATCGATCAACCGATAACAAACAAAAATATCAATTTTGTTAAAGTCACTCTACATTCGCTTCTTCCGTCATTATGCACCGAAGAAAACGAAATGCCAACATTTTCTATCTGAAGCCACGAAAGACAGGCTCCCAATTACCTGTGGGTGGGACCTTCCCACCACTTAAAAAGGGTCACAGAAGTCACTGCTAAAAGATGCCTTCAGAATAACACCGGCCAATCTTACATGTAAATCTCCTCGACCACATCTCTGTTTTTATTCTGATAGAATCACCCTCTAGCTTTCACTGAGTCTACTCTCTGGAGCCATGACAGGATCTGCCAAGGTCCTCCACTATAGGTAGCTCTTGGAGAGTTAATGTCCATTCATTATGAATGGACAGTAAGATACGTTTCAAATTCTTTTTTATATTAAATATAATTTACTGTCAAACTGGTTTCCATACAACACCCAGCGCCCATCCCAACAGGTGCCCTCCTCAATGCCCATCACCCACTTTCATGTTTCAAATTCTTAACAACCGTATGACATAAGCCCGTACAGGACCTTTAAAAATATATTTTTTAACATTTATTCACTTTTGAGAGACAGAGTGAGCAGGGGAGAGGCAGAGAGAGAGGGAGACACAGAATCGGAAGCAGGCTCCAGGCCCTGAGCTGTCAGCACAGAGCCCTACGCGGGGCTCGAACTCACGGACTGTGCAAGATCATGACCTGAGCCGAAGTCGGACGCTCAGCCAGCTGAGCCACCCAGGCGCCCCTAGGACCTTTCAAATTATAGTTTTGCCAAAAGTTTGGTCAAAGGTGATTTTGTGAATCAGTATTATGGTATGAAGCCCCTAATACCTTTCATAGTAGTGAAATTAGAGAACGTTCCCGTTAGAAAAATTTTCCCAGTTGGAATTTAGAATGCCAGGAATACATCTCCTTTACCCCTAAACTGCAGCAGCCTGCCCCAAATCTGTAAGAATGGGCTCTGACACCAAAACTTGGCAATCACTTCGTAATTGAGAAGAAGGATGTTTCATTGCAACTGCTTGTTACTTGTCCAAAAAAACAAAACAAAACAAAACAAAAACAGATTGAAGAAGCATGTAACACACGGCTCCCAGACTTCAGAGAAGCATCACTCACCTTCCAAATGGACAGTGCCTTGAGCACAGTACGTGGATTTCATTTCCTAAATCTGTTGTTCAAATGTTCAACGCTACTGACTGCTGTGAGTGGCAGGATGGGGGGGGGGGTAATCTCTGGGGAAGCACCCAGAGGCCCCATCAGGAAGTAATCTCAGCTGGTTCCTCTCCACCTTGCCAGAAGATGGGTTTTTCTTTTCTTTCTTTTTTTTTTTTTTCCAACGTTTATTTATTTTTGGGACAGAGAGAAACAGAGCATGAACGGGGGAGGGGCAGAGAGAGAGGGAGACACAGAATCGGAAACAGGCTCCAGGCTCTGAGCCATCAGCCCAGAGCCCGACGCGGGGCTCGAACTCACGGACCGCGAGATCGTGACCTGGCTGAAGTCGGACGCCCAACCGACTGCGCCACCCAGGCGCCCCGAAGATGGATTTTTCTAGGTAAATTCCTTCTTTATCTTAGCATCTGTGGGTTTGAATCTATGGCTCAAGAACGCAGTCCTGGTGGTGTGTGGGGCAGGGTGGGGGTGGGCACGATAAAGGCACATCTATCAGCTCCCTGGCTGAGAACGTCATGTGCAGGATCTGGGCACCAAGCACTCGGCATCTGTGAAACAAGGTCAGCCTTCTTGAGATGAGGGGTTACCTCTTATTTGCAGACAGGCCATCTTGCTATAAACTCTGACAAGGGAAATGTGTTTAATTCTATGCATAACACAGTGTGGGACATCACAGCATTTTAACACCATTTACACCAGCCCCAGACTAGTTAGTAGTGGATCAACTAAAACCATTAATAAAAATGTAGTAGTCCAGGGGCGCCTGGGTGGCTCAGTCGGTTGAGCATCCGACTTTGGCTCAGGTCATGAT
Source organism: Leopardus geoffroyi (assembly GCF_018350155.1). Classification (NCBI taxonomy): domain Eukaryota; kingdom Metazoa; phylum Chordata; class Mammalia; order Carnivora; family Felidae; genus Leopardus; species Leopardus geoffroyi. The sequence goes on from NC_059326.1 coordinate 4,785,917, forward strand.
CTCACACTTTGTGGGTTCGAGCCCCGTGTCGTGCTGACAGCTCAGAGCCTGGAGCTGCTTCGGATTCTGTGTCTCCCTCTCTCTCTGCCCCTCCCCTGCTTGCACTCTCTCTCTCTCCCAAAAATAAATAAATATTTTTTAAAAACGCGGTACTCCATATAAAACCACTGCCTTCACCTACAAATGTCACCGACCCTGGGATGCTCTGTCCTTCCACGGAGGCACTGAGGTGTGTGTGAGTCTGCAGGTGCGAAGCGTGGGGCTTAGGATTCTGAGCTGCCACGGTGGGCCACGTGTGGGGGGTGTATGCTCACAACCTTCCATAGAGCTGGCTCATTTCGTCCTCTGCACAGCAACTCAGGTCGTTGACTTTTTAAAACTCCACCTTTTCCAGTGCCTCCCGCTCTTCTCTGAAGGCACAGGTGACTTCACCACATGTGGTCAGCAGATGACGTGGGTAAAAAGTGAGACATCCTAACCAAGAAATATAACGAGACAAAGAGTCGCTTTGGGAAGTGCCTTTCAAAAATGAACACCGACAGGTTCAGAACAGGGAAACCCAGAGTCACTTTAAATACACAGCAGCCTCCCAGACTTGCAGAACTCGAGTTCACCTAAACGAAGACTTTGATGACTACAGTCGATAAAGAACCAAAGAGAGGGGTATTGCTCAGCAATGGAAGCCTGGAGAGAATGCAAACTAGAAGAAGGAGTGTCTCTGCACATTGTGGGGGGGGGGGGGGGGGGTAAGTTTCTTTGAGAGAGAGAGAGAGAGACAACGCCAGGGAGGGGCAGAGAGAGACAGGGAGAGAGAGCATCCCAAGCAGGCTCCGCACTGTCCATGCAGAGCCTGATGCGGGGCTCAATCCCAGGAACCGAGAGATCATGACTGAGCCAGGACGAAGAGTCGGACGCTTAACTGACTGAGCCACCCAGGCACCCCGAGACATTTTTCACGTGTTAACTCAGTTTTGTCAACAATTCTAGAAGCTAGGTTCTGTCATTAATCATCTCAGTTCTGAAGATGAGCAACCCGAGGCACAGATGGACTAAAGGAAGGTACGTGATGAGGTGACAAAGCCACGATGCCAGAACTCCTACCCGCTACACCATCCAGCCTCCTAGCCCCTTGCTCCTGTCTACTCAGTCACGAGGCGATCTTCCAAGCATGGGACCGGGTTCCAATCCTCACTTCGGTCGGCCGTCGGGTGGGTCTGTGGGCTGCCTTCGAGTCCAGTCCTCTTGGTGACTGTCCCTCAGATGGCAGTCGGCCCTCCAGAACTCTGGGGTCTTCCTCAGCCCCGTGCTTAGCTAATGGGAGGCCACACCTGCAACTGGGAGTCGCCTTCCTGGTGTTGACCAGTCATGTTTCTGACACACCTACAATGCTCTAATTTGTCCCGGTTCTCGGCCCCAACCACGGGGGGACCTTTAGAAATGCCTGGGGAGCTTTTAGAAAAATACCAATTATATCAGAATCTCTGACCGAGGGACCCTCGGACTGGTATTGTTTTTAAAGCTCCCTACGTGGTTCAACAGGGAGCCAGACCGAGAACAACCCTAAGTCTCAGATGACTTTGCCCAGGGGCTTATCAGGGGCCTGAGCAGCTGTACTCATCAGGGTTCTCCACAGAAACAGAAACAATAGATTTTAGATAGACAGATACATAGATCGATCGATCGATCCATCTCTGGATCCATATCTACCTATCCAGAGAAAAACTGTGTATTATAAGGAACTGGCCCACTTGATCATGGAGGCCGACGAGTCCCGAGATCTGCCAGGTGAGTCAACACACTGGGAAGCTGACGGTGCAAGTCCCGGTCGGAGTTCAAAGGGGAGAGAAGACCGATGTCCCAGCTGAAAGACAAGCCAAGAGGGCAAAGTTCCCCATGCTCCAAGTTTTCGTCTATCCGAGCCTTCGGTGGATGAAACGAGGACCGCCGCGTGGAAAGACCATCCGTTATGCTCTGCCCACCAGCTCCGACGTTCATTTCTTCCAGAAACGCCCCCACAGCGCACCCAGGATACTTTCACCAGGTATCTGGGCACCCTGTGGCCTAGGCAAGTTGACACATGACGCTGACCATCACACCCTGTCTCAGAGTGTTCTTCTTGTGCAAGGTCCGTCCTGTACCCACGAGGTGTCTGCACACTGAACCCCAAGTGGTTATGTTGCCATTTCACCCTGTAGGGCATCGGCTGTCAAGATAAATGGTTTCCGCACCTTTCCAATTACACATCCGTATAAGGAAATTTTTTTACATTCTGTATGTCCCTAAACACATTTTTAATTCATTTGCAAATTACATTATTTCTACTGGACGTAGATACACGTATATTCTGATATACACACATATCCACGTACCTACATATACACGTGTATGTGCATGTATGGTGATGTATGTGCGTGTGTGTATACACACATCCTGATGCCTCTGTCCACCCCAAATGGAGTGCCACCCACCACTTTGGAGATTACAGGTATAGACACTACGTTTGTCTCTTTGGTGACAGTGTTTCGTACTATTCATTCTCTCTCTCTTTTATGTTTATTTATTTGAGAGAGAGAGAAAGGCAGGGGGAGTGGGGGGGGGGGAATCCCAAGGAGGCTCCACACTGTCAGTGCAGAGCCCAACTCGGGGCTCAAACTCACGAACCATGAGATCACGACCTCAGTCGCTTAACCGACCGAGCCACCCAGGTGCCCCTGAACCCCTCAGCTTTTTGTGGGGCCAGCGGCAACAGTGCCTGGAACATACTGGCAGAAACGGTAACGACCAGCAGCCCCAGCGTGGGGCACACTTATGCAGCATCATGAACGAGTGGCTGACACTATTACTTAGCTTCTGCCATGTGCTAGAAGCACTTTTCACACACGTAGCCGAGACTTCTAGCAGTCACCTCACACGGACACACGAGACGTGTTTCCCAGCACTCTGCAGCCCAAGGGTCTAGCCAATGAAGCGTGAGCTACCGAGGTTTGTGTGCCGTGAAACCATCTTGTGAGGGGCTGTCATAATCTGCTCACAGGCTGCTTTTTCTTTGTCTTTTTCTTTTTCTTCAGTTTATTTATTTCGAGAGAGAGACAGGGAAGGGCAGAGAGAACAAGAGTGAGAATACCAAGTAGGCTCCATGCTGTCAGCACAGAGCCCAATGCAGGGTTGGATCCATGAACCGTGAGATCATGACCTGAGCCGAAATCGAGAGTTGGACGCTTAACCCACTGGGCCACCCAGGAGCCCCGACTTTTTATTTTTCTTAAAGAACTTCCCCCGAATGGTGTTCTTTCCGGGCCTCACCATACCTGCAGCCACCCCTACCAACACCCTTCCCTGGCCTGTGGGTGGGGCATCAAGGCCTCAGGGTCCCTGGAAATCACCTGTTGAAGGTGCCGGAAGCTCCAGGAGCCCAGATCCCTGCAGACTTTGTAGAAAGGAGCCTCCCACCGCTGACCGGTAACATTTGCCTTTGGCCGTTAACAAAGCAATAAGCTTTTCCTGTGTCAAGACGCTGAAATATTGGGGGCGCCTGGGTGGCTCAGTTGGTTAAGTGTCCGACTTCAGCTCAGCTCACGATCTCACAGTTCGTGGGTTCGAGCCCCATGTCAGGCTCTGTGCTACCCTAAGTGGGGGGAGCAGAGCTGACTCACACCCGAGCCGTGGCTCCTGGACACTGGTGGGGGCCGTGGATCGCCTGGGGTCAGGAGCACACAGGGGAGTGCCAGCTCTCTGCTTAATACCAAGGACCCAGACCCGGGAACGTCAGGGAGGGAGCGCTCTGAGCCTCAGGCATCTGTCCACAAGGGGCCCAATCATTTTACCGACTTTGTATCTTACTGTGAACGCTTATAACTCAAATAACCCGTGTAAAACACTCAGGAGAGCAGTTGGCTTCTGAATGTAAGCCGCTATGGTTACAATAACCCTGTGGTCCTCATGATCCTTTCCTCCTCCTGTTTGGGCTAACTTTATATATTTATATATTTCACTACACTAAAATCTTCGTTCTGGGGGCGCCTGGGTGGCTCAGTCGGTTAAGCGGCCGACTTCAGCTCAGGTCGTGATCTCGCGGTCAGTGAGTTCAAACCCCGCATCGGGCTCTGTGCTGACAGCTCGGAGCCTGGAGCCTGTTTCAGATTCTGTGTCTCCCTCTCTCTGACCCTCCCCCGTTCATGCTCTGTCTCTCTCTGTCTCAAAAAGAAATAAACGTTAAAAAAAAAATTAAAAAAAATTAAATCTTCGTTCTGAATGAGGACTCACTCTCTTCATGTAAGAGCTTTCTTCTCAGAATCAAACAAAAACAACACTCCTCCCACCCCCACCACTGAGTGCAAAGTCTCCCTAATCTGATCTTCTATAAACCAAGGTCACAGTAGCTTGAATATTCAGTTCTCTTGGTATTATGGAACGAGAAGAATATTTACCTCTTAAACAACTGTTCTCAAAGAATGCTGCCTTCGCTCCCAGAGGCCACAGGAATCACGTCGTTGTAACCCTCGCTCTTTTTCCTCATTGGCCTTGCCATGAAAACTAGTCCGATCGGCTTACAGAGGGAGAGAATAAAGTAACAGCACCAACACAGCGGGCCACTGGGAGGCTGGGACTCCCTAACTTCACAGGTGAATCCCCCACGGAGGAGAAGTTTCTTACTGACAGTCAATTTCCAAGCAGAAAAGGTGAGCAGGAGGGAAGTCATTTGAGAGTGTCTTAAGCTCAGGACTGGCTTGCTTATTTTAGACAGAGTCCACTGATGTATGACCTTTCCTATTTTTTACTGTTGCGCACGCTGGTCAGACCCAAAGTCCCAAATCAATGACTCTGTTTTGCAAACACAGGCTTCCTTGTCCGGAATCAGCCCCAAACCACACTTACGTGTCAAAGAGAGGATGTGACTGTATTAAAAGGATGGGACTTTTGTCCTCTAACAATTTGTGTGATGGTGTACTCAAAACCAATCCCCTCCTCAGCTGACCACCGCTGGGATCTCTGCCCCAAGCCTGTCGGCCGCAACCGCCCCATACAGCTCGCTCCCTGTCTGGGACCCTGCCCAGAGTATTGGCAGGTGGCCTTTGCTTCCCTGCTACCCAGTCTCGACCTTGAGCGACCCTCATCCTCAGTGTCGTGCTCATGACACCAGCAGGACATTAAGCAGACAAGAGCGCAGCTAACCTCACCCTCTTTCCTTGCCACACGGATGTCAGAATTTGCCGGGAAGCCATTCAGCGTTTCACTACGTAACATTATCACAACCCACTCACACATAGCAGCACCCCGTGCCCAGAAGACACTCTCCTTCCGCTCTCCAGGCATCTTCCCACAACCACTCATCCGCGGATTTGACGGGCAATGCATGTGTTTAGTTGTTGAGGCCAAGATGGGAAACAAGGGAGGCCTGGTCCTGCTCCTTGGGCACTTACAGACTGGTGGGGAGTACCTGTTTGTACAAGGAACAGGCCCTTACAGTACAGGGGGATCATGTCAGATGAGGGACATTCAGGGACCCAGGAGAAGCCACTGACTCGGACTGAAAGAGTGTCAGGCAAGACTTGCCGGATGGGAGAAGCGTGAGTAGAAGTTTTCCAGGTGAAGGAGGTAGAGGGAATGGAACAGGGGAGAACATTCCAGAAAAGTCTATGTGCACCGAGTTTGAGGAACTGAAAGATTGCGAAGGGAAGTGGGAAGTGTGGAAAAGGGGGTGTGGCGAAGGAGGGAACTGAGAGGTAAGTGGGACAGGCCAGGGCGCTGGCCTCGGAGGCCCGAGTTAAGGTTTGAGTTTTATCCTAAGGGCAACAGGGGACATCAAAGGGCTTTAAACAGAGATGTGCCGCTGTGATTTGCATTTCGTAAACCTTACCCTTGGCTCCAGATGGGAGAACTACAGAACAGGGACGAGTCTGCAAGCAAAGGATCAGCCGCAGGTTGCTGCAGCAACCCAGAAGAGCTCAGATGCTGAGGTCTGGACAAGGCAGCGGACACAGAGTCACAGGGTAGTGCACACATGGGAGGGATGTCGGGGATAAGCTGGCTGGATATGAAGGCGAGTGACCATCTGTCTTAGAAAATCCAGCCAGGAAACACAGGAACTTTGTGGATCAAAGGAGGAGTCCAGAGCGGGCTATGTTGAGTCAGAGGTATCCAATATGGACTTAGCTACATCGGGTTCGCAAAATGAAATTTAACAACATGCTACCTTAGGTCGTTGTTTTTTACAATACATACCAAGTTGTTTATACACCCACCTTTCGAAAGATGAGTAAATCCTAAACAACATTGAAACACATCGTAGGGGCACCTGGGTGGCTCGGTCGGTTAAGCATCTGACTCTCGATTTCGGCTCAGGTCACGATCTCACGGTGTGGGAGTTCGAGCTCCGTATCAGGCTCTGCGCTGACAGGGCGAAGCCTGCTTGGAATCCTTTCTTCCTCTCTCTCTCTGCCCCTACCCCATTCACGCTCTCTCTCACTCTCTCTCTCAAAATAAATAAATAAACTTAAAAAAAAATTTTAAACACATTGTGAGAAGTATTTATAATGTTCTCACAGAGATATACTTTCTTCTGAATATGACCACTTCAATAAAGCCTCCTACAACATCAGATGGTCTCTCCCCTTAATATTTATTGTCATGGAGCCAGTATTTGGTCACTGGTGTTGAAAAGCAGGTTTCGCTATTCTTAGACAAAGCTCCTGTTTCATAGCACAGCTCCAAACGTCTCCCACAAGCTACATTAAGCATGCCAAACAAAAGCAAATTTTTCAACAACAGCCAATATAAAGCGGAGGGAAGAAAAAAACTCAATAGCCTAATTGAGAAATGAACAAAGGAAATGGAGATAGTCCCAGTAAAAAAATAAATAAACACGATGGCCCTAAATCTCGGAATTCACTCGAGACAAGAGAAATGCAAATTGCAACTATTCTGAGACGCGATTTTCCACCATAAGGTGAACAAAAATGAAGGAGTTTGGTAGTGCTCTGTGTTGGTACAGAGGTAGGGAAACAGTCTCTAAAGAGTATGTAAATTGGTATAATTTCCATAGAGGGCGATTGAGTAATGGCCCCCAATTTAATAAGCCTATAACATTATTTTGGTCCATACATACAATTATTCAACCATTAAAAGGCAATGAAATTCTGATATACACGACACGGATGAAACTCTGGCACGTTATGCCGAGTGAAATAAGCTGGACACAAAAGAATAAATACGCAGGATTCTATCGTATGAGGTAGCTAGAAGAGTCAAAGCTAGACGAGTCCAATTCATAGACACAAGAAATAGAATGGTGGTTACCGGGGACTTGGGGGAAAGAGCAGTTGTTCAACGAGGACAGAGTTTCAGCTGGGGATAACAAAAAAGTTCTGGAGATGGATGGTCGTGACACTTACACGCCAGTGTGAATGGACTTAATGCCACTGAACCGCACACTTTCAAACAGTAAGTTTCGTGGGTCGCCTGGGTGGCTCAGTTGGTTGAACGGCAGCCACCTGATTCGGCTCGTGAGATCCAGCCTCATGTCAGGGTCCTGGCTGAGAGTAGAGCGGGCTTGGGATTCTCTCTCTCTCCTTTTCTCTCTCTCTCTCCCTCCCCCACTCATGCTATCTCTCTCAAAATAAATGAACTTTTTTTTTAAATTGTAAATTGCAGGGGCGCCTGGGTGGCTCAGTCGGTTGAGCGACCGACTTTGGCTCAGGTCATGATCTCACAGTTTGTGAGATCGAGCCCCACGTCGGGGTCTGCACTGAGTGTGGAGCCTGCTTAAGATTCTCTCTCTCCCTCTCTGCCCCTCTCCCCGACTCTCTCTCTCTCTAAAAAAAAAAAAAAAAAAAAAAAAAAATATATATATATATATATACACACACACACACACACACACACACACACACAGTTTTTACAAGAAAGTCTTATCACTGGTCAATGTTTGAAAATTCTTTCATTTTTCTTACATTTAACAGAAAGAGTGTTTAGTCAGTTTCTAAAGGAATTTTCCCTTCTTTTTCTTTTCTCTCTCTCTTTAAAAAAAAAACAAAAAACAGGTTCTCCCTGCTAGAGGCATTTTAATTTTTATTATTACCCTCAATACCTTAGTGTATGGCTTAGAGTGTGGCTTTGAAGACTGGCCAATTTGAAATTAAATTTTTTACATCTGTTATTTATTGTGGGGGGGAAAGCTATTTATACTTTGGATCATCAAAATACCAAGCCTTTCAAATCCAGGGCGTTTCCCTCCTAATTGGTCAACATTTAATTGCATAACCAAATTCTTACTGGCCAAATCATGTCCTTTGGGGGGGGGGGGGTAAGTGCCCAAGTTGGTTAAAGGCAAACATTGCTAGGCAAATGATTTGTTTGGGCAGATTGCCAGAGCTGACGGTGATTAATATAGTTAACTTTGAAAATGCGTATGCTTTTCTCCAGAGAATATATTCCCACAATCAGAGGAATTGTTGATTTTCACATTATTCCAACTTTCTTTCCTCCCACTAAAAATGTGGGTACCTTATAAGTCGTGTGGCTCCTAGCTTCCAAATCACATATTTAAGAGCTAGACAGGAAAAAACACTTTTCTTTTTTTTCCCCCTGAGGTTCGATTAGTTCATTTAAAATATAAATCTAAAATACCAACATTTAGGGGCGCCTGGGTGGCTCAATCGGTTGAGCGCCCGACTTCAGCTCAGGTCATGATCTCACCATCTGTGAGTTCGAGCCCCGCGTCGGGCTCTGTGCTGACAGCTCAGGGCCTGGAGCCTGCTTCCGATTCTGTGTCTCCCTCTCTCTCTCTGCCCTTCCCCTGCTCATGCTCTGTCTCTCTCTGTCTCAAAAATAAAAACATTAAATAAATTAATTATTAAATAAAATACCAACACTTAAAACTTTTCAAATTTCATGTTATGTTTTCTATTTTACACTACTCATAAATGTGTAAAGACTTACACGTATTTACACGAGTACAGGTTCTACCCTCAATGATCGTTGCACTTTACTTTGGCTGCAGTTCACTGCACGGGGAGATCCTTCTATGTTCTCAATCAAAGGAAATTAATTACAAGAATCTGGGTTGAGGATGCATCCTGAGATGTCCTACTGGAGACGTACTCTAATGACAACCAAAGTAGCCCACGACCTTGACATTTGTATAGCGCTATGACTGCTGTTTGCCCTCAGGGCTTCTCAAAGCTGAGGTCTCCAGCCAAGACAGAAGCCAGGGGCATCTGAAGACAATTACATATTTACAAAGCCATGAACTGAAAGAATCCCTTAAGAAAAGTTGCTAACTTTCACCTCTACAGTTTTTGCTGTAAAGACTTTCCCAACGTTGTGTTTGAAAACAGATTGGTAACATTATCATCGACCAGTAGAGTCCCATAGGGTCACTGGAAAACTCATATATAGAAGGCAAAAGGACTGATCATTGGCAAGCATGTGGAATTCTTCGAGAAGGCACATTCCATCTGAGGCTGTCTTTTAGAAAGAGCAGAAGAATTCCAGAACAGTAAGGAGCCTTAGATATTATCTAATCAAGTCCCTCCTCCCGCAGGTAACAAATGGTAACCTCTGGAAATTTGGCTCACTGAACATTTTTTAATTGGTATTAGACACAAGACTTACATGCACATCTCCCAGCCCTCCAGTAATGCTCTTTGCTCTTACACCTTGGCCAAATAAAATTCTCGTCGCACCAATCTTCATGCCACAAACACTTTGTGCAATAACAATACATTTCACTTGTTTGGAATTTGGCACATAGTTTCCTTAGCAATAGATACACAATGAAGACATCCCCGAGCCAGCCCCAAATACCGAATGTATGCACACGAAGCAGTGGGATGCGTAAAAACCAAACAAAACCACCTGCAAATCTAACACCCTAGAACTGAAATTACTGTGCCACCTTGAAATGCGAGGAGCAGTGATGGCATCTACTCTCCCCGCTGGGGACTCCTCCAATTCCAAATTCCTGCCCATCATCAGGAAGGGAGGAGCTGGCTTCCGGTGGGTGAGGAGTGCGGAGCCTGGGGCTTCTGGAGGATAACCCCAGGGGGCACTTCCGTATCTGGAGCTGGCTTCCCAGTCGCCATGTTTATTTTCTTCCCAGTCTTCAGATGACGGCCAGTTGCTGCTGCCCCACATTCTGTCTAGGGTTCTGGACCAGTGTTTTTCTCCTCTCTGCCCTGCTGTTGCTTTCAACACAGTCTCATAGTCATATGTCGCCTACATATCCTTCTGTCATTAAAATGCATACTCAGGCAGTCTTTTTATGGCTTCCCAAGGGTTTAGGACTCCTACCAATGAGGAAAGAGATTGGAAATGGTTCTCTTTTCTGCTCCTTCAACCCAGCCCCTTCTTTCATTTCCTTCAAATGGTGAAGAGTTTCCTCCAGGAGTATGAAGGCTTAAAATCCTACGACCAGATTCACCCTGGTTTAAACACATTCAAAAATAGGATTTCTTGAGCATCCTTACTGGACTGAAGCAAGACTCTGAAAAGCAGGAAAGGGCCTGGACTTAGAGGGTGGGGGAGGCGAGAACTTGAAGGAGATAGGCATCTGCAAAGCCGCAAAGAGGAAGAAAGATCTAGTTCTCTGGCCACTGAGCCCCACCTGAAGCAGTCGCTCCCGGGGCTGCTGTATGTCCAGGAGAGCCCCGGCAGACTCTTCAATTGTGCTTTTGCATTTTCACGTCTGTGGACCCAGAACTCGAGTGTCGGCTACTTGAGGAGAAAGATGACCTATCTTCTCATGCCCTTTCAGCACTGAGGACACAAGTGATTGATGCATATTTGTTGACTGCCTGGGAACTTCCAAGTCACTTCAAGGTCATGATTTTCTTCAGTAACGCAGGGGAATGAAACGTACTTCCCTGTACCAACATCCGGGGAAGTCGTAAGCAGCCATGGACAGTAGTGTTTCCTCACTCTTTACACATGTGTGTTTGGCTCTTTTCTCCTCACTCGAGGCAGCGCCTCGGGGGCAACCTTTTCACGAAAAGGTGTTCCAAAAGCAGCTGTGGAGCAGGCCAAGTCACCTCCCGGACCTGTGTCAGCTGACTGGCACAACTGACCAGTTAGACCAATGTCTGGCTCGAGTCAGAGGAGAGAGAGGTTTTGCCCTTCAAAGCAGACTTTTCAAATTCCAGGTACTGGCATTGATCCCTTTACTAATTAAGTATGCACTGCTCTGGGAAACAGGCACTCTTTTGGGGGCTGGGTAACAATAGCTACTCCACACAAGAACCTGTTTCTGAAACCGCCCATCATGGAAAGCTACTGGATCACACCCAAAGAGTACATTTCGAAAACTTCTGGTATTTCTTGCAAAAACTCCACTGAGTGTATTGGATGCATATTCTTCAGTAGGGATATTTCAGAAGACGGTCCAGGGTCTCATACTTAGACATGACTAGGATGGTCCCCAAAGGGGAACAACTCAGGGAGATGCCATGAAGGCACAAATAACAGCCCCACGATTCTAGATGGTGAGGGGTAGCTCTTGTGGGACCAACAGAAACAGATTTCTAAAACAGTGGACAAAGCCTCAGTTCAACTTACAAAAAAGGGCCAAGAAGTGATCCTATTAAAATTCTTTTAGGGGCGCCTGGGTGGCTCAGTCGGTTAAGCGTCCAACTCCAGCTCAGGTCATGCTCTCATGGTTCGTGGTCCATGGGTTTGAGCCCCGCGGCGGGCTCTGTGCTGACAGCTCAGAGCCTGGAGCCTGCTTCAGAGTCTGTGTCTCCCTCTCTCTCTGCCCCTTGTGCTCTCTCTTTCTCTCTCTCTCTCTCTCTCAAAAATAAATAAACATTAAAAAAAAAACACTTTTAGCAACTCACAAAATAGTACATGAAGAAAAGTAGACAGGTATGTTTCACTTTTTCTGAAGGCAGAACATGAAGTAACGAAGGAAGTCAAGGAAACACAAGTACTTTGAGATTCTGATGATTGGTGAGATACAGAAACTTTTACAGAGGCAGAAGCCTCTGGCATTTTCTTTGGCCAGCTTGAAACACAGCACTGGCTCCCACCTTTGCAAAGCAGTTTCTGTGCTTTGGGCAAGGCACTGGCCACGAGCCTTGCAGGCTTCCCACTCGTCCCTGCTATTCTTTTTTTTTTTTTTTTTTTTTTTTTTTTTTTTTTTTTTTTTTAAATTTTATTTTTCAACGTTTATTTATTTTTGGGACAGAGAGAGACAGAGCATGAACGGGGGAGGGTCAGAGAGAGAGGGAGACACAGAATCGGAAACAAACTCCAGGCTCTGAGCCATCAGCCCAGAGCCTGATGCGGGGCTCGAACTCCCGGACCGCGAGATCGTGACCTGGCTGAAGTCGGACGCTTAACCGACTGCGCCACCCAGGCGCCCCTCGTCCCTGCTATTCTATGACCACGGCGTTTTAATAATTTGAGTCTTTGCAACACATTCCAATTATAACCTTGTTAGCCGCTCAGTGCCTCAGGGAAAACTTTCCAATTCTTCTGGCTACCTTCCAGAGTCTGAAGTACAATGCTGAACATATCTTGCTGGAAATAAGCGTGGAAAATGCCACTCAGAGAGAAGGTCGACCTAGCTTATCTCCATAGCTGTGAGGGTTGTGAAATCTATACTTCACGGTCCTTCCAGTATTGTGAGTCCATTCTTATGGGATTCAGCACGCCATACAGGCAGTGCATAGGACTCAAATCATACGCACTCCACAGCTCAAAAAAGGCAGAGAGATCAGACCTAGCTGGCAATGGGATCATCATCAGTTTCGTCTGCCCTTGTCAAAACCTGACAAGGCTTGAGGCTGGCCCTCCAGAGGTGAGAGTGAAAATCAAGTAAGAAGCAAGCTAAATATAGAAGAATTCACTTCTGAATCTCTCGTTGTTACTTTATACATCCAGTGGAGTATGCTGATGTAGAAATATTTGCCGCAACTTGCTCAAACATTTATTTGTGCCAGGAGAGAATACTGCCAGGAATAAACCAACTGAAAGAGGTCTTGTCTTCAGAGTTATAGACCAAGTTCACTCTTCAAAACTAATAGGTTGAAGTTCTAGCCCTCCAGGGCCTCAGAATGTGACTGTATATGGAGACACAGTCTTCAAAAGGCAGTTCAAGGTAAGGTAAAATGAGGTCGTATGGGTGGGCCCTCATCCAAAATGACAGGTGTCAGAAGAAGAGATTAGGACACAGACATGCACACACACAGAGGAAGACCGTGTGAGGATACAGCAAAAAGATGGTCACATGCAAGCTAAGAAGACTGGTACCAGAAAAAAACAACCCCGTGGACACCACCGACCTTGGCCTTACAGCCTCCAGAGCTACGAGACAATAAACATCTGTTGTTTCAATCAGCCAGTCTGTGGTCCTTTGTGATAACAATCCTGGCTAACACACGTGGCTCTCCTAACCACCAATTCTGCACACCGGTTCCTTCTTTCATTGACTTCATTTCACTTTCTTTTGGTCCACTGAGCCCTTCTCCGTATCTCCTTTTCTTCTGCCCTGCCTCTGTCTGTATTTGTCTTTTTTTTTTTTTGAAATTCATTTATATATTTTGAGAGAGAGAGAGCATGAGCAGGGGAGGGGCAGAGAGGGGGAGAGAGGGAGAATCACAAGCAGGCTCCGCACCATCAACAGAGTCCGATGTGGGGCTCGAACCCGTGAACCACGAGATCATGACCTGAGCTGAAACCAAGCGTAGGACACTTAACCGACGGAGCCCCCCAGGTGCCCCTGTATTTGTCTCTTAAAGGAGGGTCTCTCCCCTTCTTCCCAGACAGACGTGGAGCTTTGGAAGGCGAGAGGGAGAGAAGGCATCTTGGACTCTGAGAGGCTCAGGCCCCGAGAGCTCAGAGGTGCATCTGGTGGGCGAGGGTGTAGTGCAAAATCATTTGATTTGCATTGTAGTGCAAAAATCAGCCTCTCTGGCTGACTCTGACCAAGTCTCAACTTCTCGGAGTTTCTACGTTTCCATATATTAAAAAAATTAGTGATGGGAATTACTGCATGGTGGCTGTGAGTTTCAATTAAGATAAAACATTGGACGGGGCGCCTGGGTGGCGCAGTCGGTTAAGCGTCCGACTTCAGCCAGGTCACGATCTCGCGGTCCGTGAGTTCGAGCCCCGCGTCGGGCTCTGGGCTGATGGCTCAGAGCCTGGAGCCTGTTTCCGATTCTGTGTCTCCCTCTCTCTCTGCCCCTCCCCCATTCATGCTCTGTCTCTCTCTGTCCCAAAAATAAATAAACGTTGAAAAAAAAAATTAAAAAAAAACATTGGAAAATACTTTATATACCAATCACCGTAGCTCAGTTTTTCTATTTGTAGAATACGTACTACCTAGAAGTTAGTATCATATAATATAGTATCGTTTTTAAAAATCAACAAATATTTAGAACTTCTGTGACTCTAAATATTATATATTTTAAAGGATTACTTCTACTCTATATTTCATCGGCCTAATAAAGTTTACTTTTGCTTCCCTTGCTACTTAATATTGAGAAAGCATGTTGTACTTGGTATTAAAAGATGAGTTCTAAATTTTTTTTTTTCAACGTTTATTTATTTTTGGGACAGAGAGAGACAGAGCATGAACGGGGGAGGGGCAGAGAGAGAGGGAGACACAGAATCGGAAACAGGCTCCAGGCTCCGAGCCATCAGCCCAGAGCCCGACGCGGGGCTCGAACTCACGGACCACGAGATCGTGACCTGGCTGAAGTCGGACGCTCAACCGACTGCGCCACCCAGGCGCCCCAAAAGATGAGTTCTAAAGACAGAAAAGACCTGCTTCTTGCCTTCACGGATCCTGTAAACCTATTTAGAAAAGTAATTTTTACAGTAAAAAACACTTATAAAATCAGTTCACAGTGGTTCTCGGGGCTCTGATCAGGTCAAATCGAGTACATACCTGAACTTTCTCAGACAACATCCCAGAGAGCCATTTCCACCTATCGCCTACCAAATGGCCTGCCAGAAGAAGTTAACAAATCTGATGTAAAAGATTTAAAATTAAGAAAGGTAATAAAAACCTGAATGCTAAGTAGCGCATTTTGTTTGAAAAAAATTTAATTCCATACTCATTTGTAAAGTAGAACACCTTAATACACAAGTATCTCTAATATGCTTTTTTTTTTTTTTTCCCTAAGTTTATTTACTCTGAGACAGAGAGAGCGAGCCAGGGAGAGGCAGAGAGAAAGGAAGACAGAATCCCAAGCAGGCTCGGCACGAGGCTCGAACCCACGAACCATGAGATCATGACCCGGGCCAAACCAAGAGTCAGACGCTTAACCAACTGAGCCACCCAGGTGCCCCAAGTATCTCTAATATTCTTAAAACTAGATTCAAATAATCAAATTCTTAGGTTTTCATTAGCTCCTCAGGAACCCCTGGAAAAAGATGATTGACAATAGCAACACTCCAGTAGGAAAAATGTATATTCTTCGGAAATGTAATTGTTCTTTAACTTTAGGAATATCTGACTGTGGGAGCGCCTGGGTGGCTAAGTGGGTTAAGCGTCGGACTCCTGATTCCAGCCGAGGCCGTGATTCCAGGGTTGTGCCCCGCATGGGGCTCCACACTCATTGTGGACATTCTCTCTCTCTCCCTCTGCCCTTCTCTCCAGCTCATGCTTTCTCAAAAAAAAAAAAACACACACACACAAAAAATCTGACTGAAAACATCTCAACCAACAAGAAAACCATGTTTTTTTTTTTTTTTAGAAATTTACACTCACTATTAAGAATAATCAAAATATGGTAAGTTGGGTGTGTAGGAACATAGGGATAAAAGGGTTTAATGCTTCAGAAGCATGGCGTAGCAGTCAGATTTGGATTTCGATCCCGACTTTACCACTTAACGAACTGTAAGACCTGAGGCAAATTCTGCACTTTTCTAGTCTCACCACCCTCGTGTCTTGAATTAGTGCATTATTACGTCTGCCTTGGATGAGCATAGCTGTGATCAGCGCACCCCTCCTGGCCAGCAGAAGGGGAGGTCTTGGGTGGAATTTCTAAATGAGAATGTGTCACCGTTGATTATAATTGCTTCCTAGCCTTTTCCTCTTCCTAAAATGTAAACTTTTCTTTATTACTACTATGTTTTTTTTTTTTCAACGTTTATTTATTTTTTTGGGACAGAGAGAGACAGAGCATGAACGGGGGAGGGGCAGAGAGAGAGGGAGACACAGAATCGGAAACAGGCTCCAGGCTCTGAGCCATCAGCCCAGAGCCCGACGCGGGGCTCGAACTCACGGACCGCGAGATCGTGACCTGGCTGAAGTCGGACGCTTAACCGACTGCGCCACCCAGGCGCCCCACTACTATGTTTTTTAATGTTTATTCATTTTTGAGAGAGTGCACGCACATGCCCACATGAGGGGGCGAGGCAGAGAGAGAGGGACACAGAGCATCCAGAGCGGGCTCTGTGCGGAGGGCACAGAGCCTGACTGGGGGCTCAAACTCCTGAACCCCAAAATCATGACCCCTGAGCCCAAGTCGGACGCTTAACCAATTGAGCCACCCAGAGGGCCCTGGAAACTGGAAACTGTTTTAATTCAACTTTGTATGTCTCTCTCACTACTTAGTCCTTTTCCTCCCAAGTCTGGTTCTGTATACAGCACGTAGCAAAGCCTAATAAACATGTGACGAAATAAATACATGAATAAGTAAATAACACACAGACCATTTTAAATTGGGGGCAGAGAAAGAAATAAGCCAGCGTGTGAAACACAGCTTAAGAACTGTTAACGGGTCAGTGTCTTCGGCGAACAATTAAAATCTGAGAAACACACTAAAAACACCAAAAGTTACCCTTAGCTATGATAGGATAAATGGGCAAAGGGGTGAGGGAGTAAAAAATATTACTGTAACTGCCAGTCACGGCTCTAGAAAAGATCATTCAAATTCCTTTCCAATATTTTTTTTTTCTGTATGTATGGCTACAACAAATAATCTTTGAGATAATGAGCCAAAATTCTCTGGCACATTCATATGTAAGAAAATACCCAGTGAACTATTCTCTCCCCTGCTTTGTGAAATTCGTCTTTGTAAAACATTTTAAGATACAACTGTCTGAATATCTCACACTGTGCCTGCTACCTACTGCATATGCTTTCACTTTGCAAAGATTTTGGTTACTATGTTGGAAGGGTGAAGGTCAATTCATTTTCACGGGTCCAAACCAGGTTCTGTATTTTTTTTTTATGATGATAATTAAGGAATGTTGAACAGCAGACGCTATTCGGAAAACGAGGAAAGAGAATACTTTTTATGGCTATTGATTTGTTAAGGTGTATCTTGTAACTTTTTCAAGTCTACCATCAGTCCACAATCCAGTATTTTCGAAAGCGGAGTATTATGGCATTAAGCAGGTGACAGGGCCTAGAGGCCTGATTCCCTTGCCCAAGGGCGAGTGGTGGCCAGTAAATACACTTGCCTTGAGGACCCGGTGAGCCAAGTGTTGGCTCCTCTCGGAGAGATGCTCGCGAACATTCTGCGTCCCCCCCCCCTCCCCCAGCGCCCCTCCGTCGCCCGGCAACTCAGGCACGCCGCGGCTCGGCCCCGCCCCCGCTGCCAAGGCAACGCGGCCGCGCCGGCGCGCGGGCTTTGTGCCCCGGGCGCCCCGGCGCAGCAACGCGCGCTTGCCCCCTGCACCTGCTTGCTGGATCGCGGCAACTTTTCAAACCTTAACCTCTTCAACCGCTCTGCCGGGTCTCTCACCCGGAGCCGCCGACCGCCGCCCTCTCTCACCTTTGTTTCCGAAAAACTGTTCCACGGGCACAGGATTCCAGCCACCTGCTGCGTGGCGGTCCCTCCTCCAAACGTGAGGGAGAGGTGACAACCGGCAAGGAAACCCCACTTACCTTCCTCAGCATTCCTCCGCGTCGGCAGGGGGGGTGGGTGTCCCTGGAGGGATCCGACCGAGCCGCGCCGAGCTCAAAGTGTGACGGGAGTGTCGGAGACGCGGCAGGCGAACTTGGTCCCGGGCGAGCGCCGCCCCCGGGGCCCCCGCGCGCTCCTCATTTGCACCACAAAGGGCGGGGACCTTCTGGCCCCGCGGTCCGGAGACGGCTAATCCCGCCGGCGGTTGCCCTCCCGGCCGGGGTTCAGACGGGCTCCGAGGGGCTGCTCGGATGCCACAGCGCCCCGGCGAGGACCAAGTCCCCCAGTCCCCTCCCCGGGCGGCGGGTCGGACTCCCCAGGCCGGCGGCCGAGCTATTGTGCGCTGGGCCCCGGAGGCCGGGCGCGGGGCGGGGGCGGCCCAGGTTGAATTTCCGAAGAGCCGGGCTCTCCTCGCGCGCGCCCTCCCCGCCGCCCCTCGCTGTTGCATATTCATGAGAGGGCGGGGTCGCTCTCCTTCTCGGGCTCCTCCGGGCTGAAGGCGGCGGGAAGAGTTGATGCGAAGGGAAACGCCGAGAGGAGAAGAGCGTGGGGAAAAAGTGGCAACGTAAACAAACGGAGGATTCCTGTTTCACCAGTCGCCTGCGTTGTACACACACACTCACACACACACACCATTTCCCAAAGCCTGAGCTGAGCAAAGAAAATTTCAAGAAGGTCCTGTCTAAAAGTCTTGGTCCTAATGATAGTATTAGGACAATTGGGATGTGTGTGTGTGTGTGTGTGTGTGTGTGTGTGTGCGCGCGCGCGCGCGCGCGCCAAGGATTTTTAACGATGATTTTAACTGTGTGCTTCTCAGAGAGCCATTGAAAATGTATACATGCAGACCTCACTAATTGCATTGATTCTATTGAATTGCATCATAATTGATCGTCTGTTTTTTAACAGAGCCCTCCACCATTCCCTCAAACCCAGCTTTTCTGATTTATAAAGTCAATTTGCTAATGGGAACCCATTTTCAGGAAATAAAAATAGGGGAGGAAAAATGAGGCCTGACGACCCTCCCTTAGGGATCGGGGGCGGTCTGAGAAGCTGCAAAAGCCATTGGCACTGAGCTGTTACCCCCACCCACCCCCCACCTAACAAGCAGCCCTCCAGAAGGGTTTCTCTTTCCTTCCTGAAATATCCACCATGAGAATCATCACTAAAGCACATCCTGGAATTCAGAACCAGTCTACCACTTGAGGTACAAGCGGCTGCAAAGGTGATCTGAACAGACCCAAAGGTTCTTCTGGCCCCAAACAGATGCTTTCACCACCAGATTTCCCCTCCGTGTTAAAGTGCTACAGAAAAATCCCCGTTAAGATACAAACTTGTTAGCAGGAACAGGCAACCTGGAAGCATTACCGCTCAGCAATGGCAGGTGATTAGACTTAGGGACTTCAGAAATCCACGCATCCCACAAATCCTCACTGGTGCCTATCTACTGGTGGATGGTGAGTGCTGGGGAGACCACGGACAAAGAAACAGCCCAGGCCCCTGCCCTGGGAGCCTAACTTTGACTACAGAACAGACTATAAACAAACGAATAAAAGTCAGGCACTTATTCCTGCTATAGAGAAAAATAAGCCGTTTAGAAAGGCAGGTGTTGGGATCTCAGAGAGTACGGAAGTGCCGTGAATTCTCTGCTGGAACCAGCTGACACTACGTCCAGTTTTTCTGACGGGCTTTTAGGTCTAATCGGGTGTATGGGTCTGAGGGTGCCTTTCTGAGTTTGTTGCCTCATCAAGCAAACAAAGAGTAGTCCTTGTTTTCAGCAGTGTTTAGAGTGGGCAGAGGACGTTCTACTGCTTTCGTGCACACAGGGGTTCGGAGGGTCCGACAGTGTTGACGGATCGTCAGCCAGCAGATACTGATGTGAGACTGGGCTCCAAATGCATTAATCAGCTGGGCAAGAGTTCCATCTCTGATTCTGGTTTCTCCGGTTGTCAATATGGGGAAGAGTACCCACCTCAGGGGTCGCTGAGAATGTTAAATGAGACAATGTATAAACATCAGAGAGCTAGCTAGCTGTTCCAGAAACTTCTCACTGAAGCCACTGGCCTTTAGGAGAATAGCCCTGGGGCATAGCCTTTGAAAGCTGAGGTTGCTTGATTGTAGGATTAATTTTCCTTTCCAATTCTTGCCACTCATTGGTAATTGATTCTTTCCCTACAAAAAGAAGTCGGCAGTGAGCGGGGGAAGCCTAATTTACTGAGGCACCCCGCTAGCCCTCTACCCACATGATCTCTTTGTCATAGCTACCGCTAACCATTGTACAGATTCAAAAGAGGATCCAAGAGGTCAGTCTCCTCGCCAGCAGCACACAGCACATTACGTGGCAGAGGGAGGATTGCAATCCTTCACCCTCAAAGCCCCGATGTTGCCCACGGCCGTGGCCTCCTTCAGGGCACGTGCTACTTTAGGCAGCAACAAACCACTGTGAAGCGAAAGGAAGAGGTTCTCGTCGTTGGCCGTTCTTTAATAATAGAATAGCTGTACCGTTGGTGGAATGCACCTGGTGTAGCCATTCTGGAAAATAGTATGGAGGCCCCTCGAAGTTAAAAGCAGAACTGCCCTGGGGCGCCTGGGTGGCTCAGTCAGGGAAGTGTCTGACTCTTGGGTTGGCTCAAGTCCGCCATCTCACAGTTTGTGAGTTCCAGCTGTGCTGACAACATGGAACCCGCTTGGGATTCTCTCTCCCCCTCTCTCTGTTCCCCCCCCCCAAAATAAATGAGTCAACTTAAAACAAATAGAACTGCCCTATGATCCAGCAATTGCATTACTAGGTATTTACCTCCAAGAATACAAAAACACTAATTCAAAGGGATACCCTCACCCCGGTGTTTATAGCAGCATTATCTACAATAGCCAAATTATGGAAACAGCCCAAGTGTCTACTGACTGATGAATGGATAAAGAAGAGGTGATACACACACACACACACACACACACACACACAGTGGAATATTACTGGCAATAAAAAAGAAAATCTTGCCACTTGCAAAGACATGCATGGACCTGGAGAATATTATGCTAAGCGAAATAAGTCAGTCAGAGAAAGACAAATACCACACGATTACGCTCATATGTCGTGACCAGAGGGCAAGTGGAGGAGGGTGGGGAAAAATAGGGATGGGGATTAAGGAATGCACTTGTAGAGAGCACCGGGTGTTATATGAAAATGTTGAATCATTCCATTGAACACCTGAAACTAATATTACAGTGTATGTTCCCTAACTGGAATTCAAATAAAAACTTGAAACAAATAATAGCAATAGTATGTGGTTATTTTCTTGTACAAAAATAAAAGGGAGATACGACTTCTAGCTCCTGGGGCCAGACAAATGTGTCTCCGGGGTCAGAGCAGTGAGTTAGAGAGAAGAGCTGTACCCAAGCTGCCTGCCCCCCCTCCCCCCACCCCCAACCCTGACAGGTGCCATGGAGAGCCTGGATCGCCCTCTGGACATCAGGGGGTAGAACAGGGGACACCCTACCCTCGGTCCTCCCTGGCAAACTGCTTCCCAGAGGGGCCTGGGCAGTCCTTCCGTGGGGTGTCCATTGAAGGCTGCTTCCCACAAAGCAACTCCACTCATCACCCACTTCCCAAACGTAATAATGTGGAAGACACCCAGATGGCTTTACACCAGACATTGTCAGAGTCCAATGCCTAGAAATAGGGCTTTTGAATAGACCCAGAAGAAGAAACCATGCGAATCTTCCAAGGTTCCAAAGCAGTTTTTAGAGCAATCCCTCCATATGGGGTGAGACTTTAAAATGCGTGACGATAGCTGGGCATTAGATGCATCCGAGAAACAGGAGAAATGAAGTTGTAGGTTGATGAAAAGAAAAGAGTTTGGGGGATAAAGTTGCCCAAAGGAAGGGTTCTATTTAAATTAATGTGTGCAGATCTAAGAATAAGCTTCTTGAACGTTCCACTTAGACTGAGAGAGAATTTAACTTGCTTCCTTCTCTTCTAGGTTCAAAGCTGCATCTGTGGTTCACTTCTCTAAGCATTCATACTTAGTTTTGTGGGGCGATGTTAAAGTAATATTTTCTGCTATATGTGTTGGAATCCATTTTTACTTTAAACTTTTGGAAACTCTAATGTTAGTTGTCAACATGGCCTGAATAAATCTATTTATTGTTTTATTAAAATCACGCTTTGGTCCGGAAAGAATTTTGGGTGGCATATATAAATACATCCAATGCAAGAGAACAAGAAAGAGAATTAAAAACAGGCAGATGAGGAAAACATAACTCAAGGGAAATGAGAACAGAAAAGATGAACAGGCATTCATATATTTATATCTATGTAAATGCATACATTTATATCTGTTTTCATCAAAACTCTTTTAGCACTAACTCTGAAAGCAATGTAAGCAAACCGTGCAAAAATGAATCTTTAGCCTATTTAAAATAAGTAAAAAGTCATGATGTATTTCATGAAAACTGTATTATATTTGGGGGAAGAATGGAACTGTGATAAGGCGAGAGATCTAGAAGCTTCCAGAGTGCAAACCATTACAATCATTTCTTTACATTGTACATATTTGTAAAATGTTGTACAATTTATAAAATTTTAAAATTTTTTAAATGTTTATTTATTTTTGAGAGGGAAAGAGTACAAACGGGAGGGGCAGAGAGAGAGGGAAACACAGAATGTGAAGCAGGCTCCAGGCTCTGAGCGGTCAGCACAGAGCCCGATGTGGGGATTGAACCCACGCACCGCGAGATCATGACCTGAGCAGAAGTCGAACAATTAACCGAGGGAGCCACCCAGGCGCCCCTGTGCACTTTTGGAACATTTACTACATTTTGTTTCATGACGATAGGAGAAAAATGTAATATATCTATACTGTGTGAGCGGTGCGTGTATGTGTAACTTTTTCCGCTAGCACTAAAGTCACTTCCGAGAGCAAATAAAATCACTTTAGAGACCCAAGGATGCACAAGTAAAGTGTCTCCATTTCCTCTGGTTCTAGTCTACTAGGTAAGTCCTGTGAGCCCTAAGTACTTGTTAACTAACTTGCTGATTGGCCTTTCTTCTTCTTTTATTCCTGTGAATGACTTTAATGTTTTCTGGGTGGATGTTTCCCCCATCTCTGTTGCGGGCCTACTGTGAGAGCTCACTGAGAGGAACATTTCTGGCGTTAGCCATGAATTTGTCTGTGAAAGCATTTAGATGGCGCTTCTGGATCGGAGATTGACCTTCGCACAGAAAATTAGGAAAAAAGCCTGAAGGGGGAGAAAAAGAGGCAGGAGCAGGGGAGGCCCCGCGGGGATGAATGGCAGCCCAGGAAAGATGAATGGGCCTCCAGGAAAGATAACGGGTAATAATTCAGCCACACCTGGGGGTGCTGACTAGCTGTCAAGCAAGCAGCTCACACGTGATGGCCGGACACTAATGCTACCCCCCACCAGCAGGCACTAGATGCAATGAAATATTTGCTCACTTGTCTGGAGATCTTGCATCTTGTGATGGACACGCTCCTCTGTTAGATATTATCATTTATAAAATTTAGTTAATGGTTACTCTTGTTAATTCTTTTCTCAGCTTCTGTGATCGTATATGGCTAATTCATTAGGATAAGGATTTCTTCTGCATTTGAAATACTCAGAAATGCATCGTGTGCCCTTCCTGGATTCCCAATACACAAATAACGTCAGGCTAATTATGGAGGGAGTTCTTTATTCTAAGCTGCATACAGACACAAATACAGGCTTTAGAATCTCTCCGAATTTCCAAAGGTAATACTACTCCTATGAATTGCTCTAGTGTGTTACTGGGACTTCAATTAAATGAAAGGAAATCAAGGGGGGTGGTTAATAAAGACTCACTCATGTCTACTGTCCTAAATTCTTCTAGGCGTCGAACAAGCATTTTATCTTGGGATCCTAATTAAAGTCACTTTTCATCATTTTCATTGTGTACCCCCGAGAAATAGGCTCATAAATAAAACTGACAAGACCTGACAGTGTTATTAGCCACCGATGTCAAACTTGATCATCATAGCACAGAATCCCCCCATGATAGGCTGCTACGTACAACCACCTCCCGGCCCTCGGTCTGCCAGGTGGATACAGAGGAAAGAGAAACCAGATGAATAGAAGTTTCTTTGCAAAATGCAGCCCTTTACAAAAAGCCCTTATCAGTCGCTGGTCAGATTTTCCCCAAGAGCATTAATTGTGACCAACCGTGACCAGGGTGCTGTTGCTATCGAAGCAGTCGTTAACAAATCGTGCTTCCTCACTTTGACTTTGGTTCCTTCCTGAACTTGACAACTGTTTACTGGGTGATTCTGTTTGAAGAAAGATACCAGGCACACGGCGATTTTTCCTCACGGCCATTGTCCATTAGGACGTGAAAATATGAGAAGATAACATACATGTGTAAATCTACTTCCTGTGAATTAAATTGTCGTTTGAGTGTGACTTTAAGAGAACAATGCGAAGCATTCTGTGAAAAATTCCTTTATGAAGCAAAGATTCCAATTGTGTGACAAATAACAATTTGGGTAAACTGGAATTTGGGTATAAAGACCCACATTTGTAAGATTGAGAGGTTGCAGCTTTCTTTGTGAAAGTTTCTCTAGGAACTAGGTGGTGAGGAGGGCCCTGGAGACAGTGTGGGCCCTGTACAAGGACACTGGATGGGGGTGGGGTGGGGAGAAGGCCACAGAGTGGAAGAGCGTGAGACCCCAAAGAGCATGAGACCCCATGGCACCAGTTTAGAAGGGTCCTCCGATCTAAGGCAGAGGGGTTTAGATTCAATGACCATTGTCACCCTCGAGGAGCTGGGGGTTGGTACAAAGGGTCTTTAGTCAAGACTATGGTCTTGACAGGCATGCGGCTGAAAGCAGCGGACAATGCTGGTGGTCCGGGAAGTGACACCATGGGGCGGGGGTCAGGGCAGGGGGGAGACTCAGATTCAAGGAACCCGGGAGAAAGGAGTCGGGCTCAGGGACACAGATGCGGAGGAAACGGAGAGGCGGCTGAGCCACAGCTCTCTGCTGGCCGCTCTGTGCCACACGCTGTCTGGATTCCACTCGTTCTCCAAGTACCGCAGAGGCAGGCAGGTGCCTCACTAAACATGCAGAGGAACCAGGGCCTCTGAGAGCAGCCTTTCCGGAGAAGCATCTTTACATCACTGGAAACAGCCTCCAATCGACCCGGGACTGTTTGCCCTGGAACCATGAGGGAAGGTGACCAGGCTCTTACTGCACAACTTCGGGTTACCTGGCCCTGTCACCTTTGTTCGGCTCTCTCCATACGCGCGTCTTTGCGACACAATTTGATCTCTTCCTTTCCTAGCTTCCTTCAAGTAATCCACGTGGAACCCTCAGCCATGAGCTCATCTAAACCCTTTCTGGACCGGTTCTATTTTTAGCCTGCGCGCATTCTCGGCAATAATGAGTTGTATCTTCTTCGCAATCATTGTAAAATGTGCAATCCCCCCCGCCCTTGTCTTGAGAGGGCATTAGCGCGTCACCCTCATTCAGCCCTCTGCGTACTGCCCTTCATTCATTCATTCATTCATTCATTCATTTGCTCGATAAGCATTGGTCCAGTGCACACCACGGGCGGGATTCTGCGCCATGCACGGGAGGAACAAAGCAACGTGCTTCCAGCTCTCGAGGAACTCAGAGAGCACTGGGGAGACAGACTGGGAAATCTGACACTGTAGCTGGAAAGCGAGCAGGAGCGTCTGAGCAAGGTGTCACAGACGCAGCGAAGAGA
Organism: Leopardus geoffroyi; assembly: GCF_018350155.1. Taxonomy (NCBI): domain Eukaryota; kingdom Metazoa; phylum Chordata; class Mammalia; order Carnivora; family Felidae; genus Leopardus; species Leopardus geoffroyi. The sequence goes on from NC_059326.1 coordinate 4,811,509, forward strand.
AGTGCCTTCCCAACTAGGACGCAATGCTTCACGACTCTGCCTGCCACTTCCACCCTAGATGTGTTAGATCTCGATGGTCTGGTACTTCTTTTTTTGTTTTTCAGTGTAAATAATCTGTATCTTTTTATCCGGCCCCTTATGAAAGCTTCTTTAGACTCGACTTTTTAAATGTGTGACGGGTCGTATCCGTCTTGCCACTTGACTTGAAATGGAAGCATCTTTCAACTGCGGACACAACGCTAGAAAAAGTTAAGAGGTGGTGCCCTCCGGCTATTTCGCTCTTAGATATCAACCTAATAGACAATTTTGCCACATGCCCCGTAGCTCTGATCTTGGTTTCTTTGGAGATCCTCTTGAATGGTAACTGTTGAGAACCTAGCACTCCAGAAAAGTTCTTTTCTTCCCAAGAACTGATTGTGTGTGTGTGTTTGTGCGTGCCTGCACGTGTATTTCTGTCTGTCTTCTTGGCGTGCCGAGGCTGAAGTTGGCTAGATTCTTTCGCAAATACTAAATAAACCCCCTGCCCAGAATGCATAACTTAAGAATGGCGTCCGCGACAGCTAACGTTCTTAAGAGGATATGTGTTTTCTTGTAAGAGAGTTGAGTGGATGAAAAAGATACCGGTGACGGGCCCGCGGGAAAAATCCCAGGGTCACCTGGGACACCAAGCAGTGTAGTGTCGGCCACTGGCTGACTTCGACTTTTCCACTCTGGCTCTGACGTTTGTGATTTCATTTCATGGACACTGAAAGCTCTCTGGCTGCCCTGACAGGAGAAAGCTCCCGAAAGCATTCGACGGCGTGCTGTTACAATCCCTTCGAGTCCCTTGCTCCAAGGCGTCGAGAGCCACAGGCCATCTTCCCGCTGCGCCTGTGGACGCGCCACAGACCTCCTTTTGGAAACTAAGAAATCACACCTTAGGAATCTTCTCCCACGTCTTTGTCTTTCAGGAGCACAGAAGGCTCCATATTCAGTCAAGACGTGTTTACGGCCTGAACAAAGACAAAGCAGCGAAAATATAAAATTAGACACATTGATTTATGCCATTTAACTAGCTATCTTCATGCTTTCAGTCCATTTACCTACACTGACATGTTCACATTTGTCTTTCCCATCCCACTGAAGATCACTGGACGCATTATACATTTATCTTTTTGTGCATTGCCCCTCCTCTCCCCCACCAGAAAGACCAATGTCTTTTGTCTATTTTGTTCTGTTATACTTTGGCTCCTAGAATACTTGATAACTGCTCAAAAAATATTTAGTGAATGAATTCTGGGGGTGCCTGGGTGGCTCAATCGGTTGAGCGTCCGACTTCGGCTCAGGTCACGATCTCGCGGTCCGTGAGTTCGAGCCCCGCGTCGGGCTCTGGGCTGATGGCTCAGAGCCTGGAGCCTGCTTCCATTCTGTGTCTCCCCCTCTCTCTGCCCCTCCCCCGTCCATGCTCTGTCTCTCTCTGTCTCAAAAATAAATAAAACGTTAAAAAAAATTAAAAAAAAAATTCTGAATTTCAAAATGTAGGGCTTGCTCCTCAATCCTCGTGAACGTATAAGGAGAAAGAAACTCGGTGTCTATGACGATTCCCCATGAATTTAGAGGACGCTCAGAAACAAAGATGATGAGTAGTTAGTGGACATACACTTTTGTTTTCTAGCTATGGTCCCTCCTTAAGGAAACATACCAACAATGCAGACATCCTCAGAACATAGGATCCACTGAGGAGTCTCTAGATCTGAGTACACGACTGAAAATCCGTATGGCTTAATGCCAGATCCTGATCCCTGCGTTAAGTCATCTAAGATGACATCTCTTAAAAGGAAGCTGCATCTGATAATGGATTCGGGAGCAATAAATGTCATAGACAGAAGACAAGGGTGTGAAACGGAGCAAATCTCAACAGCTTGGAAGGTTGTGAATCGCAGATCAAATTCTGTCAGACTTGACAGTGTTCTGGCACGAGTGGGCACGCAGCTGTAGACCTACCGCCAGGGCCCCACCTCCCTGCGGCCCTGAGGTCCCCTGAGCTCCAGGAGCCGGAGGAGGAAGGGCACAGCCTCACTGTCCTCAGCACCCCAGCCCAAACACAGGGCAACAAGGCTGAGGGAGGAGAGAGGCCGAGGTGAGGCTGGAAAGGAGTCGCTGTCTGCTATTTTGTGCAAAGAGCGGCCCCCCATGCAGACGGCCTCGAAGCCACACCTGAGTCCCAACGTGGGGGAGGAAATGGACTCAGACGAAGAAGGCCCCGAGTCCAGCTGGCGGACCAAAGTGGCTACCGGGCGAAAGTGCGCCCTAGGCATGCCTTCCTCGCCCCCAACCGAAGCCGCCATCGGCCCGGCCCTGCCCCTCTTCCGCAGCAGCGAGCCCCCTCCCTGTCAGGTTCTCGGCCAAGAGGAGGAAGAGGTGACCTTGACCTCCTGCTCTTGGGAGATCTTCACCCTGAGGAAGGCTTCAGTGAGGCTAAGTGGGCCATGGTGTGACTAAAACCCCAGCCAGCCCATCAGAATTGTCTATGAATACGCAGCTTAGGGTCTCACTCTGAACTTCCAACGTGCTGAGCTCACTGCCTCACTCTGTTCGTGGGGCACCGCAAACCCTGTGTCAAGAAAACCCTTTAGCCCTCCTGACCCACTGGCTTGGCTGAGCTTAGGACCCCTGCCCTCCCAGCCCGGGGCGTCCTGCTCAGTGGAGCATCTCCAGCACGGCTCCCGCACAACACTAATTTCACTGTTGAATGACCTGTCGGTGCACCTCTCCACCTCCCTGCTCCCCCGACTGAACTACTTACTAGAGGGCAGGAGTCACCCAGGGGTCACAGATCTGAAATGCAAAGGCACCTAGCACACCGCATTGGATGGTTGTGGAAAAAGAGAAAGAGGTGTGTGTGCCTAAGTGTTAAGAAAATTCAGAGAAACCCCTTCCACCGAAGTTTTTCAGGGTGGATGCATTTGCACTATGCCTTGGAAGATGAGACTGGCTGTGGGCAGGTGGAAATTGGGGAGAGGGAGGGGGCTCTGAGAGCAGAGCGTGTAACAAGAAAGCCTGTATAGGGTAGCACCCCTTGGCTCCTGCCTCCTGCCCGCTGAGGTGGTCTCGAGCAAGTTACTTAGCCCCTGTGTGTGTTAGTTTCCTCCTCTGTGAGACGAGAATGATGTTGGATCTGTTTCACCATGTTCTGAGGATCCAACGAGCGAACATTTGTTTAGGCTTAGAACAAAGCTTCCCATACGGTAAGCATTTATGTAAATATCAGCCGTTAGCAATACTATTATCATCATAAGTCCAAATAAGAAATGTGGCAGGAACTCAGAGACAGAAGAATGGAAACAGTCTGGAACAGACCTGGCTGAGGCTGTCGCTGCTGCTTTATTTTTTCCTTTCCTTTCCTTTTCTTTTCTTTCTTTCTTTCTTTCTTTCTTTCTTTCTTTCTTTTATAGCCTAACATTCTAGATTTTTCTGCGTGTCACTTTCAAAGAGAGTATTCCAATGTTTCCAATCCATCCCAAGATTTCATTGAGAACAAGAGGGTCATTGTGTCCTCATGAAGAAGTCATTGGATCTTTTTATTTACGTTTCTAAAATAATCTGTATTTTGACACCAGGCAAGGTTCCTCCCAATTTCATCCTTGATTGGAAAAAAGGCAGAGAACAGATCAATTATATAACACACACACACATACACACGTTAGGGCAATAAAAGAAAGCAAATCATATTTCTCTGAAGATCATGGTTACATGAGATGTATAAACTGGCTAAACTAAATTGTTGCAAATCCCGTTTGTCTGTAATTTTTTTTCTTTAAACGTCCCGGTTGACGTAAACCCCATTTGCATTTACACGATCAGAAAAAAATCACGAGAAAAATATACTAATGCAGATCCACGTAAATATACAAGATAACAATAATAGACAATAGTGTATTCATGTTTTCCTTAATACCTTCAGCTAAGCCCACATTAGTCTAATTGCTTTGGTTTTTTGTCACTCATTTGTCAATGTCTGGCCCCTTTCTTCAGTTGTTTTCTTTTAGAAAATAAAAGCAAGTTACATAACAGTGTTGGTTGCACCCCAGAGACCATAATGATGAACCCAGAAGCCAGCAAAATGAGAGGAAAAGCCAGTGCTGTGGGCTGACCCCCAGCTCAAGGCTTAAGTTGTGCTCAGTTCTGGACCTGACTTTGTCTAAGTCTGAGAATTGAAACCGGATCTACTCCGATCTTGTTTTCCAAGTCTCCTAAGAGCTCCCAGAGCCAGGTAGCTGATCCAGGCACCTGCCCCAAATGCCCAGGTTCCCCTCCCGCCCTCAGGCTGCCTGGGCAGGGGGCTGTCAGTCTCTACCCTTTGTGTGTCAGTCTCTACCCTTTGTGGACAGAGATGCCGTCCATTCTCCCCTCGACCACTCTGTGTGACACTGCAGAAAGGGGGTTGCTTCGTTCAGCAAAAGGGTGGGCTTTGAAGTCCAGCCGGCACTTACCAGTTTGAGACTTGAGGCCATTCCTTTGGCCTTTGAGCCTTCGTTTCTCTTTCCTAAAATAGATCCATATGGTAAGTATCTTGCGAATGTCTTCACTCAAGTGAGGAAGTAAACTGGAAAAGAGGAAAGAAGTGAGACCCCAGGCAGGGGACCCAAGGAGAAGAGCAGCAAAGGGGCCCTCCAGGGAGGGCTGGTGCAAGATGACAAGGCATCCCTGGGTGCAGAGGGCAGTCCAGCCTGGGGCAGTGGCCAGCCTCAAAGGCGGAGCCTAGGGCCCTTGGCTCGGTGCCTGCCTCCGGGCCTGCTTTCATTTATTTATTTACTTATTTATAAATGTTTATTATTTTTCAGAGAGAGAGACAGACAGAGCATGAGCAGGGAACGAACAGAGAGAGAGGGAGACAGGATCCGAAGCAGGTTCCAGCCTACCAACTGTCAAGACAGAGCCCAACATGGGGCTCGAACCCATGGTGCCGAGATCATGACCTGGGCCGAGGTCGGTAGCCACCCAGGTGCCCCTGTGCCTACTTTCAATGAGTGAACTATTGGAAGGTGAACCCCTGCCAAACAAGGGACTACAGCAAGACAGAAGGAGACATGAGATCTAGGGAGCAGCAGATGCACAGGGGAGGGCAGAAAAAGTCAGACGTCAGCAATAGCAGCCTGGACATCATCACCCCAAAAGATGGATGGAGACCCTGAGGAAGGTCATGGCCGAGGAAGCCTGGAACTCCCTGGTCTTGGGAGAGGCTATTGGAGAATATGAGGAAAATCAGTAATCCATTGATAAGCCAGGGAATTATTGACTTGCAGAAAACAAAAAGGAAGGAAGGAAATTATCAGAGCACACTAAATATTTAACCGTGAGTAATAGTTGCAAATGCAAAGGTACCTGGGGGGCTCAAGGTGGTTGAACACCTGACTCTTGATTTCAGCTCGGGTCACTTGGTAGGATTTAGATCACTCTTTTTCTTTTTAATTTTTTTTTAATGTTTATTTATTTTAGAGAGCGACAGGGCACAAGCGGGGGAGGGGCAGAGAGAGAGGGAGACACAGAATCCAAAGCAGGCTTCAGGTTCCGAGCTGTCAGCATGGCGACCCATGCGGCCCTCAAACCCAGGAACCTGAGCCGAAGTCGGCTGCCTAACTGACTGAGCCGCCCAGGCACCCCACCTTCTTTTTTTTTTTTTTTCGAGAAAGAGAGAGAGTGAAAGAAATGTGTGCGGGGAGGGGCAGAGAGAGAATCTTAAGCAGGCTCCACATCCAGCTGGGAGCCCAACATGAGGCTCGATCTCAACAGTATGAGATCATAATCCGAGGTGAAACAGAGTTGGACACTTAATTGACTGAGCCACCCAGACAACCCTTAGATCACTCTTGAGTAGGGAATTTTACCATCGGATCTTTGTTGTTAGTGAACGAACTTTAATTTTGTAACCTCTTAGAGTTGTAAGCAAACTTTTCGAGAACGTGTGTCAAAAGTAAAGAATCTATACTTTTCGTGAGATTTTACGAGGTTATAAGACCTAAGAGGGCCCATAAAATGTCTCTGGAGAATACAATATGTTGATATGACTTTTAATAAGTTTTGACTGCTGCAATACAAAACCTTTTTTAAACCCAAACTTTACATTTCAAAAGAGACTAAAAAATAATTCCATTTGAGTCTTGATAGATCTAATAATTCCATGACTCTAGTTTTTGTGGTGTCACATCAACCGAGGGAAGTTAATAAAGAGAAGTGTTCTTCAAACCAAGCATCATAAGTGACGAAGACAGGGGCTTTGGCTACCTGTGAAGAAAACAAAGGTACAAAAAGTAGTAGGTTTGTTTGCCCATGAGCATACACGTGTAAAGGGGGGAGTCGAGAGGGGAAAGAAATTAAGAAAGAGAGAAATTGAGAAAGGAAGAGTTTAAAATGTGGAAATTCCCTTAAACCTAATTCTACCTCTTTTTAAAAAAATTTTTTTTAACATTTTTCTTTCTTGTTGACAGAGCATGAGCGGGGGAGGGGCAGAGAGAGAGGGAGACACAGAATCCGAAGCGGGCTCCCGGCTCTGAGCTGAGCGCAGAGCCCGATGTGAGGCTCAAACTCACCATCGGTGAGATCATGACCCGAGCCGAAGCCGGATGCTTCACCGGCTGCTTCACCGGCTGAGCCACCCAGGTGCCCCTAATTCTACCTCTGTTGTCTCTGAATTAGTCTACTCTTTCTTGGACAGATAAATGTTCACTTACTTTTAAAAAATCTTCTGGGGTGCCTGGGTGACTCAGTCGGTTGAGTGTCCGACTCTTAATTTCGGCTGGGGTGGTGATCCCCGGGTTGTGGGATCAACCCCCGTGTCAGGCTCTGTGCTGGGTGTGGAGCCTGCCTGAGATTCTCTCGCTCCCTCTGCCCCTCTCCCCAGCTCAGGTGCTCTCTGTAAAATAAAGAGGGGCGCCTGGGTGGCGCAGTCGGTTAAGCGTCCGACTTCAGCCAGGTCGCGATCTCGCGGTCCGTGAGTTCGAGCCCCACGTCGGGCTCTGGGCTGATGGCTCAGGGCCTGGAGCCTGTTTCCGATTCTGTGTCTCCCTCTCTCTCTGACCCTCCCCCGTTCATGCTCTATCTCTCTCTGTCCCAAAAATAAATAAACGTTGAAAAAAAAATTTAAAATAAAGATACATAAATCTTTTATCTGCCTTCAAATCCTCACATGATCTCTTCTACAAGTGAGCATCAGAATCCTCACAAAAAGGTGCTTGACCTCTTTCACACCCCAAACCTTGTGGCGCAAAGTCTGCGGGAGCCCTCACTCCGCGAGCAGGTCATAAGCGGTCTGCCCGGCCTGGGGCCGGCCACTCCAAATAGATGTGGTTTCTGTCTTCTCGGAGCTCGCAACCTGTCGGAAAAGTTAGTCACACAAACAGCTGTGAAACCACACTGGCCGGAAGTGCTGAGAGGGAGGGGACACGGTGTGTGGAGAAACCCGGCGGGTGCTTTGAGGCAGAGCAGGGACTCAGGAAAGGCTTCCTGGGGTGAGTGGTGCCCCAGCAAAGAATCACAGGATGCCGCAAGGAGGAGGCGGGAGTGCTCATGACAGGATGTGCGGCTTCTGCCAAGTCTCGAAGGAACTGGGGGCCTTAACTGTGTCACACTGGGGAGGTGGCTATGATGAGGCCAGACTGCAAAGCAAGAGACCAGAAAGTGTCACTGGCGATTCGACCCCAGTTCCCCGTGTTCTGGGCACGCCAGGCAGGGTCACTCAGGGGGGAGCACAGGCAGGTGGGGAAAGCCAACTGTGGGCAGGGGGGTTTTCTTGTGGTTTCCGTGGGAAGGAGCGGGCAAGGCGGGATAAGCGGGTTGAGGATTGGTTTGCTGTGTCTGCAGGTAGAGCCCTCATGAAATTCGTGGTCACTACGCCTATTAAAACACGAGGTTGGGGGCTTTCTAAAGTCTCCAGATGATTGGGGGTGGGTCAGGGCTTCCCTGGGACCAGCTAGCGGCCGTTTCTGTAGACGTTACAACATTGAATTACAGAAATGACGAGTGTGGTTTTATTGTTGAGGGCGAGGTGACCCAGGAGAGGTGGGCAGGCTCGCAGCACCAAGCAGACAATGTTACAGTTACCTTCTTTTTTTTTTTTTTTTTCAACGTTTATTTATTTTTGGGACAGAGAGAGACAGAGCATGAACGGGGAGGGGCAGAGAGAGAGGGAGACACAGAATCTGAAACAGGCTCCAGGCTCTGAGCCATCAGCCCAGAGCCCGACGCGGGGCTCGAACTCACGGACCGCGAGATCGTGACCTGGCTGAAGTCGGACGCTTAACCGACTGCGCCACCCAGGCGCCCCTACAGTTACCTTCTTAGCCACGAACACTTTGAAGATGACCGGGGAGGTGGGGGGAGGTATTCTGAAGGAACAGGCCCGCGCAGTGTGGAGACGGGTCATGGAAATTGTGAGTGACCACTGAGGCCTTTAAAATAGTTCGGGAGAGACGAGCCACTGACAGCACAGAGCCTACTTGGGAATCTCTGTCTCTGCCCCTACCCCCTCGTGTGCACACGTTCTCTCTCTCTCTCTCAAAGTCAATAAATACACTTAAAAAAACCCAAAACACTCTGGGGGTTAAATTAAGTTGGCCAAATTCACATGGCTGGTTGAAACGGGTTTACCTCCAAGCTTACACATTCTTCACGACTTTTCCCTGTGTGAGTCGAGACAACATTCACGAAGCAAAAAAATTCTCCCTGAAGACAAGCTTGCTCTGATGAAAGCATTTCCTAGTAAATAGAAATTCCCTGATAAAGCCTGAAGAGAACTGAGCTAACACAGGAATCATTCTTTTGTTAATTAAGGCATAGTGCCTACAATAAGCCACACAAATCTTACGTGTGGTTTGATAAGCTTTGACAAACGTGCACACCTATGTAACTGCCACCTTAATAAACGTGTAGAGCATTTCTCTGACGTTAGAAAGTTCCCTCCTCACCCAGAGGTGGCCACTATTTTGTTTCCTAGCCCCATAGATTAGTCAGCCTGTCTTCCGTTGTGCCGGCCTTATTTTGCTGAGCATGATGTTTCTGAGTTTCATCTACGATGTGTATTAGGAATCTGCTCCACTTTACTGCTGAGTTGTAATCATCTGTAAATGGATGCTTAATGGATTTTAGCAGGCTTTTGCATATCATTATTAACAGCTTCTCAACTGAAGGAACCTCATATTTTAAATTTCTCATGTTTGCTGGGATCCTGTTCCTTTTATACAACACAGACCGTAGAATTAAGATATAAATTTCTCTTCTTCCTCCTAGTCACTCATCAATATACTGACAATATCCCTAGGCCAGAATTGCGGGCACTAATTGATGGGTTCAGCTCCCCATTGTTGATAATTAAGGCCATCTGCTTCAAACTGGGATCTGCGGGGAGACTAAATCTCCATCACAAGGTAAAGCTTCTATAAGCTTCGCTGATGTTAACAGATTGTGAGAGTGGGAAGTAAGCGGTTCTGTGGGTGAATTGCAAATGAAGGCAGCTATACAATGAGGAAAACTGAAACATTTTGCCCTAAAAAAATTAAGAATGAGTTTTTTGGAAATAAATATATATGCCGTTATTTAAAAGGGTATTATGACCCCTGAAAATGATGCCACCCACACAAACACTGACCACCACACACGTGCTAAATAAAGATAGGGTCTAAGAAGATTGTGTGATCAGAAAGAGGGCACAAAATCTCCAGAATATCACCAGGAATAAAAGATCAATATATCATAGTCATCTTATATCTATATATTAATAGCAAATGATTGAAAATGACACTTACAAAGCAAATATTGTCATCTTAGAGCAACCACTAAAAACTAATGAAATTAGCTTAAAGGCAATAAATGAACTGCACAGTCTGCTAAAAAAAAAAAAAAAACCATTGAATACACAAAAAGCAGGGTAAAAAAATCAGGAGTAGAGTAATTTAAAAAAGTGCGAGAGAGATGTGACAAATAGCAAAATGGCAGACTTAAAATAATTCATATCAAGAATTAAATGTAAGTGGATTAAACTCTCCAATCAAAAGACAGAGATTGGCAGATGGGAATATAAAAACAAAACCAACCTATATGCGGTCTACAAAAGATGCTCTTTAAATGCAAATATGCAAATGAGTTTAAAGTAAAAGAACAGAAAAAGACATAGCATGGAAACAGCATGAGAAAGCCCAAGTAGCTATACTGTAGGAAGGACTTTTACTCGAGACAAAGAATTTCAAAATGATACCAAGATCAAAAAGCAGGAATATAGAACATTTACAAATGTGTATGAACCTGATAACAGAGTTCCAAAACACTAAACATTGACGAAAAGGAAAGAAGAAATAGACAAATCCATGATTTTTGCTGGAGACGAAACCATACTCTTCTGGTTAACGACAGAACATGTAGACAGAAAAGCAGCATAGTGAAAATTTGACCAACATTGATAGAGTATGCAGGCAGAAAATCAGTAATGATAGATAAAGCCTAAACCACATCATCGGCCAATGACCTAATTGGCATTCACAGAACACTTGCCACATGGAAATGCACTCTTTTCAAGTGCATATGGAATACTCACCAACATAGAATATCTTGAGCCATAAAAACAAATCTCAATAAATATAAATGTAATGGGATTGCTTAGAGTATCTTCTCAGACCACAACAGAATTTACCAGAAGCCAGTAACAAAAACTCCCTGGAAAATCCTCAAATATTTGGAAATTAAACATGATTCTAAATAATCTCTGAGGAAAAGAAGACATCGGAATTAGAAAATATTTTGAGTTGAACAAAAATGTAAGCACACAGTGAAAATGCTTACAGGAAACTTTATAGCATTAAAAAGCTTATATTAGAGAAGAAGAAATGAATAAATCCAGTGATACAAACTTTTTTCTTAAGCAAATAAAGGAGCAAATTAAACCCAAAGCAGGTAAAGAAATAATAGAGGTAACAGTAGAAATCAGTGAAACAGAAAATAGACAAACTAAAGAGAAAACCAATGAAATTGGAATCTGGTTCCTAGCAAATCTCAATGGAACATAAACTTTTAGGTAAACTGGTCAATTACAAATGTACAAATTGCCAATGAAATGAAAAAAATGACAGAGGATTCTCACTATAGTTCTACACTCACTAAAGATTGGACAGCAAAGGAATGTTATGAACATGCCAAAAAATTCAGTGCCAGGGGCACCTGGATGGCTCAGTCAGTTAAGCCTCTGACTCTTGATTTCGGCTCAGGTCATGTTCCCAGGGTAGTGGGATCAATCCCCAAGTCAGTCTCCATGTTAAGCTTAGATTCTCTCTCTCTTTCTCTGTCCCTCCCATATTTGTGCTGTCTCAAAAAAAAAAAAAAAAAAAATCAATGCCATATGAAATATACAAATGCCTAAAAAGACACAAATTACAAAAACAGACTTGGAAAACAGGAGACATAACAAATAAAATGTTTAAATTTCCATCTGCTTTCATGGTAACTCTATCAAACATTTAAGGAATAACTGATACCCATCTCTCACAAATTACAGCAGAAAAAAGAGGAGGAAATCCTTTACTGCATTACTCTTTAATACCTAACAAAGACATAACAAGAAAAAAAACTATATACCAATATCCATCGTGGACATAAATGTAAAAACCCTTAAGGAAATATTAGGAAAAAAACTGAACCCAGCAATATATTAAAAAGCATCATGGGGGCGCCTGGGTGGCACAGTCGGTTAAGCGTCCGACTTCAGCCAGGTCACGATCTCGCAGTCCGTGAGTTCGAGCCCCGCGTCGGGCTCTGGGCTGATGGCTCAGAGCCTGGAGCCTGTTTCCGATTCTGTGTCTCCCTCTCTCTCTGCCCCTCCCCCGTTCATGCTCTGTCTCTCTCTGTCCCAAAAATAAATAAACGTTGAAAAAAAAATTTTTTTTTAATAAAAGCATCATGAATCATAAACAAATAGGGTTTGTCCAAGAAATGTAGTATTGGGGGAACCTGGGTGGCTCAGTCAGTTAAGCGTCCTACTTTGGCTCAGGTCACGATCTCACGGTTTGTGAGTTCGAGCCCTGCATCAGGCTCTGTGCTGACAACTCAGAGCCTGGAGCCTGCTTGGGATTCTGTCTCCCTCTTTCTCCCTCTCTCTCTGCCTCTCCCCTGATCACGCTGTGTCTCTCCCTGTCTCAAAAATAAATAAACATTGGGGCGCCTGGGTGGCGCAGTCGGTTAGGCGTCCGACTTCAGCCAGGTCACGATCTCGCGGTCCGTGAGTTCGAGCCCCGCGTCGGGCTCTGGGCTGATGGCTCAGAGCCTGGAGCCTGTTTCCGATTCTGTGTCTCCCTCTCTCTCTGCCCCTCCCCCGTTCATGCTCTGTCTCTCTCTGTCCCAAAAATAAATAAACGTTAAAAAAAAAAAAATTAAAAAAAAAAAAAAATAAATAAATAAACATTAAAAAAAAATTAAAAAAAAAAAAGAAATGTAGTATTGGTTTAATATATGAGAATCAATTCATGCATGTGTCATCATATTAATAGAATAAAGGACAAAAACTATATGATCATCTCAACAGATGCAGAGAAAGTATTTGACAAAGTTCAACACCCATTCCTTTTTCATTTAATTTAATTTTTATTTTTTACATATTTTTATTTATTTTGAGAGGGAGAGAGAGAGCAAAGGAGGGGCAGGGAGAGAGAGAGGGAGAGAGAGAATCCCAAGCAGGCTCCACGTTGTCAGTGCAGAGCCCAACGCAGGGCTCAAACTCATGAACCACGAGATCATGACCTGAGACTTAACCAACTGAGGCACCCAGGCGCCCCTCAACACCCATTCCTGATAAAAACTCTCAGCAACCTCAGAGTAGAGTGAAATATCTTCAACCTTGAACAAGAGCATCAATGAAAAACTTGGCATGAGCATCATACCGAATGTTGAAAAAGTAAATGCTTTTATCCTGGAACATGAACAAGACAAAGATATATACCCTTGCAACTTGTATTTAGCATTATTATTCAGCTGGAGGTCCTAATCAGGTGAATAAGCAAGAAAACATATAATAGAGCATAGAGTTTTTAAAGAAGTAAAACCAAATTTACAGTCAACATGATCACATTTGTAAAAACTCCTGAGGTGGGGGTGTGTGGTTGCCTTATTTGGTTGAGCATTTGACTCTTGATTTTGGCTCAGGTCGGGATACCAGTGTTGGGGATCAAGCCCTGAGGGGGACACTGCACTGAGCACAGAGTCTACTTAAGATTCTCTCTCTCTCTACCTCTCTTCCCCCTCCACTTCTCTAAAATAAAAAAAATAAAATAAAAAAAATCCTGAGGGAATATACAAAATCTACTAGAAATAATAGATGAGTTTAGCAAGACCTCAAGATAAAAGATCAATATGCAATAATGATTTTATTTCTATGCATTAATAGCAAACAATTAAAAATGACATTTAAAAAACCAATACATTTACAACAGCATAAAAAAAATATTTAGAAATAAATTTAATGAAAGTTGTAGAAGATTTTTACAACGTTGAGAGAAATTAAAGAAGACCTAAATAAATGGAGAGATATGCCATGTTTAAGAATTAGAAGATTCAATATTAAGATATCAATTCTTCCCTAATCAATAGATTCAATGTAATCTTTCTTTCTTTTTTGAGCGAGACACCCATTGTGGGGCTTGAACTCACAACCCTGAGGTTAAGAGTCCCATGTTCTACCAACTAAGCCAGCCAGCTGCCCCAGATTCAATGCAATCTTAATCAAAAGCACAGCAGGCATTTTCTTTTAGAAACTGACAAGTGGATTCTAAAATTGACATGGAAATGCAAAGGACCTAAAATAGTCAAACAATTTCAAAAAGAAGAAAAAAGTTGGAAGACTTAAACCACCTGGTGTCAAAACTACCGCGACCCGGAGTGTAATATAGGCCCACCAATCAGTGGAGCAGAGTCAAGTCCAAGAATAGATCCAAACATATATAGTCAATTGGTTTTTAACTCAGGTGTCCAAATAATTAAATGATGGAAAGGATAGTCTTTTCAACAAATGGCTTTGGAACTGTGCCGTACTGTCCATATTGGGGGGGAAAAAAGTCTTGACTCTTTTACCATATGCCAAAATTAACTCAACATGGATCATAGACCTAAGTTTAAAAGCTTAAGTCTTTTTTTTTTTAATTTTTTTTAATCTTTATTTGTTTTTGAGAGAGACACAGAGTGTGAGCATGGGAGGAACAGAGAGAGAGGGAGACACAGAATCCGAAACAGGCTCCAGGCTCCAAGCTATCAGCACAGAGCCCGACGTGGGGCTCGAACTCACAAACAGTGAGATCATGACCTGAGGTGAAGTCGGCCGCTCAACCAACTGAGCCACCCAGGTGCCCCTAAAAGCTTGAGTCTTAAAACCTTTAGGCAGAAAACATGGGAGAAAATATTTGTGATATAAAATCAGGCAATAATTTATTAAGACATAAAGGCATGAAACAAAAGAAAATATTGATAAATTGGATTTCATAAAAATGAAAATCTTTTCCCCTTCAAAAGACTCTCTTCAGAAAATAAAATGGGGAAAAAATTTGCAAAGCATCCAACAAAGGGCTTGTGTCTGAACATAGAACTATTACAACTTACCAATAAGGAGATACACAGTTCAGTCAAAAAATGGACAGAAGATTGAAACAGACACTTCATAAAAGAATATATATAAAAGGCCAATAAGGAATGAAAAGATGTTCAATGTCACTAGTTATCAAAGAAATGCAAATTAAAACAACAAAGAGATACTGCTATATACTTCCTAGATTGGCTAAAATTTAAAAAGCCTGACAATATGAGGTATCTGCATGGGGATGAAGCTATTGGAATTTTCAAATATTGCTAGTGGTTATACTATAACAATACTATACTATACTATACTATACTATACTATACTATACTATACTATATCCCCTTGAAAAACAAGTTGGTGCTTTCTTAAAAGGTGAAACACACACTCAATATTCATCCCAGCAATTCCACTCCTAGCTATATAACCAAGAATGAATACATATATCTACACACAAAGATACTGTAGACAAATGTTCATAACAACATTATGCTCAATTGCCCCAAACTGGAAACGATCAATATATTCATTAAGTAGTAAATCGGTGAACAAGTTGTTGTATATCCAGACAATGAAACACTGCTTGGTAAGACCATGGAATGAACTACTGATACATGCAAAAAACATGGATGAAACTCAAAAATATGCAAAGTGAAGCAAACCAGACACAAAAGCCAACAAATTATTCCATTTGTATGAAATTCTAGAGAAGACACAATCTTAGGGACAAAAAGCAGATCAGTGGTTGCCTTGGGCCAGAGCTGGAAGAAGAGATTGACTGTTAAGAGAACGTGAAATTCTTCTGATTTTGGTGGGGTTTGCATAATTGTATACATTTCCCAAACTCATAGAACCATACTCTTAAACTCTGTGAATTTTATTGAATGACAATGTATCTCAAAAGTTGCCAAAAAAAAAAAAAAAAAAAAACTATATGCAAAAAATCAGTATCTTTTCTTTCTTTCTTTTTTTAATCAGCCAGTAGAAGCCCCAGTGGAAGAAAGGACAATATGTTGGATAGCCTGTCTTGCCCTCCAGATTCATTCTCCACCTGACTCCACCCTGTTCCCTGCCCAGATAGGCTTAATTATATTGCCTGTTGACTATTATCAATGGGCTCTCTTATCCTTTTGCCTCTGGTTGGGTTTGGCCAATGGAAAGCTCCAGCAGGAGATCTGAAGGAAAGGATTAGGGGAGGTAACATTTTTTTTTTTAATGGTTATTTATTTATTTTGAGAAGGGTGGGAGGGGCAGAGAGACAGGGAGAGAGAGAATCCCAAGCAGTCTCCACACTGTCAGCGCAGAGCCTGACGCAGGGCTCGATCTCACGATCTCACAAATCAAGTGAGGTCGTGACCTGAGCCAAAATCAAGAGTTGGATGCTTAACCCACTCAGTCACCCAGGTGCCCCGAGATAGCGTGCTTATTTCTTCCTCTACCACTGTCCTCTCTGCCGGAACCACAGTGGGCCAGTGGTGCCCCTGGAGTAAGAGTATAACTCCTATCTGCAATAAGACTGTGTATGTGGGTTACAGCAACTCCTTGCCCTCTACCATCCATGCCCAGGTGTGAAGATGACGAAGGACCTTACAACTGCTGTTACTTTCCCGAAGGTACTGCTCTGTGCTCTCTGTTCTTCTATACCTTGTTCACATCTTTGCAAATACAACTCTTCTCTTATCTCCCCAAGCCATCCAACTGAAATGGGACCATTTGTTTTCTTTTTTTTTTTTTTAATTTTTTTTTTTCAACGTTTATTTATTTTTGGGACAGAGAGAGACAGAGCATGAACGGGGGAGGGGCAGAGAGAGAGGGAGACACAGAATCAGAAACAGGCTCCAGGCTCTGAGCCATCAGCCCAGAGCCCGACGCGGGGCTCGAACTCACGGACCGCGAGATTGTGACCTGGCTGAAGTCGGACGCCCAACCGACTGTGCCACCCAGGCGCCCCCGACCATTTGTTTTCTTAAGAGAACCCTTACTGATACAGAGTTCGCTCACAGCAGCACCAAAAAAATAACAATCCCACTGGAATTCACACACTAGAAATTGTAGGAGTCACGTAAAAACACTTCAAAATCGACAGCAACAAAAGACTTCAACAAATGGAAAGATCTCTGTGTACTGGAACAAAAAGACTCAACACTGTAAAGATGTCAATTCTTCCATAGTTAATTTATTATTTTTTTAAAGATTTTTATTTTTTATCTCTACACCCAACGTGGGGCTCAACTTTACAACCCCAAGAAGAAGAGTCACATGCTCTACTGACTGAGCGAGGTGCCCTATTCCACAGTTAACTTATAAATCAAATGCCAACAGGTATTCTTACTGTTTTGTTGCTACTACTGTTATTGTTTCATTTTTTAATTGAACGTACCAGTTTTAATATTTGTGCTGAAAAATAAACAAATAAGGATAGCTAGGAAAACTCTGAAAAAGAAAAGCAAATGTTAAAACATAAAATTATCATTAATGTCTTAAAAACCTGTGGTACTGGCATGTGAATAGGAGACACCAATGTCATTGAACAAAAAGCCCAGAAAATATACATGAATACTTATGAGACATTACAATAAAACTTGCATCTGGCTCGCTTGGTTGGTCTCAGGGTGGTGAGTTCAAGCCCTACATTGGGTGTATAGCCTAGTTTAAAAAAAAAAAAAATGCATCTAGGGGCACCTGGGTGGCTCAGTCAGTTAAGCTTCCAACTTTGACTCAGGTCATGATCTCACAGTCCGTGAGTTCGAGCCCTGCATCGGGCTCTGTGCTGACAGCTCAGAGTCTGGAGCTGGCTTCAGATTCTGTGTCTCCCTCTCTCTCTGCCCCTCCCCTACTGGCACTCTGTCTCTCTCTCAGAAATAAACATTAAAAAAAATTTTTTTTAATTGCATCTCAAATCAGTGGGGAAAAGGACTATTTAATAAATGGTTTGGAGACAACAGGGAGCATTCTGGGGAAAAAAACACAGTTGAATCCATGCAGTTCAACATACACGAGGATAAATTCCAAATGAATCAAAGATTTAAGTGTAAATGTGGAGTTGGAAAATATTAAAGGTAATTATGAGAGCATTTGTTATAATTATGGAGTGGTAAAAGACTTTCTAATTATAAATTAAAACCCAGAAGTAATAAAAAATTTTTAAATCTTGTGTTACCAAACACCACTGGAAGTAATAATGTTGAAAGGTAAAGTGGGAATCAAACAACATACTCCTAGAGATCCATAAGAAAAAAAAAAAAGACCAAAAAAAAAAAAAAGAAGAAGAAGAAAAGTACAGAAAAGAAAGGCCAACAATTCAATAGAAAAATGACCAGGACAATTAACAGAAAAAGAAATGCAAACGAGTTTTAAACAGAGAAAAGGTACTCGCAGTGCCTGGGTGGCTCAGTCAGTTAAGGGTCCGACTTTTGGCTCAAGTTATGATCTCACGGTTCATGGGTTTGAGCCCCGCGTCATGCTCTGTGCTGACAGCTCGGAGCCTGGAGCCTGTTTCAGATTCTGTGTCTCCCTGTCTCTCTGCCCCTCCCCCACTTGTGCTCTGTCTCTCTCTCTCTCTCTCTCTTTCTCTCTCTCAAAAATAAAAAAAAATGTAAACAAAAAAAACCCAGAGAAAAGATAACTCAACTTTTCTCATAATAAAAGAACTGCAAATTGCAACAACACTGAGAAATCGCTGTCCACTTATCAGGTAGGAAAGTTCAAAACCATGGTAAAGTATTCCTGGTGAGGCTGTGGCCAACCGGGTTCTACCACGCACACTGCTCTTAGGAGTACAAATTGGTACCAGCTCTCTGCAGGGCTCTTGGTGCTATTAGAATTCCAAATGTATCCACTCTTTGATCTAGCTATCTTCTTCCTGTATATTTACCCTGTAGATATATTTGCACAAGTGAGAAATTATGTCCACGTAAACTTTCCACTTCAGTATTGTTTTTAATAGCAAAACCCCCAAACAAACTATCTGACAATGGAGAACCAGCTGAATACGTTATGATGTATGCATACAACGTAGTACTTTGCAGCCTAAACCAACATGGAAAATGTGCTCTGTGTGCTCATTGGCATGAAGTTAATTGGAAATGCTAATTGAAAAAAGCAAGGTTCTGAAGGATTATAGGGCGTAAACAAGAAAGGAAAGTAAGAATATATATATCTGAAGTTGCTTGTGTATAAACACAATGCTCTGAAAAGATAGGCAAGAAACTAGTCACGGTGGTTACCTGAGGGACAAAGGTGAGGGGTGGTGACAGCTGGGTGGATAAGCGACAGAGGTGGGAAGGAGGCTTGTCATCATATACTTTCCTATATTTGCAAAGGTGTCGAGCCCTGTAACTATATCCCCTATCCACAATTTTCAAAACATAAAGACATATTATTCTTAAAAGCGAAACCCCAGAATGACAGATATTAGTATGTTACTTCAGCAACACTCCTTAACTTAACAATGGGTTCATCACATTCACTGTCCCCCATGTGGTACAATGAATGTTTTCTGTCCTCATGTAGCAAAAACAGACAAGAGCAGGTGTTGTAGCCTTTGCTTCCCAGCTTGGTTAATGAGATGTGATTAGATACATTTATTCTTGGGCTCCTAACCCCTCACAGGACTCTGACCCACGAGAATTGCCCTAGGTATGATTTTCTCTCTGCTCATTGGCTTTGAGTCTCTACATACACTGATTTTCATAGCCTCAAAAGTGTGCATTTCTGTACTTCCTTATTCGGACAAGTACAAAGGTGTGATTTTGTACTTCTGTAATTTGGACAAGTTAATATACACGGTTGCAACATTGGCAACCCCACCGAACAACTCAACACCATTGACAATAATAATACGCCATTAGTTAATCTTGACAGCCCGTGTTTGATGCTTTTCATTTTTCTTCTTCTTCCTCTTCTCCTTCTCATACTCCTTCTCCTTCTTCTCCTCCTCCTCCTTCTTCCTCTTCTTTTTCTTCTTCTTTTTACAGAAGAACCGACTTCACTCTGCCTTATTTGTGCATAAGACAACCTTAAATTTTATCTGCAAAAGCATCTAAGACTAGATGGTTCTCTACAGATCATTGGCTGTCTAGCAGATGAGCATTCAAACCTGTAATTGGTGAAAATCATGAAATGAAAGAAAAGCTCCAAAATAGGGAAGAGAGAAAAGGGTAGGATTTATGCAAGTGAATTCATTTTCCCTCTTATTTTGGAAACCATGGTGACCCAAGAGATTTGATTAAACCACATAATATACCAACCAACATAAGTCAGAACCATCTTGGAAGAAATATATCCTTTTGACCTATTCAGTTCCTTTTCCTACCAGGCAAAATTTTCCCACAGAAATCAATCTGTTTGCCAGTCACAATCAAGATTTTCTATAAACCATAATACAATGGACAGATTGGCTGTCCAGCGGAAATGACCTTTTAATGCATGGTCTGGCCTTGTTTCAAATGCCTTAGTGTCACTGGGCATGGGGTTACAATCCTCAGAACTTCTGGGAAAATTTGAAAGTGAAGTTATAAATTAAATCATGGGTCTCCAGCCCAGAATTTTGGTGATTCCATCCCAGTTCAACTCCACCCAAGTGGATAGCCTATGAGCAGCATTTTTAGG
The DNA here is from genome assembly GCF_018350155.1 of Leopardus geoffroyi. Lineage (NCBI taxonomy): Eukaryota > Metazoa > Chordata > Mammalia > Carnivora > Felidae > Leopardus > Leopardus geoffroyi. Next base: position 4,831,697 of record NC_059326.1, read on the forward strand.
AAATAAAAGCTAGTCTATATTCACATTTTTGTGATCTGCTTTCCTATCCATTTACATACTGAAATGGTTTTATTGTGCTGCCTTCTTTGAAAGAAAAGAGCATTTTGCATTCGTTAATGAGGCAGAAAATTCACCGCACATTTGTAAATAATCACACCCTTCCTGGGCTTGCTTTTTTTCACGACTGCATTCTTAACATGATGACTGTGTTCCTGAAAAGCTGTGTATTGATTTAATTTTTTAACCTCTGATGAATCTTGTGTTAGTGAAGACGAGGATTTGAAGATCTGTTCTGAATTCTTTGTAATATGAACAGACCTTCCCAATTGATCTTCCTTGTAGGGCTGGACCTTTTTAGAAGGGTTTTCTTAAACAGAATGATGTCAGATTGTCAATTAGATATGTAACGACATTAGGTCCCAAGATTAAGGCTGTGTACCTTTGAATATAAACTTCATACTTAACGTGAATTTCCAGCTGACCTCAAGAGAATATAAAGATATATTATTAACATTATGTATTGATTACATATTTCACATAGTTATTTTATAGTTATATATTTATATAATATATAAAAATAGATATCATTATGTACATTATATAATAAAATAGCTATTATAAATTCAGCAACACTTTAAAAATAACATAGTTAATTTTAAATTCTATGTTTAAAAAAATTTTTTTTCATTTTCTTTTGAGAGACAGAGAGAGACAGAGACAGACCATGAGCAGAAACAGAAAAAATTCTGTTTTTTTAAAGATAACTAATCAAAGATACAAACACATGTAATTTAAAAAGTTTAATTGAATAGGTGGCTATGTCTGCTCCTGATCACAATATTCACTTTCAACCATTTGCTTTTTAAAAACCACTTAATTGAGGTATGATGGCTAGGCAAAAAGCTGCATATATTTAATGTATACAATGTGATGAGTTTAGGGCTAACGATATGCCCCTAAAACTATCCACAATGGAGGCCATAATCTATTCATCACCTCCAAAAGTTTCCTTCTGCTTCTTTATTTTATTTTATTTTTTCCTTTTGTGGTAAAGGCTACTTAACATAAAATCTACTCCTTACCAAATATTTAAGAATATAGGATGGTATTGTTAACTACAGGCTCCCTGTTGTACAAAAAATCTCCAGTTTATTCATCTCGCATAACTGAAACTTTGTATCCTTTCACCAACACCTCCCCATTTCCTCCTCCCCCCAGCCCCTGGCAAACTCCACACTACTTTCTGGTTTCGTGAGTTTGGCTATTTTGGATTCCTCATAAACGTGGGATCACGCAGTCTTTGTCCTTTCCTGCTCGGTTTATTTCACTTAGCGTTCCTCCAGGTCCAGCCATGTTATCTCAAGTAGCAGGATTTCCTGATTTTTTAAGGTACAATAATATCCAATTCTATGTATAAGCCATATTTTCTTTATCCATTCATCCTTCAACGGACATTTAGTTTGCTTCCGTCTCTTGGATATTATAAATAATGTTGCGATGAATACAAGAGTACAGATATCTCTTTGAGATCCTGACTTCAATTTCTTTGGATATATACACATTAGTCGGATTGATGGATCAAATAGTAACTTTATTTGTAATTTTGTTGAGGAACCTCCCTACTGTCTTCCACAGTGGCTGCACCAATTTGCATTCCCACCAACAATGCACAAGGGTTCCCTTTTCTTCTCATTGTCACCAACACTTGTTTTGTTTTGTGTGAGAATAGCCATTCTAACAGTTGTGAGGTGACATCTTGTGGTTTTGATTTGCATTTCCCTGATAATTAGAGCATCTTTTCATATACATGTTGGCCATGTATGTCTTTTTTGGTGAAATGTCTATTCCGGTCTTTTACCCATTTTTTAAATAGGGTTATTTGGTTTTTTGCATTGATTTGTAGGAGTTCTTTGTATATGTTGGCTATTAACTTTTTATCGGATATTTAGCCGTTTGTTTTTAGTGTTCTAGTAGTTGGTTTTCATTAATCATAATCATACAGTTATTTCTTGGTTTATGAATCTTGTAGTGTAACTATTGACTTTTTTGCTATGATAGATGAGCATATTATTTATTTATCTATCTATCTATCTATCTATCTATCCCCTCCTCACCTATTCCTCCCCTTTCTTCCAGTCATAAGTATCATTATTTTTCGTTCTTTAACTGGTAATAGAAGTTAATATAAACATTCATATTATATTGTCATTATACTCAGTAATGTTACATCTGGTGAAATGTATAAAAGGATAGCCCACTTAAGCCTTTTCCTTTGAGGTTAGCAGAGGCCATGACATTGCACCACAGAGAGAGAAGTATAATCATATGACTTAGCAATATGCTATATAGACAGTCACTATATATATAATGGGTGTGCATATACATACAAACATTTGCACATAGTGTATATGTATGTAACCAAAATAGCATAAATGCTATTTATTGATTTTAACTTTTGGATTCGATCTAGAGGTAAATTACAGAGAACCTCATCATGGTTGTATAAATTCTTTATATATGGTATAATTATACCTAAATGATCTTTAAAGCCCATAAAATCAGAATGTTTATATTTGAAAAAATATAACAAAATATTTGAATTTTATTATTTATTCACTGACAGATAATGTTTGATGTATATATTGTATATATAACAGCACTGCAACCCTCAGATGTCACTGGTTTCCGAGTTGTTAAATACCAGTTTACTGATGGGCTTGTTAGCAGTACCTCAAGAATTTAAGTATTTTCTTCTGTCTTTTTAAAAGGGCTTATGTCTGACATCCTTATTAGATTATAAGCATCTTAAATTCAGGAAGTGGGTTTCGTATAGCAGGTAATTAAGAAATGCTTATTGGTAGGCCAATATCATACTTCCTGAGGAATTTTATATACTTAATGTTCAAGCGATTAAATTCCGATAACATTTCTCAGAATAGCTGAGGGAACGCTGTGTACAGAGATATTCTAGGTGATGTGGGAGGTATAGAAAGAAAGAACTTCCAGTCCACAGTCCTGAGGTTCACCCTGTATGGCTGGAGAGGCAGCCAGGGAAACAAATCATGTCTTGTATCATAATAGAGGCATGAGCCAAGTATGTGGGAGAAGGACAATTAATTCCAACAATGAGATCTTGGAGGACTTTGTGAATGAGATGGCATTTAAGCTGAGCTTTTAAAGATGAGTAGGATTTTGATAGACAGTCAGGAAGAGAATAGGTGCTACAAAGTCCAGGGAATTTAACCAAAGGCAGATGACTGCTCACCAGCTTTTACAATCCCTTTCCTTCCATGGAATGCAGTTGTCCCTGGAAAGTGGCTACCCTTCCAAAGTCTGTATTTCCCAGTTCCTTGTTGCATCTAGATATGGCAGGTCATTGGAGGCACCGCTGCTGGGTGGCTCAGTTGGTTAAGTGCCCAACTCCAGATTTCAGCTCGGGTCATGATCTCACAGTTCATGGGATCGAGCCCCGAGCTGAGCTCTGTGCTGACAGTGCAAAGCCCGCTTGGGATTCTCTGTCTCCCTCTCTCTCTGGCCCTCCCTCTCTTGCTCACATATGCATTTGCTCTCTGTCTCTCTCAAAATAAATGAATAAGCTTAAAAAAAAATATGGATATGGCATGTCATTAGTTCTCACCCAGAGAGTGTTAGTGGAAGGGATATGTGTCATTTGAAGCAAGGCTTAAGAAACAGGTGTATTTTCCATCCTCCCTTTCTCCATCTCCTGGAGAAAAAGGAACCAGAGGTGGATGAATCCTGGGCCCCCAAGTCACCCCAGGAACAAAGCTGCTGACCAACTAGAAACACTTGCCTTGAACTGTCCCAATGAACAAATTATACACTAGACCTCTACATTTGGACATTTCCACAGAGTAGGTCGGTCTAAAGGCGGATGGAGTCATATTCCCTGGAATAAAGCCGGAGCTGAATCTTGCACCCGGGACCTGGAGGGAGAAGAAAGCACGAAGTGAGATAAACAGGCCGCAGTCCCATCATTACAACACACAACATTTGTGACACAAAGGGGGGGACACATCAAGAGACCCTTAAGACAGTAAGTTTCTAATCAACGGAAATGTTGAAAGAAAAAAATATACTTATCTCCTTCGCTACACATTTCCCTGAAAGTATATTATCCACTGGGGTAGGGGAGGCAAAACAGCCATGGCCTAGAGGTTGAGAGCAAGGGGAGAAAAATGTGCCCCTAAAAGGACGAGCCTCCACCCAAGGCCCCGGTCTGCAGCTGAGAACCCTTAGTTCTTAGTTTCCCTGGGGCAATCAATGGCTGCCCGGAGCAGTGAGAAAGACTGGATAATTAAATGCTGCGTAAAACTCTCCTCATTTCTAAGAGCTCACTGGGAAACCCCTACCCAGAGTGTCACTCCTAACAGACAGTGCTAACAGTGTAAGTAACAGCCACTGGGGCTTTCTGGGCAATTCGATTGATGGGCGATGGGAAGTAATTGGACTCCCTCAAGGAGACCAAAGTCCATGTAGGTGACAGGCCCGCCTTCTGGAAGATTGGCCCGAAATTCAATCAGAAAATAAATGTCAACTCTGATCACATCACTGGACGTAAGTTGACACCGGCCAGTTAACATTTAACCATTGGCCTTTAGGATAAGTCGAGAAGAAGCTTTTAAATAAATAGTGACTATTCCACTCTCAAATCAAATGTCTGTTAAGACTTATACATACAACTGCACACAAATCTACATAATTACCCACGATCCTGAAGCCTACACCAATAATGTATGTTGACACAAAGCACCCAGGGCTGTACGAGAATCCAGACACAACTGGGATCTACCACCTGGGTTTGAGAGCCACTAGAGTAAATAGATAGCGTTTATTGCAATGATTTATGGAGAGCCACATTGGTAAGCGCTTTGGAAAGAAGAGTAACCGACTATCTGTCCCATCCCTCGGCTTTTACTTCCCTTCTGAGGAAAACGGTGAACCATACTAGCCAACAGCCAGCCTAGAGGAGACAGGCACGGAGAAATAAACCCAGGATCTACTTTGCCAAGGGCACGTTTCTGCCCAAACCACGACTTGCCATGAGATGGAGTATTTTCATGAATCGCTGGCTTTACCGTTTTAAAAATACCTGTCATTTTAAGGAAAAGGCTGCAAAGATTTTGAGACTAGCATTCTCTAATAAAGGACAAGGAACTGTGTGTATCCGGATGAGGTTTGTGTATCTGTTGAGTGATGAGCTTTCGTGGTAGCTAGAAATCTGGGGCCTGGATCAAGGGCAATTGTGGCTTCCTAAGCCTAAATAGGCAGAGCATGTTTACATTAACGCATTTAGACCACAGTGAAATGAGGTACTTTAACAGCATCGATACAGGCATCGTGGGCTTTCTACGTCAGACTGCTCTCAACAGTATTCGAGGAAGGGACACAACTGTGCTGTTAAGGGGCGGGAAGTCAGTGGGCAGGGAAACCACGAAGCAGCCTCGAGGGGGATTTATGAGAAAGAGAAGACAAGTACCAAGATTGGGCACGGCACATACTTTGAAATATGCTCTGATGTTTCTAACACAGTGCCAGGATACGCATGTGAACTAGAACCAGGAGTCTGACTGCAATCATCAGGTGGATGGATCTAAGCAAGCAGCTGGGGAGAGAAACATCAATTGCCCAAGGATATGTCTATCGCGGCATTTTTTTTTTTTTAATTTTTTTTTCAACATTTATTTATTTTTGGGACAGAGAGAGACAGAGCATGAACGGGGGAGGGGCAGAGAGAGAGGGAGACACAGAATCGGAAACCGGCTCCAGGCTCTGAGCCATCAGCCCAGAGCCCGACGCGGGGCTCGAACTCACGGACCGCGAGATCGTGACCTGGCTGAAGTCGGACGCTTAACCGACTGTGCCACCCAGGCGCCCCTATCGCGACATTTTAAAAGGAGCTATTTTCTTCTGATGCATTTTATAAAATAGTTCATGTAACAAACTTCAGAAATCAGCAGGCCACCAGATGTCCACCCAGCCCGCCAGAGTGACACTGGCCCATCTGATATTTATGGATTTGCGGTCAAGAGAACAGAGGCCTACCTATGTCTAAGTACTAAAAGTTATAAATCAACTTAAGAAACAGTCAAATAAAATGTATCTATTACCTTAAAATATAGCTTCTTAACAGAGGAATAGGAAAATAAGTGTCTCAGAGCTATGATTTATATATGAGTCAAGTCCGAAAATCACTATTTAGGTTTTTAGCATTAAGACATTAACACAGGAGTGCCTGATTGGCTCAGAAGGAAGAACATGGGATTCTTGATCTCAGGGTTGTGAGTTCGAGCCCCAACTTGAGTGTAGAGATTACTTTAAAAAAAAGACATTAACATAATTTCTATTGTTTGGCGATAATAATCTAAGGGATCCAAAATAAAATTTAACGGTATTAAAAGTGTGAAAACTTTCAATATATTATTAAAGTGTAGAGTAAATGAAAAAAATAAAGTATTAGTTTTTTTTGAAAGAGAGGGAGAGAGTGAGAGACTGTGAATGGGGGAGGGGCAGAGAGAGAGGGACAGAGAGAACCCCAAGCAGGCTCTGTGCTAAGCGGGGGCAGGGTGGATGGGGGGGGAGAGGGTGTGCCGGCTGGGAAGGTAAATCTGTCTGCCACGGTGGCTGTGCTCCTTCCTGCGTGCGTCTGAGCAACTCGTGAGCACATTCAGAGCTGCTGCCGAGAGAAGGAGGACAGTGGGTGAGCCGCGCTGCTGGAAAATGATGGTTCATTACCCAAAACTGACTGCAGTGTGCTGAGAGGGAACCTTCGACGCCTTAGTGAATTTGCCTTTTATTTTTTATTTATTATTATTATTTTTTAAGTTTATTTATTTTTGGGACAGAGAGAGACAGAGCATGAACGGGGGAGGGGCAGAGAGAGAGGGAGACACAGAATCGGAAACAGGCTCCAGGCTCTGAGCCATCAGCCCAGATCCCGACGCGGGGCTCGAACTCACGGACCGCGAGATCGTGACCTGGCTGAAGTCGGACGCTTAACCGACTGCGCCACCCAGGCGCCCCTGTGAATTTGCCTTTTATCAGAATGCTTCATCTCCCTTCTCCCACCGCCCCCGATTCTCCCCGGGATCTGGAGCCATACCCATCCCCAAAGTCAGCCACGGCGCCCCCCAAACTTTCGTGGCATTAAGATGTAAGACGCGGATTCTCTGGGGCCTGAACACCACCGGCCACGAGAGCAGATATGTCGGCTGATGGTCGCGCTGTGTCCGTGCCGAGCGCCCCGACTCAGAAGCGCCGGTGTGTTCCTTAACCCATTCATCTGTGGGCAAGCGTCGCACCCAGGCCAGCCCAATCCCCGTCAAGTCTACACAGGCACCGTCTACACCAGCACTATGGCAGAGAACTAGAATACAAGCCGCATGTTTCCTTTTCAGTTTTCTAGAAGCCGTGGTGAAAACCAAAAAGAGGTAAAATGAATTTCAGCAGTTTGTTTTCTTTAAGCCAAAACATCCACATATCATTATTTTAACACATAATCAATATAAAGACTATTAACGAGGTATTTTACATTCTTAAAAAAAAAATCAAACTACGATTTTATAATCGGGTGGTAATTTCACACTTACCTCACACCTCAGTTCAGACCGGCCACCTTTCCAGCACTCAGTCGTCACATGTGGCTGCTGTGACATGTTAGCACAGGCCCGGACATCCACTCCCCGAACCCATTTTCTGGAATGAATGCGAACACCTTACAGCAGATAATAATGGCTACCGTTTATTAAGCATTTATTTTACCAGACACCATAACAAGCGTGCTGTGCTAATTTTCTCATTTTGTTCACCCTCAGGTAATATTTCTTGGCCTATTTTAGAGCTCAGAAAACAGGCCCGACAGTAGTAGTTACTGGAGCAAGGAAAAAAGAGATCTCAAACCCAAGAATCCTCACTCCAGAGCCGTGGATGCCATGCCTTTGGGACACCCTCAGAGCTCTCTGCTGTGCTCAGATTCCCCAGACACACTTCACAAAGAAAGGGAATCCGGAGACAAGAAGTTTATTTTCATGGCTTTGCCCTCTACTGACTCATTTTCATGAGCTCCATTGTGGATTTCCCCTGGTTGGCTCTCCCACCAAAGACAAATGTCCCTCCACCCCTCTGCCCCTCCCACCCCCCAGTGCAAGAGCCAGCTGAAATTCTGCATGAGGATTAATTTATTCCTAGTGAAGGCAGCCAGGCATGTTGAGAAATTACATCCTGTTCTGATGCATGAATAATGAACTTGGAATAAGGACACAGTTACTTGTTAGTCTTGTCATAACCAGACAATTTGGATAGGCAGCAGAAGTTTCATCAGATCTATGGATCATGCCAATGTAAAAAAAAAAAAAAAATGGGCAAACTTTGCAGGTTAGATCATTGTTCTAATAGCACCCACCAATGTGGACTCTTGATAGATTGTGCAGATCGATAAGGTACACAAAAAAGAAAGATTTCAACTCTCCTGCTCACCTGGAGACTAGAAGACACAGGGAATGCAGATATCTATTAATAGCATCGAATAAAAAAAATCCAGGGGCGCCTGGGTGGTGCAGTCGGGTAAGCGTCCGACTTCAGCCGGGTCGCGATCTCGCGGTCCGGGAGTTCGAGCCCCGCGTCGGGCTCTGGGCTGATGGCTCAGAGCCTGGAGCCTGCTTCAGATTCTGTGTCTCCCTCTCTCTCTGCCCCTCCCCCGTTCATGCTCTGTCTCTCTCTGTCCCAAAAATAAATAAACGTTAAAAAAAAAAAAATTAAAAAAAATCCATGGGGTCAGGTTTCTTTCGTGTGAAGAAAGCATTTACGGATTAATGATTTTTTCTTCTGTGATTAAAAATAAAGAATTATGATTTTGAAAAGAGCCCTCTATCTCTTAGAGGTACATGCTGAAGTCGTTACAAATGAAAGTATATGATGTCTGGGTTTGCTTTAGAGTAATCTGTCTAAGTGAGGGGGCCACGTATATCTGAGACAAGACTGACAACGCGTTGACAATGGTTGAAGCTGGTACATGGGGTATATCATATTCTTCTCTGTATTTTGTATATGTTTAAAATTTTTCCATGATAAAAAAGTGTTTTTTAAAATTTTTTAATGTTTTTTCATTTTTGTGAGAGAGAGAGACAGAGCGTGAATGAGGGAGGGGCAGAGAGAGAGGGAGACGTAGGATCCGAAGCAGGCTCCAGGCTCTGAGCTGTCAGCACAGAGCCCAATTCGGGGCTCATACCCACGAACCACGAGATCACGACCTGAGCCAAAGTCGGTGTGGTGTGTAACCGACTGAGCCACCCAGGCGCCCTCATGATAAAAAAGTTTCAACAAACCGATCGAAGAAGAAAAGATATCCTCAAAAACAGCCCTTCACTGGTTTGCCATTTCTACCCCTTGGTTTTCTACCTGTTTGTGTGATCATTGTCACTTTAGGACAGGATTCCTCCGCCTCGCCACTTTCAGGCCTGGATAATTGCTGTGGGGCCTGTCCTGCTCGAGCTGGGAGATTAGCAGCAGCCCTGCCCTCTCTCCACCAGATGCCAGTAGCTCGTGAGTGAGCATCTCTCACCCCTCCCCCCAGCCCTGCGACAACCAAGATCAAAACAACTCCAGACATTGCCAAAAGTCCCCGGGGGGAGCGGGAACGTGCAAACCCACCCCAGATGTGCACCATCGCGTTAGACTGTGAACAATTTGAGGAGCGTTTTCGACTTTGGGTTCCTGGTGACTCCAGCAAAACTGGTACATAGTATCTGATAGACGCTCCAGCGATTGGCCTGGAGACCCTACCGGGAGCTGTGGGTAAAGCAAAGTAAAAAAGAAAACAAACGTACAGAAGGCAGTGCTAGGTGATGGGTAAGTGGTGACAAGGGCATATAAGCTATTCTTGAGAGTAGGGCTTTTAAAAAGATCTTTCTAGGGGCGCCTGGGTGGCTCAGCAACCGACTTCGGCTCAGGTCATGATCTCGCGGTTTGGGTGTTCGAGCCCCGCGCCGGGCTCTGTGCTGACAGCTCAGAGCCTGGAACCTGCTTCCCAATCTGTGTCTCCCCCTCTCTCTGCCCCTCCCCTGCTCATGCTCTGTCTCTCAACAATAAATAAATGTTAAAAAAAAAAATTAAAAAAAAAATCTTTCTAACTGATGTGGTTTGTTATTATAAGTAAGTAGAACTTATTAACTGAATTTATAAGCTACAATTTTTAAATTATGTTGTATACAAGAAGTTGATTTTAGGGGCGCCTGGGTGGCGCAGTCGGTTAAACGTCCGACTTCAGCCAGGTCACGATCTCGTGGTCCGTGAGTTCGAGCCCCGCGTCGGGCTCTGGGCTGATGGCTCAGAGCCTGGAGCCTGTTTCCGATTCTGTGTCTCCCTCTCTCTCTCTGTCCCTCCCCCATTCATGCTCTGTCTCTCTCTGTCCCAAAAATAAATAAACGTTGAAAAAAAAAAAAAAGAAGAAGTTGATTTTATATCTTATATGAAATTTTTATATTTTCTATAAAATGTGTGCGTGACTGGTATTTGACTTCACTATTATTGCTCTCAGTTATTCAAATTTGAATTAAGTCAATTCTGCTTGGTCTGTGATATATGCAAATATCATAATAGTCACTTCTTCAGCGATCTCAATTATTTAAAACAGAATTGAATAACAGAGTGTTATAAGAACAAGGCCTCAAGCAGTCCATATAAGTAATACAAAGACCCTGAATTCATTTCTCCAGGAACAATGGATATACCCTCACTCAGAACTGAGTTACTCTTACTTTGCATATAGTTCTAACAAGGTTGGTGAGCTATTTCTTTCTCATTAAAAACCAAGTTAAGGCAGGGAGCGGGGCGGAGAATGCCAGAAACGAACACACTAGAAGAAGCAAGAAGTAATACTTGGTAGTCAAACAGCAAGAAACAGGTAAAAAGCAACATAAACACTCGACAGAAATAACACCAGCAGCAACGATAAAAACCAAACCTAGGGACGCCTGGGTGGCTCAGTCGGTTGAGCGTCCGACTTCGGCTCAGGTCACGATCTCACTGTCTGTGAGTTCAAGCCCCGCGTCGGGCTCTGTGCTGATGGCTCAGAACCTGGAGCCTGTTTCAGATTCTGTGTCTCCCTCTCTCTCTGACCCTCCCGTTCATGCTCTGTCTCTCCCTGTCTCAAAAATAAATAAAATGTTAAAGTAAATAAATAAATAAGTAAATAAATAAATACCAAACCTAGTGTGTGATGTAGTTATTAAATGCACTTCATATCCTTTAAATATTACAGCACATTCTAACTAACGGTCATTAATTCATTAACCAGAACAGAGAATAAAAGGCACATAGCAAATATTTGTGGAATAAATGTCTGTGACAATATGTCTCCGCCATTAGGAAAAAATGTAGTTGTGTTCATTATATTATGATTATAGGGGCATAAAATCCAGCAAAACAATTTAAAAATATTCTCACTGCACCCAAAAAAAGGATTAGAGAAAAGTTTTGTTCTTAGGGTGATAATAAACCTTATTTATACGGAAACCTCCTTTTTCTAGGACTGTTGTTAACACGAAAGATTATTGGGGCTTATTCTAGAAATAAGAAGTTGGTTTAACATTTGAAAATCAGTGTAATTCATTATATTAACAGAAATAAATGAGAAAAGTCATATATCCATATATGCTAAAAAAGCATTTCATAAAATTTGAGACCCAGTCATAAAAAACACTCAGGAGGGTCTCCTGGGTGGTTCAGTTGGTTACATATCTGACTCTTGGTTTCAACTCAGGTCATGATCTCACAGTCATTGTGAGATCAAGCCTCTCGTCAGGGCTCCACGCTTGAAGCTGAGCTGCTTAAGATATTCTCTCTCTGACTCTCTGTCTCTCTCTCTCTCTCAGAGCCTAGGTGGCTCAGTCAATTAAGCCTCCGACTTCGGCTCAAGTCACGATCTCACAGTTCGTGAGTTTGAGCCCCGCATCAGGCTCTGTGCTGACAGCTCAGAGCCTGGAGCCTGCTTCGGATGCTGTGTCTCCCTCTCTCTCCCCCTCCCCTGCTTGTGCTCTGTCTCTCTTTCTTTGAAAAATAAATAAAAAACATTTTTAAAAAAAATTAAAAGATTCTCGCTCCCTCTCTATCCCTCTGTCCTCCTCTCCCTCTTCCTCTGCCCCTCCCCCATTGGTGCGTGCACACGCTCTCTCTCTCTCCCTCCCCCCTGACCCCCAAAACACTCAGAAAACTAGAAATAAAATATATTTAACAAAAAACCTAGGATATCACACTTAATGATGAAATATTAAATGCTTTCCTTATCAATTAAACAAGAAAAAGATATCCATTTTTATTCACATTGGTACCCCACATTGGGTGTAGAGATTACTTAAAAATAAAATACTAAAACAACAAAAAAAAAAATGCCCAATGCTAATAAGTCACTTTTCTTAATAAAAATCAGGAAATTGGCCTCAAAAGAATTCCACCCCATGTTCCACCTATTAGGATTATAGGAACATTCATTTGGGGGAGGATAGACCAAATATATTTAGTGGAATCTCAGGATACTTAAGGATCTAGAAAGAGTGACATTTGAACAACACCCAGGGAATTGTAAACATTTTTAAATGCTTCAAGGTATTTTTATATGTCTTTCTCAACAATATTCTAAAAGCACAAGCTTTTCTTTAAAGATTTTATTTTTAAGTAATTCCACGCACAAAGTGGGGCTCAAACTCACAACCCCGAGATCAAGAGTCACGTGCTCCACTGGCTGAGCCAGCCGGGTGCCCCAAAAGATAAGCTTTTAAAGCAGAATATCATATGTAATCTATCCACGACCAAAGAGTTCCACAGCCAGGCTACAGGTCACAGCCACTTAAATTGCATTTGATATATTTACAACTAGCTATACAATTATTCGTTCAATAAGCATGCTGAACACTTACCATGTTCAAGGAACAGCAACAGACACTGTGAGCGTAAGAGGTTTGGTAAGCCTTTGTCTTCTACTCCAATGTCTTATAATCTATTTGGGGTGATGGCACACACAGGTAGACAGCGACAACAGTAGTGAAAATAATAACTAGCTGGCATTTATCTAGCACTTCTCATATGAGGGACATTTTCTATGTTATTTCACTTAACCTAGTCCTCAGACAACTCTAAGAGGTGGGTGCTCTTGTTTAACAGACGTAGAAACAAAACTCAAGGAGACCCCACTGCACCCCTAAAGTCACTCTGCCAGAGAAACCAGGACGGGAGGTGTCCTGTGTATTGCAAAAGCCTGACCTTTCGACCAGCAAGTAGGCCGTGGTGAAAAAGCCAGGAGTCTGGCATCAGTTGGACATGATTTGGATTTTAGGGGAAAACGTGATCGGGTGGCCCAGTAAAGAAAGGCTTTGGGCTGGAAACCCAGCAATGTTGAACGTATTCTCAGCAGGCAGAAATAAGTACACGGAGAAAGAATATCAACAATGCATGAAGGCAGAAAATTCCAAGGCTGGTCCCGGAGATAGAGTATCAGCAAATCACGGATTCATGCTAAGAGGGTGGGACGGGGTCAGGTTATGGGGTAGCAGAAGTTAAAGCACGAGTTTGGAAATTATCACGTAGGTGCTAATGAATTGAAGCTTTTCAGTGGGTATATATGAAGCAAGACTCCTTTACAGTCATAATCCAATATGCAAAATGGATTAAAGATGGGGAGAAACTGGTTAGCTGCTGGTCCTTAGTCCTGGCTGCATATTAGAAACACCTAAGCAGTTTGTTGTTTTTTTTTTTTTTTTCTTTTTTAATGCCAATACTGGGGCCTCAGCCAGGTCCAGAATCTCTGAGGTTGGACCAGACATAGAATGTTTTTAAAGCTCTTCTAGGTGATTCCAATGTGGTATCAGAGCTGAGAATCACTGAGATTATTGCAGTCATGCAGTGTATGTTTTTGAGCTAGGGTGATAGCAGGAGAAATGATCGAATGCCACAGGCATGATGGAGGCGGAGGAGGAAATAATACTATTTGGGGAGAAATTATTTTTTAATTCAACTTATTTAAACTAAAACAAAAACAGGGGCGCCTGGGTGGCTCAGTTGGTTGAGCATCTGACTTCGGCTCAGGTCATGATCTCACGGTTTGTGGGTTCGAATCCCACATCAGGCTCTGTGCTGACAGCTCGGAGCCTGGAGCCTGCTTCGGATTCTGTGTCTCCCTCTCTCTCTGCCCCTCCCCTGCTTGCGATCTGTCTCTCTCAAAAATAAATAAGCAGTAAGAAAACTTTTAAAAAATAAAAGCAAAAACAAAAACAGTTCACCCATTTCTCTCACCCTCAGTCCCCTGCCTCTGGTAACAACTAATCTGTTCTCTGTATCTATGGGTTTGGTTTGATTGATTGACTGACTGATTGATTGATTATTCCACATATAAGAGAGATCATACGGCATTTGTTTTTTTCTTCCTGACTTATTTCACTTAACATAATGTCCTCAGGTCCATTCATGTTGCCTGTCGTGAATAGCAGTATTTCCTTCTTTTTTATGGCTGAGTAATTTTCCACTGTATGTATGTACCACATTTTCTTTATGTATTCATCTATTGTTGGACACTTAGGTTGTTTGCATATCTTGTCTATCGTAAATAATGCTGTAGTGAACCTGAGGGTGCAGATATCTTTTCGAGTTAGTGTTTCGTTGTATCTGGACTAACTCCCAGAAGTGGAATTGCTAGATCGTATGGTAGTTCTAGTTTTAATCTTTCGAAGAACCTCCATACTCTTTTCCATAGTGGCTGTACCAGTCTCCATTCCCACCAACAGTGCACAAGGGCTCCCTTTTCTCCACAGCCTCGCCAACCCTTGTCATGTTTTGCTTTTTTGACAATAACCATTCTAACAGTTATGATGGGATCTCATTATGGTTTTGATTTGCAGTTTCCTGATGATTAGTGATGTTGAGCATCTTCCTATGTACCTGTCGGCCACATGTATGTCTTCCTTTGAAGAATATCTATTTTTTCCCATTCCTTAGGTTGCCTTTTCATTTTGTTGATGGCTTCCTTGGCTATGCACTTCATTATGATTTTGATTACATTTCCTTCATCATCGGTGATGTTGAACATCTTTTCATGTGCTTATTGGCCATTTGCACACCTTCTTTGGAAAAATGTCTATTCAAATCTTCATTTTGACTTGTGTCTTTTATGTAACAAGTCCCTTTTAAGATACGATTTGTGTATATTTTCTCCCATTCTACGGGTTACCTTTTTTCCCCCTTTTTTTTTTGGTGGCATCCTTTGAAGTACAAAAGTTTTTTCTTTTGATGAAGTTCAATTTTTCTATTTTGTTTTTGTTTTTATTTTTGTTGCTTGTGCTCCTGGTGTCATGGCTAAGAAACCATGACCTAATTCAAGTTAATGAAGCTTACTCTGGAGTTTTCTTTCTTACATTTAGGACGATGAAACATTTTGAGTTAAGTTTGCATGTGGAGTGAGTAGAAGTCAAACTATTTTATTTTAATGCAAATATTCAGTTGTCCTGACACCATTTGTTGAAAAGACTGTTCTTTCCCTGTTAAATGGTCTTGGCACTATTTTCAAGAATTAATTGACCGTAAATGGAAGGGTGTATCTCTGGGCTCTGAATTTAATTCCATTAACCTCTATGTCTATCTTATGTCAGTCTCATACTATCTTGATTACTGGAACTTTATTTATTTTATTTTTTTTTTTCAACGTTTATTTATTTTTGGGACAGAGAGAGACAGAGCATGAACGGGGGAGGGGCAGAGAGAGAGGGAGACACAGAATCGGAAACAGGCTCCAGGCTCTGAGCCATCAGCCCAGAGCCCGACGCGGGGCTCGAACCCACGGACCGCGAGATCGTGACCCGGCTGAAGTCGGACGCTTAACCGACTGCGCCACCCAGGCGCCCCTGTATTACTGGAACTTTAAAGTAAGTTTTGAAATTGGGAGGTGTGAGTTCTCCAACTTTATTCTTTTTCAAGATTGTTTTGGCTATTCCGAGTTCCTTGCATTTCCATATGAATGTTAGCACCAGTGTGTTAATTTCTGGCAAAAAAAAAAAAAAAAAGTAGCTGGGATTTTGATAAAACTGTTAAATGTTAAATCTATAGATCCATTTGTGGTATATTGCCATTTTGACAATATGAAGCCATTTGATCTATTAACATGGGATGTCTTCCCTCTTACTTAGTCTTCTTCAAATTTTTTCAACAATGTATCATCATTTTTTTAAGGCGCAAGTCTCACACTATTTTGTAAAGTGATCTTATATATTTTATTCTTGTCTTATGCGACTGTAATGGAATTGGGTTTTTTTAATGTTTATATTTTTATTTTGAGAGAGAGAGAGTGCACAAGCAGGGAAGGGGCAGGGGAAATCCCAAGCAGGCTCTGCACTGTCAGCACAAAGACTGACATGGGGCTCGATCTCATAAACTGTGAGATCATGACCTGAGCTGAAATCAAGAGTCAGATGCTTGAGCCACCCAGATGCCCCTGAAATTGTTTTCTTAATTTTATTTGCAGATTTTTAACTGCTAGTATACTGAAATACAACTGATTTTTGTGTATTCATTTTGCAACCCATACAGGTATATACACTTGTTGAGTCACTGAATCTTACGTGTAAGATACAATGCATTTTCCTGCATAAAGCTTACCTCAGTAAAAAAATTTTAAGGTTTTAAAGAAAAGAAACAGGACTGGTTATTTTTAGCATGAGATTGTTCTACTAACTGGAAATACCGTAGGTTTATATAATTGGACTGATTAAGGAGGGCTCATCCAATGGAGAGAAAGAGGTTGTGGTATTCTATAGAGCACAGCTAATGGCTGTTAATGGAAAAATAAATTCATTCCATATTGATACTTCAGAGAGTTAAGACAATTCCATAAATCAGTAACTATGGTGACAGAAGAAAGCGTAGGCTGTGACTCGCATTACCCTGGCACGTTCCTTGTCAGAGCAATCTCGCAAACGAAAAAGGCTTTTGTTTTCTCTGGTCATAATTGATGAGCACCCAAGTCCCAGAATCTCCGGGCCCCATGTTCTCTCCTGTCTTTTTGCATCTGAGGCACCTTCAGAATGAATAGAACATCTCCACTGTCTCTTTAACCACATCATGAACACTGAGACTCAGCTGTTTGGTAATCACCGAGAGAAGTTTCAGCCATCAATCAAGAAATAAGGCTCTTTTGGTGCAGATCTTGTGAAAATATAACACCTCTTAGCAAGTGTGCTTAACTACTGGGGCCGGCAGATCCGTCTTGTGTAGTAGTAAATTTTATTTCTTCTCGAGAGTTCGTGCCCTGAGAAACCCTATCGAACGCTTGGTACCTATGCCATGTTTCCCATGTTTCTAGAGTTTACAAGGAAAACTTCAAGACCAAAACCTCCTGGAGACATTGATCTTCGAGCCCTTATATTTGAAATTAGAGGAATGAGGACCACAGGGGGTCAAATAGGCCTCAGGGGCCACATGTGTTTTGAATATTTCATTGTAGATATTTCAGGATAATTCATCTTCAAGGTTCTTAGGCCTCATCAGACTTAGGTCTTACACTAAGGTCTAAGAAAATACTGTGTGAAAGTAGCCAACGTTCATTGAAGACTATCTATTTCTCTTCAGTCTTCTAATGTGAGCTGCTGTCATGTAAATAATCTAGATATTCCTGAGATGATTACAAATAGTCACCCTTCAAGTACACTCTATAAAAAATGGTATTAACATTTGTTGAGTGCATTGTTCTGGTGCTTTTAAACCTGGTCCCAAGTTTAATGAAATTTGGCAATAATGCAAACAAATTTAGTTTACCCGCCAGACTTATTCAATAAATTTGTGTTCATTAAGAAGACAAGTGAAACATCATTGATATACACATATTCCAATATTTTCTTTCTTAACATTGTTTTCAGCCTCCCTCACATTACCACGAAGACATCAAAACCCTACTATTGCAGTTCTGTCCTTCTGATTTTCCCACTGAAGGACAAGAGAAGAAAATTCCATATCTGTCATCTAAAATCTATTAGTAACTACTTTGGCTAAGCCTCGAAACTAAGATGCCGCGGATCGATTACACAGGAATGAGCTGACATTTGCTTCCTGCCAGGAGGCAATCCAGACAGATATAGAGAATTGGTTTTCTGAATGTAGTTACAGAGAGCACAATATTTACCTTTGTAAGGATCTGAGACTTAGGGAGCTAGTACAAAAAGCTGTATGTTAAAAATAAGGACTTAGGTTTTGGGGAATCACGGAAGGCCCACTATGTTTCTTCGATACTATCCTTTTGGCCAGCTTATTTGAATATGCCGAAACAAAAAGAACGTTCTCTCTTACTTCTGGCAGAGTTGCACAGAAGGAAGGGGAGGAGCTAAATCCTCAACCCTCTCCCAGAACCTCCAGAAGAGGAAATATTGAAATGTGAAAGCTGAAAGAGCCCTTAGAAGCCACACCAGCCACAGCCCTTATTTTATAGACAAAGAAACGGAGGCAAAGGTTGAATGCGACTTTTTTCTAAAGCTTTTAGACCCTTTATCGTCCCTTCTGCCTGTGTGCCACTTACAGAATACATCGAGAAGTTTCGCTGGTGGGACTGGGATTCAGGTCCTCTGCGATAGAGTTGAAACAATTGTAAAAATGATTTTTCTTAGATGTATGATAACAAAATATCACAGAGAGCACACAGGACTGTGGACAGCAAGAGTCAGCATATTCCATTTTCAGAGAATGACTATCTGTCTCCACCATGGCCCTCTAAGGAATTTCAGGTACATTCAGATGAACTGTCTTTTATCCCAAATGCAATTTCCACCACTCGGGGCAGTCCACTAAGGTAAGGTGCCCTGTGCTTCACAGTTAGCTCTGGGATTTGCCAGCTACAAACAGCTAGCCATACATAGGCTGGCTTGCTTTTAAGAGTAACACTTGGCTTGGGGCACTTGGGTGGCTCAGTCGGTTAAGTGTCCAACTCTTGGTTTTGGCTCAGGTAATGATCTCACGGTTCGTGGGTTCAAGCCCTGTGGCAGTCTCTGTGCTGAGGGTGTGGAGTCTGCTTGGGATTCTATCTGCCTCTTTCTCTGTCTCTCTCTCTGCCCCTCTCCCCCCTCAAATAAATAAACTTAAAAAAAAAATACCACTTGGCCCAAGGACAGACCTCTAAGGCAACATCCATCTACAGTCTTAGTATAAAATGAAATTACACTTTAAAGAACTTTTCCTACGATGTGAATTGTGATCTATTTCTATATACCAGAGATTCATGGCAGATATATAACTCTTAAATAAGAAAAATATGCTAAGCTATAAATATATACGCTTACAAAGTGCATGCATATACAGACACTTATTTTGGAAGCTCTGCATTTCTTTTGGAATAATAATTAGGTTTATACTTCAGCCTACTTATTTTAACAAAAAGAGCATATGCCTTTCTAGGAATATACTTAACTCTTAACCTGTCACTAAAGCGACTAAGTTCAATCTTCTGTTGTCCAGAAAAAAGACCAGTTTACTTTCTGAGACACCCAAAATACTGCACGTCCCTTTTACCAAAAGTCTGTCTTACATAGGAGAAATCCAAAATTTCAGTTTTTCAGATCTTATAGCAAAAGCAAGTGTCCAAGCAAAAGATAGTGTTCCTGGTTGAAGCAATGAATTGCAACAGTATTCACCAGGTTTATTTTCTGGAAATTGGGACACAAACACACAGCCCTCGGATTAGAGGTTGCAGGAAAAGTGGACTTTCTTATTTCTCTTATTTTACAAGTGAATAAAATTGAATGAATGACTCATCCTGTTATGACTATAGCACATTTAGTGAATATTTTCACTGGTAATGAGTCATAACACAGGTTCCAACACGAGGAGTGCAGCTGCTCACGCACGATGATAATGTTCTGGAGTCTGAGACTATGGGGCGCTACTGTCTTAGTGCTGCCATCTACTGGAGACTCCTGTCTCTGCAATGTTGACCAGATGGTTTTAAAACTCAGATGGCCTCCGAATAATGAACCTCACTTCTCGAAAAAGCCGGTGTTGCTACTTTGGTTGCTCCCGGT
The DNA here is from genome assembly GCF_018350155.1 of Leopardus geoffroyi. NCBI lineage: Eukaryota > Metazoa > Chordata > Mammalia > Carnivora > Felidae > Leopardus > Leopardus geoffroyi. The sequence goes on from NC_059326.1 coordinate 4,851,754, forward strand.
GTGTTTGCAGCGGAGAAAGCCTGGCTTTCTGATATATGAAAGGAAAATCACGAGGAATCAATCGTGGAGTGGAAGGCATCATTCCTGCTGTCTTGCACAATAGCTAATGGAAAGAGCCTCTCCTGATGTAAACACGCTATCCTGGCTTCTCCTTCCCTTTGGCCGTTTTACTCTGAAGCAGGATCAGAGCCCATGAAATCCTGTCTCAGCCCTCCCACCTGCCTCTGCTTCTCTCTCTGCGTCTAGCCTCTGAAGCCACCACTGTCCCCTTCCCTCGACTCCCGGATGCTGCCTGCCAGCCTGGCCCCACTGAGTGGGCCAGGAGCAGGTTCGGAGAGCGGCTCTCGGGATGTCAGCTTGCCTGATGCGGTTCTGTGGTCAAGGTCATGGGCACGCTCACCATCGGTGGCACTTCCCTCCCCCCTCTGTACAGGTTCCAGGCCATTTCAGGGAGCTCACTGGGGAGGGCACACTGTGGTCTGCTCCAGTGGCCGGCTCTGACCGCGTCCTCCCGTTCAGCCTGTCGTAACTCAGTGGCAAGGCAGGAGACGTCCTCAGAGGCCCCGCTCGCAGTCACCAGCTCACCTTGTAAAGCCTCAGCTGTCACCAACCGCGGATCCTCCACCAAATGTAAATACTGGGTAAACATCCCATCATAGGAGGCTGCTCAAGAAAGGACTTGCCGTGGAAATGAGGAGAGGAAGTGCTTGTCGGTCAATCCAGGCACGGTCCTCAAGGTTCAGAAACTCAGTGACCTGCGTTCCAAGGAGAGACGTGTGTGGGGTTGGTGGGTTATTTTTTATCCTCATTGCACCCCCTCATACAGCCTCGTCTCACCCTTTCTCTATCCCCCAACTACAGAAACACACACACAAATGCAAACACAAACACACAAATGCACATGCCAACACACACAGACACAGAAACACACGCAAATACACATACACATAACACATACAAACACACCAAATGTGTACAAACACACAAATGCACACACGCACACACACACACACACACAGACACTCCTCTCTCTCCTCTGCCTTGAAGCCAAATGCAGGAGTCCTTGAATGACACACAAAAGAAGTTTTTAACGGGGAACTGCAATCTTTGAAGAAGGGAGAAACCTAATAATACAAATTATTTGTGGAAGTTTAATAAGCTGGATCAGCCAGAACGGAGACTGGACCAAGTAAATGTCTGCATCTTCCTTTTAGCCAGCATTCAGTTAACTGTGCCAGCTACTCAACTGGGTGCTGGGGATGATTCAGACATTGCTCCCGCCTCTCCAGCGACTCACGTGTCACGAAGGCTTGCAGACTCTGGATTCTTTCTCACGTCCTTTCTCCCAGCAAACATTGACTGGCTGACGCTGTTAATTGCCAAATGTGAACTAATTCTGAATGCACGAGCCTGAATTCTCCAGGCGATTTTGTTTCTAGAAAGGAAAATCCAGATGCGAAAAGACAAAGGAAAGAAAGCTTTATGGTGCACAAACACGAAACAGAGAAAGGATGGAATAAAAATGATCTATACTCATAAACCCAGATGACGAGGAGATGGGCAGGGGGCCCGTAATGGAAATAGAGAAGTCAGCAGGGCTAGCGTGAGGGGCAAGGTGACATGTGCGCTTTGAGACAGAATGATGTGAAGTGACAGGGAGACATAAGTGTCATTGATTGGCAGACCTTCAGATGCGAGGGGTGGGGCTTGGGTCAAGAGTGGATGGTCAGACTAGAGATGGTATTTGGGAACAATCTGTAGGAAGGGGAATTAAATCGGCGGGGCGTGAGATAAAAGAGGCGCCATGATTTAATTAAGTAGAAAAGGTCATTTCCTCCAAACACCGTTGGTCCACATCGAATAAGCCATGGGAAGGCTGTCCCGAGGCAAAACTCTGGGCCCAATCCTTCCTTCTGAGCAATGAAGGGGGAGAAGAGGGGCACGGTGTGAAAAGGCAGCGAGTGCGAGTTCTGGCCTTAACTGGGGTGTCACTACAGCTTCACACAGCTCGGGAGGGGCATGCTCTCCTGAGTGCCTCCATAGCCTGACGCGGTTTTGCTGCCTTGTGTTGGGGCGGCCCCCACGGAGCCTCATTCCCGGGTCCTGAGGTGTTCAAGGCTCCGAAATCACTGAAAACACAGCATCAATGTGATGAGGGAGCGTAAAGCAAGCTGAGGGCAAAGCACAGCTCGCAACCCCTCACCCCCACCCGGGTGGGATGTAGGTGACATTCCTCAGGCACTCCCGGCTGCCCAAGGGCAAAGGAAAGGGCAAAATCAATGGTTAACTGACAAGAGATTCCAGTCATGCAGGACACAGGTCTCCATCAGTTAACAAATGTCTTAGTAAAACTACAAGAAAAAGGCAATCTTATCAATGGCCTAATCTCCAGAAACCTAGAGACTCACTTTCCTGGAGCCCCAACATCACCCTCTCCTCCGGAGTGCTGTAGGGAACAAGGACAAGAAGGAAATGGCGGGTAAAATTAAATTTCTTTATAACCTACAGCCCACTGACAAATACTTGAGGCAAAAAGAGTCTAGCATTTCTCCAGGAACCCCCCCACCGCCTTAATAGTAATGCCTGACTGGTGGGAAAACAACCTTAGCCTGACAATAGCAAGGATCCTTTAGCATATGAAAGTCCTTTTGCCTCAACCTCCCCTAACTGCACAGCGTATAACCAGTCACTCTTCACGACCCCAGTGCAGCTCTTTCTGCCCACGGGTCCTGCCTCCATGCTTTAATAAAATCGCCTTATTGCGCCAAAGACGTCTCAAGCATTCTTTCTTGGCTGTCGGCTCTGGACCCCCACTGCTCCAAAACTCCATCAAATGGACAAAGAACTCAACCACACAAGACACGAGGTGCACACTAGCTGAAATCAAAACAGCCTTTTGCTGTGCTTGTATTGCCAAATCAGGACTTTGGCGGATGAAGTTCATTTCCGTGCCCTTTGTCTTGCCGATGCCCCAACTGACAGCCCCAGCTGCCTTCTGGAAAACCCAGCACCTCCATTCACACATGACACCGTTTCTCTCATTTTCCTGAAGAGTCCGCAGCTCTCTGCTCCTGCTCTGCTCTTCTCCATCGCCACAGGCTCACCTTCGTGCCCTTGTTACTGGCTCAGGCTTCGCAGTGTCTGGATTTCAATCCAGTGCAATCGGAGCGAGCCGAACGTCTGAGCCAGCTCAGCGTGGGGGCTGTGACACCGGGCCTGCGTTCTATCGCCATCTCCATCAGCAAAACCCGTCATCGTCTCCATCGTCGCCTGCGTTCTCTGTCATAGAGGAGCTGTCAGCCCGCGGCCCCGCTTTGCCTCCACCTCCCCACGCACTGTGGAGCGGATTTCTGGGAGCTGCTCGTTCTCCTTGATCAGTGTAGCTGCACAAAGCTCACCCCACTTCCTGCCATCTCCAAAGCAAGGCTGTGCACGGCCCCCTGCACCCCAGTGGGCATTTGTCCTTAAACCACCCGATGACGCTTCTTGGTCTCAATTACTTCTCAGGCAAGTTTTCCATTCTTGATTAAATGCGCCAGAGGAACTCCCCCAAACCCAAAACAAGTTTCAGGTCTGGGTTAATCCCTTTCAGGAAAGACTCTGTTCCTATAAATGCTGATGATCTCATTTCAGCAACATTTATTAGGTGCAACTTGTATGCCAAACTAAGAAGGCCACAGGATAATGGGAATGTCTAGATATATATTTAGAAATCACAAAATAGATATTTTGCTATCCAAGTTATTCAGGGACGCGTTACTATAGCAGAAAGAGGCCCAAATTAGGGATTATTGGGGATTCTAATCCCCATTCTGCCAATCGAGTCTATGGGAACTTTCCATGCCTCTGCTTTTTCGTCTGAAAATACAGGGGTTGGACCTGATTTCTTGCGAATGTTCCTTTATGTTTTACCATGCTGGGATTTTTCTTTTAATTGTTACCTTCTTATGTGATGTGGTTTAGCAATTAGGAACTCCCAAGCTCCTATTTGACATCGGTGTTTGAGCTGTTAATAATGGAAACGCTGATTCCCCTCAGATCAGCTTTGCAGATAATCTTGTGTTTTATGGAGATGTCAAAGAAGGAAGCGCTTTGCCAGAACGTCGGCAGAAAGTTTCGTGTTTCTGCAAGGTCATGATGTTCTAGGTGCTCCTGTGGCCTCTTTTTCACTCGGTAAGAATCTTATTTTTATTTATTAGCCAAAGGTGATGTGGTAAATTCCACAGTGGCTTATCCTCACTTCTGAGTTAGCATTTTTTTTTTCAAATCTGTGCATCCTGTTTCCCGGGCAAATTCTCTAGGTAGAGTTTGAAAAAAGCACTTTTAAGAAGAATACAAAGCAGGAGTGCCTCAGTGGCTCAGTTGGTTGAGCACCCAATTCTTGGTTTCGGCCCAGGTTATAATCTCACTGTTTGTGAGCTCAAGCCCCTAATCAGGCTCTGCCCGGGTAGCACAGGGCCTGCTTGGGACTCTCTCTCTTCCTCTCTCTGACCCTCCCTGCTCTGTCTCTCTCAAAATAAATAAATAAATGCACTAAAAAAAAAAAAAAAAAGAAAAGAAAAAAAGGAAGTTTAAAAGGCAGTCCTCCAAGTGAATCCCAGACCCAGGGAAGGGATTGTCTGCACTGACTCCCACAGTTCAGGGTCCCCAGCACTGCAGTGGGGGTGAGCCTGGCTCAAGAGCAGCAACTTGCCTGCGGGTGTGTCTGTGCCATGATGAGCCAACAGCTTGGGCACATGCTTCCCCAGCAGCAGTTCCGGTTCCCAGGAAGGGTTCTCTGTTTCCCGGGCCAAACTCTGACACCCGAGAGCTTACTCCAGATGGGCTCAGGCCTTAATCATCCTCTCCATTTCCCACGCGTTCCCCTATTTGGGGCAGGTTGTCCTGTCAGAACCACCCCCCCTCCCTGTGCAATGGAGACATTCATCCACCCCCAGGACCTTCTGAAGGCACCTCCTTCTCTAGGTCAAGAAATAAAATCCACAGGCTTGATTTTGTGAGAAATAAGCCCACTGCCCCAATCAAAGGAGGGACATGGAGACTCAGAGCACAGTGAAGCAAGGCTTTAATCAACGTTCTTGCAAGACCGGGTGTCTGATGAACGGGCCCGATCGGGGCACTTGCAGCAGACAATTTATCTCCTAGTATGCAAGTCCCTCCCCCTAGTATGCTCAGCCTCATTGGCTGAGCACTACAGAGGCAAATCCCTCCCCTGATTCCTCATTGGCTGAGCACTGCACAGGTACATCCCTCCCCCGGTTCCTCATTGGCTGAGCACTACAGGGCTTACAGCCTTACCCGGAAGTCACCTGTGCCCATGTAAGGCAAAAAGTAGTCTGATTGGAACAAATGTACATTCCTTGAGGTGTGGCATACACTTCAGTTCTTTGGCGCATGCTCATTGCAAAGCCCCCCCCCCCCCCCCCCCCCCCCCCCCCCCCCCCCCGAAAACTAAGCCCGTGAAATGAAGGGGCAGGGATTAGAACCAGGAAGTGAAGTGTCTAAGCGTTTGGGACTCTGGTTGATGCATAGGTTGTAAGGTTGTAATAGGTTGTAAATCTATTGTAAATAGGTTGTAAACCTTTTGTTAACTAGACAGCACAGCTTTTATTTGGTATTTGAAAATGAATCCTCTCACTTCTCACAATTTCCACCTTTCACAAATAATTTCTCAATACTTGGAGTTTTGGCACCAATAATTCAACGCGTGAGGAGGATTTGAAAAACCCATCAGCAAAACGCAACAAAGTACCTCACAGGTCCTGTGGAAGGCTGTGTTGTACTTCACCGATTCCTTTCTCTTTCTTCTCGTATTCATTATTTGCTCGACAGACATTTACCTGAGGCCTTCCTGGGTCTAAGGCACTGGGGTTTCAAAGACAGAGAAGAGTTGGTTATGGTGGGAGAGACAGACATAAATACAGTACACCACAACTGTTACTGGGCAGAAGTTACAGCAATGGTCCCTGGGGACTGGATTCAGGTCTCCCCGCTGGCTCCCGCATTCTGTAATTCTGAAGGAGTTGTGGTTCTGTTTTACAGGGGAGAGAGCAGAGGCTCAAAAGGGTCACTCAATTCCTGCCTTCCAGGTAGAAGTGGTAATGATGTGGGAATGTTAGGGTTTGCAGCCTACTCTTGAGATGCCTTCCGTGCAAAAAGGTAGTTTTATTAAAGCATGGGGACAGGACCCTTGGGCAGAGAGTGCTTCACTGGGATTATGAGGGGTGACTGATTATATACCAGGGAACTGGGGGAAGTGAAGACGTGAAGTTTCCAAACGGACTGTCATATGCTAAAGACCCACAGGATCCTGGAGGCCTAGCTATTGTCAGGCTAAGGTTGTTTTTCCCTCCAGCAAAGCATTGACTTTAAGACAGTTGGGAGTTCCCGGGGAAGGTCATACTCTGCCCGCCTCGAGTATTTGTCAGTGGGCTGCGGGTTATAAGGAAATTTAATTCTATCTATATTTCTTTTTGCCTCTGTTCCCACATCAGTAACATTAGCTTTGTCCTTTGGGCCACATCTAACACTGACGTCTCCTCTCTGAGATGCGGAAGTCTGCCCTGATCGTGGCATGCTGCTGTTAAAAAGAAATCCACAGGCTTTTCTTTTTTGAAAATGGGTGTTACTGAGACCAAGCTCCCAAACTAGGGCTCACCAGCTCAGCTGATGCAGTTTTTACCTCCCGCAGAAATGCGCTTTTAACCCCTCCGTCAGGAATTGTTTAGTCGAGGCTGGTGAGCCTGGTTCTGGGGCCTTCCTCATCCCCTGAAGGAAGGTGAGGTGACTGACTTGGCAAAACCCCCACCTTTCCCCCTAAGGGAAAGGGGCTTGGCCTGGAACAATCCCTTTCTTTTGCTAATCACGTTCTTGCCACACCCTCCTTCTAAAAACCCTCCAGATTTTACAATTCCTCCGAGTTCCCCTCTCCTTGCCAGGTGGGATGCTGCCTGAGTCTCGAATTCATTAATAAAGACAATTAGATCTTTAAAACGTCCTCAGTTGGGTTTTTGTTAGTTATTTAACACTGCTGAAGACCGCAAGCCTGCTGGATCCCTTCCCCCCCGTCGAAGAGTCAGAGAAGAGGGAGGAACGCCGTGAATGGGGGCTGGAACTCAGGGTCCCATGGCTCCCGCACCCCGCACCGGTAACACCCCTTGGGCAACGGGTTGCTCAGAGAATCTGCCCCTTTCTTACCTTATTCAAAAAGTAAAACCAAGGAAAACCCCTGAAGCTCTTCTAATAAATTCACCCAGACTTTCATTCCGTGAACACTCATTCATTGAACACGGACCTTGGGAATACAGAGATTGATAAACTTGTCCACCATCAGCTGGAAGCCAACACAGACCGCCTCTCAGTGCAGCGAGGAGACAGGAAGCTTGGCCAGCCCACACCCTTGTTCTGAGCCCGAAGGCAAGAGCCTGCTCCACTCGCCAAGTCCCTCCAGGGCACCTGTTGGGGGGGACCAGAGTCCTCCAACGGCGCTCCACTCTGCCATGCCCTCTGTCTCTCCAAGCCTTGGTCCCAGCATTCCTGGCAGATGAAGGAGACAGTCCCCTGAACTGGGCATCATCACCATCAAGCTAACACTCGGAGGACGTGATTGGAAGGGGGCTGGCGAGAGGGAGGCCCCCGGAGGTCCCGGCCATCTGAACGCATCGTCGTCACAACACCCGGTGCAAACCAAGAATATCATCTCGGGGAAGATCCCTCAGAGAATATCAAGAAGACGAGCAGGAGGGGGAAGGGGACGTGTGCTCCCTGGGTCCTAGGGCTCCTCTTCTCCATTCCATGAGCTGAAGACATGGAGGTGACAGTTGGGAGAGGGCGGGCAAGAAAATGAAGGGGCAGCGAGAGCAGCAGGGCCAGAGAGCCTTACCCGGATGGTTCCACACCGTGATGGGGGGCTGCCGAGCTCTCTGCCTTCCTGGAGTTCAAGCGATGCCTGTTTCATCTTCATGGAAGGGACTCTGATCAAAACACAGGTGTCGGGGTGCCCGGGTGGCTCAGTCGGTTGAGCGTCCGACTTCGGCTCAGGTCGTGATCTCGCAGTTCGGGAGTTTGAGCCCCGCATTGGGATCCTGCTTCGGATCCTGTGTCTCCCTCTCTCTCTGTCCCTCCCCCACTCATGCTCTCTCAAAAATAAATACACATTTAAAAATTAAAACAAAACAAAATCCCACAGGTGTTGAAGGATGAACAGGAGAGAAATAACAGGAAAGGCATTCCAGATATGGAACAGCACATACAGAGGCATGAGCTGGTTCATAGTGTACAGAATGGTGAGAAGTTAGATATAAAAGAGCATAAGATATGGGATGGGGACAGGAGGAAGGCGATATGGAAGGGTCTAAGTTTTCAGTGAGAAGCCAGAATTTATTTTTAGGAAAACCAATGTTCAAATGAACCCAAGAGGAGAGATCCTGGAGGCAGCCAACTGAGTTCACGGCTTCTGACCTGCTGAGAGGCGGTCTGGTAATGACACAGGATAAAAAGTCGGGTCAGTTTGGGGAACAAATCTGAGATACACTCGACACAGCTCGGAACAAGTTGAATAAGGAAGGTGAAGGGCGAAGGAGACGAGGGGTGTTTTTAGGAAGAAGGAAATGAGCTCCATTTTTAACATGTTCGATTTGAAACACCTAACGATGTCCCTCAGGAAGAGGAAATACGGGAGTGTGACTGCAGCTCAACTTAGGATAAAAATAAAGCTTGAGGTATTGATTTTGGAGTTGCCGGGGTATACGGTGACAGTCGTAACTGTTTGAAGTAGGTCAGACCGCTCAGAAGGAGCATATAAAGTAAGGAGAGAAAAGGACACTTTCCCAGGTAATAAATGAGAAGAGAGAGGTCAGTAAGGGGATGACAGTCCCCAGGTTGAGGAAGAGAATCAAGAAAAAAGGGGCCATGGAACTCTCAACCCAACCGATAATAACACAGGGCGGGAGAGCTGCGCAGCCTTAGAGGGGGACCGCAGGGCCCCAGGGCCAGCTCCTCAAGGCACGGGAGGGCGGGCTGCGGGGTGCAGGCACAGACTCACACACACACACCCAAAGAGACACACACATAGACAGAGACCCACACAGCATCCAGCCACACGGCAAGGCCTCCCTGGACACCCCAAGGGAAGAGGTTCCATCCCACCCGGCCCAGTTTATCACAGCAGCGGATTGTGGCCCTTCACGACCTAAAACCAAAGAACTCTGCACGGAGCTGGTGCCCCACACGTTGGAAAGGTTGGAAGACACCTACCAGGCCGGTGTTGACAACAGGGAGGCGGACGGCAGGGGTCTTCGTTCCCCTTCGTTCCCACAGCCTTCCCTTTCCTACATGCAAATCTTCATTTTGTCCACTCTGCAAGGCCCGTTCTTAAAATCTTTCTCCGACCCCTCCAGCTTGATGGGATCTTTCCCCCCAAATCCCCAATCCCCTCAAATATTTATTGTCCTAATTTTCCTCTGACTCTCAGTGCTTGCTGATCAGGCTCTGTCCCCCTCTATTATTGCTAATACTTTATGTACTACTGTAATCCTCCAACTAGAATATATGCCCCTCCCACATTATATCTGCCACATGCACACGTATAAACTCAGTCAGTCGTGTGTCTAAATCGATGACTTTCCCGGGCATTTGGACATCCAGGAGCTTCTAGAAGTTTCCAGACTGAAGAGGGGGCGGGCGGCCTTTGAGAATCAGGTCACTCACACCCAGCCTATTTCTGAAGCCTCTTCCCTCTCAGGGGGGCTTCAGGCCAAGAGTGACAGAAGCCCAGAGCAGTATAAGGATATCCGGGGCTCGGAAATTAGAATAGAGCACTTGCCTTGATTATGAGGGCGTGACTGACTCAGCCATTCGCCATCCTTCACGTATTACGATCTTATTAGTATTCAAACGTCCTGAGTGTGGCAGCAAAACTGGGAGACCACGTCACTTTTTAGTTTGATTCCCAGTAAAAGAAGGCACAGACAGAAAGGGAAGAGGGAGGACCGGCCATGAAGACCGTTCTCAGACCACCACACACGCCACACTCTACGACAGTGGTCCAAACCGTGGTTGTCATCTTGGCCTGGATCCTCGCACTTGTATATATATAAGTTATATATATTTTTTTAGAAGGGTTGCTGCTGTGTGTGTTCTGCACACAGGAAGCCGGCTCGGTGCTGCCACAATTCTGCTGCCTTGGTAACAGCTCCCAGTGTAGGGGCACAAGTCTTGCCCAGCTAAATTCCTTGTTTAACTATCTCCATTAAAGCAGATACACGTTTAGGGTTCTTGCAAATAGCCTCGGGAGGCAAACTTGTGTTTCCTCTTAGCTCTGCAAAATTTTCAGTGGAAAGGATCAGAAATTCAATTAAATACAGGTAATTCAATTCAGACAGAGAGAATCAGGCTGATGGCACATCAGGACACTACCTTTATTATAGACAAAGCCTCTCCTGGAGAATGTGGCTTCTGTCTGTGGGAGAGTGGGCTTCCTTACGCCTGACCCCCAACAGGGCAGCTGGCCCACCGGGTCCACGCCCTGGGCAGACGCTGGTAAACTTGGGGCACAAGGAAGCGTGTGGAATGTGTTCTCCCACCAAGGAGCCGGGGCGTCGAGGGGAGGAGGAGAGGACTGGGCTGTGCCTTCCCACGCCCCCCATCAGGACACAAGGGCTGTTGAAGCTTGGACGAAGGTACCGTCCTGCACGTGGAGACTGAGAACGTGGGATGTGCAGGCTTGCTAAGTGAGACCAGAGTTTCACCTACCGGCATACAGCTTCCCTTCTGTGTCCCACCAGCCCCTTTTGCTTTGGGGTAAAAGATGCACGGAGGGTCAGGTTCTAAGACACCAAATGACCAAGACCGCAGGGCTGCTCTGAACGAACAGTGGGTTGCTTTTAAGAGATACGCAGCTTGTACTCATATGCCTTCCCCCAAATCGTCTGCATCCTGCTCCCTGAAGAGAAAGACAGGATTTGAGTGGTGGTGAGCACCCCAGAAACGCCAGCATGGGATGGGTGACGATGGGCCCCGGGACTTAGTGAGAGACAGAGGGGCTGAGAGGGGAAGCCGCTGGACCAGAGGAGCTGGGTTCTGACGCTGGCTGCGTGTGTGCATGTGTGTGCGTGTGTACGTGTGAAGTCCCTTAACCTCTGGAGCCATTGCTTCTCAAACTTGAGGGCACTTGTCACCTGGAGAATTTGTTAAAAATGCCAAGTGCTGAGTTCTACCACAGAGATTCTGACAAAGATCAGGGACCCAATTTTTAACCAAGGGCTCCCCGTGTGAGTCTGACGCGGGTGACCCGTGGACCAGCGTTGCAGAAGCTGCATTTGGCCTCGCGTGGGGTAGCTCAGGGTGACGCCTTCCTGTGCCCCTGCCAGGGCCTCAGTGGGGATGGAGAGACACCACTGACGTAAGCCCATGTAGTCGATTTAAAGTCCTGTACAACTGCAGCATCATGCTGTGAATAAAGCCTCTGTTATTCCCCAGAAAACCTTTTGTGGCCCCCACTAACATGGTCTAGATTCTTCCCGAGGCATACAGAGTGTGTGGCCACCGAGTCTTTTGTGATTTCTAAGTCGCACTCTGTATTCTCATGTCCGTTACCTTCTTGATGTGTTTTTCTCCCTCTCTTTTCCCCAAAGTCAGACGCTGCCTTTGCATGTTGGGTCTCATGTGCTATTTGTCAGCCACATCTCGATTCACTCGCGTTTCTCTTCAGCAGATTCTTTTTGAGCTCCCGCTCTGTCAGCCTCCTGGAGAAACCCGTCACTCAGAGACGGAGCGGGCAGTAGAGAGGTTTGCAATGGATTCGGGCCACCCCAGCCCTACGGAGTCCCCACTGGGACTTCTCCCCCCGGGCCAGAGGACTTGTCCTACCTCGGTCGGTGGTGCTTTTGCTCCTGGCCCCCAGGGCCTCTGCACTCACCGCCCTTGAACTGTCTCTGGCCCTGGGTTGAGCTGACACGGTCCAGGGCCAGCCTCTCAACACGGGGCATGGGGTCACACCTTCAGTCTTTGCCGGTCCCCAGAGGAACGGGCTGGCAGGCAGAACACACCGGACCTCAATTCTGCGCTCCCCAAACTCCTCAACGGAAGACACACACGTCGTCCGTGTTTGATAGAATTCTCGTCTCTCCCTCTTGTTCTGCCGTGTATCTACTATATTGCCTCCTCCCACGTGTCAGCCAGCTAACAGACTGAAATAAATGTTTGCCGAATGGACAAATCGGTGAATAAATGAACGGAACTGACAGGAGAGAGCCACCGACGTGGTATCTAATCCCCGAGCTGTGTGGGGTCAGGGTGGGGATAGAGGCCACCATAAAAGTCCCCCGAGAGTGGCCTCGATCCTAGTGCAAAAGTAAACGCCACCGGGGGCTAATTACATCTGAGCCTTGGAGACTGTGTAATATTACCACGCTTTAAGTTATTGTCATTTTCCCATTTTAAAAATACATATTCACAGATTCCTTTTTCTGTTAATAACACCCTTTTCTGTTACTTTGTGGCTGGGATGTATCCAAGCCAACTTAACAGAGAAACCTGGCAGTTCCATTTTCCTGCGTTGGGGGGACGTTTGAGCCAAAAGAATTGTGACATCCTCATAAATACATAAGATATCTGTGGCTCGGGCGTCTTGGAACAGAAGTGTGGTGTGGGAGGTGGCCAAATTGCTCATGCAAGGTGGAAAGGCACTCACATCCTCCTCACGTTTGTCGAGGATTGACTCTGCACGGGGGATCTAACAGAGCGAGGGTGGTAGGAGTTCCAGCGAACAAGACGTCCTCGCCTTCATGAGATCATTGTCCCGAAAGAAAGGCAGACGGATCCACAGGCACATAGAATACCCTGTAACACCAGGTTCTGTTTTGTTGTGTTTAATCGGGGGGAAAAAAACGATTCTCCTCCCAGTGTCGTGAGACTCGAGGAAGATTTTGAAAACTCTATTCATACTCGACACCTACTAGAACACTCCCACGGGAGGAGGTTCGTTCCTGAGTCACAGAAAACACGAAGAGGCAGATGGAACTAATAACAAAAGCTGGAAGATTCTATGGGTGCAGGGTCCGTCTTCCACAGCTGCCATGCAAGACGGCTGTGACGTGGGAAGGCAGGGTATCTTCATATGGGCCAGACCTCGGGGCTAAAGGCGACTTCAAGTTTAAAAAGCAAGATTTGATACAACGTTGGTTTGGAAGACGATGTTGAAGCAACATAGTGTTTAGCTCCGTCACTTCTCAAAGTGTTGCCTGGGGCGCCTGGGGGCTCAGTCGGTTAAGCGTCCAACTCTTGATTTCAGCTCAGGTCATGATCTCACGGTCATGGGACGGAGCCCTGAGTTGGGCTCTGTGCCGATAGTGCAGAGCCTGCTTGGGATTCTCTTTCTCTCTCTGCTCCTCTCTCTCTCTCTCTCTCTCTCTCTCTCTCTCTCAAAAATAAATAAACTAAAAAAAAAAGGACGTGCAGAATCTCAGGACCTATTCTACATGCACAGAATAAGAATATGCATTTTTTTAATGTTCATTTGTTTTTGAGAGAAAGAGAGAGAGAGAGACAGAGCACGAATTGAGGAGGGGCAGAGAGAGAGGGAGACACAGAATCCGAAGCAGGCTCTAGGCCCCGAGCTGTCAGCACAGAGCCCGAGGCGGGGCTCGAACCCACAAACTGCGAGATCCTGACCCGAGAAGTCGGAAGCTTAACCCACTGAGCCACCCAGGCGCCCCAGAATGTACATTTGTAGCAACATCTCCAGGCGATTCACGTGCTCGCAACAGCTTCCGCAGTGCTGGTCTAGATCCGAAAAGATAGAGCCCAAGATAGATTTGGAAAGTCTAGGTCTGGAAAGAAGCCATAATCTAGGACACAGCTGGAAAGAAGATAGAGGGTAGAGACAAGGGCTGGAGGAGACAGAACATGTAAAGATTGCTATAAAGGACAGTCTGGAGGGTGAAGCCATCTCTTGTCTAGGAAACCTCTTCACTGCATTTTCTGAGACCTGACAGTCTGAAATCATCTGCCTAAACTGTAATAATAGCTAACACTTATATAGTACCAGACACACTTCCAGGCAGTTTACGTGCAGCAACTAACTTCATCCCCACAACCCACAGAGTGGTGACTAATATTCTCCCATTGCACAGGTGAGAAAACTGAGGCATTGAGAGGCAGTGCCTCTCCCAAGCCCATACATCTAGCAAGCCCCAGAAATAGGCTTTATTATTTTTTTAAGTTTATTTCTTTACTTTGAGAGAGAGAGAGAGGGAGGGAGAGGGAGGGAGAGGGAGAGAGAGTTTGTGCTTGAATGTATGCGCAAGCAGGGGAGAGCAGAGAGATGGGGCTGGGGTGGAGAGAGAGAGAGAGAGAGAGAGAGAGAGAGAGAGAGAGAGAATCCCAAGCAGGCTCTGCACTGCCTTCACGGAGACCGAGGCGGGGTTGAACTCACCAACTGCAAGATCATGACCTGGGCCGAAATCAGGAGTGGGAGGCTTATCCACTGAGCCGCCCGGGAGCCCCAGAACCAGGCTGTAAACCCAGGCGGTGCCACCCCTGCCTCTGTAGCTTTTTATGGCCTTGCTCTTATGCCTCATAGGATCTTAAGCTGCTTCTATCAGCTTCTTGTTCTTACTGTTTCCCTTGGAGGGTTTTGTCTGTTTGTTTAAGATAACCATCCTGGGGTGCCTGGGTGGCTCAGTCGGCTCAGGACCAACCCTCGAGATGACTCAGGTCATGATCTCACCTTTGTGAGATCCAGCTCAGCCTCGGGCTCTGTGTGACAGTGTAGAGCCTGCTAGGGACTCTCCCTTTCTCTCTGCCCCTCCCCTTCATGCATGTACTCTCTCTCTCTCTCTCTAAATAAATACATAAACTTTTTGAAAAAGAAAAAAAGGAAGCGCCTGGGTGGCTAAGTCAGTTAAGTGTCTGACTTCGGTTCAGATCACGATCCGAGGGTTTGTGAGTTCGAGCCCCAGGTCGGGCTCTGTGCTGACAGCTTGGAGCCTGAAGCCTGCTTCAGATTCTGTGTCTCCCTCTCTCTCTCTCTGCTCCTCCCCCATTCACACTCTGTCTCTCAAAAATAAATACATGTAAAAAAATAAAAATAAATTTTTAAAGCTCACTACCTAGAGATAAACTTTGCTAACATTCATTAATGGTTTTTTTTTTTGGGGGGGGGGAGAGGGGTTGCCTGGGTGGCTCAGTCGGTTAAGCATCCAACTTCGGCTCAGGTTATGATCTCGCGGTTCGTGGGTTCGAGCCCCGCGTCAGGTTCTGTGCTGACAGCTCGGAGCCTGGAGCCTGGAGCCTGCTTCAGACTCTGTGTCTCCCTCTCTCTCTGCCCCCCCCCCACTTGTGCTCTGTCTCTGTCTCTCTCAAAAATAAATAAAATGTAAAAAAAAAAAAAAAAAAAAAGAAAGAAAAGAAAAGAAAAAAAGGATCACATCCTAACTCTGCTGTTCCAAGGAGGAATAAGGGGAAGACGCTGGTGCGTCCTGGGCCATTTCATCCTCCGGCTCCGTGCCCTCCCACCTGTCACTGTCATGTACAAATTGGCAGGCTCCAGGCTGAATTCAGTGTGTTTTGCTTCACCATAAGTGTTTTAAAACTCAGACATTTTCATACAAAAATCTGCATATTCACACTGCTCACTCCAGATGGCCGCGGTACCCACGGCTCCCTGGCCTGCTTCATTTGTACACACTCAGTCTCCCCTTTTGTCCCCGCCTCCAAATGTGAGCGCCGTGAGAATGTGTGTCTCCATCAGGCATCTGGGTTGTTCCTTGAGCCTAGTGCCACGCATCGGGATGGAGGAGCTGTCGTCGATGCTTCTCGGCCTGGGCACCCTGGGCAGGAGCCAAATGGAGAGGAGAGGGGAGCAGGGCGCCAGAGGAATGGCCGAGGAGGGGAGAGCAGAGGAATCAACGCGGGGAATCCTAGACTTCGCAGGGGAGGCTTTTGCGAAATGACTGTAAATCAGGGTGATTCAAACACAGATCCTTACTTAGGAGCAAGCTGTTGGGAAAGCCCTGTCGTCTTTGAGTCAAAGCCCATGCGGTCGTCTGTGGAAACGTGCCATGTTCTATCAAGGAGCTGATTTCTTAATAAGTGAATTCATTTTCTCCCGTAACATGCTCCCCTTCATTCACCATCTGTCCCTTCGAACGTGCGTTGGTGGATCCCTTCCAAGAGGTTCGCAGGTTTAGAAGTGGGATGAATGCGCGAGAAAGCGCTTCACTGCCAGGAGGGCTGTTCTGTTCCCCACCCTCACCAGTGTGCCAGCAAACGTGTCCTCACCTGTCCTGTGCTGCTCAGAAGCATGAGTATTCATGACACGTGGGTGCAATACCACAGTCGACGTTTTAAGGGAATGTGGTCGTGCTCTGTCTGCGTCACCAGGGAAGCTGATTGCACTGTGGCTCGCCGTTGGCCGGACCAAAGCCTCCGTATTTCTCACCTGTCAGTTGGGTTCTGGAATACAGTTGCAATAAGACAAGATTTACCAAGATTGGTGACTCAGTTCACTGAGTTTTTGCCTAAGTTCAAAAAACAAATCCCTGCGTTAACACAAGTGATTATTTCGGTCCGCTGGAGGGAATTCTGTAAGTACATTAAATATGCCTACACCTTGCTTTTTCTACTGGGAAAATATCCAAAGGGAAAAAGTCAGAGTCAGGGTATCATTTCTGGAAGGAAGAAAACCGAACCTCCTGTATTTGGACACTTAGACTTTAACTGGGCCTTAAACTTGAAATCCTATCATTTCTCTTGGTCTCAGATTCTCCTTCTCTCTCTGCCTTTTGCAATTCCCTCTCTCTCTCAAGCATATCTTTGAACTGTGTATTTGGTACCATTTATGCCACTTAGTTGTATCCTTTAAAAAAAATTTTTTTTTAATGTTTACTCATTTTTGAGAGAGAGAAACAGAGCCCAAGTGGGGGAGGGGCAGAGAGAGGAGGAGACGCAGAATCCGAAGCAGGGTTCAGGCTCCAAGCTGCCGGCACAGAGCCCGACACGGGGCTCGAACCCACGAACCGTGAGATCATGACCTGAGCTGAAGTCGGACGCTTAACCGACTGAGCCCCCCAGGCGCCCCAAATCTTCATCTTCATACGCCCACTTGCACAGCACCTCCAGAGTATCTAAAAAGCTTTCGGACAGATGCTTAATCTCATGTGATCGTCTCAGAACCCTGTGAACCAGGAGCTACTATTTCCATTTCATGGGGAACCTGAGATACAGCAAGAGAAAGAAACTTATATGGGACAAATGGCCAGTGGCAGAGCTGAGATTTAAAACTGAGCCCTCTTGGGGCACCTGGGTGACTCAGTTGGTTAAGCATCCGACTTCATCTGACTTCAGCTCAGGTCATGATCTCACAGTTCATGGGTTCGAGCCCCGTGTCAGGCTTTGTGCTGACAGCTCAGAGCCTGGAGCCGGCTTCGGATTCTGTGTCTCCCTCTCTGTCTGCCCCTCCCCCACTTGCACTCTGTCTCTCAAAAATGAATACATGTTAAAAAAATTAAAAAAAAAAAAGCATCCAACTTCAACTCAGGTCGTGATCTCACGGTTTGGAGTTCAAGCCCCATATTGGGCTCTGTACTGACAACTTGGAGCCTGCTTGGGATTCCATCTCTCTCTCCCTCTCTCTCTGCCCCTTCCCCACTCTCACACACTCTCTCTTTCTCTCCAAATAAGCTTTAAAAAATAAAATAAAAAATAAAACTAAAAATGAGATTTCCTGTGTGCTTCCTTGCATGTTAGAGTGTTTCAATGGATATAAGGACTTACCGATATATAAATATCAAGAGCTCTACACGCAGACTTCCTGGAGGTGAATCCTGGCCCTGCCATTTACCATCCAGGGAGCTTTGGACCCGTTACACAGCCTCTTTGTGCCTCCCTCTTCATCTGTAAAATGGAAGTAATAATGTCTACATCATAGAATCACCATGAGGATAAAATAAGCTAACACACGGAAAGCACGTATGAAAGCGTGGACAGGACCCCGCACTTCCCTGTCACCAACCTAACACTGCTGGTGAAGGTTCAGCATGAAAGGCAGTATCCGCACCAGAATCGTATGATCGGGTGTCCATAGCTAAATGACCAGGAAGGAAGAAAACTCAGCAGGTTTTCTGGATATCAGTTTTCCTTAGCTCTCGTCAAAATGCCGTCCAGGCTAGAATTAGCAGAGGCCTGGGATTCAAATGTTTTAAAAGCTGGTGAGGGTGTCCTGTGAACTGCTCGTTTAAACAGCACATATAGTAGATGGAAAGAGGGTCCATTACTGCAGGCTCTTATCTCTTGCAAGGTTAAGAAGCTGTCTCTTCTAGAATCATCATTAGTCAGTGAAATAAAGGGTGACAATAGCTTACATTTCCACTTCAATCTTCTCGCACAAAAAAAAAAAAAAAAACCCACAAAAAACCAGTTTAATCTGATAAGGCAAAATGCTAACATCTTTCAAAGCTCCCATTACACAATTCAAAGAGAGTTTAGGAGTTTTCTTTATTTCTCTTAAATTATTCATAACATAAATCTTTGAAATATTTAAACTCCTTTCTCCAGTAGTCAAAGGAGAATGCTGATGGAAAGCTCTCTGTGCGTGCCCAAAAGGGACAGATCGATGCTTCCGGATGGGGGAGGGGGCAGGGGGAGTGGCACCGCAGCCTGGAGCGGGAATGGCCTCCCCATAGAACCTTCAAAGGCTTTCATTCTGCACGCTCTTGCTTTCTGGGACTGGGAATGTCTTCCTTTTGAGATCCAGGTTTTACCAAATGGGATTTACTTTTTCTAACGTTGTTCTCAAGGAAGAGCCTTTAACAAAACACAAGCAAAACATGCGAAGAAGTGGGACCGTCCTCCTACAGCAAATGAAAAGTCGCTCATTAGCAAAACACCGGGGTGCTACCATCCAGACGCCAGTGCAGCTGGCACCAATTCTGAGAGGAGAATGATTCATTACCATGGTTACTGATGCCCGAAATATTACCTTCTGCAATCAGCACACACAAAGATCCTTTAAAGAGAGCGTAAAAATTAGAGCACTGTAAACAATTAGTGAAAATTGCCAGCGGGCACGGAGGCTGAACTTACACAATGCTGCTTTCAGGGCCGAAAACCAGAGGGGACCACTGTGGCACCAGCAAATCTTGCTCAAGGCAAAAAAAGACACTCCTGTTCAGGGAGCCAGCTGCAGGCCTCGCCCACAAACATTTCTGTACAAATCTGTTATCAGTCACCAGGACGGGTTAGGAACAGACCTATCTAGTTGGTAATATTTGTACGATCAGATTCTAGTTCATTAGACACATAATTTCATTTAAAAAAAATTTTTTTTAACGTTTATTCACTTTTGAGAGACAGAGCACGAGCAGGGGAGGGGCAGAGAGAGAGGGAGACACAGAATCCGAAGCAGGCTCCCGGCTCTGAGCTGTCAGCCCAGAGCCCGACGTCGGGCTCGAACCCACAAACCACGAGATCATGACCTGAGTGGAAGTCGGAGGCTCAGCCGACTGAGCCACTCAGGCACCCCTAAACGCATAGCTTTTTAAAGCTTTTTTTAAAAAAAATTAATAAACCTTATTTAAAAATTTTTTTTCATTTTTTTAATGTTTATTTTTGAGAGAGAGTCAATTTTTGAGAGACAGCGCCCCAATAAACCTCATTTTTAATGCCAGTTTTAAGTTCCCAACAAAATTGACCAGAAAGCACAGAGATTTCCTCCCCCCACATTTGTACAACCATCAACATCCCCTGCCAGAGCGCTACATGTGTTGTGATTGATGCACTTGTAAAAACTGATGAACTTACACTCACACATCATCATCACCCAAAGTCCATGGTTCACATTAGTGCTCACTCTCGGTGTTGCACATTCTACGGTTTGGGGCAAATGTATAATGACACGTATGCACCATGATAGCACCCTGTGAGTATTTTCACTTCCCTAAAATCATCTGTGCTCTGCCTGTCCATCCCTCCCCACCCCCACTCTCCCACCCCTGGCAATCACTGATCTTTTCACTATCTCCACAGTTTTGTCTCTTTCAGCATCTCATACAGTGGGAATCATACAGCATGTAGCCTTTCCGGATCGGCTTCTTTCACTTGGTGATATGCATTTAAGTTTCCTCCGTGTCTTTTCATGGCTCGATAGTCCATTCACCTACTGAAGGACGTTTTGGTGGCTTCCAAGTTTTGGCAACTCTGCATAAGGCTGCCATAAACAACCGTGTGCAAGGTTTTTGTGTGGACAGGAGTTTTTGACTCCTTTAGGTAAAAACCAAGGAGTGTGACTACTGGATCATATGGTAAGAGTATGTTTAGTTTAGTAAGAAACTTCCAAAGTGGCTGCACCATCTGTACTCCCATCAGCAATGAGTGAGAGGCCCCCAAGGTCGGTGTTTGCAAAGCATCTTGGAAAATGCTCTGTGTCCTAACACTAATATTACAGTCCAGTGCTGTTGCTTCTTAGTAATAAGATAGGGATGCAAAAGTGGGAGGAAAGGAAGCGTGGTTGTTAAATGGCAGAAGTTTGCCTTTCAAACTGCAGTGGACTCTCTTCCAAGTCTTTAAATAGGAAACTAGATTAACTTCCATAAAAAAAGCTTTCACTGAGTGGATGAGTCATTCCCGTACATATCTTATTCTATTTAAAGAATGTCAACACCTTGAGGCAATCTGTGCTTTCCCAAAATCTGGTCCAAACTCAGCAAATCCCAAAGCCCCACCCTGCTCTGCTGAAAATGGCGGCAGTAAAAACTCGGTCATTCAAATCTCTGATTTACTGAAATGTACCTTCCACCGCGTAATTTCTTCACAAAGAGGTGGCTAAATCAATTGGTAGTATAAACAAGATAATAACCTATAAGGAGCAGGCACTTTTGCATTTTGCAATGTAATTTGCAAAGTCAGTTAAAACGTCGATGTTTGGGGCACCTGGATGGTTCAGTCGGTTGGGCGTCTGACTTCAGCTCAGGTCATTATCCCGCAATCCATGAGTTCGAGCCCCTGTCGGGCTCTGTGCTGACAGCTCAGAGCCGGGAGCCTGCTTCTGATTCTGTGTCTTCCTCTCTCTCTGTCCCTCCCCCCTCTTGTGCTCTCTCTCTCTCTCTCTCTCTCTCGAAGTAAACATTAAAAAAATTAAAATAAAAAACATTGATGTTTATCATCTATTCTTTAAAGAACAGTGATTCATCAGTGCTTTATTAGCCACTAGTATGGTCTCAAGTGGATGAGATTTGATAAATACATGCATATATGCATTCTGTATATACATATACAGAAATACAGATAGAGATATAATGTGATCGCCACATGAGCAAGGTTTTTTTTGTTTTTTGCTTTTTTTTTTTTTTTTTGGTTTATATTGTCCATTGTTCTATCCCATATTGTCCATTGTTTTATCCCAAGCACCTGGAAAAGTTGTAGCACATAGAAGACCATATACAAATGTTTATACATATTTGTATATGGTCTTCTATTATCTACATTGCCTTCAAATACACACGCACGTTGGCACACATGAATGAATGAATGTGAAGGCTCTCTCTCCTCTTTTGATTTCAAAGAGTTGTTGACAGATCTTTGTGAGTTTTCTTTTTCTGAGTGCATGAGCTCTGTAAGGCTCCATGAAGGCTGGAACAGGGTCTCATAGTTCTGTGTATTTTTAGTCTCATCAGATTCTTGCTCTCAGCTTCGCCAATCTCTTTCTGGTCCACTGGGTCCTGGCCTGGCCCTGTGGGCTCCTTCTGCTTCGCCCCGGATCTTGTGTCTCCAAACCCAGTTGGAAAGGGCCCTGGCTTCTTCTTTGCTTCTCTTCGATGTGCTTCTTTTAACCTCCAAAGAGTAACTAAAGGTGATATAACTAGCTTTTCCACAGTGCCAGTGGTTGATGTGCAATTATATGCAACTAACAGCTGACAGGGAACAAGGTCAGCTGTTAGGAAATATCCGTTGTACGCCAAGGCATGGTCAACGAAAGCAAACTGGCCAAAAGGCTGGGAACTGGCGAAATCGATGGGCTTATCCTTATGTAGCTCCCCAAACCGATTTCACCTGAGGGGACTGATCTAGCCGTCCCTACCCCTGATTTTTTTCTCTTTAGAAGAATTACGTAGGTTCCTGAGATTCACGGGGCCTGAGTGCAGTCGTGTGTCTGCCGGGACTTCAGGGCAGAGGCGTTAAGGACAGGTGTAAGAATTACAACAAGAAACTTCACCGATACAGGCTGATGGGGGCCTGCCCCGTTTCCCACAAAGTGAGGCTGGGGCTTGGCAGGTGTGGAGCTCCTGTAGGGACCCTCGTGTCGGTGCCTCAGTATCCAGGACACCTCTGCCTAGGGAAGAAATCGAAGAACAAAGGAAATTTCCAGTCCTACTCTTCTTCCTCAGCATGATGGCGTAGACAAGGGCGCCGGCTTGCAGCCCATCCCAGATGGATTAACATCTCTGCTCGCTACTTACCACTGCATCATTTCAGGAAAGCTGCGTAACTTCTCTGAGCTTGAGTTTCTGTAACTGTCAAATGACAAAAGTAATCGCCTGCCTCATAAGGTTGTGACAAGGATCGGCTGCCAGTGAGTATAGTGCGTGGGGTCCACCGGAAGCCCCTGGCGATTCTGTCTCAACTATTCTTCTGATGTGTCCTAACATGCTCTCCTATAAGATGTTACCGTGGTAACAGCGATGGACGGACTGGCCCCGCGTGGGCTGCCTCCCTTCACTCCTCTTACCCACCCTGAGCTGTCTAGACCTTAGCACTCTGACCCGTCTCCCGTGGCTGACCTGACTCCACGATGCAATAATGTGAAACATACATATTTCATTAGAGATTTTATGAGGATTCAGTGCAGACGTCTCAGCACCCAACGCACAGCAGAAACAGTAGAATCTCCCCATTAAACACCCCAGTTCTTTCTTCGAAAGCTTCCCTGCACTGTAACCAACCTCACCTTTTCTCTTGAAACACAGACTCTAAAGACTTTGCCTGATGCCGGCAGCGAGCCAACCCCACCCTCGGCTTTATGCCCCACATCTCCCAACACGGGGCTACAGTCGGCAAATCCCCGCCTGGCCCAACGGCTGGTGTGGTTCCGAAGCCCCACAACTGTGGCCTAGTCACGTCTCTCTGTCCTCGTCTCTCCTGTCCTCCGGGAAGGAAGAAACACAAGGCAAACCTAGTGTGAGAAATGACATTCATTCGCAGTGTTTCTGGGGCTGCTCAAGTTTGCATGGCCAAGGGGTTCAGGGCTGCCCATGCCGGCCCCTGATCCTAAAGCCTTAACTTTCCACTCTCTATGTTTCCCTTGGGCTTCGAGCAGACAACTGGCTTTTCTGTCCCATCCTGCACTGGTGCATTTTAAGGAGAATATTGGAGATGTCCAAATCGACTCCCTCCATCAGTCATGACGTGAAGTGAACCAGAGTTCGAGGCCCTTGACTTCCTAAGAGTAATTGAACAAAAGGGATGCTTTCTCGGCAGACCAGACCCTCTCTCCCTTTCAGCCTCCTCCCTGGCTTACCTCTCCGGCCACACCCTGCGGGACTGGATCACACCTGATACCCTTCTGTGTGGTGGTAGGAGGTACGTTGTAAGCTTTACCACCCTTACTGCTCAGAGTTTGAATCTTGCGTTCCCCGACTTGCCACTGGGCACGTTAACTTAACCTCTGTGAGTCTCAGTCTCCCTACCTGTAGAACATGGATAGTATTACCTTCCTCAGAGGTTTATGGGTAAGATCCAATGCCTGGAACAGCACACATGCCCCACAGAGTGGCTATTGGTTCCTGATCTGGGCAGAGCTGGATTTGGGGATCCTGCGCCCATCCGACTGGCTTCACGACGAGGGTCAGGTGGAGAGGTCGGCATGCCTTCCCCAGAGGCTGGCTCCGCCAGCACTGAGGCACATTCCTTTCTGCCTGGCTGGACATGGCATTTCATCCTTCACACCCTTTGCTTTCCTCAGATAAGGAAAAACGGGCCAGTGGTTCTCAACTGGGGCAACCATATTAAGTCCCGCACCCCTCACCCTCTGGAGGCGTTTTTGGCTGTCTCAGCTGGGAGGGGGTGGGGTTACCCCCTGCACCTGGTGGCGGGTGAGACCAGAGATGATGCTAAATATCACACAACGAACAACAGGACAGCCCCCACAACAAAGAATTAGCCAACCCAAAATGTTGATCGCGCCAAGGTGGAAAACCCTGAAACAGACCCCGTGTCCAGAATGTATGTGCTCACAGATAAAATGCCATCCTTTATGAAGTGGGGGGGGGGGGGGGGAAAGCTGTTGGAGGCAACTACGTACAAAGTATGCTCGTGGACAAATTCTCTGAAAAGAAAAACAAGAATTACCACCGGGAGGGGATGACATCAGATGATCTCAGATGGTTCTCTTGCGTTTTAAATCTTCCTATCGTGTGGTTTGGGCCATAAGGAAAGGAAAGAAAAACGAATCGCCCCAGAGGGTGGCACAGGATGCGGCTACTAATTTAAACAAGATAACCAGCCCTTGGAAATTCACTGACCCTCAAACTCTCTCCATTCACCCAGTGGGCCAATTTGTCCCCACCCAACTCACTTTGCAAATGCACGAGATAGAATCACACCAAGAGAAATCAACATTTAGAGGGGCAAGAAAATCCATCCATGCGAAAATAATTTCAGTAGGGTTTTTAATATTCATTTAAGTTTTACTTCATTGTTCACTAAACCAGAAAATGACAGCCATCGCCGTGACTGGTTAGGTCACTTGGGCCAAAAAAATTTCTGGTTGCCTGGCTTTTCCTTTTCAAATTTTTCTTTTTTCCTTTTTTCTTCCCAGAAACTGTTCTTAACTGCCAAGTCATTAAAAACTGCCGAACCAATCTGTGCATAAAACACAACCGAAGCAGAACAGGTCAGAGGGAAAAAAAGGATGCACTGAAAACACCTTCTACATCCTACGACGGATGGTTTCCATAATAACAAAAGAAAAAAGAAAATAGGACATTTATAATGAAATGAAGTGGCTGAACATCAGAAGACATTCTTAAACTGAGGTGGAAAAAGACTCCAACACATAAGACAAAAGGCCAATCAGGGCAAGACGTATAAAAGTCCTATTCACTGAAGGCCAAAGAACGGCTTAGCTCCCAACATACTATTAAAGAACCACTCACACCCCACACTCCTCCTTAGCTGAGCGTGGGAGACACAATAACTGCTCTTAGTCACTGTCAGCACAGGGGGGGTAATTTGCATGTGATTTCCATACAATCTTTTTGCAGGCAGATTATGGCATTCACAAGTCTGAACTTTTCATTTTATTTTTTTTTCAAAGAGAAGGATCCATTGACCAGCAGTATGGACAGCTGTTGTTATTTCTGCCCCTAACCGCTGGATGTTTGCAAGCTCCCAAATGGTCCTTTTGATTTATGTTTTAACACTCTGATCAATGCAAGGAAATGTGAAAACCTAACCTTTAATCTTTGAGATGGTTGAGATGGAATGAGCTTAGCTCTCCACGAGAAAATGCCAAAGTTATGAAATTATAAACTACATTATTTATGGAAGAGGAGTATGTCTTGACAAAAATTAGCTTTAAGGCAGAATTCTGTAATGGGTACAGATTATTTGATCTGCCCATTCTATCCTGTCTAGTCTTGCTGTCTTGCTGTCATAATCTGTTTATTTATTCATTGATTCATTTATGCCACACTCCACAAATGCTTCCAGGAAGTGCGCGCGCGCGCGCACACACACACACACACACACACACACACACACAATACTTGAGGTGATAAAGCTGAGGAAAAAGAATGAAGCCAGGGAGAGATTAGAATATAGAATATACACCATGAAGTGTTGTGAGTTCCTATGGTGGGTAACAAATTTGGTGCCAGGCTTCTTAGTAGCCAAAGCAAAAAGCACATTCCCATTATTACAAGGTTCACAGAAAAAAGAATGGTTCAGTTGTTCAGTGTTTCTCAACTATGAAACCTGAGAGAAAATTCTCTATTGTGCCTTGTGATGGCAGTTTCTTGAGGGATTTGTTAAGTAATCTAACAGTCGTGTTTTCGGTTTCATTACTTTCTGCACTTACCTGTATTGTTTTCAAATAGGTAATAGAACACAATTTTGAAAAATCACTGCCTGGGGCGCCTGGGTGGCTCAGTCGGTTAAGCCTCTGACTTCAGCTCAGGTCACGATCTCACGGTCCGTGAGTTCGAGCCCCACGTCGGGCTCTGTGCTGATGGCTCAGAGCCTGGAGCCTGCTTCCAATTCTGTGTCTCCCTCTCTCTCTGCCCCTCCCCCATTCATGCTCTGTCTCTCTCTGTCTCAAAAAATAAATAAACATTAAAAAAAAAAAAGAAAAAGAAAAATCACTGCCCTAGAGCAACTCACATATGCGCACAAGGAAGCACGCGTGGGGGCACTGGTCAGAGCACTGCTGGACAGAAACAAAATAAATGTTCATCATTAAAAGAATGGATAAAGTTCGGGGCACCTAGGTGGCTCAGTTGGTTGAGCGTCCAACTGTGGCCCAGGTCATGATCTCATGGTTCAAACCCCACATCGCACTCTGTGCTGGGCTCTGTGCTGACAGCTCGGAGCCTGGAGCCTGCTTTGGATTCTGTGTCTCCCTCTCTCTGCCTTTCCCCTCTTGCACTATGTCTGTCTCTCTCTCTCAATAATAAACATTTAAAAAAATTTTTTTAAGTTATTTCTGTGGGGCACCTGGGTGGCTCAGTCAGTTAAACGTCTGACTTTGGCTCAGGTCATGATCTCACAGTTTATGACTTAGAGCCCTGAGTTGGGCTCCCTGCTGTCAGCATAGAGCCCGCTTCAGATCCTCTGTCTCCCTTTGTCACTGCTCGTCTCCCCTCTTGCTCTGTGTCTTTCTCTCTCTCTCAAAAATAAACATTTTTTAAAGAGTTATTTTTGGGGCACCTAGGTAGCTCAGTTGGTTAAGCATCTGACTTTGGCTCAGATCATGATCTCACAGTTCCTGGCTTCCATCCCCGTTGGGCTCTGTGCTGACAGCTCAGAGCCTGGAGCCTGTTTCAGATTCTGTGTCTCCCTCTCTCTCTCTGCCCCTCCCCTGCTTGTGCTCTCTTACTCTCTCTCAAACGTAAACATTAAAAAGAAATTTTTTTAAAAGAATGGATAAATTTTGATATAGCTATACATGGGAATACAGTATAACAGTTGAAATAAATAGATGAATTAGATCGACATTACTAACATGGATAAATATCAAAAACATTGAATTTAAAAAGCAAGTTAGAAGGTGCTATGTATAGTGTGATTTAATTAATACAGGAGTTTAAATCTCCTTGAATAATACTATATGGTGTCTACAGAAACCTATAATTAACGAAAACACATAAACAGGGATAACAATGATGCAGAACAAGTTCAGGATAGTGATTCCTTCCGGGACGGTCCTGACACTTTGAACTCTACACGGGCATGCAGGGTAGCTGGGAGCTTCCACTCTATCTGTAAGACTTTTCATTTTTTTGGTAGATAGAAATAATTTTATTTTGTATTGAGGCACAGCAGGCAGACAATCCGTATTACTTCCTCGAGGGTGCGATATATTAGTTATTGACATTATAAAATTAAGGACAGAAAGCCTTGGATGCAGGGGATATTAAATATGTGTGTCTAATTTTGAATCTGTCTCTGACAGCACCCACGACCAGCTTTATAAATCTGAATGCATACGACACGAGACACATTTGGACAAAGTATTCATATGGGTCCACTCCAGACGCTAATTCACTCTACAGATAACTCACTCTTCACCTTGGTCATTGGCACTCCAGGGTCTGAGGCACGTGTGGATCTGAAAGACACTTCCGAAAGTACGTTTATTACACCGGCCTTGTAAAGATTTCTGTTTCTTCTATTCTCCTTTGGAGCGAGGAGACCTTTTCTCTTTACAAGCAAGAAGACCTTCAAGCTTGTCTTTTGTTGGAAGAGTCTGAGCATAACAAGCTTCTTCTATGGCGAATCCTGTTACTAAATCAATCTCCATCCCTTGATTCATTGCTAATTTTGCCATTTTTATTGCAACAGGTCCCTGAGGTAAAAACTTTCCTGCCAGGTCCAAGGCCTTGCGTGGGCTGGGCAGCATTCCTGTCCTGGTTCTGTTCTAGAACATGGCTGATCAAGCCCACTGCTTTGGCTTCTTGGCCATCGAGCACACGTGCAGAGAAGATGAAGTCTTTGATGAGGACCATCCCGATACCGCCTGGCTAACCCCCTGCCTCTATTTCATTCATCACTGCTCTCATTTTGGAGACAAAAGGACCAACTTCACTGGGATTCACTTGGACTCTCTTCTTAAGGTCAGCACCAGCACAGAATATTCCTGGGACTTCACTCCTGACTATTACCGTCCGCGCTTTTGAATCAGATTTGAAAGCATCCACAGCTTTTGAGAGCATTTTTATTAGCTTTTACTGAAGGGGTTTTTGGCCTAAGTTCTGTTTATTCCAAGCACCGCAGTTCCTCGGTTCTCCTCTTCCAGGTACCGAACAGGCTGCTGGTCCTCTGTCCTCACCTCAGAGCGGTACCCCTCCATGGGGCCGACCCCCTGGCTGATGGCAGGCACCCAGCCCCACCCTAGATGCCCGACCCACCCACGGGCCGTCAAGGAACCAGGAAGTGCCCCCCCCAAGCTGTGGGGCCAATGCAGGTGCCCAAGGTCCCAGGTGCCCCCGAGGCCTTGTCTTAGACTTTCTTTACACAAAGATATGAAACAGATATGGTAAACCAACGAACAGTCTAATTTTTCTCGCGGGCACTTGGGTGTCTATCATCCTCTTCTCTGAACTTCTCTGTGTATTGAAATCTTTAATATTTAAACATAAAAATTTTAAATCATGAAAGGAAAGTTTGGGGACAGAGCTTGAAGAATCTAGAATGCCATGCCTAGGGTTCTGAACTTTATTCTTTAGGCATTAAGAATGTTTGTGCAAACTTAATTAAAAAAAAAAAAAAGTGAGCAGAGGACAGACTGGTCAGAGCTGTGTTCTAGAAAGATTACTCTACCAGGCACATAAAACTTCACTCTCTTGTTCTTTCCATGATACGTACTTAAGTCCATCCGTATCCTCTGATGTCTTCCCTGCCTAGTCTCAAAGTTGTCCCGCCACCAGGCTCAGTGTTTCTTGTCTCAGCTGCAGATGTGTGGTGTGGAAGATGTTGGTTATTGTAAGGAGTGAATGGGAAAAATTGAGACCAAGGGCGGGGATGAGTTCGGGAATCAAGAAACATCGCTCCTATTAAGAACACCCTAAGGGGAGCGACATAAAATTAAAACTCAAAGCAGATTCTGTGCAAATCACATGCCAATTCCCTGGTGGCCCAGCGTTTTCAAGTCCTGGCTTAGCTACATGTGATTAAGGGGAGCACATCAAATCCAAAAAGGCACACATGTCACAGACCCTCACTCGTTCCTCATTGGGGATCATTCCAAAGTATGTCATTACATTTTTCCCAGGAGTAAATTTGCCTGCGCAGGAGGCTGTGGGCCACATCAGCTGCTCGACCGGGGACTGCCTATGTCAGAAACGAGTGCCTTCAAGGGTAAGTCGGGGGAATTTCCCACTCTGCGACCTGGCTATAACTCTGCTGTGGGTGTATCCCTTCCTTCCTTCTCCTTCCTTCCTTCCTTCTCTTTCTTTCCTTCTTTCCCTCCTTCCCTTTTTTCTTTCTTTCCTCCTTTCATTCCTTCCTTTCTTTCAGTTTATTTATTTTTGAGAGAGACAAGAGGAGCAGGGGAGGGACAGAGAGAGACAGGTAGGGACACAGAATCCAAAGCAGGCTCCAGGCTCTGAGCTGTCAGCACAGAGCCCGACGTGGGTATGGAACCCGTGACCAACGAGATCATGACCTCAGCCGAAATCAAGAGTGGGAGGCTTAACCCACTGAGCCACCCAGGTGCCCCTGCGCGTGTATTTCTATCAACATTTCCTTATCCTCCAGGGCGGGCCAGGAAGTGCTGCTTAACAACAACAACAACAAAAGTTTCATAACGGTGCTGACGGACTCAACCAGGTATTTGTGCTAACCTTGGGGCCCTCCTCACAATCCTTTTATTCGTATTTTGCTGTCTCCTCTTCTCGGTGCCGGCGGGGCTGTTTCAGACGGCCAGTCATCCGAAGTTCCTCCCTGGCTCGGGCAGCAGAAGGCTCCCCTTTCCACCTGACGAAGAACATAACGAGCCCTCCTCGTCCTAAACCAATGCCTGGGGTTGGCACTACACGTCCTTCCCTCCGCCTTCGGGGAAATAGGGTTAGAACCCGTCCCCGCACCGTCCGCAGGGCGGGCTCTTCAGCGCGCTGAAATCCCCCTGCTGCAGTGATTGGGTCAGAGGCGATCACATGTCCTGGGGCCAGCCAATCAGAGTACTCCAAATCTGGGCCTTGGTGATTGGTTGGAGGATGAGTTTAAGACCCAAATTGGTCTGGTCCAGCTCCTTGTCAGCGCTTGGGCACGCCCTCCTCCGGAAGGAAAACGGCTCCTTTTTCCCTTGGCAGGGACTGGGCAGCGGTGTCCGAGAATTGGAGCCAACGTTAGCAGAGGGAGGGAAAGAAACCAAGTTCTGATGGCATTGTTCGAACTCCTAGGTGCCGCTCAGGCCTTGGACTTTTCACTACATGAACCAGGAGTTCCTTTTTCGTCCCAGGCAGTTTGAGCAAGGTTTTTTGTCACCTGCTGTTGGCCAAGCGTGACAGCTCCAGTGTCCTTTCACACGCCCCAAAGCGGCCTCTGCAGTTCACCACACAGACCCTGTCACCGTCCTTCTCGCCATCAGCAGGTGGCCTGCCCCTCCTCCGCAGAGAAAGGGAAACCATCCTGCATAAAGTCCACACTTCTCTCTCAGTTCTCGTGCATCTTGACCACCATCTTTGTTGAACGGTCCTCGGAGGAGTACTTCCTCCTGTGCAGAGTGAGCTGGGACCCCCTCTGCTCTGGATCCTGTCCCTGCTGCCCTCCTCTGGGACTTAGCCTTATCAAGTACTCCTTCCTTTTATCTTCAATCTCTCCTGCCCCAGTGGCTCTTTCTCTTGTGTCTATGGACTAAAAAAGAAAGAAAAGAAAAGAAGGACATTAAAAGAACTTCCCTTCTTCCTGAAAATCAGCCTAACATCCTTTTTCCTTCCTTTACTTCACAACGTGTTCGCTTCAAAAAATACTCGCTACTCCCTGTACTTTCTTATCGTTCATTCACTTCTCAATTCACTGCTGCAATTAGAATTCTGCCCCTCTACTTCCCTGAACCTGCCAAGTGCAGTGGCCTGATTTCAACGTTTCACTCCTCTGCAACAGTTGATTCTGCTGCTGTGTCCTCTTCTAAATGGCCCGTCGAGCACTTCCCTCATAGATTTTACTGCTTTTTTTCAGGGCTTCTTCCTCCATTTCCTATCGCTTAAGCCAACAAACGTGTTGCCTTTTCTGGATTACAAAACCTGTTGAAAAATTGACCAGGCCTATTGTTTGTTTCCCTAGAAGCATGTACTTTGCAGGGTATTGATCGAGGTTGTTAGTAACAAACTGAAAAATATACTCCAGCTGGTGGAATCAAAAGGGGCTTGCCTAAGAGCACAGACAGTTCACATAAAGGTCGGGAGTGCGAAACTTCCAGGAACCCCGCACACGCAACGGAACTGCTCCGCCTCTGCCCAGTGAGAAGGCTCCTAAATCAAAGCCACCGCCAAGCTGCTGGCACCAAGCAGCTCTAGGGGGAACTGTGCCGGCAAAGCGTGCCCCGCGCCCTGTGCCTCTCTCTGCATGCAACTCTGTGCGGATCAAGTCCCTCATGAGGGCAAGTGTCTTCAGACGACCCGGTTTCCAATCAGGGTCTCTCCCAAGCTCATCTTTCTGGCAGAGCCTCAGTCTCATGCAGAATCCTGGCTTCAAAGGAGGTGAGAGATGTGGCTTCCACCTTTCCTGCTCGGGGCACTGTAGAAAGAGGCTAAGCAGACAGCGTTGGGCTAATCAATCAGCTGTATCACCATGTATGTGTAAACGCAAACTTCAAACACTGAAGAAACACATTTTAAATGTTGATGTTCCTGAGTGCTTTAGTCGTGATTTCTTTCTTTCTTTCTTTCTTTCTTTCTTTCTTTCTTTCTTTTTTTTCTTTTTTTGGTTACAAGTGTCAGATCACAATCGAAATTGCCTTTGTTATTATTTTTTTAATCTTTATTTTTGAGAGAGAGAAAGAGAGTGCGAGCGGGGGAGGAACAGAGAGAGAGGGAGACACAGAATCTGAAGCAGGCTCCAGGCTCCGAGCTGTCGGCACAGAGCCCGACACGGGGCTTGAACTCGTCAACCGTGAGATCATGACCTTAGCTGAAGTTGGATGCTTAACCAACTGAGCCACCCAGGCGCCCCTGAAATTGCCTTTCATAGGAGAAGGAATTTATTGGCTCAGACAAGAAGTTCAAGAACAGAACTAGCTTTGTCAGAACATGTCCACTCAGGGTCTCTGTTATTGTCTTAGCTCTGTTCCCCACTGCTTCTCTCCCAGGCAAGATGCTCCTGCAGTGACTAGCTGGCCAACAGCAATTCCCTGTTCATATCCTACTTGTACAGCAACCCCAGCAGACAGAGAGCCTCCTTTCCCAAGTAGTTTTAGCAGAAGACCCAGAGTGACGTCTCCTTGGACTAGTGAGTCAGATGCTCCTCTTTGAATCAACCATCGTGACCAGGTTCGCAGCACTCTGATGCACCATGTCTGAGTGATGTGTCCCATCCTAGGTCCAGAATGTGGGGCCATCCCTATATGAACACGTCGAACTGAGGGGTAGGAATGGAGGTGCTTTCCAGAGGAAATAGTATGTTGTTACCCAGAGGAGGGAGAATGGATCCTGGAAAGGCGAATTTAAGAGCTGTCCCTTCCACCAGAATTCTGCATCCCGCCTTCTGTTCCAGATTCCCTTGGGATAATCTCAACTACTTCTGTGGTTTCAACTACTGTCTGATTTAGGACGCTCTTGTCTGGAATAAACCTTACTTTGACTTTTTTTCATCCAGTGAAATAGAAAATTCAACAAAAGACATGGTGCATTTGAGGGGCCCCTGGGTGACTCAGTTGTTAAGCATCTGACTTCAGATCAGGTCTTGATCTCACGCTTCATGAGTTTGAGCCCTGCTTTGGGTGAGCCCTGCTTCTCTCTCTCTCTCTCTCCTTCTCTCTCCCCCCATCCATCTGCCTCTTGTGGGATTCTCTCTCTCTCTCTCTCTGCCCCTCACGCACTTGTGCCCTCTCTCTCAAAACAAAACAAAAACAGTGCATTTGAAAGGAATTTTTTTAGAGGGATTTTTTAGAAGGAGGAAGGGCACAGTCTTTTTTCCCCCCTATTTAAAAACATGTTAAACGACATTCTGAAATGACTCGCAGTGCTTCTGGTCCTCTACTAAAAATGGAACTGTTCGCTGTCAGATAATCCAGTTTATTTTGCCCAGTTGGTGGACACAGACATTTTTGTCCACAAAGGGAATGTTATTTTTTAATTTTTTTAAGTTTGTTTATTTTTTTGAGGGGGGGAGGGGCAGAGAGAGAGGGAGAGAGAATCCCAAGTGGGCTCCAGACTTGAACTCACGAACCATGAGATCACGACCTGAGCTGAAATCAAAAGTCGGTCACTTAACCGACTGAGCCCCCCAGGGGCCCCCACAAAGCGAATATTTTTTAAAATATATTTATTCTTCTTCTTCGGGAACAGGCCTCTTGATCCTTGGGATCTTCAATTGAGATATTTAATTATTCATTTATCTCATCTAAGGAAGGTTCAATGGTCATGTCTAATCTCAGTTGTCTTAATTCCCAGCAAGCATGATTTTGAGCAATTGTCAGGGTTGTATTTTCTCTTCCCTTAGTGTAGCTTATCTTCTGGGAAGGAGGCACACAGATCTGAGTAGGTGACTACCTTAATACCAGTTTCTTTAAATGTGTTCCAGGGATAGAGGAAAAAATGCATTATGACCTGGTATTATCTGTCAGTATCCAAAGCAGGATCTCCACCCAGATCCAGGTTCTTTATTTCGTTTTAATGTTTTAATTTATTTTTGAGAGAGAGAGTGTGTGAGCAGGGGAGGGGCAGGAGAGAGGGAGACAGAGGATCCGAAGCAGGTTCCACGCTGATAGCAGCAAACTTGATGCAGGAATTGAACTCACAAACCGTGAGATCATGACCTGAGCCGAAGTCGGATGCTCAACTGACTGAGCCACCCAGGCGCCCCTCCAGTTTCCTATCTTTAAAGGGCATTTTTATCTCAAGGTCCTGAAAACATCACAACTCAACACACCTCGAATGAACTCATCTTTAACATTTGCTTTTTGTTCAATATTCCCTATTTCAAGTAATTACTAGCTATCTTTCAACAAATTAGAAATTTCTGAATTGTCTGTCATCTCTCTCTGCTTTCATATCCAATGGGTCATCAAGTATTGCTAGTTCCTCCTGAATCTGTCTTGAACCTCTATCTTTCCATCCTCCTCTGCACGAGCCTGAATGTTTTTAAGATTTTTTTAAACATTTATTTATTTTTTAGAGACAGAGACAGAGCATGAGCAGGGGAGGGGGAGAGAGAGAGGGAGACACAGAATCCAAAGCAGGCTCCAGGCTCCGAGGCATCAGCACAGAGCCTGACGCGGGGCTCGAACTCACAAACCGCGAGATCATGACCTGAGCCAAAGTCGGACACTTAACCCACTGAGCCACCCAGGAGCCCCTGCACAAGCCTTAATTAAGAACGCCCTTTCCAGGAATTGCGGGCGACTTACTCGGACATATAGCAAAAGCCTGAAATGGTCTTCTGCGTTCCATCTACCACCGGAAAGGAGAACCAGACAAGGAGCTGACTTCATTCAGCTCTGGCTTTAAACCTGCCCCCTCCCTTACCACGTCATCTCACTCACCAGGGGGAAATCACTTCTCTTCCTCGGACCTCAGTTTCCTCATTTGTGAAAGGAAGGGGTTAGACTACACAACCTCCAAGCCCTTCCAGCTCAACGGTTCTGGAATTCTAGTTCCGACAACCCTGTCCCTACCCCATTTATCTCATGGGGTTAGTGTGCAAATTAAAATGACTGTATTTTCAGTGCCTGTTGGAGGGAACGCTGATGAATTCACACGAATTAATCCTATGCCTAGGGATTTAAAACCTAAGAAGTCAGGGGCTGCCAGGAGAGTCACACGTATTCAGCCCAGGGAACAGAGCTACTGGACCCCTGTCCCGTCACTGGGGTGGGCGGGGGGACAGCTTCCATGCAGGCCTGGAGAGGTGGCTGCAATCACACAGGCAAGACCTTCAGAGAAGGTCACGGGCCTGAGTCATTATTAGCAGGATCACCTGAGCAGTCTATGAAAGACCCCCCCCCCACAAAGCCCCCTTTCACTCCTTTGTTGTTTTCTCTCAATTACTTAGGCAGCAAGGGTGGGGAAATTGTTTTAATAGCTGGCACCAGATTTCTATCAGGGAGACACCTGTTTAGGGAAACCCCTGAACCGGCCTATCGGCCTATGGGGGATAGTGGGAGAGCGTGTTCATCTAGGAGACTGGGAGAGAAGAGGAAAATGGGAGCTGGCAGGGGATAGAAAAAGAAACCCAAATGGCCAAGGAATATGGAAACAGCTGCCAGGTCTCCCAGCTAGTGGCTGCCTGGTGAGGAGCACCAAAACCCTGTTCGCCTCCAGGTGGGGTAGACTTTGCAGTGAAGTATATTCTCCCTGTGGAACCAGGCGGAAGGAGCTTTCCCCCAAAATACATCCTTGCTTAACTGGATCTCCCGCCATTTGAAGGATGTTATTTAAACCCAGACGACCAGGTAACCCCAGCGATCACTTACCTTATGTTAGAAACATAACACAACTGTACTTATTACCTTCTGAGTTTTTTAAATTAAAAATGTAGACGGGAGCCTGGGTGGCTCAGTTGGACAAGCATTCGACTTCGGCTCAGGTCTTGATCTCGCAGTCCGTGAGTTCAAGCCCCGTGAGCTCAAGCTGACGGCTCAGAGCCTGGAGCCTGCTTCGGATTCTGTGTCTCCCTCTCTCTGCCCCTCCCCTGTTCATGCTCTCTCTCTCTCTCTCTCTCTCTCTCTCTCTCTCTCAAAAACAAACATTACACATTTCTTAAACTTTAAATTAAAAATGTATTAATCTTGTATTAAGCCCGTGTTTGCTACTACCTATCACACCAGAATCCACTGAGGTTTATTATGTCAGTGCTCTTGCTGTGATTATCTAGCAGCTCTCGGGAAAGGAAACAATATAAATAGATTTATCCTGATGTCAAGTAGGGAGGATAGTTGAAATTACTGGTCAT
The DNA here is from genome assembly GCF_018350155.1 of Leopardus geoffroyi. Lineage (NCBI taxonomy): Eukaryota > Metazoa > Chordata > Mammalia > Carnivora > Felidae > Leopardus > Leopardus geoffroyi. The sequence goes on from NC_059326.1 coordinate 4,888,075, forward strand.
TACTGGTCATGGTCCTGAGTTTCCGTAAAATACCAGTAAATCTCACATGAGTCTGGGGACTTCATGACCGTGTGAAGGGCAGGGGCCCCCAAGCTTTTCCTATCACAGCCTTCATAGAAAACAATGATATTTATGCAGCACTGGGGGGCTAACCCGAGGGGAGCCAGGGACAACCCACTATACGGGGCTTGGTAAAAACATTACATTTTGTTCATATCACATCACACAGTTACGTCAAGAAAAATGAGATAGGAAGTATCAGAGAAAATATTTAAGACTGCCTTTCTGTAAGACTCTTCTGTTAAAGGACTTCACTGAGAAATCAGAGCTCCCTGCCCATGTACATGGCTTTCCTCTCAAGGTTTTAAGCCTTAGAGGGTCCCACCCTCCTTTTCTAACCCTTGATCGCCTCCATCCAGGAGGAAACATGTTCATCCAAATGGGTGATAAAAAATTGAAAACCGTTTTTGCAAACCTTTCAAACATTTATAACAGTTGGAATTAAGTTGAAAGGGTCTACCAACTCTGAAGTTTTTGTGATCAGGGCACATGGACCTCAGAGCCACCGGGACTTGGACCCGCCGATGGCCCCTCAAGTGGCAGCTGTCCCTGGCGGATCTCACGTATGCGAGCAGTCCCTCGGAGGACACTGGGTCCGCTGAAAGTGCCCTTGGCCAGAAGCCTGCTAAGTGGGGGGACAGAGATCGGGGCCCCGCTGAGCCCTGCCTCGCCTCACTCCGGGCTGCCCCTAGGCTGCGGAGCCCTTTCTTGCCCTTTTCCAACACAGACTCCCCCCACCCCTGCTCTCCACCCTTCGTCCATGGAGTGGGCAGCAGCGGCAGAGACGGGGTTCCAGGCGCTGGATCCCCCTGCTTGCATTTTCCAGCCCTGCAGGGAGTCCCAGGCTTTTCATCCGTTCGTGAATACCTCGGGATGATGTTAGGCTCTCTACCCCCTGCCCGAGCCACTCTGTGGATCCCCCAACCAGGGTATGGCCAGCCACTCTGGGCCCTACAGGAGATCAGCGCCACCAAGCATACCTCTGAGAATATCCAGTTAAAGCCACAAGCAGGGAGTGGAAAAGTCACTCTGAAGGTTCAGAGAAATAGCCTCATAAAATAACAGAAACGAGTGTAGCTGGTAGATCAATTGGGCGTGTGTGTAAGTTGTGAGACTTTAACTCATAACTCGTATCGATTTATTTATAGCTACTATAACAAAAAGTATTTAAAAAAAAATTTTTTTTAATGTTTATTTATTTTTGAGACAGAGGGAGACAGAGCATGAATGGGGGAGGGTCAGAGAGAGGGAGACACAGAATCTGAAACAGGCTCCGGGTTCCGAGCCGTCAGCCCAGAGCCCGACGCGGGGCTCGAACTCACGGACCGCGAGATCATGACCTGAGCCGAAGTCGGACGCTTAACCGACTGAGCCACCCAGGCGCCCCACAAAAAGTATTTTAAAAAAAAAATTTTTTTTTTTTAAATTTTTTTTTCAACGTTTATTTATTTTTGGGACAGAGAGAGACAGAGCATGAACGGGGCGGGGGGGGGGTGCAGAGAGAGAGGGAGACACAGAATCAGAAACAGGCTCCAGGCTCGGAGCCATCAGCCCAGAGCCTGACGCGGGGCTCGAACTCCTGGACCGCGAGATCGTGACCTGGCTGAAGTCGGACGCTTAACCGACTGCGCCACCCAGGCGCCCCATTAAAAAAATTTTTAACGTTTATTTATTTTTGAGAGACGGAGACAGAACACGAGTGGGGTGGGAGTGGGGGGCAGAGAGAGGAGACACAGAATCCGAAGCAGGCTCCAGACTCTGAGCTGTCAGCACAGAGCCCAACGGGGCTGGAACCCACAAACCATGAGATCATGACCTGAGCCAAAGTCGGTCACTTCACCGAGTGAGCCACCCAGGTGCACCCAAAAAATAACTCTTGAAAAAATGTTTATTTTTGAGAGAGAGAGACGGAGACAGAGAGAAAGACAGAGAGAGCAAGAGGGGCGAGGGGCAGAGAGAGGGAGACCCAGAATCCGAAGCAGGCTCCAGGCTCCAAGCTGTCAGTAGAGAGTCCGATATGGGGCTCGAAACCACGAACCATGAGATCATGACCTGGGCTGAAGTTGGACGCTTAACCGACTGAACCACCCAGGCACCCCCAAAAATAACTTTTTAAAAGTGTTATTTGGGCCTGATATAAATTAGGCCTCCCCCCACCCCGCCTTGCATCCCTGCAATACTGCAGTCTAATTCTGATGCTAGTCACTTGGAGTCAGCAGAGATTCCACAGGTGAAGGGCATGGTCCCCAACTGTCCTCATTTCAGATGCCTGCTGCAAGTGTGGTCACCTGCACTTCTGACCAATTGGCTACCAGTTTGGGGGGTTCCCAAGACCCCCTCAGGTTGGATAATTCATTAGAATGACTCCCGGAACCCAGGAAATGCTGTACTTACAATTACAGTTATTAAAAAAGGATACAAATCAGGACTCAGCCAAGTGAAGAGTCACATAGGGCAAGGTCTGGAGGGTCCTAGACACAGAGCTCTGTGTCCTGTCTCATGGAATTGGGGTTGTCATCTCTTCCAGAACAATGATGTGTTTACCACCAGGAAGCTACCCTGAGAAGCCTCTGTGTCCAGAGATTTTATTGGGGTTTCATTACATAGGCACGACTGATTAAATCATTGGTTTCAAAGTTGAACTCAGTAAATCTCCAGTCTCCTTCCCCTCCCTGGAAGTGGGGGGGGCGGGGGGTCAGGCTGATGTCACAAGGTTCAGGGCCCAGGCTTCTAATCACATGGTTGGTCTCTCTGGCATAACAGGTCCCATCCTGAGTCACTTCCTTAGCGTAAGCTTAGGTGTGGATAAGGGGCCCATCACGAATAACAAAGACACTCCTATCATCCAGGAAATTCCAAAGATTTCGAGGTTATCTTTCAGGAAGCAAGAACATACATCAGACAAACCCTATTATAACCCCTAACAACGCTGGTTTATGGATACAAGACTCTCAGGATAAGCCTCCCGGACAAATCAGGTATTATATGGATTTTCCACTAAAGGAGGACAAACGAATTGTTGGAGATATAATTCTGAGCTAAATGTCAATATGAGAGAAAGTTATTAGGAGAACAAAGAACAAAGGTGGCAGGAAGAAGGAGAGAGTAAGACCAAAATGTACAGTCATAAGAGAAAGGATTAAAAAGACGCAAGTCCTTGGGGGTGGGGAAACTCTAGACCATCAGAAAAAATGGAGCCCAAGTAGGGTTTCGCCTCTTTATTATTTTTTTAAGTAGACTTGGTGCCCAGTGCAGAGCCCAATGTGGGGCCTGAACTCACGACCCTGAAATCAAGACCTGAGCTGAGATCAAAAGTCAGTTGCTTGACCGACTGAGCCACCCAGGCACCCAGGGTTTCACCTTTTATTCCTATTTAAGGCTGAGAGATGTCACTGTCAGAAGACCAATATTCTCTTGAACACAGTGTTGGATTTGGACTTTGATGGGGCTCTCCACTTAGAAGAAATCTCCCTCACACCCACCAGGCAGGCACAAATTGATGGGTATGGTCATGCATCAGACCTGGTGCATATGTGCCAGACTGAGAAAACAAGATGTGACAAGAATCTTCTGCAATGCAGTCCCATGGGCAAAAGAAAGATTTAGAAGCTTGTTAAGAAAAACACATTGCCATCTGGAAGTAAGTACAAGACATAGATCTAGGAGACATTGGTGTCTTCTGGGAAACACTGAGGGGCTAGCAGAGAAAGGTCTTTTTAGATTATCCCCGTCTTCTCGCCTGCCCCCTTGGAGGGTCGGGTAAATGAAGGAAGGGCCAAAGATGTCAAATGTACGGGCCTTCGTTTTCCTCAAAGTGGGAGCCTTGAAAAATAACCCTGTGTGCATGTGAGGGGTTTTTTCATGTGCATTTCATGAAAAGTGTATAATTCTGTACAAAAAGGAATATGCAATTTTCCTAAACACTGAGACCTTGCTTGGGTCTGTTTGATACATTCTTCACCAAATATTAGTATCTGTAGACTCAACATTTGGATAACTGCCTTTTTTCACATAAACCTTCACTGATAAGTGAAGAATATTATTCTTAAAACTTTTAATATATACATCAATATTTGATCCATTCTAGGATGCATATTTTCACACAATTTTCCATCTCTAAAGCTGGGTACATCTTCGAATCAGTGGTATCTTACAATTAGAATTGCCAGCATTGTTTTTTCCTTTATGATACATGAGAGAATGTACATCTGTAGAACCTTAGATTCGATGAAATATGGACGATTGCTTAAAATGTTACGAGACAAAACGTTGAAAGTTTAAAGAACCCCCATTGTCCTGAGTAGCTTGAATCCTTTAAGAACATGACAGGAATTACGTGTCCAAATTCTAGAATTGTTAAAGAACTTTAAAAAGTGCCTTCAGGCATGGGAATCTACGGCTCTCAGATATCATATGCTTCTCCTTGAATCTTTTAATGTGACAAGTTATAGTAATAGACTTTTTTAAAATGTTGAACCATATTTCCATTCCTGGAGTAAACCCAACTTGATATGATGAGTGTTGGTTTTACACACTACCAGATTCAGTTTTCTTTTTCTAAGTTTCATTAAAGAGAAAGAAAGCGCACACACACAAAAGTGGGGGAGGGGGGCAGAGAGAGACAGAGAGACAGAGAGACAGAGAGAGACAGAGAGAGAATCTTAAGCAGACTCCACACTCAGCGTGGAGCCCCACAGGGGGCTCTATCCCACCACCCTGGGATCATGCCCGAGCTGAAATCAAGAGTCGGATATTCAACCAATTGGGCCACCCAGGCACCCCTGGATGCAGTTTTCTGATCTAATATGGAAACGTTGAATTCCATGATAGAGATACATTTTTAATTCTCCTCTACGAATGGTTCTTCCTTCTCTTAAAGAGATTGTGTTAGGGACACCTGGGTGGCTCAGTCAGTTGAACGTCCCACTCTTGTTTCAGCTCAGGTCACGACCCCAGGGTTGTGGGATTGAGCCCCACGTCAGACTCCATGCTGAGCACTGAGCGTGGAGCTTGCTAAAGATTCTCTCTCTCTGCCCCCTCCCCCGCTCACGCACACCCTGTCTACATAAATAAATAAATAAATAAATAAATAAATAAATAAATAACTTTTTTAAAAAAGAGAGAGAGGGGCGCCTGGGTGGCTCAGTCAGTTAAGCGTCTGACTTGGGCTCAGGTCATGATCTCGAGGTTCGTGAGTTCAAGCCCCGTGTCGGGCCCTATGCTGACGGCTCAGAGCCTGAAGCCTGCTTTGGATTCTGTGTCTCCCTCTCTCTCTGCCCCTTCCCTGCTCATGCTCTGTCTCTCTCACTCTCAAAAGTGGATAAATGTTTAAAAAATATAAAATAAAATAAAATAAAATAGAGAGAGAGATTGTGTCAGATTGGAGTTACCTGATCATTAGATGTTTGGTAGGACATTGGTTCTGCTATCTGGTTTTACTGTTTTGTCTGGAGGGGGCGGGAGAGTTTTCACTGCCGATTCCCTTGTCTTTATAACAGTTTTAGGACTTTTCATGTTATCTATTTCTTCCCAAGCCACTTTCGGCAATTTATATATTTTTTGGAATTTGTATGTATTGTCTAAATGCTGAAGTTATTGCCATAGCTTTATAGCACTTTTTCTCTTTTTATCGATGCCACAACTGAAATTATGCCCATCTTCCCATTCTGAATCTTTCTCTTTTTTCCTGATAAATACTATAAATGTTTTACAAAAAAAAAAAATCAATTTTTGTATTTGTTGATCCACTTTAGAGTACCTTTGTTTCCAGTCTCGTTACTTTCTGCTAAGTTATATTACTTCTTACTTAGACTTTCTATGGGTTTATTCTGTTATTCTTTTTCCAACTTCCTACATTAGATTAAAATGGATCCTTAACTCATTAATTCTCAGCCTTTTATCTTTTCAAATGTAAGCATGTTGGGCTTTTAAATTCCTTCTAAGTAATCTTTGGCTATATTTCATGTTTTAATATATAATGTCTTCATGATTGCGCACTTCTAATTGTTTTCTAGTATCCATTCTCATTTATTCTTTGATCCACAAGGTATTGAAAGGCACATTTAAAATTTGTCCCAAACGTATGGAGTGGTTTTAGTTATCTTATCTCTACTAATTTCTAGCATACTTGTAGTAAAAGAACATATTCTGCATGTAACTGATTTTTTTTTTTTTTTTTTGGAGAAGCTTTAAGACTTACTTCATTGCTTAGGATGTAGCCAATTTTAATAAATGTTTTATTTGTACTTGAAAAGAATGTGGATTTTCCAATTGTTTGTTCCAAGATTACATGTGTCCAAAAGTCTTTCTCAAATCTTTATCCTTACTGATTTTGTGCCTGCTTGATCTTCCAATTACCAAAAAGTTCTACAAAACAGCTCATCCACTCTGATTGTGGATTCAACTGCCTATTGTATGGTCCCCAGTCCATTCTTAGGCCCTGGAACCAAAAGTTGAAAGTTCTAGGCCTCCAGGAATCAGTAGTAACATCCAGGGATTTCTGGCCTCCCTCTTTTGATAGCTCAATATGCATATAGAGAAATAAAAATAAACATTGGCATTTTAAAAGTGTTCTGCACAAGAAAATTTTAAAACTCTAAATTTCTGTATTGCCAGAAACATGTAAGATCTCTAAGCCTCACTTTTTCATTGAAAAATGGAAATAATATCTGAGGTTGAGATTCCCCAGGAAATGACACCAAGACAGAGATTTGTACTCAGGGAGTTTGTCTGGAAGCTTTAAGTGGCCTTAGCAGAGAGTGTTATGTCTCACTCGTGTATACCACCAAGCTGAGCACGGACCTAACACAGCAAGTAGTCGATGGTTGTTAACTAAACCAAATGACATGAATCTATTTTCTGATACATATAATGGATATAACTTTTTCATCAGAGGAAAGCTGCAGTTAGACTGTGGCATCAGACGTGGGACCACTGGAGGACCTGGCCAAGAGTTGTCCTTGAGCTTCCCAAGAGAACCAGAATCCCCTAGTAAGTTCCTATGCCACCTGGGCAACAAAGCCAACGTGGAGGCAGCTTCCGACACCGAGAACAACCATCAAGGACTCTCAATTATTTCTAAAAGGCCACTTTTATACAGAGTATAGGGAATCTAGAAATCTGAGGAGCTAAGAAGGAAATTAAGCTCTCAAATCTTAGACCTAGAAGCCAGAAAAGCATAAAATCTTAAATGATCTAAAATGAGAACCCCCTCCCACCTGGGGGATAACTAGGAAAACGGAATGTGTCTGTAGCTTTGGGTCCTGGTCTTTGCCCAGACTTCTATCCTTTCTCGGGAATATCCCTTTCCCCATGTGACCGCTGGCTCAGGAGCACCTGCCATGTCCTGGAGGGTGCAGGAGTCTGTGAGCATAAAGCATGGCGGGATAGAAAAATTCAAGGGCCGTTTTCCATTGCTTTGTTCTCTTTATGACATTGACCTCTTCCTTCTGAAACACAGGTTTTCGCTCCCCTTTGGTTCAGTTGCTTCTTCGGGATTCTAAACCTTCAGGTGAAAGTCCTCCACGCGTTGAAAACAGCATGAAAGGCTGAAATCGTGTATGCTCTTAGAACTCTCCTGTGAAGGCCCACATTGGAGACTGACATCTATCAGTGTGTCTAGCGTGGCCAACTACTCCCTCTGCGTCAGAACAGATGGGTTTCTCTGAGTCTGGCTGCTCTGTCACATGAAAATGGTGCTATCATTAAATCCCAGAATCCCACATCCCACTCAGGGCAGAGCAATACTCACTCTATGAGAAGTATTCAGCAAGTGAGGCTGATTCAGTACATGGGCCTTGCGCGTCCGTGGCTTGAAATGGTAGAGGCAATTGCTCTCTGACTTAAATTATTTTCTCTCGAGCCCATAGAGTTACTTTTTTTTTTTTTTTTTCCGTGTTAAACACATCAATGATTTCTCTCCGCTAAGCGGGTGTGTACTCAACCACCCAGCCACCTGCCTTCAATCATGGCTGCTGTCTCTCTCTCTCTTCTAGCCCCTTGTTTGGTATCTGGGGAGGGGTGGGGGGAAGTGCCGTGATTTCAGTGCCATCGTGTCTGTTCACTGCTGTTTTAGATGCCAACACTCCAACCAGCTCAGCTACTGCCCTTGATTTCTTCCACAAAGACTAGGCTTTTCCCCTTAGTCTCTCCTAATTATAGGTAGGCTTTTCATTTCAGAATAACCTGTCTCAGAAGATCACGCTTCAGACCACCTCTACTCCCTTCTGTTTGCTTGTTTGTATATAAGCATCCTGCACCACTCCATACCTCATTCCCAATCCAAGAAATCCGTATTTATCTCTATGCACATAAAAGCAAGTTCTCTGTTCAACTCCAGCTCATGAAAGTTTAATTTTTATAAATGCTTTTTTTAATGTTTATTTATTTTTGAAAGAGAGAGAGAGAGAGAAAGCACAAGCAGGGGAGGGGCAGAGAGACAGAACGAGACACAGAATCCGAAGCGGGCTCCAGGCTCCGAGCTGTCAGCGCAGAGCCCGACGTGGAGCTCGAACTCATGAACCGTGAGATCATGACCTGAGCCGAAGTCAGACGCTTAACCGACTGAGCCACCCAGGCGCCCCTGAAATAATCCTTTTTTATTTCTCTTATTAATAATAACTCTTTGCCCCACGATCCTTCCTATAAAAACCCTCTATTTTGTACAACTGCTCAGAGCGTCTCTCTACTTGCTGGGAGGGAGTGCTGCCTAATTCACAAATTGCTTAATGAAGCCAATTCGATCTTCAAATTCACTCAGTTGAATTTTGTTTTTTAACACCCCCCACCCCCCTCCAAAAAACAGAACAAAATAAAAACCAGAAAACAACTCTTTAAAAGACTCCAGTCGGGGCGCCTGGGTGCCTCAGTCGGTTAAGCGTCTGACTTCAGCTCAGGTCATGATCTCGCGGTTTGTGAGTTCAAGCCCCGCGTCAGGCTCTGTGCTGACAGCTCGGAGCCTGGAGCCCGCTTCCGATTCTGTGTCTCCCTCTCTCTCTGCCCCTCCCCTGCTCATGCTCTGTCTCTGTCTCAAAAATAAATAAAAACATTAAAAAAAAAACGTTAAAAAAAAAAAAAAGCCTCCAGTTGGTTGGTCCTAACAGTCACAGCAGATTAGCCGGCCTCATGTGTGCTTATGAGAAATGGAGATTTTCTGAGCAAAAGGCTCAGAGATCAGATCCACGTCAGAATAACAAGGCTTTCGAAAGGCAAACAACAGTTTTTCACTTGTTTACAAAGTGTGAAAAGAAATACGGGCCCACTGTCAGTTTTTTCCACCAATTTCACGCACATGCACACACACACACACACATCACGCTGCCATTACCATCATTCGCATCAGTTCTAAAAACTGAAAAGGGTGGAAATAAGATTCATCCCGAAAAAAATAACCTACAGAATTCACTTTAAATGTAAAGGAGCAACAAAATTTATTGGCTGAATTGAACACAACAGTTAAAATGGCAGTGTTGTATTTTCATTTTAAGATGTTTGAATGAAACAAGAAAAGTGCTATTAGCTCAAGCTTCTTACATTCATTAAAAGAGTGGCTATCAAAAACAGCAACATGCACAATGATACATATGCACAAAATGGAATTATATCAACAAATATACAAAATACCCAAAATAAAATATTTACAGGCTTAAAAATATAAACATTGGTTCATTTATCCCATTAAGTCATTGGAGGAAGGAGAAAAGATCCTATTGCTATCTGGAATCCTCTTGTAAAACAAGTTTTAAAAACATAGAGTAGTTCTAGAAGACAATTTTTGATGTTTTGGGGGGGACTTAAGATTCTATTATAAAAATAATATCTATAAACCTACTAACCATTTTCCTCCTGTGCACAAAAATAATACAGCCAAAAGCTTGTCCTCAAAGACATGCCTGACTTTCAGGAAAACTAATTATAGAGATGGAATTTCTCATTTGGGTCTTCTTTGTCATTATTTTCAAAGAACCTGCAATTCCCTATGGTACACTGAGATATTTCATATAAATAACTTGGTCAAAACCTGAAGTTAGCACTGAGCCCGGCAGAGAGCTGGAGTCAAGTAAAAATGACAAAAATTTACTTTGCCTATAGCGTCAAAACCATTTTCCCTGACGTTCTTGATAGAACGGCCACTCTCGGATCCTTCGCATTCAGTTCACTTCATCCTAGAAGCAGTAACAATGTCATCTATTACTTTGTTAGCATTTCTCTTCCTTTCTTTAGAAATAACTGTGCAGTGGGGGATAAATGGTTGCAGTGTAGATATCTGAGAAGGCTTACTAATTCCTTTAGGCTGCCTAGGGCCATCGCATGGCATGTCACAAGGATTTGCTGTGTGTCTGCTCTATGCCCCTATGCGGTTTGACCAGGTATTTTTAGTATCTCTGCTTTAGCTTATTAGATGATCCTGGTAGGTATCTGAGAAAGTTTAATATGTCTCTGATAGCCAGTCACCTAGGCTGTATTTTATTAAAAATATTATCTTCCCACACAAAGCAGAAAGTTACTCTACCAATTATTGAGTAGTTACCAAAAAGGACCCCAGTTGACGATTCAATAGAATGACCACCTGTCACCGAACTCTTCATTACATCTTATTAATACGAGGTCTAAAATCCATTTTAAAAGCATCTCGCCAAGCGTAGGCAGGTCATCGATTAGTAAAATAACCTTGTTAATTGTGACCATGTTACAATTTCAAATGGATTGTCCCTAAATACAGGAGTATTAACAGAAGCGGAGTGGAAGAAAACTCAGCTTGCAACCCGCTGGGTTCACTACTGAAATGGTTTTTGGTTTTGTTACTGACAAAACAGACAGCAGATTACAAAATCTGTAGGCAGACCTGCTTGTGTGTAACTCGAGAATAACTGGGGAATATAGTCCACAATTTTGACTGGCCCAGGTGAGGAAAAAACCTGCTAGACTCTGAGATCTTTTAGACTTGCATGTATAAAAGCCATCAAAGAATTAAAAACCAAAAACCCAAAAAACCAAAACAAGTTCACTTTTAACTCAAATAGAATAGTCATCGGTTGAATGGTATCCACAATTATAAAAATCTGGTTTGGCTCTCACAGTTCAGAACTTTGATCAGTTTCTTACTTAAAACGACTTATACAAAAATGGAATCATATGGCTAAAAAAGAAGATGTGTAATTAAAGCAGGAGCTATAGAGTTAGGTTTCTCATTCAAATCCTGTGCATTACGTATGAAATGGGCGACTCTGGACAAGGTGTCTCACCTTTGCGCGCATTATTTCCTTCCTCTGCAGGATGGAGCTAATACCCACCCTGCACGGTTCTTGTGGACCGTGGCGATAACAATGCACAGAGGATCGTCCCGGCACAGAGTCGACACATGGTATATGTTAGTTGTTTTACTTCCATATACAACCCTCGAATTCACGGTGGCTGACTTTCTAGGTCTTCAGTAAATATCAGTTGAATGAATTAGTGAATCAGAAAATAGGCGCCAGAATTCAATGGCCACAGACAGAAGGTAGGATGCGCTACTTTTGAAAGAGCCAGGGGCTTGTCTCTGAAGTCCAGAATTGTATCGAGGCGAGGGATCGCTCAGCTAGTTCCTACTTAAACAAACCACACGGAACACCCAGAGCAAGCCTGGGCTGGGTTGATGATAGAAAACCACGTGCAACGTGCCTGGAATGACTGAAATCCTACAGGGAAGAAGTATTGCCAGGACAACAGAAGAGATTTCTGTCTATAGTTTTGATGTTAAACCCGAGAAAGAGAGGATACCGTCAAAAAAAAGAAAGCAGAGCGTTTGCCCGTTAACTGCACAACAGTGCCCCGTCTCTCTGCCAGTGATGGGAGCACCATCGTCTCAGACGCAAAACCAATTTTCAGCTTTATGGCTTGGGTTGGCTTTTTTTTTTTTTCTATTGGAAGTGAGCCGGTCATGCCACGAAGTAGTTTTTAGCTCTTGTGTCACCCTAAGTTAGTGAAGACTTTATATTCCTGTCCCAGACACTAGGGGAAAAGAAAGGGGAAGAAGGGAAGGGGGAGGGGTAAAGATGGAATGGGATGGAAACAAACAAAAAGCAGGAATGAAAGATGGCACACGAGGGGAGGAATATTGCCTAGCCCTCGATAAAAGAAAGACGTCTTTAGGGACTGTTAAGAAAGTCCCACCACGGGACGGCTACGTGTGAACTCCAAACTGAAGGGGGTTCTATGAAGTATCCGATACAGTATATGCCCCACGAATACAGGTTGCTTTGAATTTAAGTACTTATCGCTCATAAAATGCGCCCAGTTTCAGTTCCGGAGGCTTCGTGGCCATTTTAATCTGTCCTCTTTCAGTTTGAGAAGGGACTCCTTTCCGTAATCATGAAACTATCATTGTGAATCGCTCCTTGAAAGCATTCTCTGCAGTGAAAGAAAAACATTCCTTAGAAGTGGACTGTTCTTGCAAGAAGCTGACTCCTTTATATCATCAGCACAGTGCAAAGGCTGTGAGAAGCAATTTATGCCAGCCGTCAGGAGATGCTCAGAGCCAGACGCTGACCGCCCTTGAGGGGGAACCACACTTACCACCTGACCATGTTACAGACACGTCTTTCTGTGAAGCAAACGCTTGCCTCTTGCTTTCCCACACAGGTCTATATGTCACCAGTCGGCCATGCTAGCGTGTGGTCCCAAGCTGTCATGCATATTTGTGCGTGGGGAATCAAAAATTCCTAAGGCCGAGTTTCCACGAATAGGAACTATGTTGTTCATCCCTTGGGCTGCCTGGAGAGGACGGAGGGAAACGGGTAGGGCCGGGGTATTTGGGTTCCTCCTGTTACTTCATTCGGGTACTTTAAACCAGCCATTGCCACTGGTGAGAGGAGGCAACTGTGATGCTTTCTCCTTACGTTTAAGAGTATAAAATTCTTTAATTAGTTTCTTAAGAATGATTAGTTGCTGAAGAATGAGCACAAAGTCTATGCAAATATATTGGAACACGCCTCAGTAGAAACGGAGCACAGGGGACCAAGGCCAGATTGTCATCATTCAGGGGAGAAATCTGGAACGACTACCCTCAGGAAATGTGTTCCACTACGCAAGTGTCAAAACACTCCACCCTCGCGAGAAGTGTCCCCTTACTGCCATCTGAGGGCACCAAGTAAACATGGCGGGTACGGAGAGGGCGGGGAGAAAGCTGTTTTAATTAATCTCTGCACACAAAGTGAATGGTAAAAAGTCTCTGAAGACTAATCTGACAAAGATGTAAGGAATGAAAACTCAGATCCGTATAAGAAACCTTGATATCTAACATAGCCTTTTTACCTTGGTAACCGTGTAAGCAAAGGGTACTTTGAATATTATTCATTTAAGTGCAAATACTTCAAAACTTACTTCTGAGATGAATGAAGAAACCCTTAAAACTCCGTAAAACGTCACATTCATCAACGTGAAACGTTTTGTATTTACATAGGCAGATAATTTGTGGAAAACGTATCTAAAGGAAGCCCTTAATGTCCTATATGTCATTGTTGTTATTAGGTGAAATAATAAAAATCTATTTCCTCTTGCAATTATCGAAAATGCTATAGTAAAATTTCTCCCGGTCAGTGCTAATGGAAGAATAAAAGCATCCAACTGCCATTAGAACTGATGCCAGAGTAGTTCAAGTCACATTGTGTGATGTAGACATTAAAGTCAGGCTGTCTTTGTGCAGAGCCATTAAACTCACTGATAAATGCAGGGCCAACAATTGATTTGACTTTCTCCTCTCTAATTTGTTCAGCTCTCTGACTAAACAGACTTAATCAACCAAGCATCTCAGAATCATACACAACATAGCAAAGGTATCATCAGCCCACATTTAATCCTTCCCATTAAAAAAAAAAAAAAAACAGCAAATATGGCCAATTTAGGAAACGCATAATAATAACTGGAATATAAATCTATTAAAATGCTAAAAAAAAAAAAAAAGCCAACTCTTCAATCTCCAGGAACATGAATGAAAGTAGCCCTTGGCACAAAAAAAGCAACTATGATTCCTTGCCTATAGGTGGACAAGGTTAGGATCCAGGCTTCCTGCATTGGTGCTGATTTCCCATCAAGCTACTGAGGCCATTTAATTAATTGCCTGCATCCTTCATTTTGACTGGCGTGGGTGGAATTCTTAAAGATATAGAGGTTTTGTTTTGTTTTTTTAATGGAAAACATACGGGAAAAAAAGAAAAAAAAGAGAAAATATTTTACATCTTGCATAACTGGTTAATTGCCAGGCAAGAGAAAATGAAGGTAAACTTTGCTGACACTTTCCTTTACTTATAAAAGAAGACACAGCATCGTGGTGGAATTGGAGAAAGGAGTCCCAGAACTGTGAAAGCAAAAATAGTTTGTCCCAGTGCTTATAAAAGAGATTTATCAATAGATTGCCTTTACTGTTACAATATTCTCATCAGTACTTCAGGTACACTTAACTTTCCTGTACAGTTGAACAAATGAACAAACAGAACTTTTGTCATGGATTCACACAGAGGAGACTACAACCCTCACAAGCAAATGCACGAGAAGAAAATCAAGATCCTTTGTTTTACGGCTAGGAAAGAAATTTACGTTCTTTACATTCGCTGGGGGGGGAATGAATGCAGCTGGAGTCTAACTAGCACTACCGGGGTGAAATCAAATTTAAATCCCTTTCTCAAGGCAGAATGTGTAAAATATTTCCAAGTGTGCAGTAGATGCCTTTGTGTGTGTGTTTGTGCACAGTTGAGTGCATCAGCACGTGTGCGTGCGAGTGGCTTTATGAATTCCTGGTGGTGGGTTCAGAGTGCTTAAGGCTATGTCTGATTATAGGACCTCATCTATGGAAGGAAATTAAATATTAAAACAGTACTTTGAAATGACATTAAGGATCTGACACAATGCAATAAAAGCCAGTAATCTGACTAATAAAGAAATTCAACAAATCTCTACCACCTCGTCCAATTGAATCACTGCAAATTTAAAATGGGAACAATCTGCTTTCTGCTACTGGCTCCAACTTGTTTTCCTTTGATGTCTGTTTATTTCGTTCCTTTCGTACTGTTGAAATAGGTTTCCATATACTTAGCTTGCCTCTTTCTTTCCTTTATGAAACAGAACACAAGCTTTAAAAACATGTATCATCAGTTCATTACTTAGGCAATCTCTCTGGAAGATGGGAGCTATATAGCTCATATAGTGTATGAATGTTATGCCGTTCACATGCATGTAGTTTTGCTGGAGACTATCTAGTCGTCCTGACACCATGAATCAACTCCTAGTAGGAGCTCTGGTCTTTTCATTACACACACTGAAGAGCATTTCACAGAGGATATTACATAATCATTAGAGGCTAATAGCGTTCTAGGAGCTGCTTCAGTTAATCACTCAAAGTATCCAGGCATATGGTAACCTGTTCTGAAATAAATGTTTCATCTAAAATAATAGGAAACATACATATAAGGAAGCCACTTTTCAAAAAAAAAAAAAAAATCTTGGCATAGAATGTTTATGATACATATGCTTGCCAGCGTCATATTCTGAACATACCTGTCCCAATCACAAGTCCATAAAGCAAAAGTCAACTAACATGAAAAATTGTGTTTTTCTCTTGTTTTTTCTTTATATGTTCCTCATTTGGGACTCCCTATATTGTAGAATGGTGGAATCCAAAATTTTTATAACCAAGGTAAAAATCTCTGATAAATAGTCTCTTACCCAAGACAAGACAGAACCATTCCTCTGGGAGGTCAACACAACAGACTTTTCTTTTTTTCTTTCTTTCTTTTTTTTTTTTTTTTTACCCCTGCATTGAGAGCCAGAGAACCCATATAAAACAAAAACAGAATTGCTTTAGGTTACAGTACAGAAAAGAACATCAATAGTCCAGGGACAGTTACCATAACTAGTTATAAAACCAGATTTTAAATTCGAGGTTACTGATAGATTATAAAATGTTAACAGCTGGATAAACTGAAAAGGTTACAGATTATAAATGCTAAAATACTGTGTCTCTTGGCATTTTAGTGAAATCTTTCCCTGATCCTAATTTCTTCACTGGGTGGGAAAGAAAAAGAGAGAAAGAAAGAAAGAAAGAAAGAAAGAAAGAAAGAAAGAAAGAAAGAAAGAAAGAAAGAAAAAAAGAAATCCTGCTCCGTTGAGCTCTTTACTTCTCCCCAAACAAATGATCTCAACCAAGCAAACCAAAGTGCTCCTTTATGGTCCTGGTGGTACATAGTGACCTATTTGCATACTGAAAGTAGGCAACTGAAAGCAGGCAAATTTTCTGCCATTCACTGATCCCCTCTGCTCATCAGGTGAAGACCAGACCCTTTCAGCTTTGGGGGTGTTTCCCACACAGTGGTACGGCGAAGGGTCTTTTTTTCTTTTCTCTTTCTTTCTTTCTTTCTTTCTTTCTTTCTTTCTTTCTTTCTTTCTTTCTTTCAATCTCTCCCTCTCTCTCTTTTTTCCTGGAAAGAAAAAGGAAAAGAAGGAAGGAAGGAAGGAAGGAAGGAAGGTGTCTTGGGAGAGGAGGGGCTCCCCTGGGGTTGGCAGTGGTTCCTCCAGGCCCTCTTTGCACCCTGCCTGGCACGGCCAAGTATCACGGCGTGACGCTTACTTAGGTGTGTTTGGTTAAGTCCTGTTTTCTGCAAAGGCAAGTAAAGGTGACTTCCAAGTGTTGAGCGCATCAAAGCAAAAAAAAGGAAAACCAAAGATTTTTTGTTTTTAAAGGTAAAAAAATTAAAAGCGCTTGAAAATAATTCTCAGGAAACTTATCTTGAGAGGAGAATCCCATGTGTAGCACCCCCTCCACGCTGTATCCTGCTGCCCCTGCTGGCCGCACAGGGACCTCCTGGGTCTAGGCTCTGGAGCAGGGACGGTCCTAAGAGCCTCCGTTTAGGGGGAAGCAAAGCTTATTTCAGTGGTTCCCAGGGAAAGTTGTATTCCTTGACGTGTGGTCCATGCACGTCGGCCTCGGAGACCTCACAACTTTTTGGCAGTGTCGTGGCACGCCGCTGCCCGGATGGTGGTCCCAGCCAAGCCCCTGTTGCTGACCCTGCGGACCAGCACTTTGGAAACCGGGATTTTTGTTCTGGGCATCTCACTCCTGACCGGTTGCTGGTGCGCTACGGGATGGCTGGACGGGAGGTTCGCGAGGTGCTTGATGCTGATGGGGATTTTAGAGTCCTTCAGCAGGCTGCCTGGTGTGCGCAGCGGGCAGGTGATGGTGACCGGGGACACGGGCTTTAACCGGGACAAGCAGGCCGTCTCCTCGCTGGCGGGGACGACGGCCGGGCCCGCATCCGGATCGGAGTAGAGGTCGTAGAGCGCGTCCCCGCTGTAGCTATCCCGGGGGATGGCCGCCTTCCTGCCGCTGCCGCCGCCGGCGCTGTCCTCCTCCGGGCCCGGAGTGGTGGAATCCCAGTAGCCCTCGTCGCTGTTGGGGACGCCCTCCTGCTGCTCCTTCTCCGGGGGTTTGGGCTCCTCCTTGGGATGGAGCTCCATGGGAACCCGGTTGAGCCTCCGGTGCTTGCCCAACGGCACGTCCTTGGCCCCTTCTGCGCACCTGGCGTCTTTGGGGGTCTCCGGCCCCACCTGGGCGTCCAGGGCCGCCGCCGCCGCCGCCGTGGCCGCCGCCGCCGTGGCCGCTGCCTCCTGGGGCCCTCGTCCCTGGTCCTCGGTCTGCGACAGCATGTCCCAGAACTCCTGGAGATAGGTGTCGTCCAGCTCGTCCGGGCTCGCCATCTCCTCCCCTCCGCCCTGGTAGGCCACCACGCCGGGGTTCTTTTTAGACAGGACTGGCTTGCCAGGCCCGGGGGCATGCTTGTCGCAGCTGGGACCCGCCTCGTCCTCCGGGTCTGCAATAATATCTCCGCAGCCTGTAAGAGAGTCAAAGCTTTTCAGTGAAGTCACGTCAGAAAACATCAAACAAATACGATCGGCCGACGGGTCTGAGGGCGGATCGACAGAGGAAGGGTCGGGGGCGGCCGCCGCCCGGCCGCCGCACTCCGCGTCGAGCAGGGGGACGGGCGGTGCCGGAGCGTCACCTGTCCTGCAGGCATCCTCGGCCGTGTGCGCCTCCTCCCCCGCGCCCGGCTCCGGGGGTGCCCGGGGCTCCTCGGCGCGCCGGTGCCCCGCGGCGTCCTCTCCCCGGGCGCCCTCGGCCCGAGGCGCGGCGGGGCCGGGGGCCCGTCGGCGGTCCGGCGCGGGGGCGCGAGCGGCGGGGGCCGGCCCCGGCTGCCCCCCTCCGGGCTCACCTGCTGCTGGCTCTGGCGGCGCGTCCCCGCGCGGCTGCTCCGGCTGGCGCGCGGGCGCGGGCGCGGGCGCGGGCGTCTCCTCCTTGACGCACTCCAGGCTGGCGGTGAGCGAGCCCGGCAGGACCAGGCCGCCCGGCGCCCCCGCGCGCTCGCCCTTGGCCTCCGCCTTGGCCCGCTTGTCCTTCCTGGGCCAGCGCATGCTGCTGAAGAGCCCCTTGAGCCCCCTCTTTTGTTTGCCGCCGGCCCTGCTCGCGTCCGCGGGCTCGCCCCGGCCGCTGTCCGGCCGCCCGTTCTTCCTCAGCAGGGAGAAGAAGCTGTGCGACTTGGCCACGGCGCTGGGGGCCGCGGAGCCCCCGCCGGGGCCCGCCGCCCTGGGGGCGCCCCCCGCCGCCGCCGCCGCCGCCGCCGCCGCCGCCGCGCCCGGCCGACCCCCGCCGCCCCCGCCGCCGCCGCCGCGCGGCTCCTCCTTCTTGCCGCTCTCCAGCACCAGCACCTCGGCCAGGCCGTCGTGGGTCCGGCTCCTCG
Organism: Leopardus geoffroyi; assembly: GCF_018350155.1. Taxonomy (NCBI): domain Eukaryota; kingdom Metazoa; phylum Chordata; class Mammalia; order Carnivora; family Felidae; genus Leopardus; species Leopardus geoffroyi. The sequence continues at coordinate 4,906,899 of NC_059326.1, forward strand.
CCATCCCCGTCGGACCCGAGCCTTTCGCGTCCCCTTTGTTTTTGACCCCGAAAATGCTGGGCATCGCGCCGCCCGATTTCCTCTTCCTGAACAACTTGAACGCGGCCTTGTTGATCCTGCCCGACGGCTGCTCGGCGGCCGGCGTCTCGGCGGCACAGTCGCAGTGCGAGTCCATGTCTGCCGCGAGGGTCCCGGCCGCGGCCGCCGCCTTCCTCCTGCAGCCCCCCGCGGACGCGCGGTCGCCGCCGCCGCCGCCGCCGCCGCCGCCGCCGCGCCCGCTCGTCGCCATGGAAACCGAGCGGGCTAAGCCGCTTTCGTCAGCCGTGCGCTCGCGCCAGGCCCCTGTCATCGGGTTCTGCATCAACCTGAGCCGCTCGAGCCGCCGCCGCCGCCGCCGCCGCCGCCGCCGCCGCCGCGAGAGACGCACACATCAAAGACCCTCTCCCCTCCCGCCAGGGGCTTACATAACTCCCCAGCCCGCTTCGGATCCGGCGCGGCGCGTGTGTGCGGCGGGGGCAGGCGACGGGGCCCCGAGCCGGCTGCGCACCCGGCAGGCGTCATGGTGGCGCTCGGATCCCGGCCAATGTTGCCCGCCGCCCTCGCGGTCGTCCTCTAGAGATGCTCCTTCCGCAAGCCCGGTCGTGGATCACGGAACGCCCCCGACACGGACAAAGAAACGCGAAAATTCGACCCAGCAAAATGGTTCCTCCTCTCCGCGCCTGTCCCGGGCCTCATGAGTCTGTGTGTGTGTGTGTGTGTGTGTGTGTGTGTGTGTGTGTGTGTGTGTGTCTTGCCCCCAGCCTGTCGTGTCTGGCCCTACCGGTTGGGCCCCAGGCAGCAGCAGGCAGGCAGCGCGTCTGTTCGCCTCTGCGGCTCGCCCGCCGCTCAGCACAAATCTGCAGGTGGAGGTGGAATCCTCGCTATTGCGGTTCTGATTCTGGCCGCAAAAACGCCAGCCCTCCGTCGAATACCAAGTAGCAACGCTCCGCAAGGAAAGTGCAACAGTTCTGCAGGGGGGACGTGGACTGGTCCTTAGGGACAGCCGTAGATTTGTATCTCAGACTCCCGCTCCTGGGGCTCGGGCCACGGGAGCCACTGCCTGGCCCGCACTGGGCCATGGCGGATGAGCGCAGAGTGGGACACCCTATTTGAGAATCTCAGGTCCACAGGTGGTCCTCGGAGGCCAGGGCCTGCCGCCTTCTTTTTCATTCCGCAGGACACGAGCTTTACTCCTGTCCCCCCACCCCGTCCCCTTCAACACCCCCAGGCCTTCCTGCAGCCCTCTCCCCCTTCCGGCCGGGGAAGAGCCTGGCAGCATCCCTGAGGGCCCAAGAGTCTCTGTGGCTGCTCCAACCCACATGATCTGGGGAGAGGAAAACCTTGCCCCAGAGAACCGCCCAATCTGGGGACCTTCTCTTCAGTCTGACTTGGAAGGTGACTGCTAATGTTGTAACCTTCCCACCTAATTCCGTGATCCTGGCTGGGGGGTTATTAGCAATAAAAGAAGAAATGTGGAGAAGCATGTGCACACACACACATAACATATACATTTAATATTATTTAAGAACGTGATAAATACGTAATAATACTTATATACCATTTATTCATAAATATTATTTAGGAATATGTAATGTTTACATCAAAGTGAATAGCCATGTTTCCCCTAATCATCTCGAGATTCATTTTTGTTGTTTGTTGTTGTTGTTGCTGTTAGAGACAGACAGGTGGGGTGGGGGGAGGAGAGCCCTCACACTCGCTGAGCAGGGGAGGCACACAGGGAGAAGGAGAGAGAGAGAGAATCCACCCAGCGTGGAGGCCAGCTTGGGGCTCTGTCCCACAACCCTGGGATCACGACCTGAGCCGAAATCAAGAGCCCGACTGAGCCACCCAGGTGCCCCTCGAGCATCCTTTTTTATGAGCTTTGCATTTTACCCCGAAACTCCATTCTCTATGGGTCGGAGTCGCAGTTTTACTACTGACGTGTTGGTCATTGCGGCTCCTATAGCACGGAACACAGTTGGTTTGAATTTAGGCCTTGGGGTTGTTAGTTGCACCCTTGCCCTTTTCTACTGATTTCCATCAAGAACACTGTTTCGTAAAATTTAAAGAGCAGGGAGTTTGGATTCAGGAGAGGTTTTCATTCTCGCGTTTGAATCCAACCGGGTCTCTGCAATTCTTGGCACACGTCTCTCCTGGACAGGGTGTAACATTAAGACCCAGGTCTTTTGCCAGTTCTAACTGCCCACTTGCCATGAGGAATCAGGTTTCACATCACCGCAGGGAGGGAAGAGCTACGAAGGTCTGTAAAGCGAAACGCAAGTGTTATTTCTCCACCAGCCTTTGGAAGGCGGTTGAAAACCTTTCTCAGTTCTTTTATACGCATCCTGAAATTGCTCTGACTGGTGGCTTACGACGACGTAACTGTCCGTCCACAAGCGTTCATGGCAGGAATCTGGGAAAAATGAAGCACTCTATACAAACTCTCCCCTGCTCTCTCCCCAAGCCTGGCGCTGGGAGAAAGTGGACTGCTTATCTACTGCAGAGCTCTGATCTCCCAGGACTCCAATCTGAGTTTCATTAGCATGACAATCCTTGGGTCCCCCTGGAAAAATGTGGCCAGGACTCTGGGATGGATATCGTTCCCTTTGAGACACAGAGACTCCAACAAAAACAAAGGGACAAAGCAGTCTTCAGTACTTGGCCCAGAGGCAGAAGGCAACACACTCAGAACCATCCAAAGGCCTCCAGCAAGCGGAGCTTTAGAAGTCAACATGTGAGTGGGGGTCTTCAAATGTCCTCTAACTTAAGGTCCTTGTTACAGGGACTGTCAAAAAGGAGAGTGTGGCCAGCCTGCAAGGACCTTACCAGAAGAACCAGACACTTGGGGAGAGCACCCCTTCCCGGGGCCCAAGAGCCAGCAAGGGAGGTGGATGGTTAAGAGTTCCAGGCAGCCTGCTGGGTGGCAGGTTTAAGCCAAAGGTCACGGTTATGAACCATGGCAGGGGTTTACGCAACCTTAAATCGCTCTTCACAGTCAAGAGTGGGGGAAGCAAAATCTGCATCTGCACAAACTGGTGACTTTGGTCCCTGAAAGACAGATCATGACAGTGAAGATAAGTTTACCAGAAGCATCCCTGTAGGGGGTTATGTTTTCCTCTTTCATTCCTTCTCCCCCACTCCACCATTGTCCCCACCCCCACGCTGCCACTTGAAAGAGCAAACAGAAAATTCAAGTAGAAAGAAGCTGAGGAGAAATGTTTCAGAAAAAAAGCTGTTCCGGGGGCGCCTGGGTGGCTCAGTCGGTTAAGCGTCCGACTCCGGCTCGGGTCATGATCCCGTGGCTCGTGAGCTCGAGCCCCGCGCTGGGCTCTGTGCTGATGGCTCAGAGCCTGCTTGGGATTCTCCGTCTCCCTCGCTCTCTGCTCCTCCCCCGCTCGTGCTGTCTCTGTCTCAGGATATATAAATAAACTTTAAAAAACATTTTAGAGGGTGACTCTGGGGCTTAGTCAGTTAAGCTTCTGACACGAGCTCATGTCATGATCCCATGGTCCGTGAGTTTAGAGCCCCTGTATGGGGCTCTGTGCTGACAGCTCAGATCGTGGATCCTGCTTCAGATTCTGTGTCTCCCTCTCTCTCTGCCCCTCCCCGACTTGCACTCTGTCTCTCTCTTTCTCAAAAATAAATAAACATTTAAAAATTGTTTTAATTAAAAAAAAGAAGAAGAAAGGAAAAAAGCCGTTCCAGAATGATAGGATACTTCACACATGTAAACAGCAAGCTGCCTTTGCTGGAGACATGTGCATGCTTTTCTGTTTTGGCACAAGGGAGTGTTTGTTATTCAGTCACGGCTTTTCTCTCTGGGTAGAGAGCATCTTTGGAGGAAAACAATCAAAACAAGAGACAAGATAAGAGAAACACAGGAGAAATCATTTGAAAGCTTACCATCATGATCATCATCAAATTCCTCTTCAGGATGTCTTCTGACCAGCCTAGCTCCAGCCATTGTCCTAAACTTATTGGGTGGAATTTTCTGAGGGGGATCACCCAGAACATTCTGCGGAAAAGGCCATGGTGCAGCAGCCGCCGTGGACCTCCCCTTGTCACAGCATTCCCAATAAGGAGGCCACTGGCTTTACCTTACATTTGCCTGAGGTCTTTAAAGCAATAATGCTTAATCAATGTCATTTAGAAATGATGCTTGAACTGCAACCAACACTTCCTGTCTCCAGACCACTCAGCCTGCTCTGGACCCAGCCCAGTTGGCGACGCTGGCTTCCCCTTCCTGTGCATCTCTGCCCCCAACCCCACCCCACCATAACTATCCTCTAAGGCGAGCGGAGTGAAGACCCTCAAATATCTTTGTTAAGAGGACCATCCGGAAGAGCCCCAGCTTTGCCAACTTGGACCCTCATCCAGCAGTTAACTCTGTCCGTGTAACCACGGCCTGTCCTCGCCCTCCAAGGGATGCCATGGGCAACCACAAGCTGAGAGAGACCACAGGTGAAGCGCCCAGTGGCCAGGGGAGAACTATGTGAATGCCCCTTGGCAGGGAGCTTGGCCCAGGGGCCCATGCTACTGGCATTTTTCTGTGCCCTCCTTTCTGTGGAACACAAGGCTCTAGGTGACGGCTGGCAGAGAAGGACTAGAGAGCTCTAAGCACAGTAAGCCTGAGCTGGACCGAGGTTCTTATGTACTCTTGTGCATATTTTGATTGCTGATCTGGCCTGAGCACCAGCTTTCAGTGTGGGGGTAATAGCTGCTCTGGGTATATGCTTACTCAGAGGAGAAATTCATTTCTAATTAGTAACATGCAATGTGAAAAGCCCAGTCCAACTCGTAATTTTCCACATTAACCCTGGAACACAGCTGAGGCTGCTGAGGGGCAAGGGCTTATCTCAAGAGAACACAGAATCCCATGTTGGCTCTGGAATGACCGGAAAGCTCAGGGGGTAAGGTGTTCTGGGTTCCACAGGTCACCACTCAGGTGTCACCCTGGCCCAGCCCCTGTGGGTTTGTACCCGGATCATAGAGCAAGGGGGTGTGAAGAAAAGACCAGATAAAAGCAAAATGAGCACCTATCTGTAATGTTGGTGGGTCTCAGAGGCACGGGCCGTGCGGAAGCTGGTATTTGGGTCATTCCTATGCCTCTCTCATAGCTTCTGCTTCTCGCTGGCAATCATTGGCATCCCTTGGCTTCTAGACACATCATTCCAAACCACCTCCATTTTATTCTTTTTAAAAAATGTTTATTTTTTTAATTTTTAAAAAATGTTTATTTATTTGAGAGAGAGAGAGAGGGAGCAGGGGAGGGGCAGAGAGAGAGGGAGACACAGAATCCGAACCAGGCTCCAGGCTCCGAGCTGTCAGCACCGAGCCCGACGCGGGGCTCGAACTCACGGACCGCGAGATCATGACCGGAGCCAAAGTCGGACGCTCAACAGACCGAGCCACCCAGGTGCCCTGAAACCACCTCCATTTTCACGTGACGTTCTCCCCCAAGTGTCTGTGTCTCCTCTCTTCTTACAAGGACACCAGTCACACTGGAGGAAGGACCCCTCTCCAGCATCACCCCGTCATGCTATATCTCAGTCACAATTGCAAAGATCCTATTTCCACATAAGGTCACATTCACAGGTACCGGGGTTAGGACCTCCACACATCTTTGGAGCCACCGTTCAACCCACAATAAGCACCACTGCCAGCAAGGGTGCCAGCATGCACCTCACTATTATCCTTCAGCCCGGTCACCAGTGCCCTCGGCCCAGACAGTATTGTGGCTGGACTCTCTTCGACGGATCCAAACTGGGTATGGGTCACTCCAGCAAGTGTAGGCCCTTGGTAGATTTCAATGTCATGGATGGCGCTCCTGGGGTTGCCAGCAATGAGGGGACGGTACCACTGGCAGCCGGAGCAAACAGGAAAGAAAATGGCGTGGTCCAAGAAGGCTAGATGTTGGCGCACTAGACGTGAGACCGCTGGTGTCTCTTGGCATCATCCGGGAGGATAAGAGGGCTGCCCGAGTTCCCATGCGGTGGATGGGATAGACTAAGAGAAACACCGTGGCCACTGTTGTTCTCCAATTTCTGCGCATAAGCCAGGGTGGCCCAAGAAACCCGTGAGCCCGTCACCGCGACTCAGCTCCTCCCCATAGTTCCCTTTTCCCCTGGGTCACTGTTTGGCCAGAGCCCCTCTTAGAAAATATTCTGTCTCAGATTGCAGAGTGGGGTGGGATGCCCTCAAGCTGTCAGCACCAAGGTGGGCACGAGGAAGCCAAAACCAGGCAGAATGAGGCCAGACAACAGGGGCCCGTGTGGACGGGATGCCAGGGTGTGGGGCACGGGTGAATGCACATCAGGGAGCGGCCAGACTCAGCAGTGGGGATCGTCTGATCCTCGCGAGGGTGGAAACCACAGCCAGACCCCAAGAGGAGGCCCACAGGTGTTAATGGAGGACGCAAGGCACAGGAATTCAAAAGGACATACATAAGGGCTCCAGACAGCAGCAGGGTCCTTTCTGGTCTCGGCTCCCAAGCCCCCCCACCCTCCCGCGACACGGGGAGGCGTGTGTCACACCCACTCCTTTGTGGCAGGGCCCCCTTCTTTTTTTTTTTTTTTTTTAATTTTTTTTTTCAACGTTTATTTATTTTTGGGACAGAGAGAGACAGAGCATGAACAGGGGAGGGGCAGAGAGAGAGGGAGACACAGAATCGGAAACAGGCTCCAGGCTCTGAGCCATCAGCCCAGAGCCCGACGCGGGGCTCGAACTCACGGACCGCGAGATCGTGACCTGGCTGAAGTCGGACGCTTAACCGACTGCGCCACCCAGGCGCCCCAGGGCCCCCTTCTTAAAGACCCTGCCATTCCTTCTCTCCAACTTCTTTTCTCCCACTCCCCAAAGCTTGGGGGTCTTAAGTAGTCTGGGCCAGCAAAATACAGACGTGTTCTCTTAAATTAATCACTTAGGTTGGGACCTTGGCCCTTCCAGTTTAAATGACCCTGCCTCGTGCAAGTAAAAAACTCTTATACTGGAAGATACTGCCATGGGCTTCAAAACTTTATTTTGCACTTCAAAAAGCGTCTTCCCTTGTTTTCGTTTTCTGGTTTCTGCATCTCCGACGACCTATTCTCGTCCAATTTCCCAGCCCTGTCCCATCCCAAACCTCCTACACACAAGGCACAAACACTTGCTCTCTAGTGTAGTCTATATTCTGGCAAGTCTGAGCCAATTCCCCGAACATATCGTTGCCCATCGGCTTGGTACACTGCAGCTATCACTTGGGGCGCGGGAGCCCCACTTTCGCAGCTGATGTACCCCATGCGTTCCCCACGAAGTGGCTGGGACCCCGGTTTCTCTGTGTCTCTAGGAGGTGTAGCAGATTGCCACGATAGGCATTTTCTGCACTGCCTCAGTCATCATGGTGGCCCAGGGCCCACTTCTCATAAGTCGACTCGGACCTAGAGGGGCAGAAGATGCTGTTGACAGGGAGGAGGACTTTCCTCTGTGACAAGCAGAGCCCCAGCCAGTGGCACTGCGACAGGTGAGGAGCTCTGTCATCTCAATCAGAGGCTGATGACACTTCCAGGGCCACGACCTCCCCATTTTGAGTTACATGGGGTGTGTGGGGGGGGGGCGGGTTACTTCCCTTGGAATTCTAAGCGTTACTTAGGATGGTCTTAGCTTCTGTACCGGGTCCCCCCAAATAATGACTCAACCCAACAAGTGTATGTCTTGCTCAGGGACCAGTTCGAAGTAGGTATTCAAGTCAACGGGGCAGGGGTCTCTTGCGCATACTCACTCAGGGTCTCAAGCCTCACATCTCCCCTGGGGTCTTGTGGCCGTCTGCTTCTAGCCAGTGGGAGGCAAAGAGACCCCGGGAGAAGCTTAGACTCAGGCCCCGTGCCTATCCCCTCCTCTCGCGTTCAGACGGTGACGACCAGTCACGCGACCACATCTAGCTGCAAGAAAGGGTGGGAAATCTGGTCTCCCCAGGTGCCTGGTCACATTGCTATTACTATGGAAGGAGAGATTAGAGCGGCCAGCCAGCAGAATCTGCTGCCTACAGGCCCACTCTGCAGCCATGCTGGGGCAAGGAAGCCTTCCCCATCTCGCAGTGGGTTCACTTTCCTTCATGCTCCCTCCTCCTACAAGACGGCACATTCGATCTCCAGACCCTCCCCTCCAACCCCATTCCGACCTCTATCGCCCACTCCCAGCTGCCTTCGTTTCCTTTAGCCTTCTTCTGTGGAGAGAACATTTTCTGGCTAAAGCAATTACATTTAGGGGCGCCTGGGTGGCTCAGTCGGTTAAGCGTCCGACTTCGGCTCAGGTCATGATCTCACCGTCCGTGAGTTTGAACCTCGCGTCAGGCTCTCTGTTGTCAGCGCAGAACCCACTTTGAATCCTCTGTCTCCTTCTCTTTCTTTCTTTTTTTTAATTTTTTTTTTCAACGTTTATTTATTTTTGGGGCAGAGAGAGACAGAGCACGAACGGGGGAGGGGCAGAGAGAGAGGGAGACACAGAATCGGAAACAGGCTCCAGGCTCTGAGCCATCAGCCCAGAGCCCGACGCGGGGCTCGAACTCCCGGACCGCGAGATCGTGACCTCAGCTGAAGTCGGGCGCTCAACCGACTGCGCCACCCAGGCGCCCCGTGTCTCCTTCTCTTTCTGCCCCTCCTCCCCTCAAAGGTAAACATTACATTTTTTTTAAAAAAAGCAAATACAATTAGCAAGTGTTTGAAACGGACTTAAGTTAGTGCTGACTGTGGTTATTGCCACCTCTAGACTGCCTCCATTAGCATTTGTTGAGTGTCTACTGTGTGCTGGGGACTGTCATGAATAATCTATGACACTGCCCTCGAGAGCAACCAGGAGACTCCCCAGTGTGAGCCTTAGTTCAGTGTGAAACTCTCCAGCCAACTGGCCTCACAGTACCTTTGTTTCCTCCCAGGTGCTAGGCCAGTATGATCAGCCCTCCGCAGCTTAAGTGTTCTTTTTTCTTCCTTTGGAAAAAAAAAAAAAAAAAAAAAAAAAAAATCTATGTTTTCCTCCATGATGGGTTAATCCCCAAACAGCCAGGCTTACTTCAGTCCCAGATCCTAACCGCCTACTGGGTTTTCTGCGTGGGCTTCAGTTGCAGTCCCTGATCCGGCCTCACGCAGCTTTCATTTATGTTTCATTTCCATCCACCACAACAAGGTTACTTTTTTCAAAAGAGAGAAATCTCAGCAGATGTATTCATTCTGAAATGTTTCCTGGGCACACACCAGTGAGCTCATTAGCCCAGGCTAACCATGAGGTTTACCCTCCCCCCTCCCTGCCTCTTTTCTTCTTCGTCGTCGTCTTTTTTTTTTTTTTTTTTTTTTTTAATTTTGCAGCAGAGAGCAAGATCATATGGTCCCCTAGCAGCTCCTTCCTGTATGTGCAGGGAGCAGTGACTGAAATCACCCTCAAGAAGGAGGGCTGCGCTCTCTAAACACGCATACTTCGGAGTATCTGCTTTTGTTTAGCGAAGACTGAAGCTCAAACGGGAAATTTCTAGGTCAGCTGTACTTTGCTCTAATAAAGGGAAAGTCTAGCCAAAAAGAACAGCAAAACTCCGGCCTCAGCTTTTTGGAGTGTCTTGTCTGATTACCCAATTATTATATTACAGCTCAGATTAGGAAGGGATTAGCCCCCGAGGTCGGACAGATGGAGAACACTATTAAAATACCCCATGTGGGGTTTCAGAGTGGGTAGCAAAGTGGCCACCTGTCCCTGTTTCTTGGGTCAGTCTGTCCTCATTTAGAGTCCCAAGATCGCTGTCTTTGATGCCAGTGTGGAGAAGCTGAATAGCACAGGAAGCAAGCTGGGCCCCACCCCCCACCCCCAACTTCTGCCCCTCCTCTTTCTCTTTCCTTATCTTGTGCCCTGCCCTAGAATGACCTGGCAAGAAATGGTCAGCTGAATTGCAAGTGACTTTGGGGTTGTCATCTCTTAGGGCCCTTGGGAACAGGTCTGGGACATTGTATTAGTTAATAACAGACAGGAAGGTTTCCATCCCAGATCCCCTTTTCCTTTGTTAACTTCTGAATAGGCACCTCCTCCTTTCTCGAGCTTTTGTAATTCAGGGGCCACATTGGGCTGTTTCTTGAGCAGTGAAGGAAGGTCTGTCCTGTGTCTTTGTGCCTTTTCACCCCTGTGTTTGGGGAGATCGGGATGGTCTCTGTACCACCTTGCCGGGCAAGGAAGCCTAGTGGCTTGGGCTTTGGGTCCCAGGCTTGAATTCACAGGCAGAAAGGTGCTCTAAGCGGTTCATTTAATAATTAATAAGCCACTTAGCTCTTCTGCTTCAAGTCTTTTATCTTACAGGAATGGCGATGCTGACCTCAGAAGGATGTGTTCAGAAACATTAATGGCTGATGAGAAAGCATTATGCCAAGTAAAATATGTTGGTAATCTCAACACTGTAATGATCTAGCCCGATGAGTACATCTTCCTGATGAATATATCTAGCTCAGGTCAATTCAGGAAAAGCATACCGGACACATAGAGCGGCTCCTTCCTCAAAGACTTGGCCCCAGCACGACAGAACATAGAATCTTAAAGTTGACAGGGTCATCGATACCCAAGGTCTACAGACAGCCACCATTCATGATCGGAATTCTCCAGGAAGGAGGGTTTCACCACATCCAGAAGCAGCTTACCCTAACGTTTGGACAATTCCATCACAGAGTTTTCTTGAAAAAAAATAGAGTTGAATTACTTTATGTCTTCACAGCTTCTCCCCCTGACTCCTGCTACCAGTACTGACCAGCTCAGACAGGCCGGGTATTATTCCACAGGATTCTCACGCCTTAGTTCACCCCCACAATAATCACAGGGGGTTGGCTCCCCCAGTTAAGCAGAAAAGGAAACCAGGACAAAGAAGTAAAATGATTCGCTCAGATCTAATGGCTGGTAAACAGTGTGGCACCGGAGTCTACCATTTTTTTTTTTTTAATGTTTTTCATTGATTTTTTGAGAGAGAGCACAAGCAGGGGAGGGGCCGAGAGAGGGGGACAGAGGATCCAGAGCAGGCTCTGCGCAGACAGGATGACAGCAGTGAGCCCGATGCGGGGCTCCAACTCGGGAACTGCGAGATCACGGCCTGGGCCAAGGTCGGACGCTCAATGGACTGAGCCACTCAGGCGCCCCCATCGTCTACCTTCCTTATCACTCTTTCGGTTATCCGCTCTGAGACGTAGCGGCTTCAAACGACGACCATTTATTGGCTCCGAATTTTGCGGCTCAGATGCTTTGTCAGGGCCTGCAGCGCGATGGCGGCTAGCACTGGACCCCAAAAGCGAGCATTTCAATCAGCAAAGCTGAAAACTGCCTAACTGTTCAGGTCCGGCTTGAGAAGTTACCTACCACCACCTCCACCAAATTCTATTGGTCGAAATAAGTCCCAGGGAAGCCCCGACTCGAGGGGAGGATGACAGAACTCGATGTCTTTGTTGAAGAGTGGCAAGATCATAGCATGAAAAAACACGTGAGATAAGAGAGAGCATGGTGACCATCCGAGGAAACACCATCTACCAAACCCACCGCTTACTTCTTCTAGAAAATAAGTTCTTCCAAAAGACGCCTCTTCTGGAAACTGCCTTTCGAGTATTCTCTGAGACTTAGGTTTTTCAGGTGAGCCTTTGGTTCTTGAACTGTCCCTTATCATCCTAGCCTTCTCCCGCCATGTACCCCACAATGCAATGGCACATCCCAGGGTATGCCTAGGCGGGTGCAGAGCAGAATGACCATGGCCTCGTGTCTGCTACATGTGGATATTGAATCAAGTGGGAATTTTTGACTGCCACACGGCATCGCGTAGAAATGCTGGCCCCTGAAATTTGTAGCCCCTCACTCCGTACCTGTGCAGTTCTTTCGAGGGACCCAAGTTAAGTCCCATTTTGCAGAATCTGGCCTCGCACTCTGATTCGTCGGGCCTTTCTAGATCCTGATTTGGGGTTCCGCTGTCTTCACGCTCCTTCCCAAACCTACGTTTGACTCATGACTTACCTCTTCCTTCCACACCGGCTTCAAGCCACTGACAAGACTCCGGGCCCATTCGGGCACAAGAAGAGAGTGCTGAGGAACACCTCTCAAAAGACAACCCCTCTGCGCATTGACATCTAGCCATCGATCTGCAGCTCTGCAAGCCGGTGGGCAGATTTATTCAGGCAGCGGTGGATTCACCACCTCGTCCTGCTTTTCATCCAACCCACCTTTTTCCACTTTGTCTCGGGAGGGTCAGAAGAACCACTGCCAGCACTTGAACCAGGTCCTGGAGACTCCCTCCTCTTTGCATTTCTCTGGTGTGCCACAACCATAATACTGGCAGCCAGAGAAACTAGGTCAGCCCGAGTTTTCTCACCGAGCCCCTGCTGACTCCTGGCGATCACAGCCTCCCCTTCTCAAATCATCCTGTTTACACTCCATGCTGGACTCTCTCCCACCTCCTCTGCCTCCTGCCTGTTTCTGAACAGCAGCGCACTGTTCACCCATTTACAGCCTTCCCTGTCCTCTCCAGAATTCCCCAGGGAGCATCTCAGTGGTGCAGTCACCAAACTAAATCGCAGCTCCCCCTGGAACCTGATCCTCTTAGGAATCTGGGTCAGGAGACATAAAGCTGCCCACTGTTTTCAAGAAATGTGGGCTTCTCTGCTCCCCGGCAATATTGATGGCACAGCACAGCAAGTGCAAGAAAGGCAGAGTGGACCTTCAGACTGCTTACGGTATAGTTCAAGGGGAGGCATGTCTGCTAATAACAATAATATAAAATTAACTACAGTCACTGCATTTAGGGGGTGGAAGTGAGACATTACAAGGTGCATAAGACACACGATTTCTACGTGGGCAGAAAAAAAAGGTTCCGGGAGGCAGTGGCGTGTGGAATAACTCCCAAATAGCAGGTAAGTTCTGGCGAGAGCACAGCGACGGGCCTCTCACACGGCTGCCTGTTTGCAGACATTCGTGAAAACAACCAGGTGGCAATGTAACAGATCCCTTTAAAATGCTCGCGCCATTCGAGCTATAGTGCTTTCAGTGTCCGAGGAATTAATCCAAACACGACAGTTATTCAAAGTGTCATTTAAATGATGGTGTCCTTGAACGGAACACCGGGCCACCATCAAAAGACTGTTTGTGAACGTGAACCCGATATCAGCTCAGGGCCCTAGGAGGCCCTCCCCTCGTCTCTCAGATATCTGATTAACACACCTCGATTCTCTCTCCACCCTTTATGACAGTGCATTTCTTTCCCACTAATTGTGCAGATTGCCAAGAGCTTCCTTCCTTCCGAACGCTTCTTTCCTGTCCAGGGCCGCCTCATTCAGCTTCCACTCCCCACAGGCATGTTGTGATTTGGGTGATTTCCCCTCCGTCGAGAAGACCCGTCAAGGGGGCTCAGACTATGCAGCCCGGCTCCCTCTCGCCCTCACGCACGCGCTCCCTCGACTCCCTGCACCAACTGACAAAGTATGCCCCCTGCTCCTCCCCAGAGCTTTTTTCTCAACAATGGCCAATTTTTCCCTAAAAGGAATTCTTCTCTCAGTTGCTAAGAATTTACATTTCCCTCTCACATAATTGTACGAAGAATTTTTTATGACGTGAGAAAATGCTTAAGATAACATGAGCTCAGCAGGAAAAGAGCACGACACAATCGTAAAATTAGAGCCAGTATAATCTCGACTGCGTAACACAACGGGCCTCAAAGAGCAAATTTAGCCCAACAGTAGCCGTGGCCCTCTCTGGCGATGGTGGGCTGAGATTTTTGTTCTCCCAAATACACGTTGCTGTATTTGCCAAGTCTTGAAGGATAATGAAGATACTTGGGGCCCAAGTGCTGGGGAAAGTAATGTCACCTTTTGGAAAAACCGAAGTCGAGAAGTGAGGAAAAGCCAGCGCGGGGCAGGGAGGGCGGGCTACGATCCTCGCGCTCCTGAATGATGCCCAGCCCTCCTTGCCCTGCACTGCTGACCGCCAGCCCCCGAGCGAAAGCTTGACTAGTTATCTGACTTCCCATCGTGTTGCCAGACCGGCTCTGTGACACTTGGGGCCTCGGCAGGATTTCTGGGAGGCGGGGGCAGCGGCCGGGTCGGACTGAGGGGCGCCCCTGCTGGTCTGTCCGGTCGCACGCGGCCCGGTCCCTCCCTGCGGGCTGGCGAGGCCGGTGCGGTGCGCGGTGTAGCCACGGAGGCAGTGAGGGGCAGCAACCGAGCTCTCCACCCTTGTGGTCAGCGACGGTCCCTCCTAACTTAAACATTAAACATTGCAGGGGGACCTGGGGGGCTCCGTCAGTTAAGCATCCGACTTCAGCTCAGGTCATGATCTCACGGCTTGTGAGTTCGAGCCCCAGGTCGGGCCCTGTGCTGCCAGCTCGGAGCCTGGAGCCTGCTTCCGATTCTGTGTCTCCCTCGCTCTCTGCCCCTCCCCCGCTCATGTGCGTGCGCGCGTGCGCGCTCTCTCTCTCTCTCTCTCTCTCTCTCTTTCAAAATAAATAAACATTAAAATAAATTAAAACAAAACATTAACCATTGCAAAGCTGGATGTGACATCTATGATGACCACTCCTACGTGTAACACTACTATTTAGTCAGTAATTTACTGGGCCCAGGAAAGGAAAATAAGACAAAAGGCCTGTCCTCGAGCTGCTTGTAAAATCTAGAACGGGAGATTCTGCACATGACCAGATGGGACAAGAGCCTTGAACAGTACAGCACACAGGAATTCGGATCCTCTGACGGGGGGCGGAAACGACCACTGCCTGGGGCAATCCAGGAGTGCGTCTACGCAGCAGGCCCAGAGGTGTTCAACCGTGAAGGATGAGGGTCCTGGTGAGCACGCACGGGAGGAAGGCTTTCTAGGCAAAGTGCTAGCGAAAGGGACAGGAATACCACGGGGACAGGAAAGAATCAAGCATATCCAAAAGTCATGAGTGGTGGGGCACCTGGGTGGCTCAGTGGGTTAAGCACCCGACTCTTGGTTTCAGCTGGGGTCATGATCTTGTGGTTCATGAGTTCGAGCCCCATGTCCTGCTCCGGTGCTGATGGTACGGAGCCTGCTTGGGATTCTCTCTCTTTCTCCCTCTCTCTCTGCTTCTCCCTTGCTCTCTCTCTCTCTCTCTCTCTCAAAATGGATAAAAAAAAAAAAGTCACGAGTGGTGGTTGAGCTGGAGGGTAAGATCCACACAAAGGAGTCATTACTGGAAGAAAAAACTGGAAGGTAGATGAAGATCAGTTGAAGGAAGCTATAGATGCAAGTGAAAGAATTTACTCAATGGGCTGAGGGTTTTCGAGCAGGAGAGTATAGGAGCTTAAGAAAGTTTACCGTCTGCTGCAGGTAGTTGAAGGAGGCAAAGCCGGGACTTAGTGATCAGTCCCGGGACTGGCTCTAGATGGTTAAGGAAACTAGGTTCGAGAAACCTTCTGGGTGTGGAGCCATGATTGTTATTATCTGGTTGAATGTGAAGAACAGAGGAAAAGAACAGAAGGTAAAGCGTGCTGAGTTTTCACGACCAGGAGGGTCGAAAGCTGCCATTTGTTTCCGTCTAACTGAATTTCTGGTGCACCCGGAACCCGAGGGTGGAGGGGCCTCCCAGGCACAGCTCAGGCTGAGGGACGACAGGCCTGGGATCCCGCCCTGAGCCTTCTTCTTGGAGATAAGAGTCAAAGTAAGGGGGCACACGAAATTGCCGAGAAAAGATACTACAGAAGCAGAGAGGAGGGAAGGAGAAAGCCCACAGTTAAGGAGTTACAAGAAGAGGGGTTATCAAGATAGTTGGTCGGTATCTTTGCTCGACTGACCTCTGACTTGCCTGGAACTTTATGCCACCTTGACACACAGCTGTCTCGACAATGTTGCGAATGACCTTCTGCCTTGCTTGTCTGGGTTTTCTTCTCTACTTCATTGGACGCTCTGGTGCCCAAGGAAGATGATTTACTGTGGCTGAGAAAGATCCTTGACAAAATTTCTGCTGTAGCATTTGGTCCGTGAGCTTGTCAGTCCTCAGGTTTGTTTAAATCAGTTGATAGCTTGGCATTTTTAGGCTTCCAGAACTCTGTGAATAGTATTTAGGTCTTCTAGACTATCTCCAAGTCATTCAAAGATATTCAAACCCTAGACTGGTATACCTTTTAGTATTCTTTGGTTTGTGATGCTGCTTTTCCTTTCGTGAATACAAACTTCTAGGGATTGTATCATGCTGTATTTATGTATATCGAGATAAATAAAAAGGTGCCCACCTGGCAAACAATCCAATCATGTACGCACTGTGTACAAAACCCACTTACTACAGACCTCAGCCATCGCTTCCTGAGTTCAGATCTTTCTTCACTTGTGATGGGGTTACCTCCTAATAAACCCATCATAGATTGAAAATATCACAAGTTGGAAATGCATTTAATGCACCTAACCTACCGAGTGTCAGAGATGAGCCTAGCCTACCATAAAGGTGCTCAGGACACTGACATTAGCCTCCAGTTGGGCAAGGTCATCTAACACGAAGCCTATTGTATAATAAAGTGTTGAATACCTCAGGTAATGTGTTGAATACTGTACCGAAAGTGACAAATAGCACGATCGTGTGGGTTCAGAACGGTTGTCCGTGTATTGGTGGCTTACTCTCGTGCTGGCTGCCAGTCCTGGCGAGGGGCCGCGACTGCTGTCCAGCATCAGGAGAGAGGATCTTTACTGCATATCCGTCGCCCAGGAAAGGACTGAAGTTCAAAATTCAAAGTTCGGTTTCCACCAAATGCGTATGGCTCTCACGCCACCGTAAAGTCAAAAATCATTAACTTGAACCATCGTAAGCGGGGAGCATCTGGGGAGGGTGTGTTAGACCCCGAGAGAAGAAACCCCATCCTAGATGATGAGTCTGTGAACGGTTCAGACTGCAAGGCAGGGCCAGCTTCTGGGCGTGTCCCGCTGCACAGGGCCCGTGCTGGGCTAATGCCCTGCTGCTGCGTCTTGAAATCGTTAACACTTTTTGAACAGGGAGCCCTGCGTTTTCATCGTGCACCGGGCCCCGCAGATTATGCAGCCGCAGAGCTAAACACATGTGTCAGTAATAATGGAAAAGGTCAGAGGGGTCTCTGCTGGAAGGAACGCTTGAAATGGCTCTTTAGGTCAAAGCAATGCTGCGCCGCAAGGACGTGGCCCCGTGGGCTTCCCGCAGTCATTCACTGAGGTCAGCTTGGGGAGGGCCAGGGGCTCCCCAGACCTCGCTGGGGCCTCTACCTTTGAGCCCGGCGCCTGGCAACAGCTGCTCGCCCCGAGTGGGTGAAGAATTTAGCTGCAAAAATCTAATTTGGGACTCCCTAATTAAGCTAATGAAGTCAGATCATTTTAATCTCTTCTTGGTCTAGCCCTATGTCTAATCCCCGAGTAAATAGATAATTGTGACTCTGTGACATATGTGCCCTATTTTGCGATCGATGAGCCGAGCGACATCTTTCTGTGACTTTTTTTCTTCAAGTCTTTAGGCAAGGAACTGGTTTTCCTCCGCCAGATTGGGGCAAAACTAGCCAGACTGATGCCTTTAAAATGAGTCAATCGTACACCTTTTACTATAAACAAGCTGTGCCCAAATTGCCCCTTCGTCCCGAAAGATCCTAGATGATCCTCAAATTTCTCTTGTGTAATTAATAATAAATAATTACCATGGACAGATGTCTCCTGAGACGAGCCGAGGTTGATAAAATGGAGACCAAGCCGGCTCTCTCCTTTGGCCTCATAGTCTATAAACTAGGAAAATTCACTAGTTCACCTTCAAAACAGTATCACATTGTCTTCCTGGGACACATACATCCTCGTCACCTTGGGAAAGCCTCTAAAACCCAGAGACTGAAGGCACCGTTCTGTGTAGTCCTTTCATCTTCCTGCCAATCCAGACTGTTGTTACTGAACTATTTCCCCTGTCTTTTCAAATAACTGAGAGACAGTCATTCTTCCCCTTTGGAGTTTATTGATTCATTCACCGAGTCTTTTCCATATTAATATTAATATCAGACGATTTTCAAGTATCGCCCATTCCTCCCTTCAGAGGGTTTTGTGTTTCACCCATGCGATTTGATTTCTAAGCATTATTAGAAAATACAGGCACCATTTACAAACAGTCCAATTGGTTAGCAATACCACCACTAACGATAAGGGGTAATGTTCATTGGGAGCTTGCTCAGCACATCAGGCCCTATGCTGAGCGCTTTGTTTAGATTATCACTTAATTTCTCGCCATCACAAGAGGTGGGGACTCCCGCCGTTGGAAGTGAGGAAAGCGAGCACAGACTGGTCTGTCCTCACCCAAGGTGCCCAGCCGGCCCGTCGGGGGGCATCTGAGCCAGGCGGTTCCAGGGCCCCAGGAGCCCCTCAGGTTCTCTTGCGGAGGACAGATCTCTGTCCTGTGGCCTCCGACTTCCCTCCAGCTCAGCTAAGGGTACAGGCAGGGTTGCCCCTGGAAAACAGTGCTGAGACACGACGGTCAGCACACGGCATCTCAAATCGTGGTGGAGCCCCGATTTGCCGTGTGCAAGGCCGGAGGCGCCATTCACGGGATACAAAGGTCAGGAGAACGCAGACCCGCCTCAGAGAACATACGGCAGTCTTCCAAATCTCCTCACAGAGACAGCAACCAGCCATCCCGGGTTGCCCGAGGCTGAAAAATGTGTGACTTTCCATTTTGAAAGGAAGATCTTGGCCACTCCAGGATGAGTTGGTCACCCCACTAGTGGGAAAGTGGTATCCTGTGTATTTTGAGAACAAAATCCATGCAGCCCCATTTGTGGACCCTATCTAGACAACCTTGTGGCTTCTGCTCACCTTTCTGTGTGCACCGCAGGGCCGCAGAGGCTGAGTGAGCCCCGTAGGCAAGCAGCGTGCTCCAGACCCACACCTGGAATATCGCGAGTCCCTGAGGACCCCAGAGTGAATATGGCCGGGCTCAAGGAAAGACCAGCTCAGAGGAAGACCTTCCAGAAGCCCCGTGGATGGGAGTAAGGAGAGAGCGTGGATCAGAGCTGCCTGCCTGAATGGGAGTGCTCTGAGAGGAGAATTGCCCCGGGAGCACCATTTGCCCCTTCTTTCTGGACTCACCTCTACCAGCCCGTAATTCTCCCCAGTGACCCTCGACTCTTTCAACAGCAGGCAGGAGGGACCAGAGCCACTCCAGTAACCCGCCCCCCCCCCATTCTCCTACTGGTGACCCCAGCAACATTGTTGTTAGAGTCTTGGCCTGTGTCCCCACACTCGGCTGTCTCACGTTGGGGCAGCTGGACAAAGTCCAATAGGGCGACGTATTGGATACTGGAGGGAGTACATTTTCTCTCAAGACTGAGGCTGCCATCTCTCTCCAGAGAAGCCTTTGAACACTTAGGTGGGAACCAATATGGTGGAGGGTTTTCGTGAAGGCTTGCGAAGGACCCCTGAGCAACTTTTCTAGTTTCCGAACAGAGAAACACAAAACAGCTCTTTTCTTTTCTTTCCTTTTTGCTCTTTGTTGCTGAATAGCTCCTTGTTCACAATCCTTTGGGCATGCATTCAGTTCCTACGACAATGCCTATGGCGGAGCCAAACTGTGAAATCAGACCCATTGTCAACCACAGATGTGCTGCCAGAGCCTGGGTGGGGTCGCCCGATGAACCAAAATGGCATCAGCTGAGCACGCAACAGTGGTGAGCTCTGTGCTATTTACCGCAACATCACAACAGTCCAGATGGGGCGCTTTTCACCCAAGGTTTGAAAATCCTCAGTAGAGAAGATTCTAGGCAGAGAAGAGGAGAACGCAACTGCATTTGCGTCGCTGAACTTAGTCTGATTTCAGAGAGAGATGGTACTTCACTGCCATCGGGTCATTCGCTGAGCCAAGAACAAGAACTTACGGCGGGACAGGTGACACATGGCGGGGTCCTCTGGGAGACAACAGATGCACGAGTTGGATTAACGCTTAAGCTGATTTAAGATTCATATGAGCTCGGTTGAAGTGTGTCACTAGACTAATGTGTTTTTACTTCTATTTTAATTCTGAGGTTGAAATGGGAGCAGTTGAAAACAAGCATGAAATTAATTTCCCTATAATCTCTCGGTAGGAATATGACATCGATATCACTGCTTGCATCGAAGGAGCATTTGGCTCAATAAAAATGGAGTGTCGGGCACTACATTAATCCTGTGGACGGGTGAATCTCCAAGTAAAATAATTGTCCCACTTAGTTTTTATTCCCTAGTCATCTGTGGCCACGG